>NC_086157.1:35132161-35754452 GCF_035149785.1 Candoia aspera
ATTATTGTAACTAACATCAGACGTTACCACCAGATTTTCTGCAAGAAGAAGACAGTTCATTAGAGTGCAACACTTTGGCCTGTCAGAACTAGAATTAAAGCCTTGTTAATAAGATAGCAGTGCCTGGGAATGAGAGGCCAAGGCAAACAGACATTGGCTTTAACTCTGAATAGTGATAAATTATCTCATTATTTGATACTTTTGAATCCAAGGTGCCTGTGTCTTTGAGCAGTGCCTTCTCTGAAAGTACCCTACAACATGGCTGTTTGTTTGAGGTGGGCATTGTTGCATAATCCTTTCCATCACACATGGGCGATATTGTACAGCCTCTTTGATAAGAGTATGAATAAAAATATCCCCCATTGCTGCTCCAGTGTAATCATAATACATTGGGAAACACATCCATAAATCCAGGGACTGAATCATTTTTTTCTTAAAATACGATCCTGTAACATAAGCTTTGGTTTGATGTAGGTCAGCATCTTAGCATGCCCAAATTTTTATCAAATGGTTTCATAAATTGGGAAATTCACAGATATGTTTAATTTTTAAAATGTTAAAATGTACTATTGAAGCTTCTAAAAGAGCTGTATTTTTAACAAGCAATTGTTTCAGTGATAGCAGATACAACACACACAGAGACACAGACATACACCTGCAAAACTGCCATATCTTGGGAAGGATTGTGTGGTATAATCTGATATTTTCTATAATTTGTATTTTATCCTTTTTGCTTAAGGTTTCAAAGCCCACATACCCAATAACTAAGGGATAAGAAGAGACAGAAAAATAAATGATATTGTTTCTAGGGTATTAAATATAAGCCTGGCTATCACAGCTACATTCCACTAGCGAATTGTAATCAGGTACTTTGACTTAACACAGTTTTGTTTTATAATCAGAATGGCTGGCTGTATGTTGGAAAACCTATCTGCCTATGTCTTAGGGGTCTCATACCTTGGTAAGAAATCCGAAAAATCATTGTATAATACCTTAAATCTACCCATTGTAATGTACCTCCACTAGTGAAAACCCACATCAAACTTTCCTAATAAATGTGGCCAGAAGATTACACACATTATCACTGAAAGCAAAAGAAAGAAGCAATGAATTAGAATGCAGTTGATTCTGCAGGATAACTTTGGCTAAATCTTCTTTTAATGCATAGTTTTGCAATTTTCCTTCACTCAGCATGAAACTGATTAAAAGCTGCTCATAAGAAAAGGCTTTGCGCAAACAGATGTATTGTTTAATATATTTACATCTCTAAATGGATGAGAATGTGAAGTGTAATACTGCAGGATGATAGGAGCTGAAAGGAAGGAGACAACAGTATACATTGTAAGGTAGTTATTGAACAGACCATACCTTTGCTTGTTGCATTGCCCTTGCCAGGATATGCAAAACCTATTAAAGGGAGCATAATACATTATAAGATAATTTACAGATGTGGTTATATGAATGTATTCTGAAACCATAATTGAGCTAACAAAGAGTATACTTCTTGTTAAGAATATATTTTAATAGGTAAGCAACCTTCTATTGATGGTGTTTATAGACATGGACTAGGAGTTCATCAAATATTTTTGAACATCTCTTTTCCTAATCTGTTGCATAAAAGGGTATCAGGTTGAAACAACACAACCTTTGTGTGATTAAAACAATACAAACCTTCTAAGCCATTATTAAAGTGTATACTGCACTGTGAAATTAATTCTATTAATTCTGTCTAAATACATAATGTTATTAGCCATGAACTTCACCAGTTTTTCCTAATAGTTATGATTATAGTTACTTTTTAGAAATGTTACTAAGGAAGCTTAATAAGATAAAAGTAAAAATGTTGTTAACAACATTATTAGAATCATTTTTATTATTTTTATAATCTTTTAAATCCATGAGAAAAAGTTGAAACCACTCAGCCCTGACAGATGCAGTCATTTCTAAGACCCCGTTACATAGGAGACAATGAAGAAGTTTGTTTTATTTTGTTGGTCCATATTCTCTGGGAGCACTTTTGGAATTGTCTAATGTGAATTTATTTTTACTGTCTTTTTAAAATTCCAAACATTTGTGTAGGCTGCCTATGAAAGTCATACCCTTATAGGATGTGCAGAGATACAAAAAATGATTCTAAGATAACTACCCTAAGCACAAAATTTATTGAAATCAGTAGAAAGGAAATTGTTGGATTTAATTAACACTGGATCATACTCTGTGTCGAGGTTTCTCAATCAGGCTTCTCTGGAACCCTAGGGTTCCACAAGAGGTCACTAGGGGTTCCCTGGGAGATCACGATTTATTTAAAACATTGGGCAACTTCACATTAAAGAGGTGGGTTTCATTCTTTATTTTTAGCTCAAGAACACTGTTAATGCATATATATAGGCCTACACATGAAACAAATATAATAATTTTGTAATTTCTGGCCTATATTTGAGCATGCTGGCCACATGACCCGGAAGTGTCCTATGGACAACGTCGGCTCCAAGGCTTAGAAACGGAGATGAGCACCGCCCCCTAGAGTCGGACTCGACTGGACTTTACGTCAAGGGAAACCTTTACCTTTACTAGTTTCCTAATTTTTAAAAAACAGTACTAAAAAACCCTACATAATATAAAATGAAATTGAAATCAAGGGAGCTGACAAGTATGGATTTTATAATTTTGTCCCTCACAATTTTACCCTGCAGTACCGTTCCATTTCAATGAAAATTGCAGAGATGCTCTACACAAGAGTAAATGGAAAGCATTAGGCTGGTGAGCTTGAAGTTCTCCAACATGAAGCGCTCCAGATGTCTCACATTGCAACTCTCATCCTCATCAACTATGAAGCCAGCTTGATACAGTTGATGGGAATAATTGTCCCCATCTGGAGGGCAACAGTTTGGGTAAGGTGAAACTGCACTCATAACTTAAAGAATTATCCACCCTTCATATGAATATGTGCATTTCTCCAGGTAAAAACATGTTCTGAGATTCTCCATTTAGACCTTTCACTTTCAGCAATATCAAGCAGACAAAAAATATTTCAATTTTCTTAGAACCTCCATCTTTTCATGTTATAATTCTGATCTTCTCTAATCATCTGTAAAGGCCTTTTAGCTGAAAAACAGGAACTTGGCATGTCTTGAAACATGTTTCCTGGCCATATTAGCTCAGATACTTTTAAAGTTAAGGTTTGAATAGGTTATACAAAGCATATGCTGCACAACTCAGCTGTTAGCATTCATATATACCTTCACCATGATGCAGTATGCATTAAGAAATAGCATTTTTGATAGTTGGTAGGCGGCTGTGTTTGCTGGCAAGAATTTTGAAGAATCCTCAATGACTGTTCACAAGCCTTATGTTGGTATACACAGCCCAATAGCTCCTGTGGGGCTTCTTTCTTCTAGCAAGAGCAACTTAATTAACAAGGTATTGAAAGCTTAGTGTTATGTCCACACTGGGAATCCTGACTTATGATTTTCAAACAACCCAGGAATTGTAATTCAATTTAAGGGACACAACAAATTAAAAAGCCTGGCTCAGATGTAATACAAGCCTTTCAATTCTGGCTTCTGTAGCTGGGTAGTACAATTATTAGGACCAAACAAAATGTCACAAAAGAGTATGAAAAAGTGGGGTGCTCCAGAATACTTAATCAGGAAAATGTTACTTGAGGTGACCCTCATCCTTAGGTATAAGAAGGCCTTGCAAAGAAGAGCTTTCTTAGTGGTAGCCCCGCAACTCTGGAATGTTTTCCCCACAGAGACCTACCTGGTGCCAACTGCACTGTGTTTCTAGTTCCCAGGAAAGAGGTTCTTTATTCTCCAAGCCTTTTAATATAGCTTTAATATGGTATACAATTATATATGTTTACTTAATATACAGAAACATGTATATATAAGAACGCATATTTCATGCAGATATATAAATATACATGTCTACATGTATCCGTGTGTGTATAAGATTCAATAAGGATGAACATATTTTTTTATATAAAGCTGATGTCTATGAGTAATTCAATCATAAGTTACAAGTAACATCAGGTCATCTGTCCATAACGGAGGCCATATATTTATCTTTCCATTGTTGAAGAGCATGTGTCTTAGCAATTTGAAAGGCACAAAAAATCCATTTCTGTTATCTAGTCATCAAGTTCCACATATCGAGTATGTAATCAAAATAATGTGGATATTGACAATTATTAAAATCAGTCTGATAATCAAATTAATAAATAAAATGACATCTTCCCAGAATATAACAATTTTAGGACATTGGGAAACATGTTTGAATGAAATGCATTGAAAAATGCATATATAAGAATGCATATTTCTTATATATCACTACATCTCTAGCAACATGCTGATTTACTCATTCCTTTTCTGTACAAATGCAGTGGGGTCCAATAAGTCGAACATTTTATTTTTTGTTGAATAAGCCATAGTCTAGGAGCTACTGATATTTTTGACACAGACGTTAAGATAGTCTTCCATTGTTTAAACAAAATTGATTGATTGATTGATTGATTGATTGAAATATGTAGCAGCAAGATGATGTCTTTAGGAAAACAGGTGTCCCCACCTTGGTCCTTCAAGTCTCCCAATGGCGCACCCTTCACCATTATAACTGAATCCATCCATCTTGCTGCTGGTTGTCCTCTTGTTCCTCCTTCCATTAGACAAAATGGGGGTTTCCAATTCCTAATTCCATTTCAGCCTTTAAAATTTTCATATCAAACTGATTCCTCAATAAGTATTACAAAGACTAAAATGGGATTTTTAGCCTCATGACATTTGGTAATCACTCCTAATAATTTAGGTGTCTCTCAATCTGAAGGTGCCACTGGTCCAAAGCAAGATGTCAATAAATGCTAAAGTTGTAAATACTGCCAGTGGGTGGCAAAATAAATGCTATTTGTCCTTTAACATAGAAAACAATAAAAAAACTAATCATTAACATTCAATAATTGGTCTATAGTAAAAATCCAAGCTTTTAAATCTCTGCTTTCTGTATGTTTTTTATAGATTATAATATAATGTATTAAATATAAACCACCTTGAGAAAGTTCAATTTTGAAGATCAGCATAGTTTTTGAATTAATCAACAAAACAAACAATTGAACACAGGGTATACCACCACAACCACCATCTCTACCTATGGACCACATGACTATGATTGCTTTCCTAGGTAAAGGTAAAAGTTTCCCTTGACGTAAAGTCCAGTCGAATCCGACTCTAGGGGGCGGTGCTCATCTCCGTTTCTAAGCCTTGGAGCCGGCGTTGTCATAGACACTTCCGGGTCATGTGGCCAGCATGACGACTCGGAACGCCGTTACCTTCCCGCCGAAGCGGTACCTATTGATCTACTCACATTTGCATGTTTTCGAACTGCTAGGTGAGCAGGAGCTGGGATTAACAACGGGAGCTCACCCCGCCGCGTGGTTTCGAACCACCGACCTTCCGATCGACAGCTCAGCGGTTATCTTTACTAGCTGGAAAAGTCAAGTAGGAGTATGCAAGATTATGTATAGTACTACATGTCATAATAGAATGAAATATAGGTTGGGTCTGTTGATATTTAAGATTATAGAAACATCTGTTAAAATAATCCTGTGCAATTCATTTAAATAGAAACAATGATCAGCTTCAGGATAGAATTGTTTTCGTTCAGAAATATACAAATATTTTTGCCTGTTATTTTAATGTAGCTTGAACATGTTAAGAGGGAACATCCTAATCTTGAATATATGCTCAAATTTTATCCTAGCATATCAGCATTCATGTATCTGAATAAAAAAGTTCAGCATGAGAGATGTCAAACTTTCACAATCATGTATTACTGAAAAAAAGATGTATTCAGAAGGATGGAGACAATAGAAAACCCAAGAAGCACTGATGCCTTCAAACAATCATGTCCATCATCTCTTTATCACAAAAAGTTCTTTTTGAGTTAAGATGACGCATTACAACATACCTGTCATGCATTACTCACATTACTGTCAGGAGAGCTCTCCTTGGCATAATTTACATCACTCATTTTTTCAGGTTGGTTATGCAGAGTATCAAGTGAAAGAATTTACCAAGTTCAGCTGAATGCAAAGTCCTTTATTTTATAGAGCAACTTAATTGTTTCTGATGCAAGATCTACGTCAGACTCCTTTGCTGGACTGATGAGGTCCAGATGTCCAGTCTCAGAATAAAGTCAATGGTCAACAGAAGTTGAATTGCTGTAAGAATGGTGAAAGACTTTGCTCTCCTCTACAGCCAGTTTAGAGGAAGAACAAGAAAATAATGGAATTATATTTTAGGGCAGGAGGCTTAATGTTTTTTTGCCATCATTGGCAGGCGGGTAGAGATTGTTTAGGAAAGACAAAAAAATTCCTCCTTCATCTTTCTTTCCCAGCTATCAGCGCCCATTACTGAAATTAAGGTTCAATCAAGTTCTTATTCAGAAATTGTTAATGGGCAGCTTTGTGGGATGGAGGATGACATGACCCGAGCACTGGATCAGAGCAGCGTGCAATGAAATGTGAAAAAGCCAGTATTTGATTCCCATTCCTGGAGTCATAACTTTCTCAGAAACAATCTTGCAGTGAAAATGCAGCATTCGTACCTGCTGTGATTAAAAATGAAGAAAAAAGAATCCAAGCAAATAAATATTTTAACGCTCCTCACAGTCTTTTTCTTTCCTGTTTTTAGGGGAAAAAATTAAGCCAGATCATTAGTAATCAACTATGACTTCATTAGAATGTCCCACCTAACAGGATTACAGAAGAATGTGTCAATAATTGGCAAAGGTTTGTCTTTCATTAATTAACACCTTTGTATGAATACAAACTTGTTATCCTCACATTTTATAGGTGAAATATTACCATAAAATGGAAGCATGAGTATTTTTTCTTTAAAAAGTTGCTTTCAACCATTTGTAGGACTGACATTTTTTGAATTAATATTTATATTTCAAAAGGAATCTATTCCCTGTTGCACCATTTAGCTGAATTTATTGGTCTGATTGGTCTGATTGATTGGGAATGCTTAAAGAATAGCATATTTACAGTGAAAATTTAGGAACCCCTTATTTTTAGAATAGTGGATAGCCAGGAATACTTAAAGTATCAAAAGTTATACTCCCATCTGTCTCTAATTCTTATTTGTTAATTAAGAATTTTAATTACAATAGTAAAAACTAATACAAACTAAACTTAGAGAAAGAGAAGAAAATGGACAAAAATAATTAAAAGGGAGGGAGGGAGGGAAGGAAGGAAGGAAGGAAGGAAGGAAGGAAGGGCTTACAACCTTCATCACAACAGGTATAAACAAATTTAATAACTCTTAACCCCCTATAAGGTTACAGGTATCTCTTCATCCCATATCCCATTCCTTATCTATAAACTAATCCATTAAACATCAACTTTTCCATCCTGGTGTCAGCAAAAAGTCTGAACTTTGGAAAAAAAAAAGTCTTATTTTAACCTTGATCAAATAAACCAACTTTATATTCTTTCCTTTTACTTCTAACAGTCTTAACCTTTAATTCAAATAAAGATTGTTGTAAGATTTGGTTTCTCTTCAATTCTTCTTTATCCCATCACACAGATTTCTTCAAGGCTTTAACAAGACTCTTTTGTAGATCCAATAAGAAAACATTTTCCAGGTCATTCTCTTGATTTACCATTTGCATTTCTCTTTTAATTTTTAAAGCTTCAGTCAGTTACTTTTGTATATACAGCAAAGCATCCTTTTCCAAATCATTCTTTTGGCCTGTCATTTGTAGTTCCACTTTAAGTACTTAATCTGTCTTTTCAGATAAATTTGTTCCATATCTGTCATTCCTTCATTAACATCTTTTAAACATAGTCTATCCATAGAAGCAGACATCCTTACTGACAGTGTTGACATTGTGGTTACTAATTTCTGGCTCCATTCTTCGAAGATCTCCTTTAATATTTCCAATGTTATAACATTTTGTGTCATTTTGTAAGTCTCAGTATTGACATCACAAACAGGCTTGTATTTTTTTTATTCTACTTAGAATCTTTAGTCCCCTCTAGTGTCCAGTTTCCAAAATAATCCCTTATCTTTTGTTGTGACTTTCAATAACCAGGATAGCCAAAATAAGTCTGTTTCCCATGAGAAGTTGTTTTTTTTAATAGTTAACTCCAAAATCTTATGGTAAAAGTCAATATTCCAAATTTATCTGGACCTTTAATCCATTTATAACTTTCTTAGATCAAAATCTTATTTAGCTTTTTGCTGTTAATTTCAAATTCTTTCAGTTCTTAAGCTTGTAATTATTTTTTCTTTTGTTCAGAATTGAAGATAAACTCACCTGATGAAGACTTTTCAAACTTTTCATTCCAAAGGTCTCTAATAGCTTTAAGTTGGTTAATAGGCAATTTCCAAAAGTGATTAGAAAGTGAGGTTTGTGAACTTAGTGTCCTTTAAAAGGCTCCACCACAGTCGCCAACATGATTGCTAATCCCATCATCTCCCAGTGCTCAAACCTATGGAAATAGCTGTCCTGTGGTCTCCTCTTGAGGGCCATCCATCCAGAGCACATCTCCTATCCTGTCCTTACCCAGAGAGGTTCCAAGAAATGGTATACTCACTGGTTCATTGGTCTTTGCCACAGTCATATAACTGCTCCAGAAAATATCCAACATTCAATAAACTCAGTACTAAAAAATCAGTGACTTGGAGTGCCACCTAAATAATTTAAATTTTGCATCAGGTGCAGACACTTGCATCATTTGTACCCTCAGGGAGAGGTCATTCCATTAAATAGGGCTTGTCACTAAATAGGTAGGTCATAATTTTCATTAAATTATTGTGAATATTATGTGAATATTATAAAATTATCACTTGAAACTCATCATGATTGTTATACTTATTCCAGGATGCCTCTAAATTTAATTTGCCAAGAATCATTGCACAACTGATTACTCTTACAGATTAATCTGTATTCTTAGAAATTTTCATTCTGTCTGACTGTGGCATTTAAACCTATACTTTATGGCTCTTATTGGTTTGTTTTTTTGCTAATCCTGGACATAAGCAGGACAGGATTCTCCCTTCCCCTTTTTAAATATAAACACAACATTCGTTCTCCTCCATCTTTTCAGCATTTCAGCCATTCTCCAGGATTCTTCAAAGATAACACATAAATAGGATTTGGCTAGAGCATCAAGTATGTTCTATCAGTACCTCCCAGGATGGTGTTCTTCTAACCCTGGAGGTTTAAACTTCCTCAAGTAAACTTCCTCAAGTAACAGGAATTCCCTGACCATGTTTTTACGGTCTCAAGTTTCAGTTCCACTCTCTCATTCTGATAATCACAGTTGACTCCAGTTTTCTTGGAGAACTGAGACCAAAAAGAACTTGAGTAGCTCTGCTTTTTCTTTGATACCTATTAGCATTTTGCCATATTCATTGAGCAGATGGCATACTGATTCATTTTTCTTCCTTTTATTTTGAACATACTGTATGTGAAGAAGCCCTTTCTGTTATTCTTAACATCCTTTGCCAACCTCAGCTTATTCTGACCTTTAACTTTCCCAACTCTTAAATAGTTCTAGCCAACCTTTCGGTAATCTTGTTTATGACTTGTCCTCTTTGCAAGCCCAATGCTTAGCAATTTTTCATTTTCAGCTCTTCATTAAGATTCTTGTGCAGCCATGTTAGCTTATTTTGCTCTCTTGTCTTCAAGTAGATCTGTACAGATTTACATTTACAAGATTTTAATGTATTTAGTGAAGCATTAAAAGGGAGATATGGGGAAGAATAGTTACAGATGCAGTGAAACCAGTATGTACCATTACATCTTAATTCAGTGAATGCAAGATGCTACTTTATCCTAAGCATAATTATTTAAATTCCTTCAGGATTAGAGTGACAATTACAGAAGAGCTAATAACTAGATAACGTACTGTTCATCATTACTTCTATTTATTAATCCTATAATTGTCTGGTACTGATATATACTGAAGCCATGCTCCATGTAGATATTATAAATAGCTTTTATTGTATATGGTTAAAACGTAAAATTAAAAAGATTATATTTTGAAGAATTTGAAAGTCTTCTGAAGATATCTGTGTAGTTTACCTATTTTAATCTATGCAATTGTTGAGCAAAATTATTTCTTGAATGAATATATCAAAATATAACATTCAATGTGCATTTTAATGCTATATTTCTGAAACTCAGCTTTATGATTTTGGAGCAAAAAAGAAAAATTTGAGTGAGAAAGAAGTTTGCATTAGCACGGTTATTGAAGAGAATAACAGATAAACCCGAGAGATTAATAACTTAGTCCTAAACATGTTGGCTTATAAAGAAAGTAAGCCTTCAGACTAAGTCATAAAATAGTTTCCTGCAATCCAGTCCTTTTCAGATGTATTGGAAATTCGCATCATCTGCAGCTGACATAGCTATTGGTAGTTCTACAGAACTGAAGGGTGCTGGAATAATGTGCGCTGTCATAAGTCATCAATTGCAGATGTTTAAATAGCAAGCCATGTGTCTATAGACTATAGTTTTATGCTACTTCAAAATACCTGGGGGGCTGAAAAGTACCATACACATTTATTAAGTAAACAAATACATATTTGTGGACAATTTGTTGAAGGAGAAGATTTGTTTTTTCACTCTTGATGAGCCATGTTAAAAGGGATGAAGAAGACATGCAGGATATCCCTTCCCTCAGATGGTAGTCTTAAGCAAGCTACATTTTTTTCAACTTTGGGTTACACTTATAGGTTGTCTTGTTTCAGGACCATGATGGCAAGATGAAACTTTGTGAACGTTTTGGTTAAATCTTCAGAGGGAATATTATAAATGCAATTTTATATTTAGATAAAAGCAAGGGGATAAAAGAAGGTAGCAGCAGCATACACAACAGCAGGGGAATCCACAGGGTCAAAAAAGTCAATATGGCAGCTGCCACCATGCAATCAAAGTCTCACCCTGCATGGTTGCAAACATGATTTTGACAATCCCACCCCACAAAGAAGCCCCTGATGAGTAAGGTGGGATAGCATCCACCTCTGATGAGTCGATTTGCTAACTAATCTAATTGATAACAGATCTCAAGAGCCTCCACAATATTGTTGAAAACAACAAGGCAAAATCCATTACTAAGTGGGAACACCTCATAGCTATAAACAGAAGCAGGTAACATTTCATTCCCAGACCTTCGTGAGGGTCTCAAGAGTCCCACTCCCACATCATAGCACTAAAAACTGGGCTATAAAAGGCAGACATTTAGCACATGATTTTTCTTTTTTGAAAATTAAAATGACAAGCACAATAGCAGTACATTGCATCTGCTAGGCTTAAAACACACATTTTACTTTACCTCACCCAAAAGATTAAAAAAAAAATCAACTTCCTTGCCATACTTCCTATAGCCCTCAGCAGCTCCAAAACTCTTTTACAAGCCTTGGATTAACCTTATTGGCTACATTGTGCCATGGTACAAAGTTGTGGAAGGTTAAAATTACACCATAAAAGAGCCAATTATCTATTTTATATAACCTTCCATAAAGCCCAGCAAGCCTTCACAGCTTTAAGATTCCAGACTGTGCTAGCAACATCCACAGGTCCATGAGAAACGTATTGAAAAAAGATGGATGACTTCTCAGCTTAGTTCATCAGATGCCTGATTTAAATGAAGGAGTAAAGGAGTGTAGCCCTAACTGTACTAGCTGCCCAAAATATTTGCCTAAATCAGGTGGAAGTTCAGTATAGGTCCAGTGTTAACAAGAAGTCCAGGTATGAGTCCAGTGTTGACAATTTTTTTCTGTTTTAATTGTATTTTATTTGTATTTTAAATATTTAATTGTATTTTAACTGTATTTTAAATATTTGTGATATCAATGGACTTAATGGACTTAAAGACCTATGGCTACACATGTTTAATAAATAAAATGTGAAATTAAAAAGACTTCTATGCAATTCTCGCTGCCACATTCAACCTTTCCAGTCTTTAGGAGATGTTTTAGGAAAGTTCCTTTACCACTCCTTTGGTGTTTAATTTCTGTCTGTGTATTTACTCCCTTTGCTTTACTCTTTATACAAGTTTTGAATGATATAAATACGGACCTTGGCATTTAACTTCCCCATTCACCTCTCTTTCAGCAAAGCAAAAGAGAACCCAAGCTCAGGTTTTCTTCACAGAATAAATAGGGAGATGGAAACAGGTGGGCAGCTGATTTTCTACAACTATAATTTTGGAAAGGTAGAGTGGGCAAGAGCACTGAAACCTTGATAACATGGGCTTTTGAGTTGGATACCACTTTTTCACATGCTCCATCGCTAGAAAGTAAATATTGTGAAACAACATGATTTTTTTATGCAGTAGAACATTCAGTAGAACATATATTCATTCATCTTTGCTCGGCTTCTAGTACATTGCTAGAAGTACTGCTAGCTGAATGTTCCATGCAACCATTTTTCAAGGAACTTGGAATGCCATGGAGAAAATATTTTAGGAAAATCCTGTTTTGTATGCATCTTTATAATCACATAATATAGATTCAAACCCAGGGGTCAATTCAACAGTTCCTTAACCACTCTAAGCTAGACTTTAAACTTTGCAGAGGAACAGAATATAAAATAGGTCCTTAAACCATCAGGGAATCAAAAGGGAAAGAATTCTTAAAGAGTCTCGTTAACATAATGGCAGAACTTCCTATGCTAAACAAAGAAGCCATCAATGAAGACTGTGGATGGGGAAAACATTAAATTCTAAAATAAGATTTATTTTGATAATAAATAGGAACTACCTGGCTTGTTGAAACTGAAATTTGCCCCGTTGCACGGAAGAGTCAGTGCAGAGAGGGATAAAAAGGAAACACAATGGTTCTACTTTTGAAACAAGCTTTGTAAGAATACATATTCTGACTTGAACATTGCTTCTTACAGGACCATATGGGCATCTTGGGATCATTCAAAGATTGTCCACAGTTTTTGATTATGAACTGATGCATAAAGTGAAGGTTTCAACTCTCCCAACAGCATGGTTTTCCAATGGTAACTATTTTGTACTTAAGGAAGAAGGCTTGTTTCCCCTACAAGAGGAAGTTGGAAAAACAAGACTTAATGCTGTCACCTTGCTTTTCATTTACTTTCATCTCTCACACCTGTACCCTGGGACCTTTCTATGAAATCTTCCACCCTCCTCAATATCTGGTTTATTCACACTGATTTGTGAAATTTCACAGCCCACTATGCAATTTTTCTAGGCCTTGCTTTCCACATAGCATTTCCAAATCAGAGTGTGAAAACACATCTTTACATATTGCTTAGACAGGGAGAAATCCAACAGTTTAGTTTTTAATCTTAGCCATATTGTTAGATCCTAACCACAAAATATAGGACGTAATGAAATTATAAGAAGGAAAATTAAAGGGTGTGCTTTACAAATCTGTGTTCCATGGAATGAGCAGTTTATCTCACTCTTCCTCTTTTACTCTCTCTTTTTTTTTAAGAATTACAATGTCACAAAAAGCTTGGGGAATTTCATTACATGAAACCATAACAAAGCTATCCTGTAAAGTTCTCAAGAAGGTTTTAAAAAATAGCTGGGGAAATGCCTTGAGTTACTAAAATTTTAATTTACTCTGAATTAATTACTGGTTAATTATATCTGAATTGATCTCAAAATTTTCACTTCCAAGTGGGTATTCAGGGAGTTTTAAAAATAGTTCACTGATGAAAAGGGAAACATTCTTCCACAGGAAGTCAAGACATTTTTTCAGAAAACACTTTATCCTTAAAAGAAAATGAGTCATTTTTGTCAGTACAGCCAAGGTCACTTTTGGACTGGGAAAATGCCTAATTGTTAATTTTGACTTATGCTGTTTGTGTTCTAGAAACATCAAAAGAAGGATTTTTTTTTTTTTTGTAAACCTTTTAGTGTCACAGATGTCATGATTTTGCCTCAGAGAAGCACAATATGGAAGTGGATGGAAAGGAACAATTGATCTCCTGTACTAATCAACATTTCTCTACCACTTAAAATTTTTTAAGGAACATTATAATAGTGAGTCTCCAAAGTAAGCATTTTAATAGTGGCTCCTATGAATTTTAGTAAATGAGGAAGAGATATTTTCCTTACTATGTAACAAATGTTAAAACCAACCCTACAGTATCAGAAATTACATTAGTTTGCATTGCACAATATATTTCAAGATGTTTTGAAATCCAGAACTCAAATTCTCTATGAGACATTGGCAAGCCACTCCAAAGCCATTGGCAATACTGATCACTCTCTTGGTTTCTTATCAACAGATTTTTAAATCTATCAAACCCCACTTTTTTGAAAAAAAAAAACATAGCTTCCTTTTAACACAGCAATTTAGAGCAATGTTTTTCAAACTTGGCAACTTTAAGATTTCTGGACTTCAACTCCCAGTGCTGGCTGGGGAATTTTGGGAGTTGAAGTCCACACATCTCAAAGTTACTGAGTTTGCAAAACACTTATTTAGAGCAAGTGAAAAGAATCACAGTGACTGCATTATTGCACTGGCTTTCAAAAGAAAGCTCCCTATTAGCTTTCTAAAATTTGAAAAACTATGCAAGAAAGCAGAGTTCTCAAACTACATCACAAAAGGGGAAAGAATTAATGTGGTGATAAATATGGCAGCAACTCCACAAACTCAAATTATTTATCTTTTATAGGGCATGTAGGAAATTTCTCCACATTTGGGGCTAAATTTGTATTTGAGAAATTTTATTAAAGATGCTGAACAAGGATATTTATTTTCTTAATCACATTTTGAAAATGTTTTTTATTTTTATTTTTGGGATGAGTAAATCCAAGAAGTTTGATGTTCTACAGCAATGGTCTTTCTTAGCCCCCAATCCTATACAGATTCACAATTCAACATTCTAACAATATTTGAATGCTCTAATGAAGGAAACAAAAAGTAAGAAAAGTCTATATGAATTTACAACTTGTCCATATAATGTTTTCTTTATAAGGGCACTGGGTCAATCATGCTGACATATTCAGCCGTGCTTCTGACCACCTGTCACCAGGTCATGAAGACTCTTCTTTCACCATAGTCAACATGAGGCTCCCATTTTTCAACATCCTCATTCTAGTGCACTCCAGCTTCATTCTTTTTTAAAGACATTGACCATATGATCATGGTCAAATAGCAAAGCACTTACAATTTTCAGATCTGCCAAATAGCGAATCAACCTTTATAATTAAAGGTGACAAGCTGACAAGAAAAATAAATGTAAAATTGTATACGTATATGAATGTTTATGTCAGATTACCGTCTGTGCAGTTGTTTTCTTTTCGTCAATAGCCAAAGGCTCATTTCTCAGTACCAGGAGCATGTTTTTCTATCGAGGCCTTCAGACAGTTCCCCTTCGCCCTAGTGAATCTGCTGATTAATTTTGGATGCTCTTCTTAATTAACACCCCAAAGGAAGTCTAGATTTTCTACCCTATATTCCATGTAAACCAAATGAATATGAAGAACAATGACCCAAGGAGACAGGTCGACTCCATCCAAATGGCATTATAAGAACACTGAATCTCTCAGAAGTCAAGATCTTGTCAGGCAGTGCCTAGGGAAAATGTAGGCCTTTAATCGGGGCAGAAGTGAGATTCATATTAGTCCAATTGTGTTTATTGTTGATAGAGAGGGACGGGACGAATGCCACCTGACAGTGGAAACATGGCAATGGGTGCCATTGGCTCTGATTAATAATTGGATCCATTTTTTGCCTCCAAGGCATATATGTGGTTGATGGATATGAAAAAATACAGTGGTGTGATTTATTACAAAATTAGGATAAAACAGCAAACCATATAAGTGCACATAGTCTCACAAAAATAACTGTGGATCCAGAAACATAGGACCAGTTAACTGTAGTATCCATGTCATTTTTTTACAGGAAAATATATAGATAGTCCAAGCAAAAAGCCCCATCTATTCTTGCCCTTGAAGAAAAATAAAATAACAGGCTTTTAATATAATTTCTCCATCTCTGCAGAAGACAAGAAATCACTGTATGACTCAACCAACTGTTGCTTCATTAGCACAGTTGGCAAAATTCTCATTAATTGATATCACTAGACTATATTCAGATTAGAACTTTATGTGTATGTGTATGTGTGTGTATGTGTGTGCACGTGCCCTTCACATTTATTTTCTTTGTAGCAACTATAGAAACATAGAATGCATCTTAATTGTTATCCGTCTGAGTCAGTATTGTCTAGAATGATTGACAACAGTTCTCCAGGGATTCAGACTGCAGGATTTTATGACTCCACCTGGAAACTGAATTTAGGGACTTGTCACCCTCCACTCTCTCTCAGCCCAACTTACCTAACAGGGTTGTTGTTGTGGGGAAAATAGGAGGAGGAAGGAGTACTAGGTATGTCTGCCGCCTTGAGTTATTTAAGGCGGGATAGAAAAATAAATAAATAAATAAATAAGTATTCTTCATTGAGTGTTGACATATTGTTAGGATATAGAGCTACATTTTTTAATGTTATTATGAAGAACATATATGCTGTGGAACATTTATAGTGGTTGGGAATATTACTTTTTCATATATGGTTTCTGGCTATTTATCATGACCATGTCTGTATTTACTTTAAGTAACATTTTACAAAACAAGCAGTCCTGGCAACTGAGGTTGAATCATAAAGACAAACAGACAAAAGATCTCTCTCTTTCTCTTTCTCTTTCTCTTTCTCACTGGCATTCAAATAGTTACTTATTACCAATAAAACATCACATAATCTACAGCATACAGAACATAAGAGTAGAAAAGTCCTGCAGAGATATTTTCAAATTACATCCATTGACAAAATCGCACTGGATAGAAGGGTCAGAGTATTAAATGAATACAGAGAGTGGAAACAGGATGTTGTAAGGCAAGTGTGAAGACCTGAAAGACCAGGTTAGGGACAGATTGTTGCAGTGAAAATCTATCTATGTGATCACTAAAAGTCAACACCAACTTGATAGCACATAATCATAATCAGGGCAAGTGGAGGGATATAAGGTTTGCAAAATACGTGCATTTTGAGGTAAGATTCTAATTATGCATAGACAATTCTAGATTCTCTTCATGGCTTAGAGCCCTGACATTCACATGCATGGTGGATGTGGGTGACAGGAATAACAACAGAGGAGGATACAGCTAGATATTCCTGCTCCCTCATGTTCCAAGCAGCAGGTTCCATAAACCAGATAATTAAACATCTGCACCTGAAGGACTAAATGACTAGTAGGCTATTTAAGCCTCAGTTCTTGTCACAACCCCTGTACTGGTCTACTTATACCTATCGAAGAAGTTCCTTGCAGTAGTGATTACTTTATAGTTTCCCTCTTTTTTGCTTGAGGGAAAAGTATTTAACCAAGGGAACTAGCCTGAAGAACATTTTTTCATAGCCTGAATTTGGCAGATAAGCCAGCAAACTCACTTGTCACCATAAATGGGAGGCTGTGCACTACTAAATTTACATCTTTTGTTACAGCAAGAATATTAACATCATAGCAAGTGACTATTTAGAATATATCATATCCTCAGAAAGATAAAGGGACCTGCTGGTGGTTAGAATTAATGAAATTATCCTGTAAGTTTGATCATTTACATTATTTCATAACCCAATGAAAAGACAATTTTCAGTTGTCATTGAATATTGTGAGATTATAACCACACAGAGTCCCTCCTTGGGGGGTGGGGGGTGATAAAAATTTGATAAATAAATAAATAAAATATGTCTATTGGTGTTCTTCTCAAATAGCAACATGAGGCAATAATTTCAGCTCTTAGCCAAGCTTAAACAATTTGTTGTTTATTCATTTAGCCACTTCCAACTCTTCGTGACTTCATGGACCAGCCCACGCCAGAACTTCCTGTCGGTCATCAACACTCCCAGCTCCCCCAGGGACGAGTCCGTCACCTCTAGAATATCATCCATCCATCTTGCCCTTGGTCGGCCCCTCGTCCTTTTGCCCTCCACTCTCCCTAGTATCAGCATCTTCTCCTGTCTTCTCATTATGCGGCCAACGTATTTCACTTTTGCCTTTAATATCATTCCCTCAAGTGAGCAGTCTGGATTGATTTCCTGGAGGATGGACTGGTTTGATCTTCTTGCAGTCCAAGGCACTCTCAGAATTTTCCTCCAACACCACAGTTCAAAAGCATCGATCTTCCTTCTCTCAGCCTTCCTTATGGTCCAGCTCTCGCAGCCATATGTTACTATGGGGAACACCATTGCTTTAACTATGCCGACCTTTGTTGTCAGTGTGATGTCTCTGCTCTTAACTATTTTATTGAGATTTGTCTTCTCCCAAGGATTAAGCGTCTTCTGATTTCCTGACTGCAGTCAGCATCTGCAGTAATCTTTGCACCTAGAAATACAAAGTCTTTCACAGCTTCTACATTTTCTCCCTCTATTTGCCAGTTATCAATCAAGCTGGTTGCCATAATCTTGGTTTTTTTGAGGTTTAGCTGCAAGCCAGCTTTTGCACTTTCTTCTTTCACCTTCATCATAAGGCTTCTCAGTTCCTCTTCGCTTTCAGCCATCAAAGTGGTATCATCTGCATATCTGAGATTGTTGATGTTTCTTCCAGCAATTTTAACTCCAGCCTTGGATTCCTCAAGCCCAGCATGTCACATGATATGTTCTGCGTACAAGTTGAATAGGTAGGGTGAGAGTATACAACCCTGCCGTACTCCTTTCCCAATCTTAAACCAGTCCGTTGTTCCGTGGTCTGTTCTTACTGTTGCTACTTGGTCGTTATACAGATTCTTCAGGAGGCAGACAAGATGACTTGGTATCCCCATACCACTAAGAACTTGCCACAATTTGTTATGGTCCACACAGTCAAAGGCTTTAGAATAGTCAAGAAAACAGACAGATGTTTTTCTGAAACTCCCTGGCTTTTTCCATTATCCAGCGGATATTGGCAATTTGGTCCCTAGTTCCTCTGCCTTTCCTAAACCCAGCTTGTACATCAGGCAATTCTTGCTCCATGAATTCTTGAAGTCTACCTTGCAGGATCTTGAGCATTACCTTACTGGCATGTGAAATGAGTGCCACTGTTCTATAGTTTGAACATTCTTTAGTGTTTCCCTTTTTTGGTATGGGGATATAAGTTGATTTTTTCCAATCTGATGGCCATTCTTGTGTTTTCCAAATTTGCTGGCATATGGCATGCATTACCTTGACAGCATCATCTTGCAAGATTTTGAACAGTTCACCTGGGATGCCATCGTCTCCTGCTGCCTTGTTATTAGCAGTGCTTCTTAAGGCCCATTCAACCTCACTCTTCAGGATGTCTGGCTCTAGCTCACTGACCACACCGTCAAAGCTATCCCCGATATTGTTATCCTTCTTATACAGGTCTTCTGTATATTCTTGCCCCCTTTTCTTGATCTCTTCTTCTTCTGTTAGGTCCTTGCCATCTTTGTTTTTGATCATACCCATTTTTGCCTGGAATTTACCACCGATGTTTCTAATTTTCTGTAAGAGGTCTCTTGTCCTTCCTATTCTATTGTCTTCTACTTCCATGCATTGCTTGTTTAAAAATAATTCCTTATCTCTTCTTGCTCACCTCTGGAATTTTGAATTTAATTGGGCATATCTCCCCCTATCACTGTTGCCTTTTGCTTTCCTTCTTTCTTGGGCTACTTCTAGTGTCTCAGCAGACAGCCATTTTGCCTTCTTGGTTTTCTCTTTCTTTAGGATGTATTTTGTTGCCGCCTCCTGGACAATGTTGCAAACTTCTTTCCATAGTTCTTCCGGGACCCTACCTACTAAGTCCAGTCCCTTAAATCTATTCTTCACCTCCACTGCATATTCCTTAGGAATATTAGTGAGCTCATATCTAGCTGATCTGTGGGTCTTCCCTAATCTCTTTAGCCTGATCCTAAATTGTGCAATAAGCAGTTCGTGATCTGAACTACAGTCAGCTCCAGGTCTTGTTTTTACCGACTGTATAGATGTCCGGCACCTTTGGCTGCAAAGAATGTAGTCAATCTGATTTCGGTGTTGTCCATCTGGTGAAGTCCATGTATAAAGCTGTCCCTTAGGTTGTTGGAAGAGAGTGTTTGTTATGCAGAGTGAGTTGTCTTGGCAAAATTCTATCAGTCCTGCTTCATTTTGTTCTCCCCGGCCATGCTTACCTGTAATTCCAGGTGTCATTTGACTGCCCACCTTAGCATTCCAGTCTCCCGTGATGAAAATAACATCTCTTTTAGGCGTGTTGTCCAGTAGGTGCTGCAGATCCTCATAGAACTGCTCTACTTCAGCTTCTTCAGCATCTGTGGTTGGGGTGTATATTTGGATCACTGTGATGTTAGATGGCTTGCCCTGAATTCAAATTGAGATCATTCTATCGTTTTTTGGATTGTATCCAAGCACTGCTTTAGCTACTTGACTATTAATTATGAAGGCTACTCCATTTCTTCTGTGGTCCTCTTGTCCACAGTAGTAGATCTGGTGGTGTAACGATTGCCTAAACCCAAATACTCAGTCTCACAAGCTCGGGCTTAAAGATAACTGATTTATTAAAGGAATAGTATGCAAATACAGAGAAAGCTGAGAATGAGCAAAAGCGCGCCAAATACAAACTTAAAAGCCTTGCTTGTAAGCAGGTCCCGCCCCGTCGCCCGTCAGGACGCTCCCCCTCCCAGGTGCTGGAAGCCGTCGGACGCGCCTGGGAAAGTAACCTTGAACAGGAGCGCAAACCCAAACATGCATTCCAAGCCCTCAAAACAATGGAGGGCGAAAGAATGGAAAAACCCCGGGTAAAGGAACACGGAACAGAGAATGACATGTGAAACGTTACAATGTTAACCAGACATTAGAATGAGAACATGACATATTGCCCCCCCAAAAGAAACTAGGGAGCTGGCTTGTCAGGATAGGCAGAGTGAAATTGGTGTACGAGACGAGGAGAATGCACGTCTGGAGCAGCAACCCATTCGGGATGAGGGAAATGTTTCCAGCGGACGAGGTATTGTAAAGCGGAGCGCTGGCGTCTGGAGTCGAGGATAGACGTCACCTCGAAGTGTTGCTGGTTGTCAATCATGAGGGGAGGTGGAGGAATGGGTTGTGGATGCCAACGGTCCGACGACAGGCAGGGTTTGAGTAAGCTACAATGGAAAACAGGATGTAAACGTTTAAGGTTGTGAGGCAAATCAAGTTT
Organism: Candoia aspera; assembly: GCF_035149785.1. NCBI lineage: Eukaryota > Metazoa > Chordata > Lepidosauria > Squamata > Candoiidae > Candoia > Candoia aspera. Next base: position 35,153,337 of record NC_086157.1, read on the forward strand.
AAACGTAACAGGGTTGAGCTGAGCAACAATTGGAAAAGGACCGACAAATTTAGGACCAAGTTTCTTAGAGGGTTGTGGGGACTTGATAAACTTAGTTGATAAGTAGACTTTATCCCCGACCGCAAAGGATGGTTCTGGGGAACGCTTTGCATCGGCATGGCGTTTATAGGTAGCCTGGGCATGGCGGAGAGCGAGTAGAATATTAGACCATGAGTCTTTGAGAGAGTCTGCCCAGTCAGTGAGGGTGGCTGGTAGCGGTTGAGGATGAGGAAGTTCAGGAATCGGAACAAAGTCACGTCCAAAAACTGTTTTAAAGGGAACTTGACCAGTGGTTTGATGAATGGTATTGTTGTAAGCGACCTCAGCAAATGGGAGTAGATCGACCCAGTTGTCTTGCTGGTAGTTAACAAAAGCTCTGAGGTATTGTTCCAATGTAGAATTAACCGCCTCTGTAGATCCGTCCGTTTCCGGATGCCAGGCGGTAGAAAGTGACTGTTTCGTACCCAAAAGTTTCAAAAATGCCCGCCAAAATTGTGACGTAAATTGTGTGCCTCTGTCACTCACCAAACGGGCGGGGATACCGTGGAGGCGGTACACGTGGATGAGGAAGAGGCATGCCAGTTGTTGTGCGGTGGGGATAGAAGCGAATGGGATAAAGTGAGCTTGTTTGGAGAAAAAGTCTTTGACGACCCAAATGACAGTTTTGCGTTGACTAGGGGGTAGATCAACGATAAAGTCCATGGAAATATCCTGCCAAGGGACAGATGGGGTGGCAACGGGTTGAAGGAGACCTTGGGGCTTGCCTGGTTTGCGCTTGATTGCCGCACATACAGGGCACGCAGTGACATACTCTTTTAAGTCTTTGAGTAAAGTTGGCCACCAGAATTGGCGGCGAACGAGGTGCAAAGTTTTTAAGTAGCCAAAATGTCCAGCTAGCTTGTCATCGTGGCAGCGCTGGAGTATGGTTTTTCGCATTGCTTCGGGTACATAGAGACGATCGTTGCGCCAGGCAAGATCATCGGTGAAAGTTAAAATGTGTCTATTGGTTTGTAACCAAGTATCTGTTTTAAGGTGGGAGAGCAACTGTTGTTGCAAATCGGAGGGAATTGACAAGGGCGGCGGGCGGCTGGAAGGCAGAGCGGCTGGAGGCGGAGTTGATTGCGCTCGGGTCTGGCTGCGAGTCACTGCTGCCAAACTTAATTGTTTGTCGGTCCAGACGGTGCCTTGGACCGTTGGGCCTGGGCCAGCATCTTGGGGTCTGCGCGAGAGTGCATCAGCTAAAAAATTTTTCTTGCCTGGTATAAATTTAAGAGTGAAGTCAAAGCGGCTGAAAAACTCCGCCCAGCGCAGCTGTTTGGGACTGAGTTTCCGACTGGTGCTTAAAGCTTCCAGATTTTTATGGTCAGTCCAGACTTCAAAAGGGTTTGAAGTGCCTTCCAATAGGTGTCGCCAGGTCTCTAAAGCTATTTTTACAGCAAAAGCCTCCTTTTCCCAAACATGCCATCTTCTCTCTGTTTCCGTGAATTTGCGAGAGAGGTAGGCACAGGGTTTTAAAGCGCCAGATTGGTCAGATTGTAATAGAATTGCTCCTATGGAAAAATCAGAAGCATCGACTTGTACAACGAAGGGTTTAGAGGGGTTTGGATGCTGTAAAATTGGTTCTGTGGTAAAGATTTGTTTGAGCGCTTCGAACGCTTGCTGACAGGGTGGCGTCCATTTAAGGAGCGCGCCTGGGTTCTTTGAACGTCGTGTATCCCCCTGTCCTTTAGTTTTTAACAGTTCAGTAAGGGGGAGGGCGATTTCCGCAAAATTTTGGGTGAATGCCCGATAGAAATTAGAGAATCCAAGGAAACTCTGTAATTGTCTCCTGGTACGGGGAGGTTCCCATGCCACGATGGCTTCTACTTTTGCAGGGTCCATTTCAATGCCCTGAGCTGAAATCCGGTACCCTAGGTAATCAATTTGCGACTGATGAAAGGCACATTTTGACAGTTTTGCGTACAACTCTGCTTTTTTCAATTTAGCCAGTACCTGACGCACCAAGTGGATATGTTCTGACATGGTTTCAGTATAAATCAATACATCATCCAAGTATACCAGTACCCCCTGAAATAGGTGGTCATGCAAGACCTCATTGATCAGTTGCATAAAAACCCCAGGTGCCCCAGATAAACCGAATGGTAGGACTTTATATTGGAAAGCCCCAAGAGGACAGTTGAACGCTGTTTTCCACTCATCCCCTTCCCTTATGCGAATGCGAAAGTAGGCTTCTCTCAAATCCAGTTTTGAAAAAATTTTGCCTCTGGCCAGATGTGATAACATATCTTTGATCAGGGGCAAAGGATATTTATTTAATATTGAGACCGCATTGAGCCCGCGAAAATCGGTACAAAGCCTTAATGACCCATCCTTTTTTGGCCTGAATAGGACAGGAGCTCCTACCGGGGAATTTGCCGGCTCAATGAAACCCCTAGCCAGATTTTTGTCAATGAACTCCCTTAGCGTGGTAAGCTCTTTGGGAGACATGGGGTATATTTTTGGGTGAGGCAATTTTACATTTGGTAAAAACTCAATGGCACAGTCCGTTTTTCGGTGGGGTGGCAAGCGATCCGCTTCCTTTTCCCCAAATACTTCAGCAAAATCCTGGTACTGATTGGGTAGTCCCTCAAGAGGTTGAAGCGTTTGCACAGTGGTATACGCTACCCCTCCACCCTCCATGTCCTCCAGTAGGTCCTTTTCGGGTACTTTGTAAAATCCATCTGCAAACGTCACAGTTCTATGCAGCCAGTTGATAAAAGGGTTTTGTTGCACAAACCAAGGCATCCCCAAAATTACCAGAGGACCCCCCACTGGAGCTACCACAAATGGCAGCTTTTCCTGATGGGAGCCCATCTGCAAGGCGACCAGTCCCGTGGAAAGATTGACGGCTTTCCCTCCCGCCATAGTTCCATCCAATTGGGTGAAAATCATGGGTCTTGGCAACGGGAACGTGGGCAGTTCCAGAGCCGCTACGACATCAGGGTGCATCAGGGAACGGGAGCAACCCGAGTCTAGCATGGCCCACACTTCCACCGTTTTGGTTTTTGAGCTCAGTTTAACTTTAACAGTCAGTGTGGGGAAGTTTCCACTCACCGAATCATGGTTACGCCCGGTTTCTTCCACCTGCCCTAGGGCGCCCTTCAGGGCAGGTGGTAGGCTTTTCCCGCCGGCTGCTCGAATTGCAACTCTTCCTCCTCTTCTCCGAAGGGAAGGTCTGGGGGGTCCAGTTCCGCGAGGGCTGCCTTCAGTCTTCGCGGTGGAGCAGGAGCAGGTGTCTTTACCGTGGGTTTCGTCTGTCGTTCCTCTGGACGGCGTCTTGGGCACGACGTGGCTCGATGTCCTTCTTTCCCACATCTGAGGCACTGACCCTTGGAGAACCGTTGCTCCCTCTCTTCTTCCCAGGTTTTTGGTTTGGGGCGGCTGGCAAGTCCAGATGTGCGCGCTCCTCTAGCGAGACGTGTTTGTCTAAGCTCTTTGGTATGGGCATAGGTTCGTAGGGCATTTTCTGCGCTGCCCGCCAACTGAATCCACCCATATAGCGTTTTAGGATCATCTCTGCCCAGAGCCCATCGAAGGATTTCGGGTTCCAGCCCCTGCTTGAACAATTCGATGATTGTTGGCTCAGACCAGTCTTCCACTTTTCCTGCCAAAGCTTTAAATTCCAACGCATATTTGGCAACTGAGAGGGACCCTTGGTAGAGTTTCCGCAGGTCATTTTTTGCCGTTTCTTGAGCTAGGGGGTCTTCGAAATGCTCTTTAAGTGCCCACAAAAATTCATCGAAGTCCTCTAACTCAGTTGCCTCAGCTTGGCATAGTTGTACATACCAATCCGCTGCCTTTCCTCTCAGCTTGTTGGCAATGAAATTGACCTTGCCATGTTCAGACCGAAAATTTCGACCCCAATCTTCTATATAGTGCTTGGCATTAGTAATAAAGAAGGAGAGCGTTGTGGGATCCCCATCGAACTTCACTCCAAAGGGTGGGAAGGTTCTTGCCGGCTCAGCTGGCTGTGGCGGTGCCGCGAATGTCAGCGTGCGCCGAGCCCCCATGGGTGGTCGATCCCTAGGAGGTCTTGCCTCTCGCTCCCCCCCTTGACGGGCTGATCGAGACTTGCTTCTCCCCCGGGTCGACATGGTACTATGCCTGGGGTACTGTGACGGCTCTTCCTCCCAATCCTCCAGGATGGGCTCTGCCTCTCTGGGTAGATCCTCTTTGGGTAGATCCTTAAGGATCGTCACTATTAACTCCATTTTATCCTCTAATGCCCTCATTCGGGCCGGAGTGACTGGCTCCTCCGAGGGTTGGTTGGTTACCACCACCCTCGGTGACAAGGGGACTTCGTGCTCCCAGGTCAATTGTGGAGACCCCCTCCCCTGTGTTCTTTCCATAACGGTTCTATGATCACTCCTGAGACTCTCCTGCATGGATATCAGCAGCTCGTCCAATTGGATATCTCGCAACTCCCGACGTGCTGCTCTTTGCGCTCTCGAAGTTAGCACTGGCCGGCTTTTGGCCGCCTCCCGCTCTTCTTCGCTTCCCTCACTTGCGCGAAGTTGAGGTTCTGTCATCGCTAGCGTTCCCTCTTATCCAATGATTGGATGGGGCTAGCGGAAAATGGATGAAATGATTCTCAGCTTTATGTAACGATTGCCTAAACCCAAATACTCAGTCTCACAAGCTCGGGCTTAAAGATAACTGATTTATTAAAGGAATAGTATGCAAATACAGAGAAAGCTGAGAATGAGCAAAAGCGCGCCAAATACAAACTTAAAAGCCTTGCTTGTAAGCAGGTCCCGCCCCGTCGCCCGTCAGGACGCTCCCCCTCCCAGGTGCTGGAAGCCGTCGGACGCGCCTGGGAAAGTAACCTTGAACAGGAGCGCAAACCCAAACATGCATTCCAAGCCCTCAAAACAATGGAGGGCGAAAGAATGGAAAAACCCCGGGTAAAGGAACACGGAACAGAGAATGACATGTGAAACGTTACAATGTTAACCAGACATTAGAATGAGAACATGACAGGTGGTCATTTGAAGTGAAGTGGCCCATTCCAGTCCATTTCAGTTCACTGATGCCCAAAATGTCTATCTTTAATCTTGACATCTCACCAATAACCACATCCAATTTGCCCTGGCTCATAGATCTTACATTCCAGGTTCCAATGGTGTGTTGATCCTTAGAACATCGGATTCGCCGTTCACCACCAGCACTGTCAGCCGCTAGCCGTCCTTTTGGCTTTGAGCTAGCTGCGTCATCACGTCTGGGGCTAGTTGAACTCATCCTCTGTTCCTCCCCAGTAGCATTTTGACCATCTTCTGACCTGGGGGTCTCATCTTCCGATGGTATACCGACATATCTCTGGTTGTACTGATCCATTTAGTTTTCATGGCAAGAATACTGGGGTGGGTTGCCATTACCTTCCCCAGGGATCGCATTTAGTCTGACCTGTCTGTCATGACCTTCCCGTCTTGGGTGGCCCTACATGGTTTAGCTCATGGCATCATTGAGGTGCTCAAGCTCCAGCACCATGACAAGGTAACGATCCTTTGCTGAAGAAGCTTAAACAATACCTTTTAACTTATTCACTTGAAATTTTGTCCTCAATCTTTCATACAAGAGCTTTGCACCTGTAAAGTCCTGAAATAAGAATTGTACAAAGATGTATGCTGAAGTGTCTCAAGACATATTTCTCAACAGCATTTTGAAATGGATGCTGTTGCTACTACTTTGCTTCTGTAGGGCAATGTCCAGATTCAGCCAGCTCCCAAATCCTGCAGTGAATCAGCCTACTGAAGAGCAGTTCTGCAGCCCTGTTGAAGCAATTACTCCAGATAATCCCCACACCAATTTTGGTCAAATATCAGAAGCTGCCGTTACTTGTATGTTCAGCCCAAAAATCTAGAGTTTCTTTTTACTTTTTAAATAAGCTTGTATTTCTTTGGTTGAAATAAATTCTAACTACCACTTCTACTTTCATCTCAAGTGAGCAGAAAAACAGGAAGAGCTTTGGGGATGAAAAAGTCATTCACCGTCACTTGAATATTTAAGTCTTTCTGATTACCTACCCAATTCCTTCCATACAGTCTTAATTTCAAAATTTATTATTCTGATTCCTAAAATTCCAATCTTTTTTTTTACATCTTGGATTTAACTTGTATTTATTACTGCCTTTGCTTGCTGTGGCTTGTCTTTTGCCTTGTTAGAATTTCTCTGCATAGGCAGGTTATCTCCCAGCATATCACCCCCAAATATCCTGATCCCTTAGTTATTGAGGTTATTTTGGTTACTCAAATCTACCTCCTATTCTTCTACCATACTATCATGTATAACAGCCATTTTTTACTACAGTCTAGTAATTCACTGCTCTGGATTCTGTTGGTGGGACGGGCCCCTTAAAATGATTTGTTGCAGATGTTATTGGATGACAGGGTGCTGGGAATCACCTACTAGGCATAAGTCCTCTTCACATCAATAGAGTGTACTTTAACATGTTATTAATTATATTGATTTGAAATAAGCCCATGGTGGTGTTAGGCTGCCAATTCCTCCCCACAAATTAATATACTGTATTTGCAAGCAGGCAGGAACAGTACTTGGCAGCAAAGAGAACAGTTTTCCCCAAACCATGAAACTGCTCGTAGAGAGAGCCAATCTCCTCCCTTTGCAGTGAAAACTCTTCTTGGAGGGAAGACAGCTGACAGCAGCAGCTCTAAATCCTTGGAAGTGGCAGCTCCAGCAGTGAAAGAGATCCTGCTAGACAGGGAGATTCCCAAGGAGTTACAGAAGGTAGACTTTTTTTTTTTTTTGCCAAGTCAATTATCACAGACTCCTAGCCAACAACGGATGATTTTTTTTTGCAACATCACACAAACTGTAAAAGCAACCCTTTCACAAAAAGACTCAAATCCCATTTGCCTGAAATTTCGTAGGTTTTTCCTCCATAGAAAGAAAGCCGCGTTTGTATATTTCATCCAATTCTGCTCATTTGATTTTAAGTAGTTAATGTAGACTTTAAAGATGGTTAGCATAAAAAAAAATCCTCAGCTGTTTATTTTAATTTCATCAGGTTTCATCCACTTGGCAAGATATATTGTGAAAAAAGCTAACCTCATTCCACTAAATAGTTACATGCAGTTGTGGGTTTCACTTAATAACTATAGGAATTATGAAAACTAGAATTTCCAATTCTTGCTTCAGATCGGATCCCAAATGAATGGGGTAACAGTTGCATTGGCCCAACATGATCTGGGCTGCTTTCAGAATTACCAAACAGGAGTTCAAACAGGCCTTCGGCTCTCAGATTTCTTTACCTGGTGTTCTGCAAGCAAAGACATTGCTTTGATTCTTTGAGATTTTTCACTGCTGCTTTCAGCCTGATAGCTTATTTCCATTATTTTTAAGCCTCCGCATTTTATAAGCTACTTTAAGACACCTCATTTCTCAAGATTTCTCAAATAAGTAAAATAGTTAACAGTAAATTGCTGGCTAATGATGTAGCTTTAGGCTGCTTGAATTCTGGCAGATATTCTTTCTTTTTTCTAAGAATCAGAGAATGGCATATTTACATTATAGGGTTCTCAACTACCACTTCCATAATGTATTCCTTAATGGTATGTCCGGCATGATAACATATATTACAACTTTCTATGGCTTCAGATAAGGCTAAAGCGTGCTCTTAGTAACAGAGATTCCTTTCACAGTTTCAGGACTGACTGACTCTCTCTTTCCTCTTCTCTGAAAAGAAGAAAACTCTAACTGGGACTGTCTTCTTGGCAGTACCTTTTGAACTTTGTTTTGTGTCAAGGTAACATAAAGAAACAAGAGGCCTACATGTAATTTGGATTTTTCTAAGTATCTCCTTTCAATCTAATGTACTGTTGTGAAATTAAGCCAGTAAAACTATCTGACTAGCCCATTTGAGGACCCACTCTGCTATCTTTCTTTCAGTGACAAATCCAAGTTTCCAAGATTTGTTCCATGATGATAAGCTGCACAATTTACAGGTATAAGTTAACAAATGAGAGCAATTAAAATGTCTCACAGTGGCACCTGTCGCAGGGTAGGGTTGCACTAAATGATTCCCACATCACTGCTTCCTGGAGAGCACGCCATTTTCAGCCTTTCTGCAAGTGAAGCAACAATGGAAGAGTTGTTTTCAAATGGTCATGAACCAAGAAAGCAGGCCTTATCCTGTAGCTTAGGTATATGATTATTATCACTAGGGAGGGGGAGAGAGGAGAGGAGCAGAGGAAAGTAGTAGGAGAAGCAGCAAGAACATTTTTTCAATCCTGTTTTGCACAAATGAATTATTGTGTTTCAGACCATTCTGAATCGCAGCAGCATCTTAGAGGTGCTTCCACTGACTTTCTTTTATAACATGGAATTTTCAGGGAGGTACCTTTGTGAAGGATACCGACATCCAGTGCTTTTGTTTCCTTCCTCAAAAAGAGGTAAAATGTATTCCTTCCAGCACTCATGTTATTTAATGTAGAAGTTGGCAACTTGATGCCCTCCTGTTGAGTGAAACTTCAACTCCATGAGCCCTTAACTGGCATGTAAAAGGCATCAGCTTACCTTCTCCTAATCTAATAAAACATCCATCATGTTATGAAGCATCGTATTCAGCTTCCTCAACCAATACAGTCGGATTACAATTCCTCACATTCCCAGCCAGTAAGCCCAATGACTGAAGATTATGCTAGCTTGGATTTCTAGAAGCTGAAGACCCAAAACATCTTCAGGGTACCACAGTGGGGTAAACAGGGTTGCCTTAATTAAGAAACTCACCAAAGGATTATATTTACCATGAATTATGAACATTGTTTGTTGCTAGAGTGAGAACCTTTTAAGGATACACTTGAAAAATTAATAATAAATTTTAAAAAGGGAAGAATACAATGCAACTTAATTTTAGCATATCCCCTTAGAACATGTTGGAAAGTTTAAAAATAAGTTTGTGGAGGCATTTTTTGTGACCAGCTTACACAAAAGACTAGAATTTGTCGTATTTGGAGGCACACTGATGATAGTTATTTATCCATCAAACATTACTTTTCCCTCAGAATAAAAAAGTGTAACATGAACATCTTTGAATAGTCTCCCTATCTCTCTGAGTCTCCATCTTTTCTCCTGAAAAGTGGTATTTGCCTTCCAGGATATGATGGTGAATGCCAAGTTACCAGTACAATTACTGTTGTCTCTTGTAGAAACCATTTTAAAAGCTGGAGGGGGAAAAATAAGAAAAAGCCATTAGCAGCCTCCTAAGACTTTTCTGGGTAATTTCCAATTATTCTGGAGAAATCAAGTCAAAAGGCCCTCCCTCCCCACATAAACAGTATTTACTCTACTTCTTCTTTGGAACACCAGTTGTGAAGTGCATCAGCAATATGGATACACCGAATTGAAAACAGAACTCTGGTATAATATTACCCTGGTACAAACTTTCCATGTCTGAAAAACTCTCTACAATTCTGGTTACCATAACTTTCAAAGAATGTTATAGAGCTGGAAAACTGAAAAAAAAAAAGAGCAACCAAAATGATCAGGGGTTTGGAAGAGCTTCCCTGTGAGAAGCTGCAGCTATTTGGGCTCTTTATCTTGAAGCAAAGGAGGACAACAGAAGACATTATAGAGGAATACAGAATCGGGCATGACATAGAAAATCTTGAGAAAGAAAACGTTCTTTTCCTCTATTACCATGTGAGAACTCAAGTCTTCAGATTCAAAAGCTGAAGATATTGACCAGACTGAGCTTCAGCCTATAAATCTCAAGAATTAGCTGAAAAGGGTCTCTCCTAGAACACGAGGCCCTTCGAACAGTCACTCACGCCCTGGTTATCTCCCATATAGACTACTGTAATGTGCTCTACATGGGGCTACCCTTGAAAAGTATACAGAAGCTACAGCTGGTCCAGAATGGAGCCATGTGGGTAATTTTAGGTGCCCCTAGGGCAGCAGGTGTAACACCTTTACTGCGCGAGCTGCACTGGGTGCCAGTTTGCCAATTCAAGTTGTTGGTTATGACCTTTAAAGCCCTACATGGCATGGGGCCAGGCTACCAGGGACTGTCTCGTCTCCATTACATTGACCCATCCCACCTGGACATGCAGAAAGGGCATGCTATGGATCCCATCTGTTAAAGAGTTTCATCTGGCGGGATCGCGGAAGTGTGCCTTCACTGCAATAGTGCCTGCCCTTTGGAATGTTCTCCCCCCAGAGTTGAGGCAGGTCTCCTCGCTCCTGGACTTCCAAAAAAAATTAAAAACCTGGCTTTGTCAACAGGCCTGGGGTGGAAAAGAGAATAGTTCCTCTTGGGGATGGTTAGCTCCATAGAATTGCCCTGTTTTGCTTGCGGACAGAGAGACTGTCTTAGCCATCTGGATTTTATTATATTTTAACATATTTATATTTTTATGTTATTGATATTATTGTATATTATTTATATTATATTGTGTTTTTATTGTGAACCGCCCAGAGTCCCTCCTTGCAGGGGAGATGGGCGGTGATAAATTTGATAGATAAATAAATAAATAAAGAACACACCAAAGAAAACACTGGTGCAAGCTGAGTCAGCTGATCCACAGCTTGAGCTAGGCAAGACCCTGAACCCAGCAATGCATTGCAAACAAATTACAAAAACAAAAACAAAAGAAGTCAAACTGACTGTTTGAAAGAAAAAAATTGTAGCTCATCCCATTAGCCAAGCTAGGAGCTATATAAAGAAAATTACAACTTGACTGGCTCTTGGGGTAATCATTGTTCCAGCCCCCCACCAATCCCCCTTTGTACATGGTGTTGGAGACTTAGCTGAACTTTGGACAGGAACCTAACCACACTTGATCAGTTCTGAACTGGTGTTTTGGACTATCTGAAAAATAAACTTCTTTATTTTTACTTTCTAATCAGAAGGTTTGCAGTACATTACATAACTGTCACTACAGTTATGGATTTATGATTGCAATAAATATCAGTTTATTTGTTTATATCAGCAGCTGGCTGGGTGTATATAATTTGCAGGACAGAACATAGATTCAGAACCAACAGAAGATAATACCTTTGCATGCGGTATGTACTTAATCTATGCAACTGATTGCAGGTAGCAGCAGCCTCTTCGGAAGATTTGAAGAGAACTGGATAAGTTCAGGGAGAGCTACGCTATCAATAGCTACTAACAAGGATAGCTGTTTCTCATCTCTTGAAGCATGGGCAGCAATGTCCTCAGAAGGGGTCCAAATTGGTAAGTTGTAGCAGCAAGATTCAAACCCTGCCCCTTTTGTACATGTGTCACTTTGGAAGCTGCCTGGAAAGTCCCTGCAGTTTTCTTGGCAAGGTTTTTCAGAAGTGGTTTGCCATTGCCTCCTTCCCAAGGCTGACAGAAAGTGAGTGGCCCAAGGTCACCCAGCTGGCTTTGTGCCTAAGGCGGGACTAGAACTCCAGGTCTCCCAGTTTCTAGCCTGAAGTCTTAACCACTACACCAAACTGGCTCTTGGTATACATTTAGGAACTGAGAAAGGGGAGCTGAGTTAGCACTGGGAAGCAAAATGAATGGCAGAAATATGAATTACCTGGCCACAGCTTTCCTTTCTATACTGAAATATAGTATACTTGTCTTTAAATTACTGCTGTTCATATCTCCTCATATAAATTAGCATATGCAATATGTCACTTTTTGACTTCCTTTTTAGTGATGTGCTTTTTCTTTTTGGCATTTAATTTTTTCTTTCTTTCTTAGTGATGTATGAAAGAGCTGCTACATAAATTTAGCCTCAAAAGCTAATTTTAGAGACCCTTGAGGAAGGTGGTAAGGTGTCCTTAAAAAATTCTAGCCCATAATGTGCCATGTCCAAGTGCCAAGTCTCCGCCTTTCTATCTAGGGGAATCTGAGAATCTGTTAAGAGTATACATAATTTCTGACAGTGGAATACTAGCCATTGTTCAGCTGTGTTCACTTTTCTCTAATGCATTTGATATTGCAAATCTTTTATTACTTATTTTAACTGAAATGGTGCCTAAATGCATGCAACTGTTTGATTATTTTATTTTCTTGTAATCCTTTAAATGTGTTGGTTACTTCTCTCTGCTGACTCATTCCATTTCATATGTAATATAGACAGTGAATTTCATGCATTTCATTCAATTCATGCCTTTTTGATGTCCACCATCTAATTAGGCTAAGTTGGAATGTCAACCCCAATCTCTAAATAGCTTGGCAAAATAAATCTTTGAATTGTATGAGTTTCTGGAATGGGAAAATCTTTTAAGCACCTTCTAACAGAAGACTTACCCTCAAAGAAAGCATGTCAGCCAAACATATTTTTCACTAAAATAAATACTGGTTAAAATGCTGATTTCCAAGCAAGTACCAGCCCTTCGTTTTGATTAAGGTTATAGAAATGCAAGTCAAGTGTTATTTTTTTTGTTGTTGTGGGCAGGGTCTGCAATTAAAGGTTCATACAAGTGTATTGCTGATTATGAAGGGTTGACTTGCCAGTGTTTCAACAAGCAAGCTATGTACTTGGACCACTTACTGTGAGTTAAAACAACAGGGCAGGGCAACCATTTTTCTTTGTGATTCAGTCTGAATTCAATTGATTAACATTGTGTGCACTTTTCTATGCAGGGCTGAAAAGATTGTTTACCATAGACTTGTAATCAACCTGCCTTACAGTACCATATTACCCCTGATAACAGAGGCTGTTGCAATTTGGGCCTGAAAGAAACCTACCTCCAATGGCTTCTTAGATGCTTTTGTGCAGCAACCCACTCTGTTATCTCCATGTGTAATTTGTTTTTGAGAACAGTGATTTACATTTCACTTGGATTACACCTTTTAATGTATCACAAGCATAAAGAGGCTGCTGTGGAAACATGCATTCCCGCTAGATTTCAAACAGTGCATTTGAGGCTTCGGTAGAGAGAATTACAATACAATTAAAATCAAAAGCTTCCTGATTATTTTATTGATGTGCGCTAACTCTTTGTAGCCTATCACACTGAAACATAATATTTTTTTCAGTGACATGAAATATTATTGTACATTTTACCTTATCGTCTTCTACAACCAGACATCATGTTGCTGTGAAAGACTAGTTTCTAGGTAAAAAGAGTTCAGAGGAACAAATTAGCTTGTGGAAAAAATAATTAAAGATAGGAATTGAGTACACATTCAACAGGCAAATCTAATATGTTTGTAGGTTGTAAGGACATATTTCTATTTTTTTTAAAAAAACACTATCTAATGATGAGGAAAGCACCTTTTATTCAACCATTGTCCTTCTTGCCCAGTTAGATCAGCCAACGTAAGAGTGTCCCATGGTTAAATGAAATGTTATTTACCAGTAAGAGATGTATGCTCATCAGTAATACCTTAATTAAAGAAAGTTTCCCAACAGACTTGGGAAATAAACATACTGCTTTTGCTCAGAATTATTTTAAAAGAAATTGTAACTTTCTTTTAATGGTAGCTAGCATGGACAACCCCAAAGGGGTTGCTGTTGATTTTCCAGCTTTAGCCCTTTTATATACATAACTGCAGAAGAATAGAGATGGAAGGTAGGACACCTCAGGTGATTCTTAGGTGTATTCTGCTTGACTGAAGAAACATGTTGCTGGATAGGAATGTTACATTCAGCCTTTCAGGCTTCAGTATTTTTAATCTTACAACACCTGAAACTTTCCCTGGGTTTGGAATGGGGATCCAACTAAAGAATTCCTTATCTTTCCCTTCTTCCCAACCTTTCAGTTTAATGCATGATTTAAGAGGAGCGTATTAAAAAATCCAAACAAGAATATTCAAATCTTGCTACAGCTTTGTTTAGAAAAAGTAATTCAACTGGCTTAAAAGGAGCAAGGAAATGCACAACAGAGTTGTCTAATATTACTATGATCAGTAATATTAATGCATGACCTTCTTTTCCTGCTTACTTAAAATTCTGTTTATTAACATATATTTCTTCTGGCTATTTATGAAAATATAGTCCTCCTTGACATAACTTGTCTTGCCTAATAGAGAATTGTCATCACAGAATTAGAACACCATGAATACTTTTTTACCCAAAATGAAGATCACACGATACTTGTGATCCAATGTAGGAGCAGTATGAACAGGAGAAAAACAAAACAAAAATGTGATGCTTTATTTGTAACAACAGCCTAGAAAGGTTACCGATTAAAGTACACAGCTTGAATTATCTCAGTTTGGGTACAAACCACTTGAAGAAAAACATAATAAATTCCCAACAAATTTGGCTAGAAAGTTAATCACAATTTTAATTATGTCCCATGGCAAATGGTAAAACATCACTCCAATCCAACTCCAGTAGTATACCAAAATGGTACTTGTGTGTGATGAAATGCAGCAAAGCAGAAACAAAGATACATATTCTTTCCAAAAGTAGAGAAATCTCCATCTGTAATTGGTAAATGATATAGGACAAGGAAGCTCTCTTCTCTGAACTGAAGCAGGTAACAGAGAAAAGTGACAATTGGTCCCAAATCAGTCAAATTTCAGAGTTATGCTATATTAAACATATGTATAGTTGCATTTGAAAATATAGTGATATAGATATAGATATACACACAAACACATAAACACACACTCCTGGGAACTGAAAGATGAAAGAAAATTATCATATGAACTTTTTAAATAAATATAATGAATCTCCTACTCCAATGTAGGTTCTTAATACAGTATATGTGTATACACAAACACACACACACATCTATATCCACAGTATATAGTTAACAGTTTACTTTTTAAATACAATTATAAATATGTTTTGTTTTTGTTTTGATTTGATTTGATTTGATTTGGTATACAACTTTCTAAATATATAATTTGCATGAAATGTTTGATAGAGAATGACAGACTTCAGTGGACCCCGGAATTACTGCCATCTGGCGCCCCAACAGAATCCGTATTGATGGATCATTCAATTTTGTTCTGAAATAAATATGTGTTTTCCTCCATATCACTGCCTTACAGTGCTGGATTTGGGCCAGTTTCTATCTTTTCCCTAATTTAGAAGCTCTGCTACCAAATCGCTAAACCATTTTGTAAAATTTGATGGAATTGTTAAAGTAGTTTAGAAATAGAATGAAGTTTCTGAATAGAAAAAAGTATAAAGCAAATCTGAAGTGGAAGCTCCTCTGAATCATAATAGCCCACCTTTTATCCATAAATTGATTCGTTTATTTTTCATTCTAAGTATTGATTTCTTCTCTCTGTGTCTCTGTCCCTCCTGCCTTCCCGCTCTCTCATCTAAAATTCTGTGATATGTAAGTTTTACTTATATGGGGTCAGCTATGTATTATTGTGAGATTCCAAACTATTTGCATCTCATTAATTTGTTATATTTATAGTAGTTGGAAGATCAATTGAAGAGGAGTTAACAGAAACAAAAGGAGTTAGCAGGGAGGATATGGGGGTCATATTTCTTTCTTTTATTTTGAAACTGTTCCATTGTGCACACAGTCCCTTGCAGAGATGCTGAACTTGTATTTTCCCTACGGTTTTCTTGCAAACTATTATCTCTTGTGATTATGCAACAACAGTGTTTCATGGTCAGATGAACATGATTTGCAAGAAAATGCAGAAGTTTGGAGAGGTCCCATGCAACTGTTTGAGAGGGGCAATTAATTAACTAATTAATTATAGAAAAGGCCCTGTATATGCTCAGGGCATTGTGAAGTTCTTCTTTCCCATCTTTCTCTTTGTAAAAAGAGATGTTAAGATTAATGTTAACATTATTTTACTCCCAGTGAAAGAGGAAGAAAAAGAATGTCCTTTTTAAAGACTAAAGCACCTAACAAACATAGATGTAGGATTCATTTTATTGGGGAAAAAAATAGAAATATCTTGGACATTATGTTTTTGGGTGTCTGTCTCTTTCAAAATTAAAGCAAGTTTGGATACCTTTTATAAAATATCTCTTTCAACTTCTGACATAAATTTATGCAAGGACTTAGTTCCATATCTATTTTCCATGCTTTATGAAAAAGTCCTGATTAACATTTCCCATTTCTGTTACTAAGGTTTACATTGTTAAGTTTACTCAATATTTTGCTGTATATTACGATTTCAAAGTAATTTCTCATTAGGCTCCATTCATGGATTCATCACATGTTCGATTTGGACAGTTTCAGCAAATGGGCTGAGACATTAAGCAGGGTCTGGCCTGATTGATACTTGGATGGCGGACCTCCAAGGTATAACAGGACTGTAGATTTGATTGGGGAGTCAATAAAACATCTTGGCAGAAGTCAGCAGCAAACCATCTCTGTACAGTGGCCAAGAAACCTTAATGCACATGTCCGTGATGCCAATAGGAGTGAGCCCACCATGAAGATTTTACTTTTACTTTATCTGATTTGGAAACATGAAACAATTGGTAGTCTGTGTTCTTTCATTCACAAAAATGTATCATATTTCAATAACCTATTTATCCTCCCATCTTCCATCCTGCAGTTGTTTCCTTTTTCTTATGCCTGAGTTTTAAACAAAACTATCCTACCCTAAATTTCATCATTTATGACAATCCTTCAGATAATTTTCTTTTAATATGCACTCATATAGAATATAATTTCCAGTCATTAGGTTGAATTTTAATTTCTGCCTATTTTATTTATTCATTCAGTCATTCATTCAAGTACTGGGTCACATTTTCTAAAAATTATTTAATTAAGTTCAGAAATTAACCTTTAATATTAGTTAACATAACTGCATAAGAATAATATTAGGAAATCCTAATATACCAAAGATATTTAACTTATAAGCATATTTTAAAACTATGCTTTATGTATTCATATTGGTTTGTGTTATTTGAACATAGAATAAAATTATAATTTTTACTGATATTTTAGAATATATTTAAACTTGGGAAACAAAGTAAGTTATTTAACAAGTCCCCTTTAATTATCTGTTATAATAAACTTGTTTTATAATGAAAAAGAAGCCTCACCTAATATTGTTAATATTGTATTAGGTTTTTTTTTAATTCCTTTTATTTATATATACATGGAACTACAAATAATTTGAAAAGGCTATTTTAATATAACTGGAATTTTTAACACTCTACAGCTTCATCATTTCACTTCTATTAATATTTTATCAGAAACAAAAACCTAGGGGACAGTTCAGTGCAGCTAATTAATCTTGCAGAATAAAAAGCTAGTGGGCAGTTAACCTAAGATGTACTAAGTGATTTTGTCAATTAGGGAATAATTACTTATTTTAGAATATTAAAGAAACTCAAAAGCTGCATTACTTTTAAAAAATGCTGCCTATACTGTGATTTAAGCAGGCTCATTGAGAATTGCCATTAAATTTAAAGAGATTGATTGAAAAAAGTATGCTGCAGTTCCCTTGATATGAACTGTGCAGGTATATACCAGTCAGATATATTTTGGGATAGTGATTCTCACAGAAAACTTAGCATATGTCTTCTTTCCCCAGTACCTCCTCCCTTTTCTTTACTCGCATATACACACATGTGCAGATACAACACAAAGAAAAAATTTTCACTGATATGTAAAAATCATGCTTGTCTGTCCTAGTGCAGTCAAAAAAAATTATTTCAGCATAGATATGCTTAGATCATTCTGTAATCTATGCAAACCATCAGTCTTTGTCCTTATTTCATAAATTTTATTATTTCAGAAATAATACAATGTTATATTTAGCTGTTTTAAAGGCTAAGGCTGTATGAAGATACAATAGATAGATAGTTGAATGGATGGATGGATATGATTCCCTCTTTTTAGACTATAATGTTATTTATTTATTAAATAGATTTTTAAGGCCGCCCAACTCACACACGGTGATAATACTAAGGCAATATTCTTTTCCTACATTATGTGAAAGGCGAAAGGTCCCCTGTGTAAGCCCTGAGTCATGTCTGACCCTTTGGAGGGATGCTGCTTTCGTGATGTTTTCTTGGCAGACTAGAGCGGGGTGGTTTGCCATTGCCTTCCCCAGTCGTCCCCTTCCCCAGCAAGCTGGGTACTCATTTTACTGACCTCGGAAGGATGGAAGGATGGGTCAACCTGAGCCGGTTACCCAAGAATCCAGTTTCCACTGGGATCAAACTTGGGTCGTGGGGAGAGTTTCGGTTGCAGTACTGCCGCACAAACCATTCAGCAGCCGGGCCCCTGAGTCTAGCACCCACCTGGCTAACTTTCTTGTACTCAGTAGGGAAGCAAGAGCCATATTCCCTCATGTAGATGGATACATTGGTCAGGAAAAATGCCAACTGTTGCGGGTCTCCATCAAACTTAACTTGTATGCCTTGGGGCTGCACCCCGAGTTGGTCCACTGGGTAGTGCTTTTCCCCCATCTCCTTGGCTTTCTGGGTGACCCCCATTCCACCTGTGCCTCACTGGAAACTCGAAATCCCGGGTTGGGGTTAGGGTACACTGTCTTCCCCATGCAATTGGCGACTCTGCTCTGGATAGCTGAGTTGAGATTTCTGCCAAGGGGTATGCCATGGTCTCCAGGGTTCTTGATACCTGCTGCAACACCACTTCCATGGCAGACATCCTTGCCTCCAAATTCCGCATGTCTTGCAGAGTTCCATTTGGGTCTGGAATGGGTCCATGCGACCCCAGACTCTGCACTCGTACTTGCGCCTCCACAGGTGGAGGAGAACTTCCCTCTTCTTCTCTGGCACCGACCTGGGAAAGTCCCACCTGTGGTTCTTCTATGATAATGCTCAGCGTCTGAGGTTCTCTCACGAAATTGAGGGAGTGGAGGGCACTTTCTAACTCTGTCTGGTTGAGCCAGGTTTCACCTCGCACTTCCTGTCTCTACTCCCCAAACTCTCCTCTGTCTCAATTTTTTCTTCTGCCACTTTGGCATACAGCACGGTCCTTTCCGGAGATGGTAGAGGCGATGGCTGCTTAGCCTGGGACTTTCCGTGTTTAGGCATAGTTCATCAACTCTCAGCTGATTGCTTGCTCAGGAAGAGTTTTCGAAATTATGGATTCGCAGCTTAATGTCAGCACCTGATCATTCGAGCATTCACACATACACAGTCAAGAGGCTGGATCTCTTTGAACTGTTTTAATGAAGCGTAATGAATGGTACAGAAGGCAAGCTGCAAATAAAGATTTCCCGCTCAAACCTAATTTAAAACTACATCCCCTTAGTTAGTCCCCTTTCCCATGAAGCAGGTCACTCCCCCTCCCATCCAGATGGTATTCCTGGCATATCTCAACTCCGCGTCCTTGATGTGCTCCATAATAAACCACTTCACACTCCAACTTCACACCCCCTCCCATCTGGCAACCTGAGAGAATGAAATGATGGGAGAATCCCTGATAAGGGTTTCTGTGAAACCTTTGATCAGGGGATCTGACACAATACAAGATTATTATGATTGTATCATTTCATGCTGCAGATGAATTTTGTACATGATACAATAATCATTCAGATAACTGTATTAATTCCTGCATTTAGAAAAATTGAAGTCAGGAAGAAGGATAGTAATTTCAGTTCCTTTTCTAATTCTTAGGAATAGTGTTATCCCAGCAGCTTACAAAGATGGCCTGTTAAAAGGCATAAATTGAATGCTAATACACTTGAAAAGGGTGCATGACGAAGTGAAGGAAATCTCATACTGGGGAACTTTAAAAGGAAAGAACTAGCTCTTTGAGGTTAATAAGAAAGTTGGCAAGCATAACTATGACATCATAAATAAAAGAAGACTTGAAGACTAGAGGGAACAAGAAGATCATTGTGAAGAAAGAACAGCAATCTATGTCCAACTGGAAGATGGACACAAAGTTCAGATACTCAAAAACCTCACCCAAAAGGTGGTATTAATATTATTTTCAGTGATGTAGAGTAAAATAAACTTGGATGGACTGATTCATGTAATGAGAATTCCACCACTCAGAGAAAACCAGTGGTCCCCTTCAAAAGGTTTTGCTCATCAAATATCCAGCTTTTGGGATAATAACTCCTACTATGATCCTGTATGGATTCTCAATGGATGGATGAGACAAAGACAATCCAGAAACAAAATCACACATGCACACACACACATCTTTTTGAAGTGAATTATATATTTACTATGTTCCTACTAAGTAGGAAACTTAGAATATTCTTGAATTGTTCCCCTTTATTTTAAACAGGCTTTTGCAAAAGAACTTCCTCGGACATTGAGTCCATAATGATTTATCTGAAGACCCCCTCCTATGATATGGTAACATTCAGTGTTGGAGACAAGTAACCTTGGGCCACTGCTATTCTTACACCATGAAAGACATTCTTCTGCCAATGAGCAGTATTCCCATCTTTTTATATTCATCTTCAGGGGCCAAAACACTTTGCCTGAAACTTTAGGAAAACACCCATTGTTTGGAGGCATTAGGTGAGGCTGCCTTAGGTTCCATGATGAAAGTAAAGCCTTCAAACTGAAAACAACAATAATCCAATGTCAAACAACATATCAGGATCCCCCAAAAGAAGAGAAGGTAGATATTGATTTGCTTATTTCAAGTTTGGATTACTGAAGCAATTGCATCTTCCACCAGTAGTGACCCAACCACTCATTGGAGCTTTTAATTTCACTGCTAATGAATGTGGTAAAAAAAAATAATGCATATTTTACTTACATACACACACACACACACACACACACACACACATATATATATATATATATATATATATATATATATATATATATATATATATATATTCAGCTACAAGGAGAAACTTGGCAGAGCTATTATCAGAAAGGACACCTTTCCTGACTGAAATAATCACCTAGCTAATCTGTGCTCATAAATCATGCCATATTGCTCTTCCTTACTTTTTTACAAGAGGTCATCTGTGAATGACTGCAGCACTCTATCATGTAATGGACTGTCTGGACATGGGATCTTAACAAGTGGACTATCATAGATGCTTATCTTTGGCTTCTGTCTCGAATTTTGTTTCTTTTTCTTTCTTTTCTTTCTTAGTTCATTTTATGCGGACTGTATTTAAAATGATAGATAATGCATCATCCTCACTCCCTCTGTTCATAGGCTGCTGTATTAACAAGCCATTGTGCATTCTGAATGGGGTGATTGGTTGGTAGTTTAATTTAAATGGAAGACGATTAAATACAATAGATTTTTTTTTTAAGTAACCAATGGGGTTATGTACAAAACCATTTTGTTCGCTTGTGTGTGCCTCTTCATTTCAGCATTCTATTGTGTTTAGCTCTGAGGTGCCTAGTTTTCTGGAAGAACATTAATATTAACTTCTGAGAGTGACATTTATGGCATTCTCCTTATTAAATGCATCTCCTTTTCTCACCCAAGGCTCTTCTATTATATAAGTTCTGGAATTGTGTGTGTTTTTATAAGATTATCAAAACAATAACGAACACCCTGATTTTAAACAGAGATTTATTAAAGATTTATAGCTAAATCACATTTTTATCTAACCTGACTGTTTTTGTCTTAGCTGTATCTACTGGATGACGTGAGAAGCAGGGAGAAATAGTGTTCGCTTTCCACAGATATATCCAGAAAAGAATATAGTTTGACTGAAAGTGAATAGACATTTTCTCCACAGTAAACATATTTATTCATAAAAAGCTATTTGATACTGTATTCACTTAACAATGAATTGATATTAAACATTAACTATTCTCATTCTCTAGACAAAGTTCCACAAAAGGTTATGATACATAGAAGGTAGTCTGTAGAAATGTTGTGTTTTATAAAGCCTTTTTTAACATACCAAGACATTCCAGTCAATGTTTTATATGGAATAAAATATAATTTGTATAAACAAATTATCATGTTTAACGTTACAAAAGGGAATAATTATGAAATATCCAGCTGGGGAATAATGGAATTTCATTCTAGTTATATTTCAATGTGAATGAAATGAAATCAAATTTAATTTTCTGTCCAAGCCCTACCCCTAATGCCTGGATCATTAGGCCTAGCACCAAGTCTAACTGGCATAATAAAACTCCAGTCAGATCACTGCATAAACACAGAAGTTCTCAAATGCATCACAGATGCAAGTGTTGGGCCTGTTTTTCCCTGGCCAGTTCACATATTTCTCTTTCAGTGTTACATGTACCAACAACTGCCATACTGTTTCACAAATTCCATTTTAACTACTCAGCATCAGAATAAAATATTTGATAAGTACTTCTGTTTAGCCTATACTTGGGATCATGGATTCTAGCACAGTATTGGCAGCTTTTTTAAAACAATTACTAGATAACTATGCAGTTTTTAATGCTTGAACCAGTTTTTGTACAGAGTAAAATATTGTATGTTTTAACTTGGGATAAAATTTAACTTGCAGAATTTGCTTTGTTTGAAAATCAGCCTTCAATATCAGGTAATGCACTGTAGCACCATATGGAAGCTTTCTGACATATGGATTGAATTAACAAGTTTAAAACTGTTAAGATCAGTTTTTCTTTCACTGGAGGCAAACTGGGAGAGGAGCAAACTATGCATGATGCACCTCTGTGAAACAAGCTTCAGTAACAGCCATACAACTAGACTGGTTGATTTCTTGACAGTAAGGGACTTTTTAACATCAGCAGGTTTTACAGCAGTAACAAAATGATGAATCAGGATGTGGAATGTGCTTATTCACTTCATATAATCTACACGTGTGCAGTAACTGCCATGGCATTTCCATTTGCACAAAGCACTGTTTTTTCTACACTTACAGTTGTTATATATCACACTGAATCTTTCCCAGTAACAACATTATGGCAATGTTCTCCTTAATGGTGATGACATAACTTCATGTAATTTAACTTGTCATGAGCCACTGCTTCTGGTCAAGGTAGGCTGATGTACCTGATGATGATGTCATAACACTAGATGACTTACTGTCATGGAGGACTTGGGGAGAATCTTGCAAAAAGAAGCTGATTTGGGAAGCTTCCCAAATCAGTATTATGTACATCTCTCCTCTATTTTGTCAATATGTATTTTCTTTTTTCATAAGAATGAAACTTTTTGAAATTATAGCCCAAACCATTGGATTAAGCTACAGTATAATTTAGGTAACAAGCATCTCGGGCTGCTCAGGGCAGATCTTTTCTAGAGTGATAATGCAGCTGCAAAAAAGGAGATTCTATCCAGATGTCAGATAACAATAGATAAATGGTAGGTAAATAGATAGATATAGTCTGGCCAGAAAGTATAAAATTTCATTAATAAATAAAATATACATTTGTGAGGATCTTATTTACATAGCTGTTCCATTCATGCTTTCCCTGCCCATTCATGTTTTCCCTAAAGCATCAGATTATACCAACCTGACATCAGGGCCACATCATTATACAGAGATATCTCATAAGAAATCTCTGTATAATGATGTGGCCCTGATGCCAGGTTGGTGTAATCTGATGCCTTAGGCACAAATAGCCTACAGTCATCTCTTTCATCTCCACAAGATCCTGTGTCTCACCTGAAATTAAAAAAAAAAAAATTAGAAAAGTGAAAGAGGGACCTGACATGCTGCAGAAGCAAAGGATAACTTTTTAACATTGTCTTTATATACAGAAGACTTGGTGCCCCCTTGACATTTACATGATGGATACAAAGGAATAAAATACAAAGTATTCTAGAAGATGGGCAAGAAGTCCTTATTCTTCCATAGGTGACACCCCCTAAATCAGCCAAATCAGCTTTGTAGAGAAGCCATGTAGAGTTAGCGCAGGTTAATATTTAGAGAGAAAGCTGAATTCCCCTGGGAATTGCAGTCTGGGAAATCAAAAGAAAAAAATCCCAGAGGGCAGCAGCAAAGTACTTTTGAAATGTTTCAACACTGTAGGGATACAGTCAAAAAGAGTCAAGCTTGACTTAAGGGCATCTTTACATTATTTTCTTTGTGTTAAAAAAAAACTTCTATTTTTCCAAGGCTTTAGAACTGGTTTTGACTATTTTTTTAAAGTTATCTTAAGGTAGCTGTTGACTTGTGACTGTGTTTTTAATCATATCCTCATTTTATGTTTATTATAACAAAACATTCTTTAAAAAAAAAAAACCAACCAGACTGGCAGCATAAAGAGGGTGCAGGAGAGTTGTAGTGAGCTCCCTGGCATCATTGCTGTTCTGTATCCTGAGACTTACCCTAACCTAGCCTGGTGTGGGTCAGTGTGGCAAAGACCATGAGATCAATTCATCTTTAGGACTTGGAGACACCACAGCTTGATTTTTTAGCAACTTCTATGGCTGCCAGTAAAAGATAGGATTATTTGTGTGTCTGTGTGAATGTCACAGATGTGTGAATGTCCAGCAGGCTGAATAAAACAATAATATATGAAAACACAGTAACACAATTTGGGCTAAAAGACATGTTTATTGTCATTTGAAGCACACACTTTTGCTGCTGTGTTTGATGTCTATTGTACTTTGGGGGGGGGAAACATAATCTGGAAATAAGTAATCATTGCTATTATATCCCCAAAATGTTTTAGCCTTAGGTTTCATATTTGGTAAGACAAGCTTGAGTGACAGATGCAAACTGAGGCTGGCACCATGTCCCTCTGATCTTTTCTAATTGAATTTTTGTGGGATGAATTGAATGGGAAAAGTTCAGAGATCTGGGGATCCATATTACACAAACATTGTTTCATTTAATCAAAACACTCTTTGAAGTGCAACACTTGTAGACCACCTGTAGCTTTGAAATATAAAGTCATATAAAAGCTTCAGTGAATCTGAAGGGGACAGTGAGCAGCTATGATACGCCAGTGGAAAGAAAAAAAAACAAAGCAGGTAAGATGATCATGAAAGCCTAGTTTGTATTAATGTTTCTCTTCAGCATCCTTTTATTCCCCAGGCAGCAAAGCCTTCTAAAGTGGTAAGCAACACACTGCTTTATTCAGGATTTTATCAAGATTGTTTGTATTACTGTTGTTGCTTATAAATGGAACATGTTTTCCACATAGCCTCCCAGCTTTAATTGTTTCTATTTCGTATGGATTTTACTTCAGAGTGTTCTGGTAAGAGCCCATTCCAGTTTCAATTCTCCTCTGAAGTTTACATTTAAAGGCAATTTTAAAGACAAAATGAGTGCTACGCAGTCCTTGCTTTCGTATAAAGGATGCAATCAAGGTGGTTTTCCACCTTAGAATTCTGCATGCATTTTGTAAAACCTACCCAATATGTAGGAACAGCAAGGGCATGAAACCCTCTAAATATATTTAAGGATAGCAGAAAAGTGGATGATATTCAGACACAGCATGATGCATAAAATTAGGAGGGCTGTGGTAACTTTTAAGCATAAGGAATAAAAACAGCACTCCATTTCTTATGGCTACCTCTCAAAACTGTACAAAAAGAATATGTTGAGATGCAGGTTTCTCAGCAGATCTAGAATGTCCCAAAACATAAAGGCCATGCTGAAGAAACCTTACTGTCTTGAAGAGATAATGATTAAATAAACTGGACATTCCTAAATTATGTTTTTCTTCTTTACAGAACATGGAAATATTTTTGAAGCATTTCTGAATATTTCAGTGGGAGATTGGACTGAGTGTTCATTTCATAAAATATTTGCTATGGAGAGAGAGAGGGAGAGAGAGAGAGCGCGCATGCTAACATGTAAAGGTACACATGTTGCAAGGCTGCATGTTAGTTTGATATGTATGGAGAACCATGTCAATTCCCCAACATTCTACCAAGAGATTCATCATGTGGGAATTCTTTACATTTGTGTTAATTCTTGGCTGCTGCAGCAATACCATAAAAAAGTGGACCAAGAAGAGTTTAAGCAGCTATCCAAATTCAACAAAGTCTGCATGATAATGACAACTACTACTAATAGTACAATTTGATCATGAAGAGTTTGGTTTTCTGGTGCTGTGTTCTTGTGTTTCTTTGATTTTCATGTACTCTGTAATCTGTCTTTTGTTAGGTTGGAACAAGTTTTCAAAGCCTGCTAAGATTCTGGCAGGGAGTTAAATGGAGTAGCTGTAAATCAAGTCACATTTTCCAAATCAGGTTGTAAAACCATAAATCAGCCTGTAGTTTTCCCATCAGTGTTGCAAGGAGCTAGCAAATAATGCTACTCAGAATTCCAGTAAGCAGTCCAGGGTTCCATCCAGTCTAGTCTTAAGGCTGAGGCGCCATAAAATACAGGTTTTGTGGTATTATTCATAGTAAAGTAAAGCCATCGCTAAAGTTGTTTCAGCAAGGTATGAGCCTACAGAGTAGTTAAAATACATGAAGCCTGTTCTCCGCCCAGGTAAAGCTGAAACCCAGTTTTGATTTGGCTGGGTTATAATTCTGCAAAATTTCAGCTCCCATTGTTAGTCTTTCTTGATAGGCTGCTATTCTCCTTCCAGGTTACTCCTGGCTCTTTCCCCAATGCCTTCTCTATTCTCAGAGGTGAGGAGATCTTCCTTCTAATTCCAGGTATGAGTCCTCAGTGGCAGAGTCACTAGTGGTGGGACTTGCATCTGGTTTTTCTTAGATAATATTGGGTCATAGACATCTGTTAGAAGACACAGTAGATATCCCACATTGGCAAGATGGTGGAAATATCTTTTGTGTTCCCATCTTTCTCTATAATTTTATGGCTTAAGAATGTTTCCAGTTAACAGCTGAATACCACTCCTTCCTTCCTTCCTTCCTTCCTTCCTTCCTTCCTTCCGACTACAATCTGCAGCAGCAGAGTTACATTGATTGACGACTTAACTCCTGACAGGATTTTAAACTGAGAATCCTTGCCCTACCTCCAATTCCTTTCTGCATGAAATAGAAAAGATTAAATGAGATGACATGACTACCACAATATATAAAATGGGATAGTTGGCTACCTGAAGAGATCCAAAATAAGGGACAGATTGTAAGATAAAGTAAAATACAGAATGTGTTTGTTATTTATTTATTATTCAAATTTATATAATTACCCATCTCAATATATGACTCTGGGTGGCTCAAGACAATTAAAACAGTGTGAAAAGACCGGAACAATAGAATAATTTGAAAAGCAATAAAAACAATATAAAAATATAAAATATGGTTTTATTTTTTCTACTTCACTTTATATTGACAAAACAAAAATACACTAAGATTCTATACTGTATAGCATGAAACAATATAGAGCCAGTCTGGCATAGTGGTTAAAGGCGCCAGGCTAGAACCCAGAAGACGTGAGACATTATGAATGAGAAACTTTTATGGAAGCCGTTTCTTTATTCATTATAGTCCTTTTTCTGTGGCCTTGTCTTCCCATTGTTATTTTTTCTTAATTTAATTTTATGAGAAATATATAAATAAATGAAAAGGACACTAGTTATACCTTCCTGAGTGGAATTTCTATTCCAGCAGGACATCAGTTATCCTGGATAAAGTAAGTCAAGGCCTTTAGCTTGAGAACGTTGACATTTTCAGAAACAGATCTAATGGGCTCTAAATATTTTGTTCAGAAGTGGTGCAGCTTCACAAGGGTTTTAGGTATTATTTATATCATGACTTAATTTGATGTTTTAATTCTTCTTGTGGGCCAGTCTAATTGTCTTACAAGATGGCTTATAATTGCCACAAACAAGTTACCATCCAAAAAAGCTTTCAAATGTTTTACTGTGAAGAGGAACAAAATTAATAAATTAATTAGCAACCCAATCCTAAGCATAAAACAGACTATTAACTTCCTTTTACAATACAGTACAAGAAAAATCTCAGCATAACCGAGAGCTTTTAGTGAATTAAAAGAAAAAAAGGCAAATATATTAATGTTTTCCTGTAAACAATACCATTTCCACGTTAGTAACCAAGTACAATTGGAGAGGGGGGCAAAATAGCTTTGCCGTGGCTGTGATAAATTGATTTGATGCAGGCAGGTCAACAGAAACTTGGGGAAACTGCATAGTAAAAATTCTATCCTCTCATCACCCAGACTTGTGATAGGAAAATTCAGGGGAAAAAATGGTGCTTGTTTTTCTCAGGATCAAAAGAATGTAAATGGTTGAAACACTTCACACAGTAGAGTAGAAAATATGTCAGATTTGGGTTAGATTACTAGATCAGGCAGACTGCACAGAAAATTAAAGCTACCTATACTTTATTGCAATAGGCCAGTGTTTCTCAGCCTTGGCAACTTTAAGATGTCTGGACTTCAAGTCCCAGAATTCTCCAGTCAGCATGAAGTTCAGACATCTTAAAGTTGCTAAGGTTGAGAAACACTGCAACAGGCTGTAATATTGTGCTTTACCTCCCCTCCTTCTTATGCCCCAATGAATCAGGGAGGAGACTGCCTGAGTCACTTCCAAATACTATCTTGTTTCCCATGACTTCAAGAATGTTTCTTTGCCTAGGTAATGGTTCTTGCCAATTTCCCCTTTAGAACATCTCTCTGATTCTCCACAGATAATATTTAAGATAATATCTCATAGAACTGCTTTAAGATAGCCCTTTTCTCATCCACCCCTGTACTTCTAGATTGGGTTATGCCACAATGAAATGTACAACAAATTTTTATATATGCTCGTGCAGAGAAATAGGGAGAAATAGAGAGAGCAATTTCAATTGATCAAATTAAATGCCCACATCTAGCTGCAAAAATTTAGTGTTTACTAGATGGCAGCAAGGAGATTAAT
Organism: Candoia aspera; assembly: GCF_035149785.1. NCBI lineage: Eukaryota > Metazoa > Chordata > Lepidosauria > Squamata > Candoiidae > Candoia > Candoia aspera. Next base: position 35,181,953 of record NC_086157.1, read on the forward strand.
CAAATTCTGATCCTCTGGTGCCATCTAGTGATTGTATGGATATTTGCAGCTCAGATATGGTGACCATAGTAAAATCAGATCCGCAGCAGACAAACCAGCTGCCAGTTAATTTTAAGGGAGAGTCTTGTACCCTCTTTGACTTTGTGATTTCTCATACTTAGGCAGAAAAGAGGCAACTTCTATATTTGAATATCTATTTGCCTTTATCTTTTCTACAGGTGTTAAATAATTAGAGCTGGCTGAATTATGCACTGCAAATAATATTCATTGTGAATAGAGCCTTCCCCCCCCTTTTTTTAAAAAAACTCACAAATAATTAATGAAGCAATCCTGATTTTTGCAAATGTGTTTATTCTCATACACATTCATCAAAGACCTTGGACAAAGAATGTATAGTCTTGAGAAGTGCAATAAATTATTTCCTTCAGGTAATGCAGCTCATGTTTGGCCCTAAAGCAAATGGATTTTCCCACTTCTAGGTCTGTTGGGTTAGAGACTAAATTTTAAAAAGAGAGAAAAAAAATAGGAATCAGATTAACTGTTCAGTTGTCTAGCAGCAGTTGGGAAAAAAGAAAGAACAAGATCTGACACTTGACATAGCCTCCCATTGAAAATAGCATTTCAGTATCTAATATTTCCTTACCCCCCTCAGTTCTTAATTGTCAGGCACAATCATAGGCATATCTTTTAATGCTGCAATTTACAGAAGGAATATTTTACAAAATGAAATGCTCAATGCCTCGCCTTAGAGTCACTGCACCAAACTTTGTAATGCATTAATACCTAAACATGTAAATCAGATAGATACCACCAAGAGAACCTTCTAAGGTCACTTCCACACAACCATCCGAACAGCCTTTACACAAGAGGATGGCCCAATACAGGAGGAGCATACCACAAGACCAGAATCAGCAGTTTACCTTCATCTAAAGAAAAAGAACACTCATTTGAGGACAACAATGTTCACATTTTGGACAAAAAAGATAGGTGGTTTGAGAGAAGGGTTAAGGAATCCATACATGCCAAAGTGGAAAATCCTTCCCCCAATAGAGGCAGAGGCCTCAGACACAACTTGTCCCACATTTTTCATGCTGTTCTTTCATCAGTCCCCAGGAAGATTAAGACCACCAGGAAGGCCACTCTTAACGATCCACTTGGGGATGAACAAAGGATTTAGGAGTAAGACATCCCAAAGACAATCCACACCTCCATGGCACAATTAACAAGCCATTCAGGTGTGGGGACAATGCAGCCACCCTGGAAGACATATATGGGGTCCCCTTACCAACCTTTGCCCAGACTGAAGAAGCTGCTTGGACAGCAGCAAAACATTTCTACCAAAAAGGAAGAAATCCAGTTTCCATGACTATAGACTTCTGGTGTTAAGTGTATAGGTCAGAGCTTTCCAAACTGTGTGTCACAACACATTAGTGTGTCGGCTGCAGTGTGTAGGTGTGTCGCACGGTCAAGGGATTATACAGGTACTGAGCATGTGCAGTATGCGTAATCAGGTCAAAACAGCTTGCACACATGACTTCCAGTAACACAGCCACACCTGCAGTATGTTAGGATGGAGGCTGAGTCAGAGGAAGATGAAGAAGGTCCGTTAGGACCGTTAGATCACTTGGTAGGAAATGATGGGGAAGGCATGGAAATTGAGAAGAGCCTAACGTGGGAAGAAGAAAAGCAGCTGATTGGTCAGGGGCGTGAGTTGCCATCACTGTTGCCAATCAGTGTGAGAGATCGATGAGCAGGAAGGAGGGCCAAACAACAGGAGGCCCAATTGGCTTCTAACTGCTAATTTATGTATGTGCCTGTATGTCTTATAAGGGGTTAGTTTAACCTCTGGTTTGCTAGTAAAACTGAATTACTGTGTCACAAAATGATGCATGTCTAAAGTGTGTCACCAACATGAAAAGTCTGGAAAGTTCTGGTATAGATATTAAGCTCTTCAGTTGAAGCTCTTTTCCAACAGCCAATAAAGAATGTGCAGAAGACCTTTATTGTGGTGATTCCTCAACTTTAAAGTTGCCTCCTTTAGGAAGTTTGACTTCAGATGGCATCAGGATTTTAAAGTACAAAGTCAATATTTATTTATTTATTTGTTCGTTCAGATTAAGCTGTTTGTTTTTATGTATTATGGTTTCAAAAGAGCTTCTCTGTTTATACCGTTTGTATAAATATTGCTTACACAATATTTTAATTACATCCTTTGTGCTATTTTGGAATGTGTCTGGATGAGGACTAGAGTAGATTCATTAAAATAAAATATATACTAGATGATACTGGTAGTATAATATAATGGACAACTGCAAGCAAATGCAGGGAGCGCATAAATTCAAAAGCAAAAACATATTCATTGCTTCAGCGATTTTAGCAAATCTGAAGAATTATTTCAACTGCTGGTATTATGAAACAAAGAAGAAAAAGTGAAGTTAGTAATCTAGTAGAAAAGCTAGTAATCAGCATACTGACAGGAAGAAGAATATTGTGTAGGTTCTTCCAGATGCAGAAAAGGCCTTTGACAAGCTTTGCTGGAATAATGTATTTACTGTCTGCCACAGAATAAATCTAAAGATATAAAGATAATATACTGAAACCAGGAATTTTGATAAGAATAAATGTTATTGAACAAGAGGCACAATTAATAAAGGGCTCCAGTGAAGGTGTTTATAATTATCAAGAAAATAAAGCAAATATAGACCAAGGTTTAAAAGAACGGAAGGGACTTCACCAGCTGTATATGGCTGGTTGGAAAGCCCTACAGAACAGATATGGTTTGAAAATAGCAAAAAAATAATAATAAAGTGTTTTTCGTTTTTCAAGGCTACAGCTTCAAAATATGTATACAAAGATGTTAATCATATGGGACATACTGTATATGTGCTGCAACTGGTATGTCAGTATATAAAAAGGTAGGAGTAGAAAATATCTCAAAAGATAAGAGAATACAAGTCTAGAGTAGAGCTCAGGCCAAACATTTTTTAATGGAAGGAATGATTTCTTGACAGGAAGGGGAATTTGTTTTAAAAAGGAAAGCATTAAATCTTTATATAGGGATGTCAAATAAGGAGAAAATGGATGAAAGAAAATTGGAAGCATTTGAAATGATGTTGGAAAAGATTCTGGAAAGAGAACTGGATATAAAGAAGAAATTAATGAACTTTGGATGAAACTGGAAAAGAAAAGGAAAAGGATTCTTGACAAATACGAAAAAAGGCTGAAATCAGAAATAATGGGGCCACATTCTAAGAAATTGGGAACTAGTTTATGGTGTCACTGAAGAGGAATCCAAAGGAAAAAGAACAATTCTAGATATAGTTACATAAAACAAAATAAGTAACAGTGAGGAGATATAAGTAGATTTTTGTAAATGTTTGCATGAAGATGAATCAATAAATTGAAATACCGGAAGAAAAAATGAATTAGGCGAGAGAGAACCAATATTTTTCAAAAGCCTCTTATATTAGTCATATGTAGGGATACTTACATAATGAAGGCTCACAGGTTCTAGGTTTTAGCAAAATCTTCCTTCATCAATATTTAAATAGGTAGGATTTCCCCCTGCAAGCATCTGTGTTCAACATGGGAAGATCCCTTGATTTTATGACCATCTCTCTACACCAGTAACATGATATATTTCATGATATATATGAATCATGGCAATATAAGTGTTTCAGAAGGGGCCAATATGGGCCTCAAGCTGTAGTCAACCCCCAACCCTTTTATTGTGTCCAAAAAGCTAAATTTAACCACCACTACAAAAATTCAGTGGCAACATTTTCAACAATTTTGAGATAAGAAAAGGACAGAAATTGTAGATTAAATCCAAAAGAGTGTGTGTGTGTGCGTTCCACATGAGAGTCAGTTGGGTGTAGTAGTTAAGGCATCAAGCTAGAAACTGGGAGACTGGAATTCTAGTCCTGCCTTGGGCACAAAGCCAGCTGGGTGACCTTGGGCCAGCCACTTCCTCTCATTCCTAGGAAGAAGGCAATGGCAAACCACTTCCAAATAACCTTGCAAAGAAAACTGCAAGGGCTTGTACTGGCAGTCCCCGAGAATTGGACACAAATGAACGGATTAATATATATATATATATATACACACACATATACATATACACAATTATACATATACATATACACAAATATGCATATACATATACACAAATATGCATATATACATACATACACACACACACACACATACATATATATATACATATACATATACATACATACATATATATATACAGACACATACACAAACACAGACACACATACAGACACACACACACATACATACATATTCCACATATCATGGACCTATCCACTTTGCCTCATTGCCTATTGCAGTCCTTCGCACTCCAAAAAAATATGAACCACATCCCTGAATTTGCTCAGCTCTGGTATCCATCATGCATTACAGTTGTGGTATATGTCATAAAGCAAAATACCTTGTTTTGTAATGATGCAGGAGACCTGGAGGCATTATCCATCAAATGTCTAGTATATAGGCTTCCTATAGGAAATGGATGTCTGTGGTAGAAATGAACATGCTCCAAGCTCACAAGTTCTGAGTGAGAAGGGACAGTTCAGTGGGAAAGACAACAGTGGAAAAAGTGTGTGGAGTTTGTTTTTCTGTTGCTGGTTTCTGAACTTCCAGACAGAACTGACATGAACTTCTTCTGTGAGCCACCAGAGACGGAGACAGATAGTGTAATGCTTTGGTTGCACAGAGGAGGGTGTAGCCTATATGACTGTATATGCAATTTTGAGAAAAGAGACAATTCATGTATAACTAAAGGATAGATCACAGAAGCAGATAATTCGTCATGAAAACTGGTAGTTGATGTTGGGAAAATAAGAAAAGCCAGTGAGGTGTGTTTCAAAGCATCTTTAATACTAAATAGAAACAAAGCAGAATAGAATTTTGCTAACCAGATTCCACTGCAAAAGTATTAATAGGAATAAGAGAAGACGTAGGAGAATATTTGACTTGGAGAAAAAAGTAGGAAACCTTCTAGTGGCCTCAATGTTTTTTCTTTCCTTGCATTATTTTATTTATTTATTTATTTATTATTCAAGTTTAATTACCACCCATCTCCCCCAAGAGAGGGACTCTGGGCAGTTCACAATAAAATCAAACTCCAAACATAAAGATTAAAATCTCATAAAACCAGACACATCACAATTATTATAAAATGCAATAAATAAATATTTTCATTACTATCAAAATAATGTTTGCAATACAGATGAGGCATGTCATATATTTGGACTAGAAGAGAAAGTTGGCTTCTTTGTATGGTACTTTATTGAACTTTCTGTCTCATCAGAAATAAGAATCCAGATCAGTTTTATTCAGTTTTTTACTGTGCTCACTCTAAGGTCAGATGTTTCTTGGAAAATTATTAGATTGCTGTCTTTGTTTATGCTGCTGAGGGTTGTTTTCTTTAAAAGAGAAAGACAAGTTCTACCTATTAAAAACCATATTCCCACTCATCTTTCTTGCATCTCTCTCCATAATGTCTCCAAGTTCATATCAATGTGATATCAAAAGGCTTATCCTTCCCACAAAGGCAGCAGTGAAATTACCAATTATGAGTGAAATGGTGCTTAAGACAATTTAATAATTTCTATAGTTGAGATAAAATTAAGTGCACAATCAAGAGTAAATCCTTATTACAGCCTCTCTTTTTTGTATCAAAAAATTGATGAAGATGATTTAAGTGCCCTTTCCATATGAGAGAACAGAATCATGGCCCTACCAAATTAGAAAGGGGAATGCCATTTCTCTGGTATAGTATTAGTAGGTCTGATTGTGCCAATTTCAAAAATTATTGGGAAGAATTGCTTTGCATCTTGCACAAGCCCAGCACTGCTCTGATATTCATTAAAGCAACACCTCTTTCATGTGACTTTCAAAGCAGCCACATCTCGTTTAACTCCATTGATTCTAATTAGGCTTTTGTCTTTGAAAGTGTAGCATCAGTCTTCTCAAACATGATGATCTGCATAGACAATTCAGCTCTCAGAACTTTTCCAGCCAAGATATCTGGAGAAAAATCAGGTTAGAGAAAGTTGAGGTTCAAAGTTACAACTTTAATCTAGTAGTGTTAAGTGCCCTCCTGTTTTCAGGGAATACTTATCCTCTTTCTACTTTCTTTTGGTACTTGATAAAAAGTTTATATTTTTGGTATCAATTGAAGGCTTCATTCTGTCTCTTCAAACATTTTTTTAAAAAATATGAACTATCAAGAAATCCATCAATGAAGACCACAGTGCACAGTGGTTGGTATTGATGATGAAGATTACATCTTTTAAAAAGGAGCTATCATACTATACACCATTACCGATGAGAATTTTAAAAAGAGCAGAAACAATCTTTCCAAATAAGAGCTTTTCAGATTCTTCTTGAACAGCAATTGCATGTTATATTCTCCGTTCCCTCACTAGGGTGGGGAGGGGACTTGAGAGAGCTTCTTCAAACTTTTGATTACTTTGGTCTTCAGTGTTGTGGACTGGAATCTCAGGCGTGATTTCTATGGCTGCCTGTCTTTTTATCCCAATTGCCTTCCTCCCAAAAGACAAAATAAAACACTGCACAGAAAGGGACACTACAGGACTCTGAGCTGCTAGACTGAGCACCTCTTTTTGTGGTTTATTACTGTTTTCATTCTTTCTTTTCATAATCCAAAAGCAGCCATTGGTTCCACATAATTGGATAATACCTTATTATCAAAAAAGCAAATGTTGGTTGCACTGAAAAAGGAAAGGACGGAACGGGTAACCAAAATGAAAGGGAAAGAAGGTATATACATGACTGGCAGTTCCCATTTCTTTACAAGTGTTACATTTCAGTCCCCAGCCACTACCACATGTTTCCTGTTCACAGATAATTTGTACAACATATTTTATCATTCAGTTTTAGACACAGTTGAAAGGCTTTTGCCTAAGGCTTAGAACACTTTGAAAATTGTATACCATTTGCAAAGCTTTCTTCTGCTTCAGTGTCCAATTAGGTGACTGCCTTTCTACAGACACTGAATTTATCATTTATGAAAATAGGATTTCTTCTCCCCAATACCAAGGTGAACAGGGGGAAAAAAACCTCACCATTCTCACAAAAGTATTTGTGTACACAACAATTGCTCCTTTGCTACCACAAAGTTGAGTGTGGCAAAAAGCTGGCTCTGATCACTGGAATAAGTGGATGGTTGCCTACAGAGACCTGGGGTCTATTTTCTTGGCAATAATAATAATAATAAGGTATGGTAGGCATATGATCTATATTCTAATCAATCGCAAGCAAGATTCTTGGGTTGTTCTGTTATTCTTTTGCCTTCTTTTGTCTACTCTGCTTCACTAAACTTTTCTTGTCTGTTAAAGAACAGTGACCACACTTGCACACTTGTGTGCTAAGAGCTTCCCCTGCTGGACATTTCTAGAAAAGATGCCTTAGCTCGAAAACTTACCGTTCTGATCTAATTTCACACTTCATATTCTTGACATATGATATAAGAGTAGCATTTGTAGCTGAGTAACTAATGTATTTTGACCTAAAAGTTTTACAAAATATATCTTGTGTTGTTAGGTGTGGCATCGTATCAAATAAAAGGAGACTTGCGGTACCTTGACGACAACCATATCGCTTGTGCAACAGTTTCATGGAGTTAAATCCATTTTGTCTTATGGATAAAATGGATTCTCATAGAGTCATGCTGTCTGCAACACAAATTGCAAGAGGTCTTGTCTGACATCTTCATGCAAGGCAAAAATGCATGTATATTTAATACATGGTCATCGCCACCACAGCATTTCTTAACAATATAACAAAACAGAAAACCCTGATTTCAAATGACAATAGAATTAAAGTCATTGATAAATAGGGTCCATCTATTCCAGTTTACAGATTTGTGCATGTTTTTTTCTAATAATTGTGTCTACACGTTTTTGCTCCAAGAACTGCATCACAAAATTCCGCAAAGTAAAATTACATTATAAATCTGTTTTCAAAATTTTACAAGAGCTATTGTTACTTTGTACTAAGTAGAAAAACAGTGATTCCAGAAATGGCCACTATGTTATCTGAGATACAGTATGTAGATAGATAAGAGACAGAGAGAGAGATGATAGATGATAGATGGATGGATGGATGGATGGATGGATGGATGGATGGATGGATGGATGACAAGTTGGCTACGGCATGAAGTTTTATGACTCCAGCATGTTTCATTTGTAACCTGAAATTGTAGCTATATGTCATGTGACTACAATCCTCAAAATAAAATAAAATTTTAAAGTAAATTTTTCAGAAAAGTAGTGGCCTAACATGCAGGCTTACCATAGATATATTTATGTAGAAATTGATCTCCCCAGATCTCAGTGGGAGTTAGATTTGATCCCTGATAAATTATTTATCATTTTTACCACTGAGCTGTCGATCGGAAGGTCGGCGGTTCGAAACCGCGCGGCGGGGTGAGCTCCCGTTGCTCGTCCCAGCTTCTGCACACCAAGCAGTTCGAAAACATGCAAATGTGAGTAGATTAATTGGTACCGCTTCGGCGGGAAGGTAACGGCGTTCCGTGAGTCATACTGGCCACATGACCCGGAAGTGTCTATGACAACGCCGGCTCCAAGGCTTTGAAACGGAGATGAGCACCGCCCCCTAGAGTCGGAATCGACTGGACTTTACGTCAAGGGAAACCTTTACCTTTACTTTATGTACAATGATCTCTTTGAACTATTTTGGGCTCCTTCTATATTTTTTTCTTGTTTTCCTATCATATTTATAATTGCACAGTACTTTTTTATTACCTTTTAAAATATTATTGCATTAATGTCTTATGCTCAGATGGCTACCCGGACAGTTCTGGCTAGGAGTGAGCTCACACTGAGGCCACAAGGTCAGCTCCAAGGGTGAGCAGGGATTTGGGCCTCCTAAGGTAAAGGTAAAGGTTTCCCTTGACGTAAAGTCCAGTCGTGTCCGACTCTAGGGGGCGGTGCTCATCTCCGTTTCAAAGCCTTGGAGCCGGCGTTGTCCATAGGACGCTTCCGGGTCATGTGGCCAGCATGACTCACGGAACGCCGTTACCTTCCCGCCGAAGCGGTACCAATTAATCTACTCACATTTGCATGTTTTCGAACTGCTTGGTGTGCAGAAGCTGAGACGAGCAACGGGAGCTCACCCCGCCGCGCGGTTTCGAACCGCCGACCTTCCGATCGACAGCTCAGCGGTTTAACCCGCAGCGCCTCCTAGAACTAGATTAAAAATTCTGCCCTCCTACTACAGTGTGGTGCACTCCAAATTAAAAATAAATTACAACATGTGTGTCTATTTTCTTCTGATAACATGGAATTGAGACATTTTAAAAGGGAAGCTAAATTATAAATGTTGTAGTCCTCTGAAGATTTCAGATGGCAGCAGAAGTAATATTTTGCATGAATATGCCTGTTTGTGTGCACGTTAGCTGAAGTACAGAGGAGGCTGGCTTCTGAATCTCAAGCACTGTCAGAAAAATGCCATGTTTCATTGCTCTACCAGAGAGCTCTATGTAGTTGTTAACTGAAATATATCAATTAAAACCCTGGGAGACGCAGAAAAGCAGTACTGTGAGAGGCAAAACTAATAGGATTTTAATCTAATTGTGCACTTATCTATTTTGTAAATAGTCAGTTACAAATTGCCAAGTGTGCTGAAGACTGTGCTAGTCAAAGTTGTATCACAGCACCGAATTAATAATGGGTTGGCAAAAGTCTGAAATGGAAACCTAGCTCATGATCTGAAAATGTATTTTCACAGATCTGATCACATGGCCTATTTCTGTGGCTACTTAAGCATGCAGTAATAGGGAAGGGAAGGGAATGTCACAAGCATATACAAACCAATCCTTTAATCATGGTTTTCCATACTTACTGCAGCCTGCATGATGTGTTGACCTATCAAGTTGAACACAAGCTCCTATCTATGCCTGGCAGAATATTAGTGTCTGTGTTTGGAGGGAGGGGTTGCTAAATCTGCTATTGTAGCCCATATTAGATTGAGAGGCACATGCCTAGATCTTTCTATCCAAGTCACATTCTATATATGCTATAGAATTTGTGACACATACAAGGGTAATCCTGTCATGTCTACTCCAATTTTTTTAAGCTCATAAAACAATAATAATTTTTTTAAGTTCTAATTTTAAATTATTGCCTCTAGGATAATGACTACATGGAAGTCCACTGAGAAGTAAATCTTACTGAATTTGATAGCATTTCCTCCGAGAAAAGTAAAAAGTACATTCTGAGAAACATGTAACAGGATTGGAGATTTAGACTGAAATCATGTCCTTGACTGAATGAGTAGGATAGGATTTCCATAGGATGGGATTTTTATTATCCTGAGGAAATCATTTTATGTTACTATAGTATTTTTTTTAATGTATTTCTGCCTGTTATACATTTCAAAGTGATTTTTCCAACAGTAGGTTAAAATAATTAATAAAAGCTTATATTAAAATGTTATATAACCTGTAGGTAAAGATAAAGGTTTCCCTTGACATTAAGTCCAGTCATGTCCAACTCTAGGGGGCGGTGTTCATCTCCGTATCAAAGCCGAAGAGCTGGCATTTGTCTGTAGACACTTCCATGGTCATGTGGCTGGCATGACTAAATGGAACGCCATTACCTGCCCGCCAAAGTGGTTCCTATTAATCTACTCACATTTGCATGTTTTCGAACTGCTAGGTTGGCAGGAGGTGGGACTAGCAATGGGAGCTCACCCCATCACGCAGATTTGAACCGCCAACCTTCCAATCGGCAAGATTAGCAGCTCAGCGGTTTAACCTGCAGCGCCCTTATATGTGGCTGTAAAGGTAGGACTTGTCTGCAGTGCCTGAAACCAGCTGTATCCTTTCCATTGATAGTATATAACCTGTAGAAGATAGAATGAACATTAAAATAAATTACTAGTAGTACCAGTGGTGGCAACAGTAATAGCAGTCAGCTGTGTAACACAGCTCTGAAGGGCACCTGCCAATGGAAAGGATACAGCTGGTTTCAGGCACCGCAGATGAGCCGTACCTTCACAGCCACACATGTTCCAGAGCATGATTTTGCCTTCTAGTCAATACAAGCACTGGCCAGCCCTAGATAATATAAGAAACTAGTAAGTTTATTACAATAATTTGACCATCAGTAAAGCTGTAACACAGAAACATATTGTATGACAAACATTCAGTAGAGTGTTGCATCAACAGGACAGCCCAGAAGACACTTAAATTACTCAGCTGTCCAACAGCAGATGGCGAATAGTGAAAGACAGCATAGAATTTGGCCATACATAGTAAGATACTTTTATGATGATCTACTAAAAGGTACTATAGTTTGTACAAAATTCAGCCCTCTGACCTGGGTGAAACCTTAAAGTAGGTATTACAATTAAGACATGAGAAGCCCTATAATAAGGACTTTTTAAGAAGGATATCACGCAGAAGTTCAACTTCACCTTGATTGTAGCAGCAAATTCTGTGGGAGTGAGAGATTTTTTTCTTTGTATATGTGTGATGTCTATTTGGTATCTATTTGACAGGAACACAGTACATTAAATGGGACATTGTGAAGGCCCCCTGGTGCCTGAATGTGATGTTAGAAAGGTAAGATGCTGTTATAGTATTATTTTTCATGTTGTCTACATAGGGGAATTTAAATACTAGTATTTTATGAAACATTTCATTTGTACTGAGTGAAGTGAAGCATACTTCCAAAGTTCTTTGGAAGTCCCACCTATGGGTCCAGGCCTCCATTTATTTGCTTGCACCATACAATTTTCTCATAGTGCAAGTCACACAGTGAATTGCCAATAGAAATGGAAAATTATGTGCTGAGCATGGAAAATCAAGTTTTACAATCCTGCTGTTATTAAACAAGCAAGTAAAGTTAGTTCCTTGTCTGTTTCTTTGTTAACAAATATTACTATACTGTAATAGTATTACAATAACATTTCATCTGTATGCTTAATTAAGTGAAGTTGCTTGGAACCAGCAGCTTGGACTATTAAGTGAAGTTGCTTGGAACCAGCTTGGACTATGTATCTTGCCAGCCTAGCAGTCTATATTTCAATTAATATACTCTCTCTATGAATCAGGCAGAAGCCTTTCAAAGTGTAGTCTGTCTTGTCTTTTTAGGTGATATGTGGGTGATTGAGAGTGTCCATTTTTACTCTTCTGAGTGAGAGTGGACACTTTATGTTAAGCTGCAATCTCAATGCTTTCCTATATTTCATACACTTTTATTTGCATGGGAAACCAATAGTCATTCTATGGAATGCTCATATTTGGGATTCAACCATACTTTCTTTCAGGATACTACATTCTTATTTCTGTCCCCATCCACACACCCATCAAGAAATTTCCTACTTCTTTTCTTACAGTAAACACCACCATACTAGTGTCCTTCAGGCCTTATTACACTGCATTGAGAATATTTTTTTCTGTAGGGTTATATGGATTGTATTTTTACAAAATTTAGGATTTTCTCAACTGCCCCCTCCCCCTTACTCCTCTCTTTTGGAGTGAAAACAAACAAACACTCTTTGGCAACCTAAGGATCCACACTTAGTTAATGTGTTCAGAGAAATAATATGGCTATCAGTACATTGAATCATTGCATAATGGATGAAAATAAAATTGAAATTAGGTTCCACGTGGCATCCAATATTCTGTTTTACTTCCTTTACTCTCTCAATGTCCCATTCCCATGACAAAAATCAAGTAGGATTTACTGAGCAGTGACTGGCAACTTTACAGCAATTTGCAAAGTACATTTACTAAAAAGATGTCTCATTCTGATCAGCTTAAAATTTGCTTACAAATTTCAGTGAGATAAGATTTCTTCTTTTAACGTGGTTCATTTCTCATCAACTGTTAAGCAAATTCTTTAATTATAATTCTTGAAATGGTTTTATCTCAATGTTTAATTGTTTTTTCCTTAGCCTCATTCACTTCATTTGTTAATGTTGTACTTTAAAAAAAAACCCTACATATTAATCATAAACAATAATATAGTGAATATAGTAAAAGAAAAAACAATATGGTTATGTATGGAAATGAATGTGCTTAACCAGGAACATCTCTGCCAACATCAAAACATACCTCACCATCTCAAAATGACTGAAAAATAATGCTTGGTAGATTATTCACCAACCGAACTGTTGGTCCATTATTTCTACAGAGATTCAGATTAAATTAGGGCAAATGGGGCATTACATTTAAAAATGCTTAATATTCTGCTTTAATGAGTATCAAACTAGGAGATTCTACCCCATTTATAAAAAGAATGACAAAAATACAGAGGAGAAGATCACTTGAAGATGATGTCATGTAGATGTTCCATTAAAAGGGAGTGAACAAAGAATGGCAATTCCCTAAATGAAAATGTGTTCCAGAAGTGACATCACTTGAAGATACAGTAATAATGCAATGGAGGGGCGGGGGAGAGTTAGTGTGTAAGAAAGGGAGAGACCAGCAAAGAAAAGAAACTGTGAAAACACCCTTTGGCAATAAGATTTAGGCAAGGTAATTGGAAGAACGCCTAATGTCAAAAACTTCGTATGGATACTTTGATCACAAGCAGCATGGAGACTGAAAGTTTTTTGAACAACAAGCCATATGAGTGAAAATATTCATGGCATAATTAGATAAATAACAGATCTAGTGTCTATTTTTATTTTCCTTGATGAGAAGCTTTGCAGGAGAGACTGCTGGTAGTTAATTCTCCCTAACAACAATCTGTGTAATCACAAACCCCAATTAGCTGTGCCTGTTCTATGCTATACAAACTATTTCCTTAGCGCTTCACATCACTACTTTGTAATTAGCTTTCATCTACACGAGCTTTGACTAAAAAAAATATATAAAAGAGTGTAAGTGATTGTACTGCCACTCAGTATTCTGTGAAATAATCGCCCGCGATTTCAATCAGATTAATTTTATCACCCGTATTAAGGAAAATTACCTCCCTCTTTACTCTCTACAGCTGAGGGCTATTTCATTTCCTGAGATGTTCATAAAAGCATAATATAAAGCAATCTGTAATTGTAAATATCCTTTCCTAATAACTTAGAGATATTTCCTTAATATGTCTTTACATTTGGAGTTTCCGTTCCATAAAATACAGTAACAAGTGCTCTATTATGCTTTAAGTATGTGCTGTTAAGCTGGGCAACTTAGTACCGGCCTTCCTGTTTTTACATAGGGTTATATTTAACTTGAAGATAATGGGAACAAGGTTTAAAAGTGATGGAGCGGAATAATGGCGTTGCAACAATAATATATCTTGCTACTGTGAAGAACAGCTTTTACAGTGTCTTGCAGGTCATCCAGCACCAATTCCATTTTTCACCGCCTGACAAGTTTCACCTTCACCCACTCTGTGAACAGGTACTAGAACAGATTTTTCAAAGAAAGGCTGCAATTTTTCTGAACTGTCCCCTCTTTAGGGTAAGCAATCTGCGTGCACAAGGTAAGCCATCTACCACCCCCCCAACAAAGTTAAAAGTTTCATCTCTCCAACATAATGATTGTAAAACTTCTTTTTTTAGCAAATGAATGAACGTTCTATAAATAGGGGAAGGTTTCACCATGAAGATGGCTGCTTGGAATGAGTTAGGGCCACTCCCACAGGGTTGCGTATCAGCCAGTTGAGGAATGGCGCTAGGCTATTTGTTTCTCATTTAAAGGAAGGATGGGATGTAATGAACATCACCACAAAATCTATATCAACAATAACATTCATTGGAAGGTCCATTTTATGAGAAATTTGCCTACATATAAATTCTTTGAGACCACTTCATTCCCCCAGAAGAATACTAAGGATGTCACTTTGTATATACTTGCCAGGAGTGCGTACCACACTATTTTCCTTTTCCAGTAAACCCAGTAAAGCTATTACCAATAAAAATAAACATCTTCTCTTTCTGTATAATATATAAATATTATAAATTGGGGGAGATGGGCGGTGATATAAATTTAATAAATAATAATAATAAAATAATAATAATAATAATATATACAAAGATGAAGAACATACATATAGTCTTAAGCATATGATAGAAAGTTTGGTGCGAATATGAACAATTCTCAGTTTTGCTCTTACTAGGAAGTAGAATGTTTATCAAGCTTCAGATCTACTTCCATGCAGGGAAAATCCAAATTTCCCAGGCTAACTGAAAATGCATATAGTTATGCATATAGTTAATGAATGAATGCACTAAAGGCCATTGATGCAATGAATGTCCTCTTCAAAAAGCAGTATATATCAATAATGTTCCTGATAGATGTACAAGAAAATAGCTTATCATGCTGAAATGAGGCAACAGAATTATACATTAATATTATATAATATTAATATTGAGAACAACAGAAGGAGGGTGTGAGTTAGTCCTTGACTTTTCTGAGAAGAGTAGATCAGAGATGCAATATGCCCCTTGTGCTTGTTTTGGGAACAGGGCATTTATTCTTTCTAAAACATCACATGATGCAAGGTATACTATGCTATAAAACTTTTGGATCTCATTAATTTAAATAAAAGCTTTTGGCTGAATGGTGCCCCTAGTGTGAAAAGGCATTTTGGATTTCTATCTCACAAACACAACCATTCAAATGCAACTATATAGGCCTTTAGTCCCAACATGGTGCCTGGAGCAGACAATGTATCTTCTGACATGTTCCTTCACTCCTGCCAAGCTCCCTGCCCTACCTAGGCTTATTTTTTAGATTCTTTTAATTAAAAGAAAAAAGGAAAGGAAAGCCATCACACTATGAAGCAAACCACGAGCTTCAAGCATAACCTGTGTTTCCAACAATACCACTGGGCTTCTCATAGGCTCCAGAGGTATCCTTAGAAAAGAAAATGGTAACTGCAACCGATTTTTTTCTTTACTTCTAGTGCATTTGTGATTGGAACTGCATGCCATGGTCAACATTTGGGGAGAGTATTCACAGGCTCTCAATATTCCAGATACGTTTGTTGGCTACAAAGTGTGAAGACCCCAAGGCATCTATGCCTTTAAATTCCAAAATTATATCTAAAAGGGTATAAATGATAGAATGCTATCAAATGAACTTCTGGGTGAGGGGATTCACTTTCCCTCTCTGTTTAATCTAGTAATAGCAACAGCGGGTAGTGCCCAAAATGCCCTCCCTCTTTTTATAGAACTATTTTCAGGCACATGGGGGAAGAGGCCTCTTTTGTCATTCTTGGCAAAACAGAAGGGGAAAAAAATTCCCTGGAAGACATTAAAAACTTGAAAAGGGATAAGAGGCATTTCACTTTTACAGGTAGTCCTCGATTTACAACCCCAATTGGGACCAGCATTTCCATCGTAAGTCATTGCAGTCATAAGTCAAGTCACCACATGATTGGACCCAATTTTACAACCATTTTTACAGCAGTCATTAAATGAATCATGGGCCATTAAGTGGATCACCACAGTCATTAAGTGAATCCAGCTTCTTCAATGGGGAGGTTTTGCCAGAAAATGGCAAAAAAGTCACAAAACGTGATCACATAACTGCAAGATGCTGCAACTGGTTGTAAATGCAAGCTGGTTGCCAAGCACCTGAAATGCGATCATGTGACCTCAAGGTAGTGGTGAGATGTTTTGCGACACTCTGAAGTGCTTTACAAGCCATAAAGCACCTGTCATAACTTCGGACCATTGTTAAATGAACAGTCATAAGTCAAGGACTGCCTGTACTCTTTTCTTAACTCTGCATGGGCAGCATTTCCCAAAACAGCCCAGCAGGCTGGTATGTCCCACCGGTCCTCCTTTGAATGCTTCTACAGCAAGTTATAATCATAATGTAATGTTGTTCTAGGTGTAATGTAAAAAATGGTACCCCCTTAACCAACCTTATTTTTTTCCCAACACTACAGCTAAACTGACACTATATAATGATAACATGGGCTGTTCGAAGGAGTTTTCTTCCTGTGGAAGGAAAAGGGATGTGATATGCTCTGCCTACTGCTTTACCCTATCCATCCTTCCTAAATTTCATATATTTTACCTGCTCCCTGAAAATCTTGTTGTTCCTATATTCCTTTAATATTGTTCAGAAAAAAGTTTCATCCTAGTTCTATGTATTATCCTGTGTTACAAATAAGAAGTGATGAGACTGTGATTTGATAGGAGTCCAGAGTTGCTGGGAGTTGGGAGGCATATACATGTAATAATAAAGAAAGAAAGAACCCTAGATAAGAAAGTAAGGCTTTGAAGTACCATGCAGATACTAAGTACTGTTATGGAGAACAGAACAAGCTGATGGCAGTGGCCAGCGAGTATTGATATTTGAAGACTATGAAATGATACATGCTGGCTGAGGAGTTCTGGAGTTAAAGTCAACAAATCTTAAAGCTGGCAAGTTTGAAAAACTCTGGTTTAGATGAAATCAATGCTCTGTTCAAGAAGCTACCTTTCAAAGCTGAGCTAAAGTTTATTTATCTGATTGATTTATTTATTGATTGATTGATTACCATCAAGTCATTTTTGACTCCTAGTGACTTTTGAAATACAAATGATGCAATTTTCTATTGAACCCTGATCATGTACAGAATCAATTTAACTGTATAGTTTCTAGAAATCTTACAAGCTCCTGAATTGGGTTTCAGATTCATCAAATCTCTCTATTTGAAGCATCTTTTTTAAAAGACACCAGTTGTTTTGCAATAAAACCTATGTGGACCTTCTACTTCCAGTTTCTACATAGTTACATACTATGTAGAAACATTTAATGAATTACATAATTTGCCGAAACCTTCAATAGCCTCAGTCAAGAAAGTTAAGATGGATAAGGGTGGGCTCAGTGATTCCTACATCTGACTTCTTCAGTTTAGAAATTCTATTTCAGTAAATGAAATTGAGTCATGCAGTTAACATTTTTTTGGCCATACTATAACCAGTTAATTCTATCCTTCTTGGATAGAATTAGAAAGTGGAATTGGTTGGCTAAAAGGCCTGAGGTGGTCAAATCACCAGGGTTTGGCAATCAGGTGTTCACCCTTTAACACTCTTGTGTTAGAATGAAAAATGTTGAAAATGTTCAGGGCAAGAAGAAGAGGCATGTAAAAGCTGGTGTGTTGTTGTTTTATGGACAAAGAAACTTGTACAAACAACAGGAAGTTTCCATATTGTATCAATTTTCTTTTTTTTCTAAGAATATATACAAAGGTTTCCATGATATTTGCTATAATCTCTGGACCTCTTAATTTCTTATGATATATATTAATTATAAGCACTAAATAGACATAAATCATATCCAGAAACTGAGCCCTTTAACCTTCCTCTGCAATGCTGATTCATCCATTCATTTTGGACCTTTCTCTGTGCATTTTAGCTGTGAAATGTTGGATGCAAATGTATTCAGGTATGCATATGCTCATGTCCCCATCAGTTTTAAACATAGGTAAAACTAGTCCTGGATGGGAAGTTCCATGTGGTGAGAAGTACACAGATCCATTCAGCACATATTCCTTGTGGATGATCAATACAGTTTACACAAAATATAATGAATGTAACAGCACAAATTTTCCATTGCTTAAATTAGAGATGGACAATTTTTGTGTCCCCCTCCCTATTGCCCCATCTTTAAACCCTTCTGTAGCACATGCCATTTCCTGTCATTTTGAAGCAATAAAATTGTAATGCTGTAAAACTATAAAGTAGGATTTATGTAGCTGTAAAAATAAAAAATGCTCAACATTTGCTCCTGAAATCAAGGACCTTTATTTTCTAAATCCTAGTCCTGCACATTATCACCTCACTGATTGTGCAGTGAAGCTTCTCCCAAATATTACATACAACACCTAGGTCGTTTTCCCAGTAGCAATTTATTGCATCTTCTAGAGCCAACCATCACTGTACCAAAATAACACTAATGAAGGCAGGCTTTATATGACTTCAAAGATGACTAGGTGATGATTAAAAAGGCACCTTGTGGGGAAATGGAATTAGCCTCTTAACAATATAGAGGAGTTTGTTATTTGATTTCTCAAATGTTGATTTCTTAGAACTTGACACAGCAAAAAGTACAAAGATATTTTATTGATAAATGATATGAAGTGATTAAAATGCTCTGCAATTACTACTTTGTTTACTGGTGGCATCTATTTATTTATTTATTTATTTATTTCCCTTTTTCAGTGACATTATCTTCAAGGAAACTTATGGTCATGGTATACTTTTCCCTGAAAATAATGTTAACTGACAAGAGTAAGCAAAACAAATCAAATATTGGCATTCAAATATGATAACACAAAATACAAATAGGGGACTAAACAACAGTAATAAATCCAGGGGCTTAAAAAACATCAAAGAAAGTAAGAAATAATACAGTTCCAATGAAATCAGTTCAAGAATAATTGCAAGTACATGTTGTCTTAATTGATTTCATCAACTTTTCCTGGCTTGGGTCCTAAATTATTTTCGTTATTACTGGGGCAGATCTGAATAATTATTATCCAGCTCACACCAAAGACATATCTGAAAGTGTCAAGGGTTAATAAGGGTGCATGCATTTCCAGGCCATTCCTGGAAACGGGGAGACAGATATATGAAGCAACTTCACAGGTACCTTTATAGCAGTGTTTCTCAATCTCAGCAATGTTAAGACCTATGGACTTCAACTTCTGGCTGGGGAATTCTGGGAGTTGAAGTCCACAGGTCTTAATGTCCCTGAGACTGAGAAACGCTCTTTATAGGATCTAAAATAAACAAATGCATGGCTAGAAATACCTCCCATTTGGGAAAAAGCTAACTAATCTCTTTTCTTTTGCATCCCCAGCACCTGAAGATAAAGTTCACATACATTACGTCTTACTGGTTTCTCATGTTATATCTATGCAATGAGAGTTTTAAAAAAACCTTTGAAAAGAGAAATTTGACTGAAATACATGAAGAATATAAACTTAGGGGGGGTGTTTTTGTTTTGGGGTTTCTTTTTTTTATTATTTTCCTTGTTGATAAGGGGAAAAGGGATTGGTACTGCTATTTCCTAGATATGGAGGATTAGATTCTGGATGACCTGCATCATAACCTTTGCATTTATTTTCTGACATCTCATAATCCTCTTCTGTAGGAAAATTGATGACTATATACAACTGATAATATAAAGCACATACTTTAAAAGAAAGACGATGTAAACAGTGTATTGCTTTTTCATAGCATGTCTAAATTTTTTCTGAGTTAATCTTTAAGGTACCACAACTGTCTCTGCAGCTTTTTTTGCTGCCATAGAAGACGAAGAAGATGGTCTTCAGGATTAGTCCCTATCATTTGCAGCTACTCCTGGACTTACCATTTTTAGCCAGCCTGAAAATTCTCTCAGTCCAACTTGACCAGTTCTGTCCTCATCTTCTTCTCAATATTGATACTGCTGGTGTGATCTCACACTGCCTGACTCTGCTTATCCATTTTCTTTTGCATCTATTGCCTGCTGATTGGGATCATGGACCACCCATCTTCTTCTCTGCTCTTCCTTAGCATCTACTGTTTCCTGGTGTCATGCGCTGCCTACCTCCGAATAATACTCAGACGCTGATTCTGTGGAACAGGCTCTGATTTATTCGCAGTGTAGGTACAGTATAGGAAAAAAGCTGAGAGTGACAGGAGCGTGCCGGTGCGGGGTTTAAATACCCCGCGCCGGTCAGCGCCCCCTCACTCGTGGTTACGTCACCCCCCTTTGTCCAACACGATGTCCTGCCGGTAGGTGAGGAGTTGCGAGGCCCCGCTGGCGTTCCGGGATCGCCCATCATCGGTTTCTCTATTCCTCCGGTGATTGCTGTCAGCTGGGCGATCTCCGTTGCGTTAGCGCTAACAGCTTGGGTGTGCCTCGCGATCCGTTTAGCCATTGTTTCTTGTCCTTCCGTCTTTGTCAGTTGATGGCTACTTATCTTGAGCCCCTTCCCCTGTTTCCTTGTTATTGTCATGTGTGCCATTGCGCTGATGTCTTCAGCTCAACGGCACTCATGACATACTGCCCCCTGTCCGAATAGTGCCCCCCCCGGGTTTTTTTTTTTTTTTTTTCCCCAGGAGAGCTGTCAAAATGGTTTTTTGAAATTCCCGCCGGAGTGTTTTTTGCCCCTCCCTTTGTTCCGCCCACTACCACGTGCCTTCCTAGGGTGTGTTCTTAGTGCGCATGCCCAGGTCACGCCCTGGCGTGCGCATGCTCCGGCCACACCCTGTTTGTTTGGCTCAGTTCGACGAGGAGAGAGGCGTGGCTGGTCGGGTGCTTATCAGCTCCAGGTAGGGCCCTTCTTTTTTATTTAAAGTGCGTCGCCTTTGTTATGTGTGCTCCTGGGCGTTGCCCCCAGGATGCCCTGTTGACTTGCTTGCCACTCCCCCGTGGGCCCGGGGTGGGGGGAGGGTGTTGGCGACGGCTTGTTACTGCCTCGTGGGCCCGGGGCGGGGGGGGTGAGTCCCGGGGGGGGAGGTCCACCCAAGTCGCGGGCTTGGGGGGGCCCTTTCCCTTGGGGCACGGTAGGTGGGGGGGGCCCGCGGGGGAGGGGTTTTGCAGGTGACGGCTTGCTAGCCTTGGTTTTGGCTTGTCGGGGTATGCCCGGTGAAAAGCCCGGGTCAGGTCAGGCGCGTTAACGTTGTGCGCCGCCACCCATTCTGGGTGGGGGAAGTGTTTCCACTTGACCAAATAGTGTAAAGTTCCCCGTTGCCTGCGAGAGTTGAGTATGTCCCTTACGTCAAAGTGATGTTGCCCGTCGATCATCACCGGTGTGGCGTGCTTGGGTGCCATCGAGAGGTGGTTGCCGGTTTCAGGAGGCTGGTGTGGAACACCGGATGGAGTCTCCGTAGGTTGTGTGGCAGGTCCAAGAGTATTGCCACCGGGTTCACTATCTGCGTGACTCGGAACGGCCCGATGTACTTAGGCCCCAGTTTTTTCGAGGGTTGGGGTGACTTTAGGAATTTGGTGGATAGGTAGACCATATCCCCCGCCTGGAACGTCGGTTGTTGGTGCCGGTGCTTGTCGGCCTGCTCTTTGTAGGCCGCCTGTGCATCCTTCAGCGCTGTCGTGATTATTGGCCACGATTCCGCAATCTTCCGTCCCCAGTCGCTAGCGTCCACCTGGGGTTCCGGGGGTTGTGGTAGCTCCGGTATGGGGACGAAGTCGCGTCCCAAGACTACCTTGAACGGAGTTTTCCCCGTGCTCGTGTGGACGGCATTGTTGTATGCCACTTCGGCAAACGGGAGCAGTTCAGCCCAGTCGTCTTGATGATAGTTGGTATATGAGCGTATGAATTGCTCTAGGGTGGCATTGAGGACCTCTGTGGCTCCGTCCGTCTGGGGGTGCCAGGCAGTGGATAGGGCCTGTTGGGTCCCCGTCAGCTTTAGGAAGGCCCGCCAGAATTTAGAAGTGAACTGTGTGCTCCTGTCGGTCACCACACGTGCGGGACATCCGTGTAACCTGTACACGTGGATGAGGAAGAGTTTGGCTAGTTGTTGTGCGGACGGGACCAACGTGCAGGGGATGAAGTGGGCCTGTTTTGAGAAGTAATCCTTCACCACCCAAATGGCCGTTTTCTTCTGGCTGGGTGGGAGGTCCACTATAAAATCCATAGAGATTTCCTCCCATGGGCGGGAGGGTTCTGCCACCCGTTGTAAAAGCCCCGCGGGTTTGCCTGGTGCCCGTTTGGCCCTAGCGCACGTTGGGCAGGACGCTACGTATGCTTTCACGTCTCGTCTTAGCGCGGGCCACCAGAATTGACGCCTTGTTAGGTGTAGGGTCTTGAGGAACCCAAAGTGTCCCGCTTGCTTGGCGTCGTGTGACCTATGCAAGATCGCTTGGCGTTGCGAGTCCGGGACATAGATTCTGCCTTCCCCCCATGCCAGGTCCTGTGCCATCGTTACCTTGTCGGGGTTTGCCAGGAACCAGGGGTCGGTTTTGAGGGCGGCGGCGAGGTCCGTGCGTATCCCCCCTGGTAGTTGCGGTTGGCTTCGTCTGGTCACAGGTTGTCCCGCCGTCGGTTGCACCGTAGAGTCGAGCTGCCTCCGAGCGCCGCTTCGGGTGTCACGGCCATCCCCAGTTGCGATGTGGATAGGACCGTCCCAATGGTGTCTGGGGCGGGCTCTTCGTCTTGGGGCAGTCGGGAGAGGGCGTCGGCCAGGAAGTTCTTTTTGCCCGGCATGAACTTCAGCTGGAAGTTGAAGCGGCTGAAGAATTGGGCCCATCGGACCTGTTTTGGGCTAAGGCGTCTGGGCGTTCGGAGGGCCTCGAGGTTCCGGTGGTCAGTCCAGACCTCGAATGGTTGGGTGGCTCCCTCGAGTAGGTGTCGCCATGTTTCTAACGCCGATTTTACCACGAAGGCTTCTTTCTCCCAGACGTGCCATCGCCTTTCTGTCTCGGAAAATTTCCTCGACAGGTAGGCGCATGGTTTCAGGAGTCCCGTGGGGTCCTTTTGGAGCAGGATGGCCCCCAGGGAGAAGTCTGAGGTGTCGGCTTGGACCACGAACGGCCGTTCTGGGTCCGGGTGCGCGAGGATTGGCTCCGTGGTGAACAGCGCTTTCAGCTTGTCGAATGCGGTCTGGCACGCGGGAGTCCAATTCAATACTGTGCCCGGGTTCTTGGCGCGTCGGGTGTCCCCCACCCCTTTGGTTTTGAGGAGGTCCGTTAGGGGGAGGGCTATCTCTGCGAACCCCCGGGCGAATGACCTGTAAAAATTCACGAAGCCGAGGAAGCTCTGGAGTTGACGTCTGTTGCGGGGGCGTTCCCAGTTCAGCACCACCTCGACTTTTGCGGGGTCCATTTCAATGCCGTCTCCGGAGATTCGGTACCCCAGGTAGTCTAGGCGCGCTTTATGAAATTCGCACTTTGGCATAGAGCTGCGCCCTTCTGAGCTTGTCGAGGACTTGCCTGACTAGGGTCACATGTTCCTTGTGCGTTTTAGTGTAGATAAGGACGTCATCTATGTAGACAAGGACCCCTTTGAACAGGTGTTCATGCAGTACCTCATTGATGAGCTGCATAAACACCCCGGGGGCCCCCGCGAGTCCGAACGGCAGCACTTTGTACTGGAAGGCGCCTAGGGGGCAGTTGAACGCAGTCTTCCATTCGTCCCCCTCCCTGATTCGGATGCGGTAGTACGCCTCGCGAAGGTCCAATTTGGAAAAGACTTTGCCCGTGGACAGGTGGGCGAGCATGTCTTTCACCAGGGGTAAGGGGTATTTGTTGGACAGGGAAGCCGCGTTTAGGCCCCGGTAGTCGGTGCAGAGCCGTAGGGTGCCGACTTTCTTCTCCCGGAATAAGACGGGGGCTCCGACCGGTGAGCATGCTGGCTCTATGAATCCCCTAAGTTTTTATTGATGAACTCCCGGAGGGTTGCCATCTCCTTTGGGGTCATCGAGTAGATCTTCGGTCTAGGTAAGGGGACGTCGGGCAGCAGGTCGATCCGGCAGTCCGTCTTGCGGTGGGGGGGTAGTTGGTCAGCTTCCGCCTCTCCGAAGACCTTGGAGAAGTCGGCGTATTGTTCCGGTAGGTCTGCTGTGGTAGCAGCGTTGTCCTGTGTAGTCGCCTCTGCTCGTCCCACAGTGGGGTTGGTTCTGCCCGCTGGAACTGGTGCCCGATACTCTCCGTAGCCAAATGTGAAGGTGCGGGTCTCCCAGTTGATACGCGGGTTGTTTGTCGCGAGCCATGGCATTCCCAGGACTGCAATGGGCTGTCCGATGTGGGTGACGACGAACGATGTGCGTTCGGTGTGAGTGCCCATTTGCAGGGTGACCGGCTCGGTTTGTAGCGTGGCTGGTTTCCCTCCCGCTGTAGAGCCGTCCAGCTGGTGGAATGCCAACGGCGTGGGGAGGGGGAAGCAGCGGAGGTCGAGTTTGGCGACTAAGTTGGGGTGGATGAGGTTTTTTGAGCACCCCGAGTCCACTAGTGCCGCGGCCGTGGTGGCTCCGTTGCCGGCAGAGAGTTTAATTGCCGCCATTATCACGGAGCTTTCGCCGTTCTGTCGAGGTGGTCCGCGCTGCTGTCCCACCGCCTGCCTCGCAACGCGTTTCAGGGCAGGCGGGGAGCGTTTCCCGCCGGCTGGTCTGGGTCTACGTTGTCCTCTTCCCCCCAGTAGGCGTCCCCGCCTTCCTCTGGTGTCGCTGTGGCTCCGGTCATTCGGCGGTGAGGGGGCGGCGCCGGGTTAGGTGGTTTGGGGCTAGTTTTCGGGGTGGGTTTAGGCGCACTGGTCGGCAGTCGGTTGGCGAAGCAATCTGCCGTCTTGTGCCCTAGTTTTCCACACCTCCCGCAGGGCTCCCGATTAAATTTCTTCTTTGGGTATGTGGGGCCGGCCGTCCCCACGTGTGGTGCGGGTACCTTTTTGCAGGTGTAGTTCGTGTCTTCCGTAGTTGTCATGAGGAAGGTGCGGTGCGCGTGTTCGGCTTTCCTCGCGAGGTGGATCCACCCGTGTAGAGTTTCTGGGTCGTCGCGGTAGAGGGCCCATTGAAGTACGTCACGGTTGAGCCCCCTTTTGAACATTTCCAGCAGGGTGGTTTCGGACCAGTCGCTGACCTTCCCCGCGAGGGCTTTGAACTCAAGGGCGTAGTCTGGGACAGTGCGTGTGCCCTGTTTAAGTCGTTGGAGTGCGCTTTTCGCCCTCACTTTGGCTAGTGGGTCCTCGAAGTAGCTTTTCATTTCATTGATGAAGGCGGGGAAGTTGGCGAGGGTGGGGGAGCTGGACTCGTACAGTTGGACGTACCAGTCCGCCGCCCAGTCTTGTAACTTGATCGCCACGGCAGCGATCTTGTCCGCTTCGGAGTCGTAGGAGTGTCCGTGCCTCCCCATGAACTCCCTGGCGTTCGTGATAAAGAACGACAGTTTCGCGGGGTTCCCATCAAAGAAGATGGGGAAGTCCTTTGGGGCCCGGGCGTTTTGTGCGCCCCTTCCTCTCGCTTCCCGGCCTGTGGTGTCATCCGCCTGGGCCGTCTGTTGGCCTTCATTTGGCCCGTGGGGGTTCGCCGCTTCGCTCGGGGTGTGGACCTGTGCGGGGACGTCGTTGGGCGGCGCGGGGGGCATGAGCGACTGAAGCATGGTCCGGAGTTCCTTCAGTTGGGTCTCCATGGCCGCGAGTCTAGCTCGTGCGTCCTCGTCCATGATCCGCGCCGCCACTGGGGCCGGTTCCGTCGGTGTGTCGGCGGGGGTGGGTTGCCGGTGGGGTTCAGTCTCTCTCGGCCGTTGGTCCGCTTCCTCCGCCGTCTGCTGGGTTGCTCCATCGTCCTCCTCCGTGCTTACCGCCGTTGGGCTGTCGCTCCACGCCCGTTGCTGGGGTGCGATGTGGGGCGCGGGGTTCTCTGCTGGTCCCGGGAGGTATGTTGCTCCCTCCCGTGGTCGGGTTGCCTCCGTCGCCATCTCCCCTTGGGGTTGGAGCTGAGGCTCGGGTTGGGTCGGGTGGGCGTCCATGGCTCCGGGAGTCCGCGGTGCCTCTGGCCTCGGTCGGTCCTCCTCTGCCTCTTGCCGTGCGGCTCGCCCTCCTTGTCCGCGTCGCGCCGGCCTCATCTTCTTGGTCTTCTCGCCGTCTACTCCTCCCGCGGCTCGTTGTCGTCCGGTGGGGCTCGGCGAGGCTGAGTTTATGACTCTCAGCTTTATGTCATGCGCTGCCTACCTCCGAATAATACTCAGACGCTGATTCTGTGGAACAGGCTCTGATTTATTCGCAGTGTAGGTACAGTATAGGAAAAAAGCTGAGAGTGACAGGAGCGCGCCGGTGCGGGGTTTAAATACCCCGCGCCGGTCAGCGCCCCCTCACTCGTGGTTACGTCACCCCCCTTTGTCCAACACGATGTCCTGCTGGTAGGTGAGGGGTTGCGAGGCCCCGCTGGCGTTCCGGGATCGCCCATCATCGGTTTCTCTATTCCTCCGGTGATTGCTGTCAGCTGGGCGATCTCCGTTGCGTTAGCGCTAACAGCTTGGGTGTGCCTCGCAATCTGTTTAGCCATTGTTTCTTGTCCTTCCGTCTTTGTCAGTTGATGGCTACTTATCTTGAGCCCCTTCCCCTGTTTCCTTGTTATTGTCATGTGTGCCATTGCGCTGATGTCTTCAGTTCAACGGCACTCATGACACCTGGCTTGACCTGTTTGATTCCTGTCAACTCAGGCAGATTCTTTAGCACAACTTTTGAGTGCTTCAAGAAGAACTATCTCTTTGAAAAATGCATTGAATATATACCCTAGTGCATCTTTTTTTCTTTATTTTGACATGATTAATTCTGAAAAGAATATATTTTAATAACCATTGGTTTGATGTCCACTGCTCTTTGCTAAGAATATGTTACGATAAGGAACATTCAAACGTCTACAGATTTGTAGAGCCCTCTCCCCCACATGTCTGGAGTATAGTTCAATGTATCTACATTTTATTCTGTTCTATGTTATTGTAATGAACAAGATAGAAGGTATCCATGACCAGGTTGTGCTAAAGTCTCTGAAATACGTAGTATCCATATTTTATTCTGGACCATATTATTAGAATGGAGCATAAAGAAAAACCATGATATGCTGAAAGTTCTCAACCTAATGGGCTAAAGTGTTCGGATGTACTCCGAGGCACATTAGGTAACTAAAATATCCTTTTAGTTAAGCTGACTTTCTAGACATGCCCATTTTGCTGGCAATAATACAGAAATGGTTTGTCATTGTCTTCTTTCATTTTTTAAAATTATTTATCAATCTAGGCTGTAGCTCTGGTGTTTTCCTCTTGTCCCCCTCCCAATATTAGCCAAGATCTATTTTGCTTAGCCAATGCCAACTAGTCACTACTAAATATTTTGCAAAAATAAAACTTGCTATACTGAATCATAAATAGCTGTGGACAGAATGCAGTATTTTTAAATGAACAACTCAAAACAGTCCAGCACTAAATAGTGGATATATCTTAGACTTGGAGGAAGTCCTGTGCCTTTTCTTACCGTGAATTCTACTGGAGAGATCAAATCGGAACTGATGAAACATGAATTCAAGTCTAACAGTTGCCATAACTCACAGGCAGCATTAAGCAAAAAATAGGTCTCTGAATTTCAGCTCTCAATATGTAAATGAAATGAAACAGAGCTTGTAAAGTACCTTTGTTTCAATAAAGGTATTATAAGTTATTAAAACAGAATTATATGATTTACTATAGCCATATTCTTTATCCCTGTTTAACACATCAGTAATACAGGGACAATTTTTTTTTTTTTACCACATGTGTCTGAAGCATGTGTATGTGTGGTGCATATCATATATGGATTGATTTCCCTTGAACTTTATCTTGCTTTCTCCTTTTACCACTTATAAGAAAATAATTTTGGTGCAAATAATCTTAATTAAGCTGAAATCTAATTTTGATCTCAGCCTACTGGCTGATGATCAAAGGCTTAGGAAAGCCATATACTTACTGTATGTTATCGTTCGTGTTTTAATCTAAGTGTGTTAGTTCTGAGATACTGGAAAAAACATTACATATGCTATTTCAGGAATGTCCACTAGTGTAATTTATTTCATATACTATTTAAATTCCTTCTAAATATCAGATACATTGAAGTCTAAAACTGGAATTTCTCTTCTGTATTCTTGCTTTCATATATTTCTTATGTATTCTTTATATTTTGCTCTTTGGAAAATACCATATAAGCTTATTAAGGAGCATTTGCATCTTTTTTTCAAGGTATCATCTGCAGTAACACTCCTGCTATACCTAGAAGGAGCATTTACATTTATTGCCTAAGACAAGCTAAACGCAGTACAGCTCCATTGCACAAATGCATCCATGAGATGGTCTTTTTTCCTCTCCTGGAACTGAATACCAAAAATGCACATTCTCCTTTTTCAGCCAGGTCACCTTTAAGAGAATGTGGCATCAAATTCCTCGGTGCTCCTTGCCAGAGATGCATCTGCAGGCACAAAGCCTGTGACAAAAGACTGAAATGACAGCACGTTGACTCCCTTCTACCTTGTGTTTGTTTAGGAAGGTCCCAGAAATTGTATTTTACCAACCACATTTGCTATCAACACACAATTATCTGGCTTAATCATGTGGAACAGTGGCAAATTCACCTGGGGCTTAAGAACTAATGACATTCTCGTCTGAGCTGCTTTAGTGAAATGGCCTAGCACCTGAAGCAGGAACAGCAAGATTGCTCAAGAAAATTTGGTTTTCTTTTTTTCATTTCACAGCATCGGGGCTCTGCTCAAATCAACAAATGCTCCTGATTAAATAGCGGTGGTAGTTGACTTATTTGCACTTGGGTGTATGGCTTTGAATGTGCATTGAGAATCCCCACACCTTTACAAGGAAAGAACTGTCGTCTGTGGCTTGCTTTTAAGGCAAAGACCCTTTTGATGAAGGCCATGGCCAAAGAAATTGTTGTGGAACCATTTTGATACAATTTGAGTGATGAGCAGAGAGGACACCCATTGCACCACCAATGCCTAGAAGCACAGGCATTTTAAAAGCTATAATTATTGTCCCCTTTGTTTATTTCAGAGTCAGTCATTGCAACTCTTTCCTAAAGAGCAAATGGCAACCCCTGGAGTCCGTTCACCAAGGTGATGTAAAAGATGATCCCACTCTTTACCTTTGAGAACAGCAGAGTCGAAGATGGAATGTTAATAGCTACAACCTTTGAGGCAGAAATGAGCAAAGCTGCACCTGATTTCTCCCAGTTTCATTGCACACTGACATGTAGATGCAACTTTAGTGACGCATAACTTATCAACTGTAGTAGAAGGGTTTCCAGGTTTTAAAGCTGCAGCTGAACCATCCTCTGTCTTTCAACTGCTGAACTGATTAACATTAAATAAATTTGTATATTATCAAAATCTTTGGAAGGACAAAAAAATGATGCCATAGAGATTAATACATGTAAGTCACCCCCTTTGGTAGAAGAAAAAAAAAATTTTTTTTCATATCATATCCTCTAGAAACATTATTAAACCAAACCAGCACTTTAAAAGGGCTATCCTTATTTTCTAGCATTACTGATTAAAATTGGTCTCCATTTTAACTTTAGCTGATGAATTTTTCAACCCTTTTCATGGCAGGATTTCCCTAGAACCAGCAGTTATGCTGTGATGAGCAAAACGAATTTAACTCACTAGGGGTGATTTATTAGCTCAGTTTGTCCCCCCCCCAAATAGTGAATTGCCTATATATCTACTCTAAAGTAAGTGTCATTGAGTACAGTGGTACTTTTGTCCAGGTAGATAAGGATGGAGTTGTAATAGGACCTTTGCAGATACTGTAAGGACCACCTCCAACAGGCTGTGGCAGGCCAATATCCATGAGATTTATAGAGCTTGCCACAATCTCATAGCCATGTGTAAAAATGTCAAACTTCCACTGATTTCATCTAAAGCAAAGGATGGACTCTGCAGCAAGATTGCTAGTAATGTTCAAGTCTGCTATCATGGATGATTCCCGGTATGCTTACAACAAGACATACACTTGGATACATAACGGACCAGAAAAAAAGGTGTGCATTGCAGAAACTGTTGTTTACAAAACCGTTCAAAGTTGCCTATTGAAGTGTATTTACGGAGAAAGTTGTGTTCAAGATGCATACAAAGTATGAATCTTAGGAAAAGTTGAGGACAGAAAGAAGACTCAGATGCAAAGTACTAAGTAAAAATATACAATATTAACACACCAGATTTAGTCTAATCTGCTCCTTCATCACCACCTAAAGTGCAACACAGAGTGGGTTTTTTTCCAGGGGTTTCCAAGGGAACCCCTGTATTACAAAAGCTTTCACATGGTTACGTAATGCAGAGTTATGGCAACCCAGTCACAATAAGATAGGGATGGTGGGCAGTATTAATTTGGGATTAGCTGAAAGTCTCAGTGAGTATACGACTGCTCTTCACATCCTCTGTTTTATCCTCAGAACAACCAAGCGTGCAAGGACAGGCTGAGAAAAAGAGTCTTGTGCAGAATTACCCAGTGAGTTTCATGGCTGACAGGAAATATAAACTGAATCCTAATATAATAATCTAGCTCATATTATAAACCAGCACCCTCTACACTCCAAATCATAATTCTGCTCATACTGTCCTCATTCAGAAGAGGAATCCTGGAATTAAATCCTCGTGTCCCCCACACTTTCAACATCTGTACCCTCCATTCTACAGTCACTTACCAATATTAACATCTTCAGAAATATTTGAAATGGGATAATTTTTATCATCACCAGGTAAAAACTATTTATGGTGTGGCAGTTAAATACCTCAGAATGTTATATTTCAAAGGCTTTAACATGATGATGTAATAAGCTACAGGCTCTAAGTAATAGCTGGATGAGACACAAAAAGTCTGTTTAAGCTTGCTCTTGAGGAACAGGAGGTAAAATCACCATGTTTCATCAGCATTTCCAGATTTCCAGCCTGGGGCAAGCTTAATTAAGTCAATGGAGAAAAAAATTGAATATGAAAAAGTGCAACTTGGGTCTCACAAAGCTTGAATAAATAAAAATATGAAGCATTTAATGATTAATAGTTGGGAGGGCTTTCCCTATTGGTGAGAAATCTATTACCTTCCTCACTATCTGCTTATAAACTTTAGTTCCTTTCTTAAATAATCCTTTGTACAAAATACGAGATGTTCCCTGAGAAACTTTTCCCAACCTGTTGGCCTCAAAATGTGCTTTAATTACTAATCTCAGTATTGCAGCCAGAGCATCCATCCTCCAAGCATTCTACAAATGTTTCACGACAGCCCCAAAGCCAGGCTTAGAAAACAGAGAAATGCTGGCTAGCTGCAGTCCAACCTTCATTCAAACTAAAAACAAACCAGCCAACCAACCAACCAAAACCATAAAAGCTAAGCTGGTTGTGGTGATATATATGTCTGTGTTTCCGTGTGTGTGTGTGTGTGTCCTCCATAGTTTTTCTGGAGCTCTGTTTTTGCCTGCTGTGTGTGTGTGTCTTTCTCCAAGCAATTCTTATTGTCTTCTGTGAAAAGTGCACTTCTTACACTTTGTAATTTTGTGCTTGGGACTCACATCTCACATCTAAATTGTACTTAATTTCTGGCCCAAGGTACTTATCTCTGCACCTCATCATTTTCTTTCTGTGAAGTATGTTAAACTTTATTGATTACAAAAATTTCTATGGTGACCAATCTTGGGGTTATTTTTTAAATTAATGAATCTCAGACTCTTACCTCTGGGATTTTTTCTGGTTTGTTTTTTTCTGCAGCCCTCTTCCATGTATCATTTCCAAACTTCTCTCACCCCACAAACATGGCCCAAAGCTGTTTTTGGAGAGCTATCCTGCTGATAGATAGACAAACAGATGGATAGACACAGTCCTAGGCCTGTTTACATCATTTCTTTCCAAAATTCCAGTGGGTTAGAAAGGTAAAAAGCAAGAATAATTCACTCTGAAATGTCATAAGGTACAGCAGTTACATTTTACAAGCATATTGTTATACTGAAATGGTTTTAAGTTTTAACTGCATTTTACTGTAAACCGCCCAGAGTCCCCCATGAGGGGGAGATGGGCGGTGAATAAATTTATAAATAAATAAATTCTAATAAAAGGAAAATCCATTAATTCAAATATATCTGAGTTAATTTGATAATGTGAAAAGCAAATAAGGAAGCAATGATGCTTCTACCCACCATGGCAATCAAAGGAAAAATGCATACAGAGAGCCTATTTGCCAACTCTCCGCCATGTTAGTTCACAGATTTGTTGTAATGATGGCATGAAGAGGAAATATACTGATGATCCCAAGCAGTACAGCTTGGAGCATCCCTTTCAGATACACAAAAGTACAGAGAGATAGACACATACCCAACATATATACAAAAACGCACACATGGTAACTACACTATAAAGTTTATCAGAATTGTGTGTTTGTATGTGCATACGCAAACACACACACACTATTCATAATACATGTCTGATTCACAATCAACAGTAAAGGAACAATCAAGAAATATGCCACAGAGTAGCACTTGGTAGAGCAGCCATGAAGGTCTTGAAAAGATATTGAAATCCTGTGATGTGTCTATACTTACAAAGATCAGAATAGTGCAACCCACGATATTCTCTATACACTCTACAGAAGCAAAAGCTAGTCTTTGAAGAAGCAGAATAGGAAAAGTATTGACACTTTTGAACTTTGGTGTTGAAGAAACTCCTGCAAATACCATGGACAGCCAAGAAAACAAATGAATCATTGAACAAATCAACCCAGACTGAGGCACAAATGGCCAGACTCACATTATCCTACTTCATAGGAAGACCCAGCTCTCTGGAAAAGGCTCAAATGCTGGGAAAGGTGGAAGGAAAGAGAAGAGGATGACCAGAAGCAAGGTGGATGGACTCAGTTACAGTGGCAATAAATGCACTGTTGGAAGGCCTGAAAGACCAGGTTGGGAATAGATCATCATAGAGAAAATCTGTGTGGTCGCTAGGAATCAAAACAATTCAATGGCACATAATTGATCAATCATTCTTTATATTCTGCCCTTCAAAATGGCCATTCATCACCTCACAAAATCCACATAATCATTGAGGACAAATGTCTCTTAAATGAACTGGAGTTTTTTATATGAGTGAATAAAATATTTCCAAATTCAGTAAAAAGAGATGTTATACCTACTGCCCTCCTTTTTATATATTGTACTGTATATGAAAGCTTTTCCATCAAAACTATTTCTAATTATTTGGAGTACCAATGCTCTAAAGTAGTAATACTAGTCTCCTTCAATGTCTGGGCTATAGATATTCTTGCTGTCGTCCCTAACTTGGTTTTGAGTTAACAATCCATGCACACAGCTTGACTAGCTATAGCTCAGACTCTAATTTGAAAAACCTTTTCTGGAGAACGTGTTGAAAGGCTGAATGTGTAGCCATCGATTAATTAGCTGAATCTTTAGCTAGTAACAAAGTGCAACTGAAGACAGACTACCTACCTAGCTTTACAAGACATGGAATGTCATCACATAAGGGCAATTACAGAAGCTGCTGGAGAAGTTTTCCTTCTCTAGTGTTCTACACATTCCATGTTCCATGTCATGTCTGCAATTCTGGTAGCTCTGATCCCATTATCTATGGAGTGGTATATTACCAATATATATATAATTAGTGTTTTTTTTAATCCATTCAGTTGTGTCCAATTTTCAGAGACTGCCTGGACAAGTCCTTGCAGTTTTATTGGCAAGGTTTTTTGGAAGTGGTTTGCCATTGCCTCCTTCCTAGGGCTGAGTGAGAGTGACTGGCCCAGGTCGCCCACCTGACTTCATGCCTAAGGTGAGACTAGAAGTCATAGCCTCTCAGTTTCTAGCCTGATGCCTTAACCACTATACCAAACTGGCTCTCATAAAATAAAACATATTAAAGTATATTAACCTTGCTGGTTTCCTCTTCCCAGCAAGCTAGTTAGAGTTGTTAGGGCAGCCTTAGTTTTTTTATAGTGTCTACTTCCACACTCCATCTGTGATTATCCCCTGACGTACCGTAGGTAAGGCTTAAACATCATCTATCCTCATCTCCCTCCCCACCCACCCCAATAGACTTCTAACAATCTTACTTTCTGAAGAGTTCTTGGAAACTCAAAAACTACAAAAATTCTTTTGAACTCCAAAGTGATTCAGCCAAGGGCCCAGTCATTCCCGTTAACTTCCTTCACTAGCTCAATTGCATTCTATTGCCTAGCTTCTACTGGATCTTGTGATCAGATTGGATTGCTCATCTTGAAGATATCACTTGCACATGAGCAGTTTTGCTTGCTGGATGGAATAAAAACAACAAGCCCAGGACCGTTTGAAAGGCAGAGAAGAAATAGACAACCGAGCATGCAAACAAAAGCCAATGAAGTTGAATCAAAAAGGGAACATAGTGGGTGTGTCTAGGGAAGAGCGAATAGGAAAAGTAGGCAGAAAACTAGATGCCAAGAATAGCAAGGATATCCAGCTATCATATCATACTCAAACATTTAAACTCATGTCAAGTTATCCGAATACTTAAAGTGCTATGAAAACTGCCTTCTCTTTTGTGCCAGAATGAAAAATAGCAGTCACATATTAATTCTTTTATAGCAAGTGTGTCACAGGAAGGATACATGTAGTCCTCACTTAATGACTATTTGTTTAGTAATGGTTCAGACTTATGACAGTACTGAAGAAACTGACTTACAACCTGCACTCACACTTGCAATATCCCCGTAGTCATGTGATCATGATTTGGGCACTTGGCAACTGGTTCACAGCATCCCGTGGTCATGTGATCACCATTTTCGACTTTCCTGGCCAGCTTCTGGCAAGCAAAATCAATGCGAACTGCGTGATTCACTTAGCAACCACATGGTTTGCTTAATGGCCACAGTGATTCACTTAATGACTGCCACAAAAAAGGTAGTAAAATTGGGTTGCGTTCACGTAATGATCGCTTCACTTAGCAACTGAAATTCTGGTCTCAGTTGTGGTCATTAATCGAGGGCTGCCTGTATTTGTAATATAGACCTTTTGACCACATCAAAAGAAGCTCCAGCAAATACAGTATGCTGCCTACTGCCAATCCCTGTAAAATATTGATATGCAGCTGTTGGGCTTAATCCAGGGCTCGAAAGAAGGTCCACATTTCGTAGAAAAGGAATGAGAGGGGGGAGAGAAAGGGAGAGAGAAATATATTCTTTTATATTTCTGTTCTCTGCAATCAAAATGCTAACACAAGGAAAAACACAAGCTAGTTAACATATCCCCAGGACAACATGGGACCTCGTTGTGAGGGTTCTTTAAATGTGAAAGCCCTGACCTTGGCCATATAAAAAAATTAAGCAGTTGTTTCTCAGTACCAGGAACCTATATTATGCCCTACCTCTGGTTACAGAATTTTCAATATTTTCATATCCTTTTTTTTTCACTCCTATGAACTGCAGCTTATAGCAGTGGTAATCATTTCCTGTGTTTGAAAAAGAGATGAAAGCATTCATGGATGAAAGCAAGTTGGATTTAATCTCCTTCTCTCTCATCCACTGCACTGTGCTGATCATTTTCCAAAAAAGCAAGACTTAAGCTCATTTTTGTCATGACAAAACTAGTTTCATAATAATCAGATGGCAATTCCTAGTGTATACAATTCTAATATAATTACCAGGAGGGAAATGTAGAGGGAGTTGCAGGTTGGAGATAAAGAAAAGCCTGTGGAATTTTGTATTAATGTCTCTGACTCTCTTATTTGTGCAAGTAATCAATCTTTCTGGGAACAGAATAGTAATTCTTTCTGGGGAAAAAAAATGACAAGAGTCTGAGGAAGAAAGAAGATAATCTGAGTTTCATTCTGTACACAGCAGGTCAGCTGTGATTGACAAAGCTCATCACAAAACTATAGCTCCCAGAATAATCCCAGTAGCCGAGTTTCATTTGCAGCCGGAGTAGTGTTAATGACATGTTTAACAGCTGCTTGTTGAAGTTTGGAATCTGCATTAACCTGCAGAGCAGTGAACAGAGAAATGAGGGAGTTGCATTGAAATCAAGCCTTCATTATGCTGACAGGCCAGGTTAAGGAGGAGAGAGGATGCTCTTCAGGAGGGAGGGAAAGTCTCCCGGTACCCAGGGTTCAACTGCAGATAAGGGCAAGGGAGAAGATGACAGAGTCTGATCAATATGCACAAAAGGAAGCTGACATGTGCTTAACTCGAGACTTTTAATGAAGGGAAAGGGTTATGCAAGGCAGCAACAACACTCACAGGAAGGACCAGCACGGTAGCTGATGAGAGTGGGGCCATCACAAAGGAAGGGTGGCTTGCCTGCTCAGCTGCACAACAGTCGGTTTGATAAGACCACCAGTCATTCCTCTATATCAGTGTTTCTCAACCTCGGCAACTTTAAGATAGGTGGACTGGGAAATTCTGGGAGTTGAAGTCCACCCATCTTAAAGTTACCGAGATTGAGAAACACTACTCTATAGTTGACCCATTCCTAGGTAATCCCAGGTCTACTCAACTTCTCAGGCCAAGGTCACTGCACTGCTTTACTCTGTAGTGTTAATTATAGTGTTTTCATAAGCAAATATTGGAGAGGATATTTTACTCAGGTCTCTGCCTTTTCTCAAGTGTTTGAGACATGATCTAAATATGTTAAGCAATCTGGTGCCATCTGGATGCATCAAGCTATTGAATAGTTTGGGACAGATGGATCTTCAACTCCCAGACTTCTGGAGAGCCTACCCTACATAGTATAACTGCTTTATTTATTCATCATCATGTTTAAAATGTATTATGGTTATAATCAGTACTGAAAGGACATTGTTCCCTTTAAAAAAATCTGATAAAATATTTTACTGTATTATTGTTGTATCACAAATGCAGTCTCAGTCATTCTACTATAGAAAGTTCATTTCTGGTTATGCAGGGGCCACCTATAGAGCACCAGTAGCTGGAATTGGTCAGGAATGGTGGTCTGCTGCCTTTAGGCCCTGCCTATCAATTCTGCAAAGAATTTAGCTTCCCTCTGTTGGAAGCAGAATACTGGGTCAGATCATTATTTGCTCAAAATTAGCACAGTTGAAGAAAGCTGTCCTAAAGAAAGAGATGTGTGATATGACTCAGATTTAGGTTTCTTACAACGTTACAAAACTAGCGCCATTCCTCTTAAACTCATACAACTCCCTACCTGGGGTAAGTGCTCAGATAGAATGGTTTTAGCATACAATCATAGGCAGCTTCTCTTTCCAATGTGATGAAGAATTGAACTGGAGAAACCTAGGCTCATTGCAAAGCTTGATTAAACACAATGGCTTCTTTTGACTAAGTATTAGCAGAAGGTCACTTAGATCAAGGTGGGATCTGCATGGGTATAATGTCTGTTCTGTATTTGGTACAATTCCTATCCATCTTTGCAATCTATAAAACTGGAATATTTCCATGCCCCTGCAATACTTCTGATTTGCAATAGCAGATTTCAGGAGAGTTTTCGTAATGGCCCAAAGTGCCACAGATATAAGACTTGAAACAACCACCACCACCACAAAAAAATAGCAAAATACAAGAGCACTTTAAACTGTGAGCATCCCTTTGCAAAATCAAATTATGACTCTGTGCTTTCTGCAAGCCACAAAGCTGTTATTATCAAAAGGCATATTTAGCATTGTTCTTTTGTCCTTTAAAATGCATGCACCAGATTAAACATTTCCAGATATTTTTGACAGTCACATTTACACCACCTCAGATAGTTTTCTTAACCCATATTCTGAAACAAAAGTTGAAGGGAGAGATAGAGTGATAGCAGGCTTTTAGATATGAAAATAAGTAAAACATAAAACAAAGCTTGTTCTGCAGGCTTTAAAGACTCTTCTATAGTGAAAGGAATTTTTTTCCTGGATTCCAGTTAGCCCAGTGGGTCAAACATTTTAGCCAAACTTTTCTGATCCTGATTTGTCTCTAAGTATTGAAGCTGCATTTAAAGCTTATGTGCAATCAGAATGTCTTGCTCTTAAAACTGCAACTCTGAAGAATGACTAAAATTAAAGTTCAGCTCATTGATCCCCAAGTCTAATTATCAACCAGATTAAGATTCTTACTGAGTTTCTAAAATGTAATTTGATGTTTTTAATTAATTATATTTTACTAAACAATGCAACAATCAACCAAGACGCACGTAGCAGCTCACAGACTCTGCTGGCTTTGCAGGCAACTGAGTCTAGCATGGCCAACCAACGGATCTCTTCTACCATAAATATAATTAATGCCAGCTAACATTCTGTTTAAGATTCTGTTCAAGGTAGGATCAATTTAATTTGGCTGCACAACAGGGATAGCAGGGTCTGCCCAGCAGCAAAAGCAAATAAGATCAAAATAAAAACATAAAATAAAAGCATACGTCAATTAAAACTAGAAATGAAAGCATGAATATATTAAAAGTAAAAATAAGAGCACAGATCAATTAAAAATAAAAATAAAAGCATAAATCAATTAAAAATAAATCAGAGTGAGCTCTCTTAACAATAGTGTAAAGGTTGTTTATATATCACCAATCAGAAACAATCAGCAACAAAGGTATACAAATTATAAAATTATACCACCATGATCTATATAATGATCCAAACATGGTTCCACTAATTTCAGTGAAGAGTTCCAGCATTCCCCTCTCCCTTATCCATGTCACGATTTTAACACTGAGCCACTGTGCAGGGAGAGGCAGGCATTTCTCAGGTTGGCTGTAAAGGATGGGGGAAGGGCACCCCAGCACCCAAGGCTCTTGCATGTCTACAGGAAGGGGGAAATCCTGGGCAGCGTGAGCATGACAGTGGGGAGTGATCTGCCACACAGAGAAAATGCCACAAAACAATCTTCCTCTGGAGCAGCAGCTGGCCCAAAGGGTAATTGATTCAACAGCCACAGACCCAAAGGGGCGCCATGGTGTCCTTGGGACACAACAGCACAATGCTGTTCTTGGGCTAGTGCAGTCCGTTTGTGTGAGGAGAAGGAACAACTTTACGATGTGTGGACACGGAAAACACACAAACACCATATATAATTAAATTAGGCTGTTTTAGGCTACTGTATGTAACAAAAACAAAAAGCACATGGAAGGAAACCAACTCCCTGTCTGGCACCTGAAAACCCTTGTTGAGCAAGGATAAACATCTCAGATTGTTGTCATTGTTTCTGTTTAAAAAGAGAACAGTTTTGCTTCTACTGAAGTGAAGAGCAAATCACTTCATTCACTGAATTGCGGGGAGAAAGATACCCTGACAAGCTGCTCCCAAAGGGTAAAAAGCCCATTCCTACCATTGTCCCCAATTCCCTGGGGGAACTGGGTATCCAACTAGCCATTTTTCCATAGAAATCTCCCCCTCTCTCACTTCAGTCTCAAAAACAGTCTGAAGCCAATATGCAATCATCACCATTTCTGTGGTTCTCAAAACACAGAGAACACCAGGACTGAATTAATAATATTGCCAGCTCTCCAACAAAACAGTTAAAAATGTTATTTAATCAGTGCCTTGCCCTGGGCTATCACCATGTCAAAGTGCGCCCCCCCCCCCAAATCTTAACCCCACATAAAATGTAAACCAAAAAGAAACAAGCAAGGAAAACCCTGCAATGCTTTAACTCCATTCACTTTTTGTTGTTGTTTGTACCATGTGCATTTGCCTGGTCACATGCAAAAAAAAAAGTCTGAATGGTTACTATGAGGGGGAGCTGTTAAGCTGCCATGCCATCATTCTTTTGTTGCATTGAAAAGGCTTCTAAAACTGATTTTCAGTAAGATACTATGGAGCAGTTTTTCTCAACCTAGACAATTTTAAGATGTGTGGACTTCAACTCCCAGAATTCCCCAGCCAGCTGTGAATTGAAGTCCATACATCTTAAACTTACTGAAGTTGAGAAACTCTGCTATGGAGGGAAGGAGAAAGACCTTCTTTCTTCATGGTGTGAGGGAGGCTGCTTTGAGCCTAGGAGCAGGCGGAAGACAAGCAGGAGACAGGATGGGTCAAGAATTACCAATAGAAAAAAATGGTCATCCACAAACTCTGCAGAACTACAAGAAGAATTTGAAAAGAACTGTGCTGCTGTTTCAGATAAATTGATGCAGAGCAGAAATAAGTCAACTTAGCTCCTAAACCGAACTGATAATGTGAGATTGGACAGACTTAAAGCTGTTTCTGAGCTAAGCAAAAATCTTATGTCAAAATGCTTAGACCTTTTTTTCAATCTAAAAGAATAAAACTATTCACAAATAACAAATCATGACTATATTATCTGACTTCACCAGAGACGAGGAAGCCACCATCCCATGTTCAGATGTCACACTATGCTTGATGAACAAAGCTGTGGAAAAGTTGGTAATCCTACCCATTGCAGGCAGTGCCAGAGGAGCACATAGCTACATTTATCACTGAACCCGCTTTATGGATTAATATTGCATGAGAATGAGCATGAGCATGCAACATTGTCACATTTTAGTAAATGTTCAGATTCCTGCACCAGGTATCAGGTGCCTTGCACAATCTTCCATGATGGCATAAATATCTGTATATATGTTGAGAGGTTCTGCAAATGTCATCCCAAAGTGTGACAGGCACCCAGAGATACTTGACTCTTCACTGCAGCAATGTGATCATTTTGATAGAATAAATTACTAATTTGTACTTCAGAGAATTTAGACTAAACCATCCAAGTACTATACAGTAATTGAGGAGCAGCCAATACTGAGGCTGGAACAGAGCAAACTATTCACAAGAAACAATTCGAAGGATAAATTATGTCTCCTCTCCCACACTTTTTCTACTATTTTCTGTTATTTCCATCTCCCCCAACCCCTGCAGATTGATTTCTGAACAGTTATCTTCTGGCACTCAATTGCTAATTATGCTTGCACGTAACATAGCTTATAAAGGTTGCGTTACATTTTTCCCTCAAACAAGACTGTTTTCTATCTCAGAAACCATCTGAGATGGGAAAAAACAGGAAAACTACAAGAAGTGTGAAGAAGCTTTTCTTTTCTATTTTCTCAATGCCATCATTTTTATGGTTGTTGCTTCCTCATACATATTACTCCTTCCTCCACCTCAAATCAGCAAGCACGAAGGATGTTTTTATGGAGTAACAGAGAGAGAGAGAGAGAGAGAGAGAGATTACTAGACCTGTTAAATCCTCACAAACATATTTTTGGAATAACCCAGTGGGGAGTAGATGTAAGGATTGCCTATCCTAAAACACCATCAGACTCATGAGCAGGAATTCAAAGATATCTGATTTATTAAAGAATAGTATGCAGGATCATAAAGAAAGCTGAGAATGGAAAAAGCGTGCCAAATGCAAACTAAAAAACCCTCGGTACAAACGAGATGCCTCCCCCCGTAGAATCTTCCCAGGCTCACAATCCCAGGTACTCCTAACGGCTTCTGATGGTCCGCGGGAAAAGTCCTTGAGCAGAGCACATAACCCAAACACATTCCATTGAAATGAACATAGATACAGAGCTTGGCACAAGGTTTCACAGCAGCTCCCTCCCAACAGAAACGTGCATCAGCACCATGGCATGTGAAACGTTACGATGTACATTGCACATTGAAACAGTGAACATGACATACTGCCCCCCAAAAGAAAGAAAACACTAAGCGGCAGGCTTCAAAGGGTAAGCCAAGTGGAAATGGTTAACTAAATCAGGAGCATTAACGTGGTGAGCAGGCACCCATTCAGGATGAGGAAAGTGTTTCCAGCGGATCAGATACTGGAGGGTGCCTCGAAGCTTGCGAGAATCAACGACCTCCTTGACTTCAAAGTGCTGTTGGCTGTCAATCATGATCGGAGCAGGAGGAGGAGGTTGGGGATGCCAGCGGGAAGAGTGGTGGACAGGCTTGAGCAGGCTGCAATGGAAAACAGGGTGCAAGCGTTTCAAATTGTGAGGCAGGTCCAACTTAACAGTAACTGGATTGATAAGACCAACAATAGGAAAAGGACCAATGAACTTGGGAGCACGCTTTTTTGAGAGCTGCTCAGCAGTGAAGAGGGCTTTTAACTTCTCGAATGCCGCCTGGCATTCAGGTGTCCAATTCAGCACCGCCCCAGGGTTTTTCACCTTGCGGGTCTCTCCCAAACCCTTGGTATGTAGCAAGTCACTAAGGGGCAAAGCAATCTCAGCAAATCCCTGGATAAATTGGCAATAGTAATTACTGAACCCGAGGAAACTTTGCAATTGCCTCCGGGTGCAGGGATGTTCCCAACTTAAAATCACCTGAATTTTGCAGGGTCCATTTCAATGCCCTTGTCAGACACCCTATAGCCTAGATAGTCAAGTTGGGTCTTGTGAAACTCACCTTTGGAAAGCTTGGCATAAAGTTTGGCATCTCTAAGCTTGCTTAACACCTGTTTGAAGAGGCGTTCGTGTTCCTCCTCAGTTTCAGTGTAAGTGAGAACATCATCTAAATAAACCAGGACCCTTTTAAACAAATGATCATGTAATACTTCATTAATCAATTGCATGAAGACTCTGGGTGCCCCTGCCAACCAAAAAGGGAGGACTTTGTACTGAAATGAACCCAGTGGGCAATTAAAAGCAGTTTTCCACTCATCTCCAGCTCATATGCAGATGCGAAAATAGGCTTCACGAAGGTTGAGCTTGGAGAAAATCTTGCCCTTTGACAAATGGGCTAACGTCTTTCATTAGTGGTAGAGGATATTTGTTGCAGATTGAGACGGAATTTAACCCCCAATAGTCCGTACAGAGTCGAAGCGTGCTATCTTTCTTTTCCCAGAATAGCACAGGGGCCCCAACTGGGGAATTTGCAGGTTCAATAAACCCCCTTGACAGATTTTTATTGATAAAGTCCCGTAATGCCCCAAGCTCCTTCTGAGTCATTGGATAAATTTTTGGCTTCGGCAATTGAGCATTAGGAACCAACTCTATGGCACAATCAGTTTTCCGATGAGGGGGTAGCTGATCTGCTTCCATTTCTCCAAAAACGTCTGCAAAATCTTGGTATCGATTGGGCAAGCCCTCTAAAC
Organism: Candoia aspera; assembly: GCF_035149785.1. Lineage (NCBI taxonomy): Eukaryota > Metazoa > Chordata > Lepidosauria > Squamata > Candoiidae > Candoia > Candoia aspera. The sequence goes on from NC_086157.1 coordinate 35,225,415, forward strand.
ATGCCAAACTAGGGCACGGCATGGCAATTGCAGCCCTTCCAACCCCCGCTCTTGAAGCCCTCTCTGCGGCAGGAGCTTGGTAAAACCCATCCTTAAAAGTCAGAGTCCTTGTTCCCAATTTATATGGGGGCTTCGGTAAGTCAACCAGGGAATTCCCAGAATCACTAAGGGGTTGCCAACGGGTGCTACTATAAATTTTAAAGTCTCACGGTGGCTGCCCATTTGCATTGCGACAGTTCCAGTGAAATGGGTCACCAGCCCGCCCCCCCTGCTGTTGAACCATCCAACTGTGTGAAGATCAAAGGCTGCTGGAGGGGAAAGCTAGGCAGGCCCAAAGCAGCAAGCAGATCAGGGTGAATCAGACACCTGGAACACTCAGAGTCAACTAAAGCCCAGACCTCTGTAGTCTTTGTGCGGGAGCCCAATTTCACTTTTACTGCTAGAGTGGGACAGTCAGCACTCACCATAGCATCGCCACGCCCATCCTCCTCCACCTGCCCACAGGCGCTTTTCATGGCAGGTGGCTGGCGTTTCCCACCGGTTCCTTAGAGTCGTCTTCAGCCTCTCCCGAGAAGTAGGGTACTTCTTCAGCATCGGCCACCCCCTTGGCTGCCCTCATCTGCCGCAATGAGGGCGGCGATTTGGCTGGCAGTTTGCCCACTCGGTCTCCAGCCTTGGCTATTGGGCAATCAACTGCTCAGTGCCCTTACTTTCTGCATCGGAGACACTGACCCTTCACATAGCGCCGATCTCTCTCCTCTTCCCAGGCTCTATAGCCTGGCCGGGTAGCAGTTGCGGCACTTCGGGGTCCCCTCATGGTGGCTGGTTGCTTTTCAGGTCATTTGGTTTGCATGTAGGTATGCTGGGCATGCTCAGCCTTGCCGGCCAGACAGATCCATTCATACAATGTCTCTGGGTCGTCTCTACACAATGCCCACCGCAGGACGTCCCTGTTGAGTCCCTCTTTAAATCATTCTATTAAGGTTGACTGAGACCAGTCGGTAATTTTCCCAGCTAAAGCCTTAAACTCCAGGGCATAATCAGCTACAGACAGTTGGCCCTGGATAAGACCCTTCAGTGCCTTTTTAGCCCTTGCTTTGGCTAGAGGATCCTCAAAATGCAGCTTTAACGCCCACATGAATTCCTCGAAATCCTCAAGCTCAGGGTAGCTAGCCTCACTTAATTGAACATAGCAGTCAGCCGCTCGTCCCTTCAGCTTGGTGACAATGGCAGTTATTTTAGCCTCTTCAGAAGGGAAGCAGGGTCCAAACTGTTTCATATAACTTTTAGCATTAGTGAGGAAGAAAGACAACTTAGTTGGATCCCCGTCAAACTTGACAGAAAAGTCTTTCACCCCCGCTCCTGTTAGAGCTGAATTAGCGGCTGCTTGAGTGGTTGGGCCCCAGGTTACAGTAGTTCTCCTGTCTCGGGGTGGGGACACTGATGGACAAGCTCTGCGGGGTGGAGATTCATCCTGGCTCTGTCTCCGGCCCCGCTCCACCGGTGGTCCGGGTGAGGGGATGGAGGATGATTGCGTGGAGCTGGAATATCCTTCGCGCCTCGGCTGCCCTCCCCCCCATGACACAGACAGGGCTTTTAGCATGTACTCCATCGATTCTAATTTGGCCTCTACCACTCTTAGCCTTTCAGGGGTTTGAGATTCCTCCCTCCCTCGCATGTTAGGCTGTCACCCTGCTGATACCGTGGTAGATTCTACGTTTGGGGCCAGCAGGAACCGATACTTCCAGGATGCCTGGGACGTCCCTGCCTGGGGTTCTCCCATTTCATCCCAGGTGATCAACTCTTCAGGCCATTCACTGGGTGCTGGTTGCTCTGGTGCTCTCCCATCTTCAGATTCCTCTCCCTCAGGGCTGGAACTCAAATGCTGCCATGAACCTGAAGGTTCTGGGGTGAGGCTCAGTTCTTCGCTCCTGACCATTGACTCGGGCATCAAGCTAGTCGGCTCCTCAAGTCTCCCGGTCGTGGGTTTGGATTTGGCCATTGTTAACTGTTTTCCCTCACAAGAAACTAATCTTGGCAGGAGCTAATGGTACAATGGTACAACTTTGGTGATTCTCAGCCTTATGTAAGGATTGCCTATCCTAAAACACCATAAGACTCATGAACAGGTTCATAAAGGTATCTGATTTATTAAAGAATAGTATGCAGGATCACAAAGAAAGCTGAGAATGGAAAAAGCGCGCCAAATGCAAACTAAAAACCCGCGGTACAAACAAGATCCCTCCCCCCGTAGAATCTTCCCAGGCTCACAATCCCAGGTACTCCTAACGGCTTCTGCTGGTCCACAGGAAAAGTCCTTGAGCAGAGCACATAACCCAAACACATTCCATTGAAATGAACATAGATACAGAGCTTGGCACAAGGTTTCACAGCAGCTCCCTCCCAACAGAAACACACGTCAGCACCATGGCATGTGAAACGTTACGATGTACATTGCATATTGAAACAGAGAACATGACAGTAGGTTTTTCCTGCAAATGTTTGAAATGAGGAAGAAATGTACTGGACTGAATAAAGCTACATATCTTACTAAGACTGACCCAAGAGGTTTTTCTGCCTGACACAAAGGGAATATTTTTTCATATGTGTTGGATATGTGAAAAAGTTGTAGCTTTCTCAGGGGGGGCAGGAATTGAAGAAATAAGAATTATATCAAAACAAAGAGTAGAAGATACCCCAGAATTGTAACTATTACATATTTTTTAGGGAGCTAATGTTAAAGAGTTTATTGCATTCCTACTTTGGGCAGCTAAATTAATAATTGCTCGCGAGTGGATGGTTTTAGAATAATTTAACAATTGAAATGTTGTGTTTTAACATATGATCAGTTGTTCTTCTGGAAAAAAGTTACTGATAAAATTTAAACATTAAGTTTACAAAGGATTGAATCTCATTTTATTAGATGTGGAAAGATTATATATACAGTATATATTGAGTTAGTAGGAATAATAGCCCTGGTGAATCTTGTGATCTGTTGGAACACTGAATGAATCTTGATTTATGTGCCCATTGGATGTTGTTTTAAGTGAAAAAATAATGGAATAAAATAATTATCAAAACAAAGCACAAAATCGCTTATCCACTCAAGAATTCCATTGGATTGGCAGTTGTATCTTACTCACTTGTTAGCAAGCTAATTTATGTGTGCAGGGAAGGCCTTCTGTATACTTACAGCTCCGTCTTCCAGAAGAGGTAAATGGATGGAGACCTCAAGGAAAGATAGTTGTTTCACTCTAGCTAATGATAGGGCTGGCTTGCACAACCTGTGGCCAATGAGCTGGTTGCATCCTGCAAAGCTTACGATACCAGTGGCTACTGTGGATAGTTTGCAGTGATGACAGCAGTAGGTAGACAAAGAGTGGTCCAGTGGTGGTGAAAGAAATCAAAAACTTTTTACATCCTTTGGATTTATTACAGGCAAAAAGAGCAGGAGGTATCACAGAGCATCCTAGGTGTGCCTACTCAAAGTTCTTCAACAGGGAGAAATGTAAGTCATTACATTTACAGAGGAAAAATTAAGGCACCCATTGAATATAAGGGATTCATGACTTGGAGAAGAACTTGAGTGTGACCATTAACGATATATTGCTGAGGACTGCAGTAGATGATCCTCATGATCCCTTCCTACTCCACAATTCTATGATTCTATTATCCTAACTTGTGTTGAGTGGACAGTTCACAAAGGTAGCAAAGGTGTTTATTTTGTGCTGCACACCACATGCTACCACACATAATTTTGCAACATTGTAAAAAGTCATTTCTGTATGACAAAAGTAGAGACAGATATAGAATTGCTTGAACTGGCCTGGATGTTGCAAGTAACATAGTCCATGACACCAAGATACAAAACTCATCAGATGTCAAGATCCAAATACCAAGGGCAAAATTTGCAACACAACATCACCATGCACATATCATTTAGATGTAATCTTGATTTGCTGCAAAGTAGTAAATTGTGTGAAAGTTATAATTTTAAACTTCTATCTGAGCAGGTGGCAATGTCTGACCAACCTTTTCTGAGCTTGAGAACTGAGCAGAATTGGTCTGGGTTAGTAATTAGATGGGAGACCTCCAGAGAATACCAGGGCTGTACACTAGATAGGGAAGTAGAAAAATATTCCAGAAGAAGGCAATGGAAATAACTCACCTCAACTGATGGAAATTTTACCTTTTAACTTGTATTCTCTCTCTTACCTTGTATTATCTTGTATCAAAGTTCAGTTTTTTGACTGTTTATTAAAATGTATGCTACTCTTTAAAAATTAAAGTTCTGCATAATTATGTACAGTACAGGAAATTTTGCAAAAGAACATTTAATCTAGAATCTGGAGGAAAGAGATCATTGCTTTGAAAGCAAAGCAAAAATTAAATATTGCCATAAAATGATACATTAATGGGTCATGGCCTATTATGAAGACATACATTTCTGAACAATAGGAAAAAGCAATAAATTATAGCTCTAGGAATCCAGATTAATGGTCTTTGATAAAGTAGTTTAGTTTTACTTATCACTGGCTTCAAGAAACTTCTAAAACTTTGGAGTAAATGAAAGGAATGCTCATCATAGCAATGTTATGACCATTTAATCGTTTTTTCCGTAAGAAAAGATTAAAATGCTTTACTTATGCTAGATTAAATGCTTACTCGATAATTGCAATGGACAGTATGCTTTCAGAATAGGAGAATTAAATTAAAAGAAAGACAACTGCAGAAAATGTACTAGTGGTAGAATTAGAGAGTGTTTCATCAGCTCCTGATGCCTCCACTGTAATGAATCTGTCAAAAGATAATAATATTTTAGTGAAAGGTGCGATTGGATAAGTCACGTTATTTATTAACTGTTACCTTAAAATATCACTTTTGTCTTATTATTAAAGAGTGGTTAGAGTGCAGCAGGGCTGCCTGACATAAAGCATTAAAAAAAGATTATAGCTCTAACAGGCCTCAGAGTATATTCCCCATGCTGTAAACTCTATAGCATAACTTGCGAATACCTGATGACCAGGGCCAGGCGAAGAACAGTAAACCAGCAGAGACTGTATCAGAATCTGGAAACGGCTCCTGTAATTCATCCAGCCTGTTTAAGGAGTTCCCCAAAGCTGTATTTGTCACAACAGTTTTAACCAGCCAATATCAACATCCTTAGCTTCTAACCTTGACTTTTCAAACTGCCACAATTAAATATCTGCTTTTGGCTTACAGGGGTTGAAAATAGATAGGAGGGGAAGAAAATCATTATCACAGAAGCAGAGATTCAAGCTGGCTTCAAGACCTCCTCCTCCCTGACAGATCTATCCCAGATCAGCTAATGTGAAAAATAGAAGCCAATTTTTAGAACTCACATAACATAGGCGAAGAGTTTTCTTTTTTTCCTTGTAAAAAATCAGTTTGGTGAAATAACAATAGTCACATGGAATTAATCAGGGGGACAAAAATAATTCCTGTCCTGTCCTGTCCTGTCCTGTCCTGTCCTGCTCCACTCTGCTCTGCTTTGCTCTGCTCTTGTATCCCTTCATGAGTGGGTCAAGGTCAGAGCTAGGGTTAGCCTTTAGTTAGATTTTGACTGTGATGCCCACAGATTTTTGCCAGCTGTATAAATCTAGCAGCTGTGATGATTTTGGAGCAGTTGTGTGGCATTTCAAGAAGTCTCCCAGCTGGTCCTTAAAATCCCACACCTGGTTTATAGTAGTCTTGACTGTCTTGTCCACAGAAGCTAAAACAAAGACTACTTCCTCATCATCTTACATCTTAGGACAATGTCCGAATTTAAAAATGCCACCTCCAATCCAGGCTCACTATCTGCCCCAGTATCTTTTGACAACCACAACAGGAAACTAATTTGTCAGAGGAGAAGTGTCTGGCCCTGACCAAAAGTTTTAATTGGAAAGGCATGATCTCCCCATACCATTTTCCAAATCTAAGCAGCCCCAAAGCGCCTGAGTGTCAGTGCAGCAGAAATAAACCTTAAAAAAATCAGAGCAGTTAACTGCTTTTACTTCCCGGCAGCTTCAGAGTAACTTGGTAGATTTAACCCATCCAAAAAGCCAAACGGGTTAAACTTCTTCATTCCCAAAGTTAATATCTGATAGTTGAAAAGTGAAAAATAAATGAATAAGAAGTTCTCCCAATTCCAAGCAATTTTGACTCTTAGTCTCCTAAGTTTATCGATATGTAGAACATAACGGACATTTGATTAAAGTTAATAAAAGGGAAGGACTTTGATCACATGGTTGTGGGCAACATATTGACTTATTTTAATCCCTTGCTGTGGACACCTCTAGTTATTTCCAATTCCTTATAACAGGCTTGCTTTCTGGCCTACTTCCCTCTCGCCAGACCCCGTCCTCATAGGGAGAGATATCACTTTGTTAGGGAGAAATAAAATTAAATCAAATTTTACATTTGCTTTGTACAAACAATTAAAATGTCCCAGTATTTTATGGACTCAAAGCTCCTTTTATTTTTTCCTCTCCTCCTCACACAGTGTCATTGGAAAGCACATATTGATTAATCAGAACATTCCACTTTTTAAGAAGTCCTTTTAAAGTCTTTGAGATTAAATTCTCGGAGAAAACATTACATTTTAGTGCCTTTTCCTCTCACACTGAGGCATTGTGCCTTCAGTAATTCATTCCTTTTCTCTTCCTCTCATCCACTGACCGGTGGCAAACAACACCCCTTGTTCTATCAAAGGAAAATCTATATGAATGTATAAGTGACAGAGCTGCCTGATTGTATACATTAGTGGGAAAAAACAATCACACCCAGCAAGATTTCCTTATTTTCCCTTCTTTCTACATACCTCTTTAGCAGGGGGACTCCCTGGGATCTTGTAATTGTATCACTAGTGATGGAGGAGAGACAAAGTGTTGTGAATGGGCTACAGCTGATTTCCAACATTAAAGAGATTGCTCTGAATGGCAGATACTCAGGTTTTATCAGGGTAGATAATTAGTCAAATAAGCTTTAAGCATGTCTTGCGCCTGGGTGCTACATTTGTTATAAAATTGTAAACAATTATTTTGCTTTAGTCATTTTACCTTACTAATTTCCAGAAAATATAACAGATATTTCCATTCCAGGTGTCTGAGTTTATTTTTGAGAAATTACAAGGGGGGAAGAGGAAATGTGATGTATTAGTAGGAATATGTCCTTGGAACAAGAGAATATAGGAAAGTCCATGTTCACACTCCTATCTATACCAGTATTTTGATTTGTGTATAACCAATGACATTGTTATAGTACTTCTATAAATATCTACTGTGGTTCAAAAGTGGAACAAAAATATACAATGGATTATGGACACTGGAAGCAGTATAAAGCTGGATCCTCCATAGTTTGTCTAGTTTTTTAGGGGGAGTGGGGAGGAGAGTTCAACCCCAACTTGTAGGGTACCCCCGTATACACTGACTGGAGGTGGCCACAGAACAAGGAGAAGAAACACTGCAACACTGTGAGGTCCAGAAGGATGCCATGATCTGAAGCCACTGAGAGATCAAGGAGAATTGGAATATTTGTACCACCAGCATCCTGGCTCTGCCAGAGGTCATTGACAAGCAAGATCAATGCAGTCTCCCAGCCTCAAATCTGACTGAGAAGAATCCAAACAATTCACTTCCTCCAGGATCCTCTGAAGCTACAATCTGACCACATTTTCAGCAACAGACTGAACAAAAGTTGTTCTGCATCTATACCATTTGTCCAGCAATAGCTTCTTCAGGATGGGGTGTACCACTGCTTCCTTCAGTGAAGACTCATTCATCACCACATGGGTACTTGGGCAGCTTTAACTAACAAGGAAGGGCAAAAACCTAAAGGATGGGTGACCAGGTTAACAGTCCCAAAGATCCTGTACATTTCCTCAGGGCTTACAGAATGAAATATCTCCCAGATACCAGGACAAGATGATTCCTCAGTCAACTCACATGGACTCACCTAGTCAGAGTCTAACTCTGAGCAAATCTGAGTGACGTCTTACAGATGCCTAAAATATTCCTTACGGTGGCCATGACTCCTCGCTTCCCATCAGACAGTGGCTTACCTTGAAGAAGACTGCTGGCTAGCTTCCTGCATGGTAAAAGTGGGAAAATAAACATGTTTTGCTGCTTTTATCACCCAGTGTAATCTCTAATTGGGCTCTTACACATATTTGGTCAAAGTCACTCTTCATCATCTCCAACTATGCTCTGGGATTTCTTCTACAATCTGAACTCCCATAGCTGCTTGGAAAACCAGGAAGCCTTCTGAAATCAACGAACAGGAAGAGGCCACACAGGAACAATCCATCTAAGCCATATAAGATATAGTAGATCACTATACTTTGTTAACTATGAGGTATGTGAAGATACGACTCCATTTTTATGATCTAAATCTTCTATCCTAGAGACATTTTGTATGGTGTACGCACTCCTCTGTTCTCTAGCATCATCATTGTACATTCTTGCAGATCCAGACTTTCATTCCATCATATGGCTTGATTCTGCAGATGCACCAAGAGAGAAAAAGAAAACGATGGCAAAGTGGGAAGAACAAAAATTAATTATACAATTGTATTCTGACTATAACAGTACTGTGACTTTGAAAGTTCATTGTGACACTGAAGCAGTAATGCACAACTATGTTCATGTCTCTCATCAACAAAACAGAACTAGTCACAAAACTAGGCTGTGTCCTTCAGAGGCAAAGTATAGGTTGGGAGATTTATTCTGACAATTGTATGCATTGATATAATTCGCCAATGGAAATATATACTGTATGAAGCACAGTGGGCTTCATTGTACAGTTGACTAGCCACTGTGAGAGCAGACTGCTGGACTAGATGAGCCAGGGATCTGATCCAGCAGGGCACCACTTATGTTCTTACATTATACATCTACTGTATGTGGGTTAAATTTCCCATAGGTAGGGAAATGGCTCAGATTTTTTTTTTAGATGTATAAGAAGAATCACAATAAACAGTCTTTTGAGGCAAAACAACAAAGACCCTTAAAGACCAATTATTTCATTCTAAGGTATGTCTTTGTGGGTACAACTTTGCTGCTTTTCTACCATAAAGCACTGTTACTTTAGGAATTCTTTTGGCTGAACGGCTATTCCATATTATGTTTAGCATAATGGCTAATTCAGGGATTATGTCAATGTTTTCCTCCACAAGTCTAAACAAAACTAGAATTCTACTTGGATGAGTTCCAAAAAATGGGTTTCTGTACTGGAAGATTTTAAATGGAATTAGACTATTGAAATCAACTTTCCCTATCAAATCTGGATTTCCGTTATGTATTTTCTCTACTTTTGACGTAACACACTTCAAATAAAAGTTCTATTAACTAAGGCTGTAACCATGGATTAAATATTTATTCTGACATTATTGGACTGATAATATCAATTTCAAAGTTCAAATTTTAATAAGGTATTACAAAGCATGGAAAGAAACAAGCTAATCAAGCCAAGTTTCATATTTCTTCCCTTTGTATAAAATGATAATTGAATTTAAAGCTATGCTTTGTCTCTTTAACATCTGCTAAATATGGATGAATTACTGAATATATATTTATTCTCAGACTCATTTGAAGGCAAATATTTACAAGGCTTTTCTCTTGTAATCTGATTTTAATATCTCAACTGAAAATGATTCATAACATATGACTTCAAATACCCTGTAGTTAAGGAGGCCAAAAATTAATTAACTGATTCTACTGTGAGTTTCTTGAAATTAATGGTGCCATTTGTTTTATTATTTTAAATTATTGTTGCTTTCATTACATATCAATGCCTTGTATCCATCGTGTTCTAACTTTTAATATTATTCTTATTTTAGTAGTGTAATACTGAACTTCATGTTGTTCTGCACACATTCTAGCCTTTTAATATTTTCATCTGAAAGAAAACTATGACATGTCTTGCGATCCATTTTCATGATTCCACCAGAATTCCATAAAAATGTATGTTAAGTGCTTCAGGCCAAAATGCCCATCTTCTGGTATTCCCAGAAAAAAAAAAAGGTAGATGCAAGACTCATCCACCCTATCTAAGCTGCAAAATCCGTTTAACCAATAGATGCAGCAAAGGATCTCATTTTTGTATCTCTTTGCTGTGATCTAGTGGATATCCACATTTTTTTGCAGTCCTGATACGGTAATCTTATGCAAGAAGCCCAAAGGAGGCTTAAACATCTTGGGTTCCCCATATTTAACTACATCCTTGTATTAGTTTAAGAGAAAATAACTGGATATATAAATCTTATTTATTCTGTATATTACTTTGATCAAATGTTTATGGGTTGTATCCAATTTCTACTGCTTGTGAAACTCTTGTTTTCAGTTTGGCCTGAGTGTCAAATTGTACACTGTGTGTGTTTGTGCAAGAAGTTCTATAAAAGCATGCATCAATTACAGGATAAATCATTGTCCAGTTTTCTATAACTTCCTTGGACTATTCCTAATTTAGAAATATTTCTCAATGTTCTCCATTAAAATTGCTCTTCAAATATGTAACTAGAAGATATAGAGATGATAGAGATAGAGATAGATAGATAGATAGATAGATAGATAGATAGATAGATAGATAGATAGATAGATATAGATATTTAAAAAACCATTTATGAGGAGTGACAACCTGAAAATGTTATGTGGTGTAGCTGCACCACAGCAGATGGCAGAATAGGTACACTGTTGGGATCCTCTTAGAAAGCTCCAGATGAACATGGTTGGTTAAAATCCATTATGAAGCAAAAGGTACCTCAGGGAGGGAGGGACGGAGGGACAAAAAATCAGCTGTATATAATAGAAGGAGTTTAATGAGGATAGATAGCAACCAGCTCTGAAGTAGGTTACTGGGTTCTTTAATGGAATGTTGGATATCAAATCAGGAATGATATGGTTGCCTACTTTCTGAAGCAACTTTGTTTTCTTCCCCAAGAGGCATATTCTCAAATTGTGTTTTATAGACACCTGCCTCAGTTTCAGGGCTACCAGAGTCAAACATTAATTTTGCAAATACTCAGTTTTTTTCTGATTGGATTTTCTCTACAAGAAAAAGGACCAAAGTAGAGACATGAGCTGAGTGGACTCCAAGAGTACATCACTATCTGTTAAGGCTGTGCAACACTTGGAATTCCATGAGCTGCTTGGGAGCCTGCAGAGATGTACACCCAGCATAGCTCTGCAACCTTTGGAAGCAGACCTTAAATTTCCTTCTCTGAGGCAGGGTCTTTGAACTATTTCTGGAAGTGTCCCAGCCAGATAGTTTACTCTGATAAATAGGTGGAGAAGTAGGCCTTTGGGGTCCATTATATTCTTTTTATTGAGATTTTTTTTCAGCTGGAGAAGAGCACACATCTAGGAAATCATAAACAATAGTTAGAGTATTCTCTTTAATAACTAAAAACAAATAGCTAATGCCTTAGGCTGAAAATTTCTGCTCATCCACAGTGTCAATCACTGTCTCTATTTATCTGATTTTTATTTGACATTTTCCCCAGGAGTTCTAAGCAGTTCACTTGGGGATTTCTGTTTAGATTAACCCCCACCACAGAACCCTGTGAGTTGGTTGGCCTGAGAGAGAAAGCATCAGATAAGATTATTCACATCAGCTCTTAACTCACATACCGTAAGCAGGCACAACAGTGGTCATAATGTGGTTCTGCCCAATATCTGTCTTGCACCTTCACCACTACAGCCACACCAGCTTCTTGCAATGTTCACAGGAATATTGTTAAGGTAGCTGTTTGGTTTCTTCCTGTTCCGAAAACAAGTTGTTTATAAAGTCTTTGATTCAGGGATATGATTATTTTGATTATGTCTCTTTGCAATGCTCCATGCTGCATATCCAAGTGATATTGCTAAGATCAATGTATAGTTTTAGATACACTGCTGAACTCATAAGGAGAATCTGGATAACAACAGAGCTTCTACTTGTCCCCATTAAAGGCATCAAGAGGAGCTGTATGCTGTCAGTTGCTAAACTGGTGTAGGGAAGCACCGTTGGGGAATGCTTTTGCAGGGTAAAGATTTAGAAAGCATCAGATAAGATTATTCACATCAGCTCTTAACTCACATACCGTAAGCAGGCACAAACATGGAAATAACAGGAAATGTTTTTGAAACAATTCCTTTGTATTATTCCCCCCTTTATTTTTCTTTCAAATGAATAATAGTAATAACAATAACATCCACGGTGACTTTACCTACCTGCAATGCTCAGAAATATATTCACCACACTGGTGCCATTTCCTCAGTCTATACTGCCACCTGGTGGCATCGCACTAGAGAAGCAAGCTGTGGATCCCCACTGATCAACTCAGCAAGGGGCTACAGAGTGCAAAATGAAGAGCCTCGAGCAATCAAGCATATTGATTCCCCCTTTTTCTTTCCAGACGGAGCCTGTTCCCTCATCACATGGAAAGCATATCAGCGTGGGCATGATTAATACACCATGTACAGATCTGTCCTCTTCAAAAGCCAGAATCACATTTTAGTCACATAGCTGTATGTGAGTTCATAGGTCAAGGAAATAATTCTGATACAGAGAAAGAAATCCATCTTGGATGAAAAATGGCTTTATGACAGGATTTTGCTGTGCTTAACAGAGTATTCAACATAATACGAATCTGGCTAGGAGCTGTCCAGTGGCTGTTGCTACCCCTGTTCCTGGTGGACAATGATGGGAATATGTGGTACTTTTTAATTGTTGAAAGCCACCTGAGGTGTTGGCAGAAATGGAAAGGCAGGGTATAAATTCAGTAACAAAATAACAGGAAATAAAAACAAAGAGATACATTTACGCCAGAATTTACCCCTGATCATCTCCAGCCGGGACAATTCTTGACAATTGGTGTCCTGCAGGGGATGGGAGTCAGTATCGTAACTCTCCAAAAGTGACTGACCCACAATTCTAGACTGATGTTCCAGGAGTTATAAAGCAGAAACCCAAGAGATCACCATAATAAGATCACATGGATAGAAAAATGCAATGTGGGAGCTCAAGACGTCTGAGAGGGCGTTATCTGATTTTTAGGCATCCCATAAAATCATACATGAGCTGCTGTGCTCAGGTCACATGCAGGACTTACAGCACCTCCCTCACAAGCTGCTCCTCTGGATTTCCACTCCTGTTGATCCATCCATCTTCATATGTCTCCAGGTGGAACTTCTCATATAGTGTCTACCACACAGTATTTTATAGGCAAGGTAATGCTTCTGTTAACTTCTGTCCTCTCAATTTGGGTTAACTTCCATCCCTGTTCAGTATTCCTGTCCTGTTAACTGCTTTGCTGCTGGACTGTTTTCAGCTCTTCTTAGCAGGTTGGAGAGGCTGGGCTGCTGGCTATTTTAACTCTTCTATGTAGTTAATCCTAGGGAAGAATGTTCCATGGCCTCTTGATAGAACATTCACTGGTGCACAGGAAAGGACATTGCTCAAGTGCCTTACCACTGCTGATGTAAAGCAAAGCATGGGGGTGGGAGGTGGGGACAGCCTCTACTTTGTACATATTCTTCATGGAGAATGATGATTTTGGAAGACAAATGAAAACATATATTAAAATAAACCACAATGACTACAACCGCATATTTTATTGGCAGAATGATAACTGTTATGACCTGTTTTGTTGTGAGGAATTACAGGCTGGGATAGGAGGAAAAAGCATTCAATCATGGTTTTAAAGGAGGCTTTGGGAGTTGCAGGGCTTGGTGAAACTCTGATCAGAGAAAGGGATCATCAAGTAAGATTTCTAAAACTGGTAGTCTTTTATAAAATTGCTGATTCTGTCCACTAGTAATAGTGGCTTTCCCTCAGAAGGCTGGTTGGACTTTCTCCTCGACTTCTAGCATCTCCAGAGGCAAAGATACGAACTCCTGCCTTGGTCTGCTTTCTAGTATTTCTTAGATATTTTGTACATGTTTTTGCAAGTACTTTTAAAATGCAAAATTGTAACATTTGCAATTTTAAAATTTGATACTCAGCTTCTTGAGTGATGCCTGTACCTTCATTTTATCTTTATTGGGTACTTGGTGTTATCTGAGCTTGGTTGTTCTCCAGCAAATGTTCTCCATGGATTGATTATGTTATCCAGCCTGGTAATGGAACATCTGCTAGAGAACAACCAACTTCAGACAACACCAAGAACCCCAAATTTCAATCCTGAGCTACATATATTCTGTACTATTAGATACATTTACAGTATATACATACATACATACATACATACATACATACAATTTAGATGTTTCCTTAATGGAAGAAGTGCAGACAGTCAGGTTGGCAAAGGCTAGTGACACTGGTAAGGTTTATTACAGCATAGATGGGTGGTCCTGTGTAATCTGAGGACTGAGCATTGCAAGAGGTTTTTTTTTTTTTCATGCACGTATGCCCAGTGAGCAGGATCATGGCCTTGCTATCAAACATTGAACTTGGAAAGGAAAAAGGAAAAAACAAAACCAATCTGGACAGAATTTGCAAAAACCAACAAGGAATTACACTGATTTATGTACACAAAGCCTTTTTCCCCACCTGAATTATATCTGTGACTTTGAGAAATTGATGTCAAAAATTAACATCACTATAATACTCTCCTTGATTCCTTACTACAAACTCCTTTCTCTCACACTGACTTCTACTTATGGCTTCTTTACCATAGAGAAATATTTATGTTCAGAATTAAGGTTTCATGGAGAGTTTCCATACAACTAATATGAAAATATTATGGAAATAACAATATTGGGAAAGATGAGTCCCTTCCTTATTATGTGCTGTTGTAAAAAAAAAAAAAGTTTTAGAAGAATTGTGATTGCCATGAAGGTACAATACAATACAAGACTGATGCAGGAAAATAAGTCTGTTGGGGGAAAAAAATACGCCAGTGTATTCCTTCTCAGAATGCATAATAACATCACAGTATCTAATGCAGCGTTCCAATTCAAAAGGTTTGCCAAGTGGTTGCAACCGCTGGTGCAGTGGAAATGTGTCTGTCAACCTTTGTTTAATCCTTAGCATCTGGCAGTCAGTGATATCCAATATCCAAGATTTAGTTCAAATATCATGGAGAGTAGCCACTAAATGCCTATCGCCCACAAATTTGTATAATATGGCTTTTCCTAATCTTGATGCTCCTGTAAGCTTTGGCCAAAATTTCCAAATGTGTCAAACTACAACTTTCATAATTCTCAGTCAGGTGGACTGGGATGTATATGTATTGTAGCTCTATACATTTGGAGAATGGTGAGTTTGTGCAATATATAGAGGCCTAAATATAGCCACTCCAATTCCATTATGGCATATGGAATTATTTATTTATTTATTGGATTTCTATCACCGCCATTATGAAGCCAGTTTCACATTTCAAAAGTGTAATGTTCATTCCCACCTCCCCATCACTAATCAACTAGAGATCTCCAAACACATTATGTAAACTACAGTATTTCAGAACAGGGTGTTTGGAAACTGGCAAAACTTCTGTAAGTCATTCTCAAATATCCTTGACAGGACATTTCATTCAATTTAGCATTTTAAAAACAGTCTTTGTGGCTTATAAGCTCTTAAGCAAATGTAAGTGAGCGGGAAAGCTAACATGTCTGATAATTCACTCTATCTGACTGACAACTGTGCTGAATTTCCCCTGTGGTGCTAGCAAAACACTGTTACAAAAAGTAATAACAGACCGAGAAAGAAAGGATCATAAGGATCATGCTGTCAGCTTTAATTTTGGAGAACAAAAACCAGCGAGATTATTTCTGTTTAGATCAGTCCCCTACAACTCGGGCACACTGGTGCCAAATGCTGAATGGAGTAATGTGATCTGAGCTTAAAATAGCTGCCAAGTATACCATGGAGGAATGGCTCCATTAAATGTGTTGCAGCATGAATGATCTGTTGAGAAGTAAAGCCACTGAACAGCAAGAGTTGAAAAGATTTCCCCTACTCCTATCCATACCTGACTTCTTCTCATGTTATTCTCCCATGTCCATAGATACTGGAATTTCAGTTTCTACAAGGATTTCTTGTGTCCTGCTTATGGCATGATCCTCCTCAACTCAGAAAGTCCCAGGTTCAGTCTTTGGCATCTCCAATTCAAAAGATTAGGTGATATGACTCACTGCTTGCATGAGGCTCTGGGAACGTGCTGTCAATCAGAATAAATAATACTGAACTAGATGGACAAATAGATGTAAAGGCCACCTATCTTTCAAGGAGAAAAGACCAGGGAATATTGCTTCTGAGGAAAAGGATGTCTGACACGCACCCAGCTGAGAAGACTGATGAATTTGCTGCAACAGTGGTGATAAGACAGCATCCTTCATCTCACCTGAAAGCATTTATTTACCAGGTGTAGGAGGAGTTGACTGTGTAATCAACAGAATGAGGTGACATCTTAGGTAGTCATGGTGAGGCCAGCAGGGGGTGGTAGAAAAAAGACCTAAGCTACTCACTGTTCTTAAACATGCTTGTGATCACTTCCCACTACAGAAATGAAGCAAGAGTTAACCATTCTACTTGGTTCTAAATATGATCAAAGTATGCCATTTTATTTTTCACTTCAGAAGCAAAATAGCATGGTCCTGTCCTGACTAGTCATGTGTAATACAAAAATCTGCTCTCTGGCATTTTTATGATGAATATTAGGGTTCACCTTAGTTTCAATAGGACCAGTCTGATCTTCTTTGATAATGATGTCATTGTCTTCCTGTAAGGGGAACTATATCATCCATCTGATTTATACTTCCAGATCTCAGGTCCAGGCAGATATTAACCCTGCAGCATAGAATCCTCAATATGCTGCAGAGATATGTAAGAACTAGAACAAAGATAAGGCTGATTCTTCAACCTTACCCTCAGTTACCTGAGTGTAAAGCCTTCTGAACTCAGTGGTGCTTTCTTCTGAGTAGGCATGAATGGGATTGCACTAAAATAGTCTAAGACTAGGTTTGACATTTTTCACTACACCTTCCTGAGAGGCTGCCATCTTTCCCAGGTGAATGAGGAAATTCTGTTGTTTCTTTCACCTGTCCTTTAAATAGATTACCAAGTACATAATGAAATTCTCAGGAAGAATTCTAAAATAGTACCTAATACCAACAGACTTCCAAGTGAACATTATGAAATTGTCCACAGGGTGTCAGTCAGTATCTTCCATATGAAATGATAGATCAATTATTAATCAAAAAATAATCATCAGGACCAAAATATCCAAAGAACCACCTATCTGTATCAATGTGCCTGAGTTCTAAAAATTTTTTTTCAAGCTCAGCACTAAGTACCTTTCTTAAGAGAGGCAGGAGGAGAATGATGACAAAGTTCAAATGGTGACCAAGAATCAGCAGTTTATTACATTATCATATAAATGTTCAATAAGCTCAAATTCATGAGATGAAAGTGTGCTTTACATCAGGTACCATATGATGAGCCAGAAAGATGTGGAGAGCAACATAAAGTTGATCAACTGCATCTTAGCAATTGCTTAATAAAAATTCCTTTAGTTGAAGACCTAACAGAGCTGCTCTTTGAGTGAGATGGGTGGTGACTAGATTTGATTGATTGATAGATAGATAGATAGATAGATAGATAAATAAATAAATAAATAAATAAATAAATAAATAAATAAATAATAAGTGGTCAGATACCTTCCTTTTGAGATGGTGTATTTGAAGTTGCTGGAGCCAAATGCTGCGTCAAGTGTCATACTAAGAAATCAGATCTGTACCTGTATTTTGTAGGATGGAACATCATATAAAATTTAATATGAGGTCTAATATATTAAGCACATACAGGACCACACAGGTACAGTATAATTGGGCTGTGGGACCATAGATTTCACATTTTGAAAATCAGAAACCTTAATCCACCTATATGAGAGCCAGGGTAGCGGTTAAGGCATCAGACTAGAAACCAGAAAACCTTGAGTTCTAGTTTCACCTTAGGCATGAAGCCAGCTGGGTGACCTTGGACCAGTCTCTCTCAGCCAAAGGAAGAAGGCAAGCCACTTCTGAAAATCTTGCCAAGAAAACTGTAGAGGCTTGTCCAGGCAGTCGCCAGGAGTCAACTCTGACTTGAAGGCACTATAAAACTCCCTTCTCACTCCTATGGGAGTAATGTGTCTTCCTCAGGTCAGGTCCTCTACTGCGGGTTCTGCACAGTATCTTAGCTGTACAGTATCTTAGCTGCACAGTATCTTAGCTTAACTCTTCTGAACATCTTTGGATGTTGTTCCTGGGATCTGTTGGAGCCACTCTCCCAGCCTAGGAGTCACAGCCCTGAGTGCTCCTACCATCATTGGGCCACTTTGGCCTTCACTTTCCACATGCTCTCTAGTTCCTCTTTCAAGCCCTGGTACTTCTCCAGCTTCTCACACTCCTTCTTCCTGATGTTGCTGTCATGTGGCACTGCTGCATATGTCACTTGTCTACTACCACTGTCTTCTGATCCTTGTCTACTACCACGATGTCTAGTTGATTGGCCAATACCAGCCTGTCCATCTAGATCTGGAAGTCTCACAGGATGTTAGCCCTGTTATTCTTCACAACCTTCTGTGGAATCTCCCATCTGGACTTGGGACGTTCTAGCCCATACACTGTGCAGATGTTCCTGTACACAATGCCTGCTACTTGGTTGTGCCATTCAGTGTATGCTGTTCCTGCCTGCATCTTACAGCATGCCACTATGTGTTGGACTGTCTCTGAGACCACTCTGCACAGTCTGCACCTCAGGTCCTGTCTAGGGTGGTAGACTGCTGTTTCCATGGTTCTGGTGCTTAGTGCCTGTTCATGTGCTGCTATGATCAGTGCCTCTGTGCTGTCTTTTAGTTCAGCCCTTTCCAGCCACTGATAGGATTTCCCAATGTCAGCATCTCAGCTATCTGTCAATGGTACATCCCATGCAGGTTCTTGTCTTGCCTTTTGTTTTGTACTGAAGTTCTTCTTGATCATGTGGGGGTGTGGGTATGGGTGCATGTCTGTATGTGTGTGTGTGTATATATATAATATATATCTGTGTGTGTTCACTATAATCACATGAAAGGTTGGAAGGAACCATATGTCAGTCCTAAAAAGTAGACCAGAATAAGAAACCAATGCCCTATAGTTCAGGACTACTTTTATAACAGCTATAGTAACAGAATCCTGCAAGTCTGCATATGCTCCCCCTCCCTTGCTTTATCTTTGTGTACCCTAGGGAGGGGTTTGTCTAAGATCTTCTCAAGTTATTTTCCTGGTCTTGGATCAAGCCCCACTTATCTGACCATTTCCTTGGTAGCGGCTCTTCCTCCTGTCCTTCAAGGCCATTCCCTATTTCCTCTGCACTATACAATGACAAGTTTGAGCCTAATTATAAGTTTTGTAGCTCTGCTTAAATGTCTGAAAAAAAATATGGGAAGAAGTGTCATAAATGTAAAATGGCAATGGTAACTCATGCCCTTATCACCTCAAGGATAGTCTACTGCAGTGCTCTTTATATGAGTCTGGCTTACAATTACTGTATTCAGGAACTGTAATTGGTATAGAGTACAGTAGCCAACCTGTTAGCAGATGAGGGCCTCTAAACTGGTTTTGTGGGTACTGCACTGGTTACCAATAGGTTTATGGTATAAGTGAAATTATGTTTTTGTCCTGTTGAGTTCTACATTGCTTGATTGCCTGGTATCTCTAAGCTTGTCAAGGATCTGCACCCTCAGTGTGGGAGGATACACTTTCATATCACTTTTCCAGAAAGTGTCTGGTGGCAGGGGAATGGATCCAGAGGAAAAGTTCACAATTATGGCCCCAACCTTCTGCAGTAATTTTCCTCCAGAGAGTCAAATGGACCCAAACATGCTGGCATTTAGAAAAGCTGTAAAAACTGGCCTGTAAATTGTAGGTGATATGTTGTCTGTTTGGTAGGAGATGCTTCTATGACTCCTTTATGGTTTTGAATGATTTTAGTAGGGGTTGTATGCATGTTGTTCCTTACAAGTGAACCCTGAAGCTGTTTTGGAGCACCTTACTATATAAAAATTGTAATAAATAAATAACATACATTTGTTGATATTACATTCCTTTGTTGTCAAACCCTTTGCCCTTGAGTGTATAATATAAGGGCTATGGTGGCGAAAAAGGGACCTCTGGTTCCCAAGTTAGAGAGGGCTATTACAAGAATATATCTCAACTGTGGAAAGCTACCAAATACCTGGAAGGATCCATTAATTTAGAAGAGCAGGAGGAAAAAGCCAAGAGTTTAAGAAAATATATGTTGGGGGTAGGGGTGGGGTATCTTCTGCCAGGACAAGTGGAGAAGCTGAAGTAAGAGTTAAGTATCTACAGATCAGTGATTAACTTCCTAAGTGGGGTGTGAAGCCTGGTTCTCACTTGATCACATTTTAAGAGAACAATCCTTTCTCTCTATTTTTCACCCCCTATAAAGGCATCCTTACTACCTTGTCCAAATAGCTTTTATTATTATAATACCCTATAATGGTCTGCCTTATCTAAAATTCAGCACCCAAGAAGCATGTCATTTCCACTGAAAATAAACAATAGATAAACATTAATAGTAGTGATGATGCATTGAACAAAATGGAGAAACTACCAGCATTTTTTCTATTCCTGTGTAACTTTTCTTACTCACATTCATTCCGACTTGTTATCTGTCACTTATTATTACTATTGTTTCCTCGTAGCGAGAAACTACAATTATATCACCACTTTACAGCTCTACTTAATACTTTCTTTTTACTGTTATTACACAATTAAATTTCAATCTACTTTACATTTAAAGCTTCACAAAGACATGTTTTGATTAGAAAATGGACATGAACTGCCTTATAATATTATAAGCTTTTAATTATGTATTAGAATATATCTATCAGATGGTATTTCAGATTTGCTGGCTATCCACCCTGATTTTACTGCTTATATTTGTTTTTCTAACTTTCTTACCTATATTCTTTTAAGCCTATAAGTATATTACCTATTTCCTGTATTCTTTTAAAAATATACAGTTGAAGAAAATTAAAATTAAAAAAAATTAAAGCTCCATCATGGATCTTTTACACTAATCTCAACCTCCCTAAGGTCCAGTCTGCATTCCTCACTGGAGAGACCATATGGAGTAAAGGAAAATAGAAAACTTCATTAGTTTAGTATTAACATTGGGCGTGTCATTTTTATGCCAGGCCTGCAAAATTATTATACACTTCTGAAGTTACCTTTCAGATGCCTACATATGATTATGTTACAGGGAATTACCACTTCTTTAATTGGGTCTCTCAATTCAGTCCTGGTTCAGTTCACTGTATTCAGCTACGACTATGCTGGAGCAGGAAGTGTTCCCATAGACATATCCCTAAGTATTCCTCATGTACAGTCCTCACAAAACTCATTTCAAGGAGTTTTTAAAAATGCTCATATATAAAACATTGCACAAGAGTGCACACGTGCTTAAAATAGCTCCGTAAAAATGTTAGTAGTGAAAAAAATCACCTGCAGCAAGAGCATTGATCAATACGAATGAAAAATTCTAAGGAGAGCAAACAAATCAAAAGACTGAAAGGATGGTAGGATGGTGTCTTGATAAGCCCACCTCCAACAAATGTATTGAATAAGTCAGAATAGTTTCCTAGTAAAAACACCATTATCTGAAGGCAACTGGAGATAAGGAAGTTTGGCTATTTCTATAGCTGAATGGGAAATAGCCTGGAACATTAAGCCAGCTTTGAGATCTATAGGTAGAATAAATGCGTAACAACCAAATTAATAAAATGCATATCCAAGCAAATGGCAGGTATACTGAAATTCAGCACCACCATTTGGAGAGAAACAGAGAGCAAGAAGAAAAAAAACAACCCTTCTTTTACATAAATATTTTCTTCATTACCTTTTATTTTTTTAAAAAGGGAACATATACAGCAATTTTTTTCATAGAAAACATATGTCAAATACATATATATGTATTTTTCTAAAGAAATCCAATTATCATATATTGCTGCAAATGATGAGATAATAATTTTATCTTTGAAATCTGCTCCTATTTTCAAGACGCAGACTTGGCATACTTTCAACTGTTAATCACTTTCTCCTGGTAGATAGGTGATGCAATGAGTAGCTGGCCTCTATCTGGAGCTCTAAGCCAGATTCTGAGGTTTACAGGTAGACCTCCTGTACAGGTACTGTAGGGTATTCAGACAACAAAGCAGGCATTGGAAAGGTGAGTACAGAGGTTCCATAAAAATTCTGGGTTGGGCCATGGCACTTTTAAATATTTGTGGGAACATAATCACGCTAGCTTTAACTCTACCCAGAACCACTGTGGTAAGAGGAGAAGGGGGAAATCAAAAGAAGGGATTATATTATAGTGAAACAGATGTAAACAGATGTTAGAGACATACTTTCTTGCTATAACCAAAAATAGATGATGGAACAAGTTTCCCAACATAGGCATGGTTTTAATTTTAAAAAGTGAATGATTGCAAAATGATAAGAAATAGAAGGAGCAAAAGTATACTTGAGAAATGTAGACTTGGCTCCAGGCTTGAAAGATATAAGCAACGTTTCTGATGCCCCCTCCCTGCCCTCCCACATGTAAGTGAGTCTTGATGGCACTCTCTGGCTATGGTAGCAGCACATGAAGAAGCCCTTGATGTCCCTTTCACATTACCCATAATACTTCAGACTTACAGTAGGTTAACGAATTATGGGAAAAACCTATCATCTTGAGCCAGAAAAAAAGGAGACCGTAGCTAAGGACTGGAGCCTTCTGCTCTGGTTGCAGGTAGGGATTAGCTCTTGTCAATCTGAGAAGAAACCAACTATGTGGGGGTCAACTGTAGTCTCTAGCTATGGATAAAGCCCAGTATTCTCTTGTTTCTTCAACATGGGAAGTGTGTGATAAAGTGGTAATATCAGTGGTTTAAAATATCGTCTTATTCTCCATTCCATAAGATCACCCTTTCTACATATCTATCATAGGTATGTCTTCCTTCCTTCCTTCCTTCCTTCCTTCATGTATGCATGCCATCAGAGAACAGGTTGACCATGAAAAGGTGATTGACAGACAATAGTTTAGATGACATGATCAAATGGATCAAATTATATACTTCATTGGAAACCAAAACATAATGTAAAAATAAATACTTAATAATGAAGAATATCAGTGTCCAAGAAAAATTATTATTATTGTGTCATGCATTGTTTTGATGCCCAGATAAGCAACAACAACTCTTGTCTGCAGGGGGCTGAACTAGATAACCCATAAACTTTCCCAGTTATTTTGGATTGGCTGTTTATGATTTGGACCACATGGAGTTTTTGCTTATATACTGAACAGCACCAAAGCACTATTCTGCTGATGCCATATTTTCTCTGGCAGGTTGGCTAAAGCATTACATGGATAACTATATTTTTAAGAGCAGAACTGCTTGCTCATAATAAGCTAATGCTGAGAACTGAAACAAGAGAAAATGGAGTAAGCCCTTCATGGGACACATATTTGTTCAGTACAAGGTTGCAGGACCAATTCAAACATTATTCTAATGAAGGAATACACACTGTCCAAATTGCTTCTTAGATGACTTTCAAGGAGACCAAAGCTGGGCCTTCTTTCAGGAGCAATGTGGGTGTTTGCATCTGGACCTCCGCATATAATTTTGCATTCTTTGTTCACAGAAGAAAGATACAGTTTGACTGCAAAGCTAATGTAGTGATTAGACCTTATTTATTGGCCATCATAAGCGGACAGACCCTTGCATTGGAAAAAGACACTGATGGAGAAAATTTAGATCTATATTGTATCAAAAATATGTCTGTTTCTGGAAATGATCATTATTATTAATATTATATGATTATTATTTTATAATATTAAGGTATTATTGCCAAAGACATCAAATTTGGAATCATTCTGGAAGCAGGATACAACATTTGACCTAGAGTTGCCTATCCCACAACCCTTTCCTTACTTGCAGAGGCTAATACATGTGGAGGAGAGAAGGTGAGACATAGTTTCATTGTAAATGTTCCTTCATTGAGTTGATAATGGTTGAATGGGCTGCGACCAGCACCTAATTCTTACATCAATTATTTCACATATTTCCTTGTGTATTAATACAGGTATGGGCATCTGATGAAATAAGAAAGGATCATCCTTTCTGAAAGGATTATTTCAGAAAGATATTTCATGCCCTTCATGACAAGAACATGTAAACAGTGGCTGCAATCCTATGCACATGTACTGGAAGCAATCTTCACCAAACACCTTAACACCACAGTTCCAATATTACTGAGTAGACAATATGAAGTTACATTAATCATTTAAGCCAATCCTCAGTGACACCATGAGCACTCTATGGTAGAAAGGATAATAATGTATAAAAAACATTTTTCAGCACAGCTTCACTACACACTAGTACTTCAAGCATCTGCCACCTGACTAATCAGAATGCAGATAAATTGTACGCCCTACCAGGAGAAACAGCATGCCAGAAAACATAGCAAAAAATATTCCAACTGGAGCCAGTATAAAAGACCAGCCATAATGTACATAGATGGAATAACTTGAACAGTCAGTTTTCTTCTGAGCTTCATATGTTTTAAGATCAGCCATTGCTTGGACCCAGATAACATATAGCACAACCACCAGGGAGAATAAGATGCCTGAAGGATGGAGAAGAAAGAATGTTTTAGTAAATATTTATGGCAAGATTATCATACAGGAACTCAGAAATACCTAGGAAATCTAGAGGAACACTAAAACAGATTCTCCAACCCTGTAAATCTGTTGGAATCGCAACTTCCAGAATGGATTGTTAGATTTATAATCTCCCTTTTGTTCATAATCTCAAGGCAGCATTCATAACACTTTCTCCTCCCATCTTCCCTACAACAACTCTGCAAGGAAGGATGGGCTGAGAGAAAATGCTCCTTCTTCCCACATAGAAATGCCTTTCCTGTACTAACAAGGAAGGGTTGGTTATGGTGCAAAGTTTCCGTTAAGAAACGAGGGAGGGAGGGAGAGACAGAGCATGGTCAAGAGGTGCTATGTAGAGCAACAGGCTCCACTATAGTTCAATTAGGACTACGCAGATTTGAAAAACCTTGATTTTATTTTATCTTGAAAGAGAAACTTTATTTATTTATTTGTTTGTTTATTCTTCAAATTTAGTCACCGCCCATCTCACTCAAGGAGCGACTCTGGGAGGTTTACAATAAAAACGAGAATAAATAATTATTAAAATACAATAAAACAATATTCTTACATAAAAGTATTGTATAATCCAAGGCAGAGGTGTTAAAAAGGTCTTAATTTATGGGACTATCTTCAGGGTGCTAACCACCCCCAAGGTGAACTTTGCTCTTTCTGCTGGCTTTGTCAGCAGGGCATGTATGGACATCTTCTGAACACACATCAAGAGACAAGTTCTGCTGTCAAGGCACTTCATGCCATCCATGATTCTGCCATCAAAACCGACAGAAAATTGAAGGGCATAAGTCAGCCTGAGTAGCAGAAGACAAAGCCACAAGGTGGCCTCTGAAATGATAGGTGATCTGCATGTTTTGCTAGTAGGCAGTGTTCAAACCAGCCTTTCTGGTGACTTGTATTAGAGAAAATATAGGAAGGGACAGTCATTCAGAATGGGACACATTACGTGGGTTGAGAAAATTAAACATACCTCTCAACCCCGTTCTTCCCTCAATTTTTTTGTTTGTTTGTTTAAAATAACTGAATAAAGACCTCTGCTAAAAGAGCTTCTTTTTCCTTCCTTTTTAACTCCTGAACCAATGCAGAAAAGAACAGAATTTAGGAAGGGAACTGCTAGTAGAGAAAGAATCAGTCCTCTTCTAAATCACACATTCCATGATCAGGTCCTAGTCCAGATCAGAGCTCTTCATGCCTCATCTGAGGTAAATAAAATGATGTGTTTCAACCTCAGTAGTTTAAATAAGATAACAGGACTTTGAGCCTCAGAGCAACCACTGAAGTGATATGAAGGAACACCAAGTAAGGAGCAGAAAGCTAAGAAAAAAGATAGGGTTATTCTCTTGCACAGTTGAAGAACTGGATTGTTGGAAGTAAAACTCCATCACTGCAGTTAATAGGATTTATGTCTGAGCAGACACATGCAGGATTTCTCTTTAAATACACATGATACAAACATTGTCACCTCATCAGCAAGTTCTCTTCTGAATCAGAACTCTCCTGTTCTGTGCATAGCATATCTCTGGCATAGGCCATGAGATGCCTCCAGAGACTCATGTACCATGAATAGTTTGCTCTGAATCTACAACATGTCAAATCTATGGTGTATTTTACTGTATTTTAAAATTAGTAAGTGAGAAGGCAGCCAAGAGGACTTCAAAGCTTCCAGCCACTAGCATCTTAGTTCCATAAAATTTTTTGGAAATGAACATGGTAAGAAGATGAATCACAGAGCTTCCGTTGAAGCCGCCTTGCAAGGAGACAGATGGGATATAAATCCAAAAAAGTGCCTGTGTGCTCAAAAAGGATGGGATAGAAGGTACCAGAATGCTGGTAAGAACAGAAGTTTGGAATGGAACTGGGGCAACTAAGGAAGAATTGAAAAAGACTTAAGTATAATGTAGAGTAATCTGGGCTATTGGGTTAGGCATGGCTAGTCACAAGGCTAAAATTAATTTGTTCAAGACCCTGAATTTGTGGCAGAAGTGGGGAGGAAGTGGGAGGAGTAAATGGGGTGTCCATATCAAATAAAGAGGATTGTATACAGTAATAGAAAAGCTTACACAGAACTACAGATCAGTCCAACAGAATGGAGCAAAGGAAAGAACAGATACGTAGTTGTGTTCTGGATGTCAGGTCTAGGTTCCAAATGGGTGTGCAGGTATTGTGCAGAAAAACCTGATGAGGTGTTTCTGAAAGAGACAGAAATTACTGACTAGAAATAGAGGCTCTTGTTTTCTTGCTCTGTCAGGAGAGGGAGACAGAGTTTGAGGGCTGATCCTGAAGGAGAGAAAGAACTAGATTCAAACTAGGTTTTCTGTTCTTTTTCCAAGGACTTGGAAATAAATTGTGATATCTTTTCTTGTAGGGCCCACCACAGTTCCAAGAGCAGCTTTCTAAATGCATTACTTCTCTACTGTCTAAACAAGAAAGCATGCTTAGATACTGTTCCACAAAATTAGTGGAGTTTAGATTATCTTCTGGAGGCATTTTGAACATGACATGCTAGAAAAAGCCAGAGGGACTTTGCTGCTATTGTATACTGAAAAAAAGGGATTTTGTGATATGTGCGTAGAATGATTCGGATATACAAGAATGATTGGGCATAGAATGATTGGGCTATACATTATATCTACATATAAATATATGAATAAATTGAAAAATAGTTACCCCTTTCTTCAACGAGACTTTTTCAGGAAACTTTCCCAGTGAAGTCCAAGGTTTTTTATGCTCAGCACACAAAACCCTCCCCAATTCCTTGCACTGCATGTGTGTTTCCACATGCAGCCTACAATTTTAGGATAAGGAATGTTGGCTTTGGAAAGCAATGGGACAACTAACTTTGGACAGCTCATGAAACTTACCAGCAGCAATGAAAAAGCCTCCTCCTATTTTGTAGAGGATGTGACTACCAAAGGGTGCAGCACAGATGATGAAGAAACTAGCAACAACCACAGTGACCACTCCAAGGAGCATGAAAATTGACCAGAAACCACGATAAACTGGAAATGAGGCAAAGGAGACACAGAAAGGAGAATTTTAGAGAATAAGAGACAGTTTTTACAAAATCTCTCCATCCTTCCCTGACATTTTCATTTTTGTCATTAGCAAGCTGCACATTTATTCCAGCAGAGTTTCCTGGTAATCAGTAATCTAAAGCACCATATGTCCTGCATTAGACGTGAATGCCAAATGCTATCAGATCATCTTGGAATATAATGATGCATGTGAAGAGTGTTATGAATCCCTGTTGCTTGGTATCTGCTGGAGAGGCATGTGGTTAATCCGTTTACTTGTTTGGCCAATGGAAATAGTTTACAAAATAATGTGCTGAACTATCGCCAAGATTCTTCAAGATACTTACATGGTTTTACCAGATACAATTGATTTTACCAAAGTAGAAACAGAGCCTAGAAACAACGTAAGGAAAATCTTACAACGTACCCCAGATAAGTGCACAAAATTGTTTCTATTTAAAAACAAGAATTGAGTGCTTTTAAGAAATGTATACTGTATATTCCCCAAAATGTATTTACATATGATTTTTAAATCCAAACTGAAAGTACCAATTGAAAGACAAGCCAAAATATGTATGCTAAAAAACAAGAAATCGCTAGCGAGCAATGTGATTTAATGGGACTGAATAGTGATCAATGCACTAAGAGTTTGGTGACATATGGTACCCTTCCCCTCAAATGTTCATCACAATAATCTAATTGGCTAATTAGACATCTATTTTTAGGAATGTCTTTAGAAAAACTAGGATCATGGAAATCAATTTATTTTATTCATTATAAATATAAAAAAGAGAAAAATGTTAAATTCTTGTGAAGTAGGGTAAATTTGAACAGGTTTGCATAAAACTCAAATGTGCAAGAGAAAGCAAAGAAGTTGATCCTTGTACCATAAAAATAGCTCAGAATTATTAATAATATTAAGTATTCTTTGTAGTTAAGTATTCTTAACTATTCTTTGATGAATGTGGATGCATAAAATACCTTAAAGTATATTAACATTCTAGATTAATTTTCCTCATACTGTATTTCACAAAGGAAGTACTGATATTTCCATAATTTTAAAGACTTTATCCCAAACTTTATTATCACTGTTCTACAAATAATTTTAATTCTAAAAAGATACTATAAATGTTTTAGGGTGGCTATATTCCCTAATGTACAAGTGACAGTCCTTTATATAAAGGGTTGTCAGAATCTAATCTTGGTCACAGCTTTCCCTATCATGCTCAGTTAATATGGTATAACCTAAAGAAATTATTTCTAAATGTGCATTGTTATGTATACAATTGCAATTGCAAGTTTTACAGAAAACCAAGCACTATTTTCCAGATAGAAAGCCTTAGTATAGTGTCCTCCTAATAATTCATGATACTTTCCTATAAAATAGATTATGTATGCCTTGATCGTTCGGGACGCGGTGGCGCTGCGGGTTAAACCGCTGAGCTGTCGATCGGAAGGTCAGCGGTTCGAAACCGCGCAGCGGGGTGAGCTCCCGTTGCTCGTCCCAGCTCCTGCACACCAAGCAGTTCGAAAACATGCAAATGTGAGTAGATCAATAGGTACCGCTTCGGCGGGAAGGTAACGGCGTTCCGTGAGTCATGCTGGCCACATGACCCGGAAGTGTCCTATGGACAACGCCGGCTCCAAGGCTTTGAAACGGAGATGAGCACCGCCCCCTAGAGTCGGACACGACTGGACTTTACGTCAAGGGAAACCTTTACCTTTACCTATGCCTTGATCATCTATGAGTTTATACATTTATTTATTTTAAATATTTTAAATATATACTTCCAGCTATATTATGGTGACATAACAACTTTTTTAAGAGCAGTAAGGAAAAGCCAGCAAAAATTCATATACAATTAGACAAAAGGGGTAAGGCTTCCATAACTGATTTTTTTTTTTAAAAGCAATGTTTATACTTAAAGTATGTAACATAAATACATGGTTGGAACCCATGTCTAAACACAATTTTATATGCATATAAGGAAGAATCCTCTTGTGTCTTATGATGGTGACGTCTTTCACATCTTCTGGTTGAAGAACGTGTTACTTGCATCCTACCTCTGAAGCAGGGTTGAATATCTAAAGGGGCCTTTCAAAATAAAATCATGCAGATCTACAAAACTATAGCCTCTATCTTTAACAGTTCACTATAGTCTCTAACATCATGTAGAACCTTGGACAGAATTCCCCAGTTTGAGATTTTTGCTTCATAAGAAGTGACCAAGTCAAATTATTAGCTTTGTTTTTGAGGAATTATGTTTCAATCATTTTTGTGATCAGGAATAATAAGATCCTGGAGCAATATGGTTAACAAATTGGAAAATAGTACTCTAGCTGGTTTTGTAAAGTTAAACATTCCTTTATATTTGGTGCTCAAAAAAATTATTTCCATAGATTTCTCCATTTGCCCACTTATACACAGACACAATGATAATCATTATCATTACCACTAAACTTGTATGCCACCCAAAATGAAGCAATTTATTATTAAACTGTATAATATTTACACAATCAACAAATATGGATGTAAATTGTAAATATAATTTCTCAATAAATAAATAAAGTGGACATTTGGGTAATATTTATACTCAAGGTATTTCCAAAGTAGCAGGATAAGAATGCACTGAAGTGGTGCTAGAGATTTCAAATCCAAATGCTTTGTGTTGTTGCAGTATGAATAGTTTCCATAACTGAGTGCCACAACATTTTTCTGCAACATGTCACAGCTCTAGTTTTGGCAACGTTTCACAAGGCTAAAAATATAAAGGAGTTGGGAACAGAAAAACAAACAGGAGTGGATGTGTATATGAGCTTGATTTCTACCATAATGATATTGCCAGTCAGAAGAAAAGTAAATTATTTCTTAATGTCTTCCATAGTATAATAAAACTTGCAGAATTAGAAGTACCCCTAAAAATGGGATTGACTGATGATTGATTAATTGACTGATTGATTGATTGATTGATTGCAAAATGTGAAGATAACCTTCCTATTTTCAGGTTGCTCTTAAGGCAAGACATAACCCTGATCTAGGTTTTCCAAATGTGTACATCTTTTATTCAGATGTCCAGCCTTCTCTCCCAATAGAGTTGATGAATAGTCTGCAAATTGGCTGTATTTTCAAAATTTGATCTATTTCTTTCCATCTCTCTGTAAAGCATTTCCAGCTAAACGGAATAGGAATAGCATTCCTAGACAGAGGATTATGTTTTCATTTATTTATTTTTCATGCAATAACTTGTAATTTTATTTTATTTTTTAATATGTCCAAGTACAAGCAAAGTGTATTTAGAAAACTTGTACTCTATGCATGATAATCCTAGGTAGCTCACAACAATATTCCTATAAAACAGAAGTCACAAACCCCACAACAACATCATATAATACATCCCATCACAACACCATAACTTCTTACCAACTCTACATCTACAGTTGTATTTGCTGGGCTCACTTCCATCCTAGCCGAATGCCTGGGTGAAGAGCCAGGTCTTCACAGCCCTCTGGAAGGCTAATGAAGGGGTGTCATCCAAATCTCAGAGGGGAGGCTATACCAAAGAGTCAGGGTTGGCACAGAGAAGGTGCAAAATGCTCTTCAAAAAAAAGGTCTCTTACTTGACTGATTGCTTTAATAGTCAATAGACTGACTACTGTTTGACATTTGACCAATTACATATTTCATCAATAGGTACAAGACCACCTGTGGGGGAGGTAAAGAAGTCAAAATGATGCTCCAGCCTGTGCAATCTAAATCCCCCCATTTTTTCATGTCACACACATAGAAAAGAAGCAGGACTTTGACTGTTTGGGTACAGATGTCATCTTGACTTCTTTGCCCCCACCTCTCTCCAAATGTTGCCCTTGAACTGAACTTTTTCATGTGATCAATGGGGAGTAAATTATTGGGAGGAACCATATTACCAATATCAAATTAACATAATTTGATTTAATTTTGTATATATTATTATTATTTTTTTAAATTCTCAGTTCTTGACTTATCTGATTTTTAGGCATAGCTGCTGAGATGCACCTGAGTGCAGTCTTTGGCCTGAAAAAAGTTGGACTAAATTTCTGGGCTAAAAGGACACCACTAATGGATACTGGTCATCTTTTTTCAGCTAGCGGTAGAGCATATCTGTTGACAAGTGAGTTTTAATTTGAACCACACCATGAGACTGGTTCTTTCCTAAAAGTGGTTCACTCTTTCCTCTTTGTTAAGCATGAATTTGTACTATGTACTTGAATCATGTACATAGAGATCTTAGATTGTACTCCACCCTACTCCTTCCAATCACACAAGTCAGGATATGTGATAGAAGGTGAGGGTGACCTTGGAAGATGGGGGGAACAGATACTGCCTAGGGAACGATCAGATAAAAGACAAAGGAGCCCGCAACAGAGTAACAGCCACAGAAAGAAACTTAAGAAGGACTCGCCCTAACTACTCAGGCGGTCAATAGGGAGGGCGGGAGATTTGTACTTTCAGACTTGCAAGATTCTGTTAATATAGCCTTACAGTAAAGTAGAATTAGCTCATCTAGTTATGTTTCCTGTCTGGTTTACCGGGGAGGGCTGACATCAATCTTGCAAATCTGAAAGTACAAATTTCCTGCCTGGAGTGAGATCTGTCCAATTCGATTTATTTACTTGTTTGTTTGTTTGTTTGTTCTTCAAACTTCTATTACCACCCATCTCCCCCAAGATGGGCCTCTGGTTTCAGTTGTTAGAACAAAAGTCACAACTGATTCAGCCTGAAAACAATAATCCATTTTGCTTTGCTCTTTAATCGAAGTTGGGAGTTCAGAGCAAGTAGCATATGTTGCGATCGCACCAGATATTGCCTGCAATCTGATTTATGTTTACTTAGAGGTCGTTGAAGTTTCCTAGAACTATGGGACTTACTCAAGGAGTAAACATATATGGGATTCGATTACTTTTATTTTATGCCCAATGGTGAAAGGACATTAAATGTGCCATATCTCATTGAAGGAAGGGATGAAATGGAAAACAGAGAAAGGGAATGACAAGAATCCACTCAGAGACAAATACCTTGTGGAAAGTAATGCCCTTCAGTCTAAGAGGATAAATAATTTGCAGTGTGCACACTTCAGATAAAGTTAATAGAAACTTTATAGAAACGGTCTACCTTCTAGTATTAGAAATTAGCTCTTTGGAAATGTTAAGTGAGGATATACAAAAAAGTGGTTTCTAAAAGGGAACACAAGTCCGAAAGACAAGCATTTGCATAGTATTAATTACTTCCAGAGCCAGTTTGGTGTAGTGGTTAAGACATCAGGCTAGAAACTGGGGAGACTGAGTTCTAGTCCTGCCTTAGGCACGAAGCCAGCTGGGCTACCTTAGGCCAGTCACTCTCTCTCAGCCCTAGGAAGCAAGCAAGGGCAAGCCACTTCCAAAAAACCTTGCCAAAAAAACTGCAGGGACTTGTCCAGGGAGTCTTCAAGAATCGGCACACAATTTAATAGATTTTAAAAAATTACTTCTAGTAATTATTTTAATATTCCACTAATATTAAATAATACTATTGGTAATGTCTAAAATACAACTCACTTTTAATAGCCCTTTGAAAACAGCAAAGCAAAGAAATAATATTTTTTAATCAAATTGCTCTTGGTAATAAAAATCTTAAAATTATAATTTGCAATGAGACTGGTCTGGGTCCTATCTGAAAAGATTAAAGCAGTGTTTATCAACCTTGGCAGCTTGAAGATGTATGGACTTCAACTCCCAGAAAAAGCTGGCTGGGGAATGCTGGCAGTTGAAGTCTACACATCTTCAAGCTGCCAAGGTTGAGAAACACTGGATTAAAGTGTTTCTGAGTCTGGTTCTTTCTGAGTGTTAGTAACTACATAATTATTCAGAAGGGAATCCCATTAAGTTTAATGGTTCTCATTCCAAAATAAAGGACTGATTTAGGACTGCATGACTCTTTGTAGCTTTAAAGTAATATTTTATGTAAAATCAGAAATGACTATTTAAAGGAAATGTAATTGTTGGATGGGATGGGGGAGATTCCTTAAGGAAAAAAGATAAAACTGCCAAACCGGTAAGTTCCATTGGTGATATCACTGGAAAAGAAAGTGCAAATACTTTTTTCAAGGATAATGGGATCTAGGAAATGGTTTGTAATTTACCATTCTTACACAGAAATTGGATCATTTCAATTTGTGCAAGGATATAACTTGATATATACACTGTAGTAAAAACACATTAGTGAAAATCTTATTTAAACACTTTGTCTGCCTACCCACCCACTTTAGAGGTTTTCATCAATTTAACTGAACAGCAGTTAAGAAACATGTTTAAAATAGTATATCACTTAAAATCAAATCATATCAAACGATGGCAATGAGGTCTATATTGACGTTTTCCCCAATCAAATTGTTGATTGCCGTTATAAGCATTCCTATTTTTGGACCTCTTGGAATGAGATGGTTGAATCTAAAGGAATCATTCCTCTGTTTTTCAGAAAGTCATCTTTGGATCCAGCCCCATATGTAAATCAACTATTTACAACACATTCTTTAAAAGTAAGAATGCTCTACACATTTAAAAGACATGATAGTCTTTAGATTCCTTTCTAAATTCACTGAAATTGGTGTAAAGGTTAAGGCATTTCACCTTATAAAAGCTGCCATTTTTATGTTTACAATGACAAACATCATAGATGTATTTATTTAATCCTGCAATGCAAAGCATACATTAACACCTAGCATTTCATCTAGTACTGAACTGTAATTGTTTGCTATGTTAACTGTCCAATTTCAGAGTCTCTATGATAATGGTGAGACTCAATGCCCAACAGGGTTAAGAACCAGGTATAATGAGAACTGGAGTTCTGGGATATGGAGAGTTGGAGTCCAACAACATCTGGAGGGACATGCCTTTCCTAACATCTCCTATCCTATAATAGCATCTTGGATTTCCATAATACTATGCATATTTCCTGGAAAGTCCAATTGGAGCCAGTTTACTATAGTGGTTAAAGATACCAAGACAGAAACTAGGAGAATGTGAGTTTGAGTCCCAACTTAGGCACAAAGCCAGCTGGATGATTTGGTTGTCATTCTCCCTAGGAAGAAGGTAATGGCAAAGCACTTCTGAAAACGTTTTGCCAGGAAAAGTGCATGGACTTATCCAGGCAGTTGCCAGGAGTCAAGACTGACTTGCACATACACACACAAAAAGCTTGATTTAAGACAATGATATTTACTTTCACTTTAGCATTGTTCTTTAAGTATTACACAGAGGTTTTTTGCGGGGCGGGAAAGACAAATAAAAATAATAGGTACTGGTAGAACAATGACCCATCTGAACCAGGATTCTGTTTTAAACAAAATCTAACTGAATGCTTCCAGGGGTCATAAGTGAATTATGAATTACAGAGATTCTATTCACACAAGAAAATACTTCCCAGGGCAATGCAACACTGTGGATTCAATTCCAAAATGGTGCTTCAGTGTGCAGAGGTGTGTGAATGTACCATCTGTCTGCAACTCTTAAAGCAACGGCTTCTGCTCTGCTTTATGAAGAATCGTTTTGGAATTGAATTTGAAGAATTGCACGGCCCTAATATGCTAATTGCAACATACAAGAAAATACTTACTAATTGCAGAATTATAGGTGGTTGAATTACGGTCATCTCTTAAGAAAGGAAATGGAGAGAGATAGGCATGGGTGCAGTTTTTAGAAGGTGACTGGTTCGCTGAAAAATAGTAGCAAAGGCTAACTTAGTCTCTTGCATTTCCATACGCGTAAATTTCCCCCATTTTAGAATGCTTATGCTAGGTGGATGAATGACTGGCCTCATATGTTTAAGATCCAAAATTTTGAATTATCAGTGGGAGAAAGAAATAATGGACTTTGCTTTTAAATGGCATTCTACTTTTAATGGAATAGTTCTTGTAGGGCTCTACAGGATATATTATCAAATCGCTCAGAGTCACTGGGAGTCAGGTGGCATATAAATTTTTAAAAAATAAAAATAAAAATCTGTTTCATGATCTGGGCTAGCTGACGATAATTGTAGGAAATGAGCACTGCTCTGGAGGGGGTTAAGTTGGTAGCAGTAATAGTACATAGAAGCCCATTGATTCAGAGTGAAACAGAAGCAGTAGAGGACTTCCCTAGAGCATCAAGGCATTTCCCAGTGATATATATACTTGCCAATTATTCCCAATTAGCATTTCATCCAGCGCTTATATTAAAACCTTTAAGACAAACAAAAAAAATCATTCATTGCCTTTTCTTCATTGCCAAATGCCTATATTTCAGAAGATCCTTATAATGAAACCATACTAGTATAAAAAACACATAAAATAGACCCACTCTTGTTCCTCCCAAGTTCTTCAGTCTCTCTACTCTTTCAAGCTACAAGTACATTGCGTAACTCTTTTGCAATTCCAAAATTTTATCATCCAAGCGTCATTCATCAAACAAGCCTCCGTGATCTTGCTTTGTTTTACTAGGGGGTCCTGGTATGGCATCTCAGTACTGTCACTGCCTCTCCATTGGCATCTGGAGAGTAGCATGGAAAAAGGAAAACACTTTTGAATGGCTAGACATGGATGGGTGCATGGATGGAAGGACTGATGGAAAGAGAGAGAGAGAGAGAGAGAGACCTGAGGAGTAATGCTTTGTGCTTGCTTTTAGAAGTTGGCTAAAACTGCTACTCTTTGGGGTTTTTACTGAGCCAATTGTTTTGAATTACGATCCTACAAACAGCAATTCGTTTTTTATGGAAAGATGGGCAACACTGATTTCAGAGTTCAATATTAAATGTTTAGGAGGAACTTCTGTGAAGCGTACATGTATCATAATGCCCAAATGTTTAAAACAGTTTGTAGCCATAATTTTATCATTTTACCTGGCTCTTTAGTTCTCTATGTACAATGCTTTGGAATACCTCACGCTCCTTGTGTTGGCATCTGTGCATGTCTACACAGATATCTGCACAGAGGGGCTCTATCTGCTCGCTTGCGTACAAAACACTTTGCTCTAGAGCAGTGCATGAGAAACCAGAAAACACATTCAAATGAGTCCTTCCACTTCATTCAAGAGCTTGTGCAGCTCTTGCACAAGCATAAAGATGAAAGCTGCTATTCAGTCTTGTCTATAGCACTGTGGGAGCCCTTGTTCAAGTATTTGCGGAATGCCTTTGTGCAGGCATGTGCAGAAGTGTCCTGATTTCCTTTTGCTCACAGTTCTGCAAATCTAAGATTATAGCTTTTATGTTTGCATACAGGGTCATCCCGCTAGAACAGACATGCTGCTTTTTCAGTGGACAACTTCTGTGGGTTGTTGCAAACCAATGCATCTTGTGGTTGAAGTGAATCTCCAGCGAATACCCTGAATATAGAGCAGCTTAAAGAACTGGAGTACTGTGAGCTGCATTCTCGAATCTCTGTCCAGCAGAATAATATCTATAACAAGCAGACCCACATTTCTGCTGCAGAAGGTTGGGAAGCCCTCTAGAACAGATTTTGAAAGAATCACAGAGAAATGCAGCAGAGAGAAAGAGAACGAAAATGCTCATGAAGACTTGTTCTGCTATATTGGAGGCAACCCTATTCAGAAAGGTTTCCTTCTACAGATAGGATTTATTAAAGCAGGCAAGCTTTAAAGTGTAAGCAAGCATTCTCATATTATGTCAAAACTAGACTACTTACTGTACCAAAACTTCAACATACTGCTAGGATTCTCATCAACCTTCCCATCAAACCAGCACCTCCAGAAGAAACCCTCATGGTGGAAAATAATCTTCTCTTCCTGCACAAAAGAAACTTAAGAACTCATCATACATTCATATGGACTCATGTTATATGTTTTACAGTGGATTACCACAACTCCTTAACATCCTGATGATTCTGAATATATCTGACCAAAATAGAAATCAGAGAAAATAATCTCCTGAATTCCACTGGATGAGGTTAATATTAAAATCAAGGATGTTCCTCATTCATCGGTGATCTTTCTAAACAAGAAACAAACAGACACGTCTGTGATACAACCACAAGATATTATTCCTAGGCATAAAACAGTATACTAACCCTAGTGCGATTCAGATCTTCAGAACACTTTCCAACTTCTGTAGCCAGAAGCCAATAGTCTGTCCCAAAAGCAACCAGAAAAAACAAAATCCCAAGAGCTCCAAAAAATCCTCCAAAAAATATTCCAATGCTCAACTTCATTGCTGATTTGTTCCTTAAAAAAATAGCAACTGATAAATCTAAAATATATATATATTCAGGCTGGTGGGGGAGAAATATCCTGCCTTAGATAAATTAAGTTAAGAATTACGATGCTTATGCTACGGCTTGATTTGTGTTCAATTAAACCACAACCTAACAAATGAAGATAGACTTCTATTTTAGGACACTCCCTGAAACAACTTTACAGTATTTTCCTTAGCTGGCGTGCCAGCCAAAAATAGCTGACCTTCCCTTAGCTGGGTATTGGCTTGAAATATTGTTGCACATGGTGCATCCACATATGAGGAAGAGGGATGAAATTACTGTGCCCTTATTATTCTGCCTAGCTTGGGTTTCAATATCCAATGCTGGCAGGCAGTGGCAGTATGTACACCCTGTAATCAATTTATCTTCCTCCCATAAGCAGGCAAGGAATAGTTCATCTCTGTCACAGACATAGAATGTACTCTGCAAACTAAGTTGCAGATTACGTACTAGGCACACTGAAAGCTTATCATCAGTTGCATAAAATCACTTGAGCCTCATTGACTGATGGACTCTCTCATTCCAGAGCAGCAATCAAGACATTTAAAGGTGAAATGTGGTGCCCTGCAACTCCAAAACACTTGCTTTTTTTCAGTCTTTAAACAAGGGCAGATATGCCTAGCTCAAATTCAGAATTAGAAGTGTATCTCTGTTCTCATAGCAGGCAAGATTTCAGCATCTAATATGCTCTTATATTCACAAGGAAGCAGAAATCTGGGAAGTCCTGTTTTGTACGTTTTAATGATCTTTGGATACAGAGAAAGTGATTTCCAGTGGCAGTCAAGTATGCAACTATGCTTTTAGAAAACAGGCTGTCTTTATTATTTTTTCAATGTCAAATATAAACAGATGTTTTCTGCACCCAGATACTGTCCAGATGTTCTGGGAATGCAGTTTCCAAAAGAACAAGCCTGCATAATTGATGGCTTGGTTGCCTTGGAATTCTGGAAATTTTACTCTGCATACCTCCAGAAGATGCCAGATTGGGAAGGTGAAATCTGGGTTTGCATTGCCAAAGAGATAGGATTTTATTCAGCTGTATTGCTTTTCTGCATGGTAGTTGGACATCTGTGCACCAGTCTCCCTCTCTTCGCACATAGTGGTCTAACTACGTACCTAAAGCAGAGGTCCCCGAACTCTTCAGCTCATCAGCCTCTTCATGAAGTTTCAGATAGTTCATCAAACCCCAAACATTTATTATATGAAAATAATTTAATAAATACTACTTTAACTAATACTGTAGTACTATGGATAATAATAATAGTAATAGTAACAACAATAATGGATAGTCCTTGGGGCTTGATATTGACCACTTTGGAGAATCCTGATCTGAAGAAACTTGTTGAACTAATTCAACACAGAAGTTCACAATTAGACAAGCTTTTTGAGCCATTGGGATCATTTAAAATTTTGACAGCATATTGTTGGTCTGCTCATAATATAACTGCTATGGTAAGCAAGTTTCAAGTTTCTTGCCAACACTTCTGTCCTTCTGTCCCAACTTATTTTGGCTCTCCCCCCCCCCCCCGCCTTTTCACTTATATTTCTTTTTCTTTCCCTTTTTTTTCGTACAGGTAGGCATGTTCTCTACAAAGCAATGGAACCTATGCGGGGGCAAGACATTTTTGCAAATAAAAATTATGCTAGAGGTTGGTGGGCAGAGAGACTGACGGATATCTAGACTGATAGATGTCATTGGAAACTTTGATGTGCACTCCTGACTTAGGACAAAACCAGTTCCTGTGTTCTAAAAATATTAAGTTGAACATGAAAGTATTTTCAAGTTCCTGGTTTTGAATTTCATCAGTTTGTAAAATAACAAGGAATGGTGCACAAGAAAAAATGGTTATCAACTTATTTTAGAATCTTAATTTTAATAGTAATTCTTCATGAAGGTAGTTACAAAAGGACTATTTTTTATTGCATTTTTAAAAAAGTTTCCTTCAGGTCAGCCTCAACTCCTGAGGCCTTCATGAACATATCAATGTAGTTTTCATTGCAAGGGTATGGAAGTGCATTCTTTTGGGGGGGCAGTTTGTTTTGTTTTCTTTTGTTTTCCAGTCCAGCCTATAACCCTGGGGTTTTGTTGTGGTCTCCTCCAACTACTCATCAGAACTGACTTTGCTTAGTTTTTTTAGATCAACTACCATATACACTCTCAAATAAGCCAAGAATTTCAGGTATCAAAATGTACCCAAAAACTGGGTTTGGCTTATCTGCAAATGGGCTTATCCACAAGTATATACGGTAATACTTTTTTAAAGTACCCATATATCCCATATACAGTATATTCGTGGATAAGCCCATCCGCAGATAAACTGACCCTCAAATTTTTAACCAAAATACCATGAAAAATGGATAATCCGTGGATTACCCATGGATAAACCAACTGTGAAAATTAAAACATATGAGCATTTTGAGGGTCAGCTTATCCACAGGTGGCTCATTTTTCACAGTACTTTGGTTAAAAATTCGAGTATATACAGTAAGTTTTCTTTCTTGCTGTAGCCATTTGATATGTACAATGACCAAAAATGTGTGTTCCAAGATAGTAGCAAAACTACTAAATAAACATTTGGCAATTGAGTATTTTGGGGTAGCTATTTTCACTAATCATTATTCCTCTTATGCATGGTTTCATAGTATCCCACAAAAGTGCCTCTCTTATATTATCTCTTGCATTCAGTTAAAAAAAACAAACTGCACATCATACTTAATTTTTTTTTAAAAAATGTTGTCAATAAGATAACTTGAGCTATTTTGGGGAAACTGAAGCTGTCTATAGATCACGTACATTAATTACTTTGCTCTAAATAAACATATATGATGTTCGAATAGAAGAATGGCTGGCATTGTCAACGTCTTGGAAAATGGCAAAGTTTCTACCTGGCTTTTATGAACATTTGGATTATTTAGGCACTTTCGTTATCTGAAAGTACAACTGCAACTAGAACTGCAAGGAACTAAGGAACTACTGTAAGGTTTTTTTTAAAAAAATCAATGTTTATATTATTTTTAAATTATATTATTTGAAAGTTGAACAGTTTGCTTTAAAGGTTACCGTTGCTTATGAACGGACAAAATCTATACCACCCACTCCATGAATCTTAGTGGAAAATCTCATGGTGGGATCTCTTAGATTAAAATTAAGCCCTTATGTTTCATTGTGAGAAATAAATCCAACCCTAGAGCCTTGGCCTCCAGTCTTATGGAAACAATTATCCCTTCTACTGATAAAGATATAATCTTATAAGATTCATATTCATAATGCAGAATTTACTACATTAAAGCTACCTCTGGTGTTTTTTTTTTTTTAGTTTTACTAGGTTTAGTTTGGTATATGATATGCAGTTTTCCATTACTGATTTACTGTTCTCCCGATGTCTACAAAAATGCGTATTTTTTTTAAAAGTCCACTGAAATATTTCTGAATAAACTGTTACAGTATTTCCCCTGTATGTTTTTTTTCTTTTAGAAAACTGAGTTGTGACACATGAAAAGATTAGCGTCACCTACTTTGTCTTCAATTTTGGCACACAACAAGTAGTTACAAATATTATCAGTACTATCACTGTTTGTCAAGTTACACAAAATTCTGTTGAGCAGGGAAAAACTTCTTGAATGTTCAGTTTTTATGAAGATGTTTCAGGTAGCTCATAAAATTCTATACTGAAGTTGGAAGAAATTGAAAAGAAAACGTAAATCCCAATTAAATAATACTTCTTGTTCGGAGGTATGGGACTTTTCTGTTTTGTGAAATAAAAATCAAAGAGTTCACTGTGATAATTGTCAGCAAATAATGTTACTGCTCAATAAAATAAATTAAAAGATTTGATGCTGCTGAAGATGTTTTTTAAATTAATTCTGTGGCTGGATGGATCATTAACTGTTAGAAAAAAGACCAGAGTGAGAAAGAGATAAAAAAGAGAAATCAGACTCTGTTTGCTGCTTAGGCTGATGGTCCAATCTAATAAATAATCATAATAGTAACAATAATAATTCTAAATTATATGATTTAGTAGAGACAATTATTATCATTTTCAGTAGAAACCCATTCCTTGCAAAAAATTATATAGTGAAAAAGCATGAAAATGCCTCAACTCCTTGAAAGGCCACTGCAGTACAGTGATAGCAGGAACCCTTATCTTTATCAGAAATAATTTTCACTGAATTTGTTAGGTGTGTAGAAGAATTTATATAAGACTGCAGTTTGAATGCTAAGAGAAATGCACTACACATTTGAATGGCTAGCATACAAGGATAGACTGATTGATACAGAGGACATGGAGACAAGAATGTCTCAAGGCCATGCAGGATCTGTAGACTTCAAACTTGACGGATCCACTTTGAATGAGCGAATGTGCTTCAGTAATCACTGGTGATCATGTGGACAGAAGAAAATCCCCATGTCCCCTGCTTTGATGCTCAAATCCTACTATAGTTTTACTTCTAAATATCCATGAAAATGCATTAGGACTTATTAGGCTCCCATTACAATGACATTTAAGAATTAGCTTATTTGGCCACAGATGTATTTTTCACCTTCACCCTTTCAAATGGCCAAAGAAGCATTGTGATAAAATGGGATGTATTGATTCTGGGAACAGTATCTGTCATGAGTGCCGTTGAGCTGAAGACATCAGCGCAATGGCACACATGACAATAGCAAGGAAACAGGGGAAGGGGCTCAAGATAAGTAGCCATCAACTCACAAAGACTGAAGGACAAGAAACAATGGCTAAACGGATCGCGAGGCACACCCAAGCTGTTAGCGCTAACGCAACGGAGATCGCCCAGCTGACAGCAATCACCGGAGGAATAGAGAAACCGATGATGGGCGATCCCGGAACGCCAGCGGGGCCTCGCAACCCCTCACCTACCGGCAGGACGTGTTGAACAAAGGGGGGTGACGTAACCGCGAGTGAGGGGGTGCTGACCGGCGTGGGGTATTTAAACCCCGCACCGGCGCGCTCCTGTCACTCTCAGCTTTTTTCCTATACTGTACCTACACTGTGAATAAATCAGAGCCTGTTCCACAGAACCAGTGTCTGAGCATTATTCAGAGGTAGGCAGCGCATGACAGTATCAATATATGAAAGCTGGCTGGGTGACCTTGGGCCAGGCACACACTCTCAGACCAACTCACCTCACAGGGTTGTTGTTGTGGGAAAAATAGGAGGAGGAAGGAGTATTAGGTATGTTAGCCACCTTGAAGTATTTATAAAAATAATAAAGGCAGGATAGAAAATGAATAAATTTTGAAAGTAATTGAGTATCAGGATTTCATCTGGACTTACTTATGGGGCCTTCCATGTATGAACCAAGGAACCAATCTTTCTAAGAACAGAAGGCCTGTCAGCACCTGCTTCAAACCCTCTTTCCTTTTAATATGTTTCTTCGAAACAATTCATTCCTGATACATGTTCTTGCCATCTTTTAATTTACATTATTTTTTTTCCTCCTTTTAATTGGTTTTATTGTAATTTCTTTGTTTTGATTGTTGTAAGCTGCCTAGAGTCATTGGGTGTTGGACAGCATACAAGTTTAATTAAATAAATTAAATTAAAATGCCAATTTCTAACTTCTCCCAAAAGAAATAGTTGTTAGAACTAAGTTGCAGTTCTAAACTGACAAGTTGGACAAAATAATGAAGCATGATTAGAACTGTCTTTATCATGGACTATGAGCTTAATTCAGGCCTAGACTGCAAAAATTCAGATAACCCTTAAGTGGTAACCAGGAGATAACAGAAATCTCTCCATCTCTTTGCTTCCATCTAGTATTTGTCTCATTTTTTTCAGTCCAAATATGATATCCTTGTCCAGCTATATCTGGCTCATTGTTCTAATCAGTATTACTTTTCAGTAAAGCACTTGTGAACAACAAAAAGCTCATATGTGGAAAGATAGGCTTCTTAAAACAACTGAATCCTATTATGGATGTCATCCATATCCATAATTTCCTTGCATACATCATGCTGCAGTGATATACATTGAAATTTCATAGCTGTTCTATAGTGATGCTCCTAAGATGACTCCAGAATACAAACAGCAATGCTGTTCTGTTGTGCTGTCTTTGTGTGTATCCACCAAGAGGGTCGGATCCTGAGGTCCAGTTTCAGGTCACTGCCGAATAACCAAGAGGGTTTATCCATAGGATCTCTGTTACAATTCTTTAAACTCTGTATTGAAGTAAGTCAAGCAATATCGATCAGCAACTAAAGTAAAGGGGATTGTAAGACCATTAAATATAATTTCTAAAACAGAAATAGGCAACTTGATGTCCTCCAAATATTGGGGATTACAACTTCAAAATCCCATACCACTGAGCATGCTGTCTGGGGCTGATGAGAGTTGAAATCCAAATATCT
Organism: Candoia aspera; assembly: GCF_035149785.1. Taxonomy (NCBI): domain Eukaryota; kingdom Metazoa; phylum Chordata; class Lepidosauria; order Squamata; family Candoiidae; genus Candoia; species Candoia aspera. The sequence continues at coordinate 35,269,730 of NC_086157.1, forward strand.
GGATGATCTCCAAGCTGACTGTTAGACAAAAGTTACATTACTAAAACACCCACCACAATCAAGAGCATTATAACACCTAATTTAGGTGGATCAGCTAATCACAGAAGAGTGAGCTGGCAAAAGGCAGTGTTGTGATGAGTACACTTGACTTGGATGTAGAAATCCACTCCTGATCCACAGGTATCATCACTGGGTAATCTTTATCCACACATTGGCTGGATTTAGATTATGTCATGGATTATTATGAGCTCAAGTATGAGTATAGAAAAATGAGTAGCCACATTCCTGTATACAGCATACAGCACCCTGCTACTTATAACTCTGGAGAAATTAATTTTAAACTCTTTGGAAAAGATTGCATGTAACAATGTTACTTCTAAAGCTATGTAGAAAATGATTGGTCTAATAGACATATAATTGCACTCAAAAATCTACTGAGAACCACAGCCCAGGTTTAATGCACTAACACCTGCCAGCTAATGGGCCGCTGTATTTGTATCAGTTGCAGCTTCTAAGTGTTCCTCAAAGGCAGCCCCACGTAGAGTACATAGTATCTCAAGTGAATAGTAATGAAGGCATGGATTGCCACTGCAAGATCCTCATGCTCCAGGTAGGGCAGAGTAACAACTACTGTACGTTCTCTGTACAAGGACTAGAACAGTCACATTTCCTGTTTAGTATTGCAAGATTATTTCTCTAAGGTGCCTTATTGGCGGAGGGGGGGCACTGACGCTCCTCCATTAGAGTCTGCTGGTGTCGAGCAACTGGAAAATACCATTTCTGTCCTTATTTGAGTCTTTCTTTCTTTTACCAGATCCTGAAAGCAGAACTTTGAGCTATGCTTTAAAGCAGCAGCATCTCCAACGGAAAGCACAGTGATTTAGGAAACATCTCTGCCATGTACTAATTTTAATTGCCCCTCACCTCTAACAGAATCTTTAAATTCAGAATGATACGAATGGGAAAGTAAGTCACATTATTTGCCTAAACTACTTCTTCCATAGCACATCACTTAGTGCTGTGAATTACACCTTCCAGATCCGGTCCTCCCAAACTACTTCGCAATACAGTAACGATAGCTCCTATAGCAGAGCCTTGCTGTGGTATTTTTGTTTTTCCTTCAGCTACTGGATTACAGTTGAGCCCCCAAAAGCCTGGGACAATTTCACCCCTAAATAGCAACCACAAATCCAGAGGCTGAGGCTTTCTTCAAAGTATGCACCGGAGACTGCTTTAATCCCACGCTCTTCTCAGGTGTTTAAACCCCACTGAACTCAACGGCCCTGGATAGGTACGGACTCCGCCTGTAAACGTGCCTCCCATCCCGCTGCATCTAAATCTCAACACTAACAATTCCACCTGAAGTGCTTCATTCGTTCTGAAAACCTGAATGAGAACCGTGGATTCATTGTCCTCATTCTCCCGCCCTGCCAAACGCCTTGAACAAGCATACAAGAGCCAGACCTTGGCAAATAATCCTTTTATCAGATCCAGCACCCAGAAGACCACAGGGCTGACCGGAAGGGCTTCTCAACTTCCGCCACCCTCCACAACACAACCCTTTGCGCCGTTGATGTTCCTGTTGCGGCTGCGGTTGTTGCAATACAACTCCCCGCCCCGCCCCAGATTCCCCGTCATCTGCGCACGCGGCGAGTCCGGTCTGTGGCTGCCTTTCGCCGCTCCCCTCCTCGGCCGCCCGCCCGCGCGACCGCGAGAGGCGGCGCCGGCTCAGGTCGTGTCCGGCTGCAGCGGGGCCTTTCCCCCTTCGCCCCGCGACGCATGGACAATGGGGGCGCCGGGACCGACCCGCTCGGCCCTCTTCTCGGGGAGGTGGAAAGGCCCCAGGCGGTGGCGGCGTCGTTGTCGTTGTCGTCGTTATTCCAAGGCAGGGCTGCTTGGCCCAACCGGTTCTTGCTGTGCCTGTACGCGGTGGGCTTTCTGGTGAGCTGGCGGCGGTGGCGAGGGTGCGCAACTCCCGCAGCCGCTGAAAGGCTCGGCGGAGGTTGGGCCCGTGGGGTACCAGGACCGGAGCCATCCTCTTCCTTTTACTCGGCCCCTGCCTCGGTTTCTCCTTGCACGGGGCGGCTTTCTCCGCATTCAGCCCTGAAGGTGGCGTCTTCAACTCTGCATGTGCTCAGAGGCAGTCTGCAGCCCTCTAAGGGCAAGTCTTGGCATTGGAAGAAAAGCAAAATTCTAACAGGAACAGAGTTGGTAGACTAATCAAGGATGAGGAGGGAGGGGAGAAGGCTGTCGTTTGACATTTGGAAGTTAGGTCGAATGTTTTCTTTTTCTTCAGAGAAAGCTCGTTCCAGTTTCTTTGCTGACCTATTTTCGTTGTTGAGAACATAGCCTTTCCCATGTTTACGTCTGTCCCTAGGTACCATGGTACCATTTTTAAGTGGTTAATCAGTATGCAAATGTGAGGTACATTTTATGAGAAATGTTGCTGAATCGAGTATTTCCAATCCATCTAATGAGTACAGCATATGATGAATAAGAATACTGTATGACCCGCCCCCCCACCAGCTGTAGTTTCTTCCTTTTCTGATCAGAAAGCATTTTCGTTGACTATTTTTTCATTTAGCCTCATTTTTATACCACCCACTAAGTCAGCTCTGATTAGTTAAATAAAGCCTCCATGTTCAGAGATTTTCCATCTCCAAATACTAATGCCAGCTGATCTGCTGAGAAAGTATACTGTTATTTCAAGTGGTGCTGGTTTAGTTGGACATAAGTGATTTTTCCAACACAGTAAGCTGAATGCATGGCAGAGATAACATCTAATATTATCTTCCATTTTTGCTAATTTCCAAAATTTTCCCAAACCCCAACATTGTATTCTAATACATTTTCCATTATTTTTCTACACTGAAAAAGAGAAATCACAGTTTTTCTCTGTCATACTACCATTTTCAATTCTCAAGTAAGGAAAAAAAAATACTGCATGTGATTATGGAGCTTTGTGTTCATAAAGGAAAAAAAAGTTTTGGCACATATAAAACTTATATTTGGGAAGTAAGAAAAGATTAATTTTACGATATATTGTGGGTAAGACACTGAAGGCTAAATGTGTCACAGACTGAAAATTATGGCAGCCTTTCCAGTCACCCACAGAATATAGAGTAAATCAACAGTAGGGAAATAGAAAGGAATGTGCATGCAATGACCAGGGAATCATCACTCTTGCTGTAACATATTCAGTTCACACTTCTCAGGACCACAATAACCTGCCTTATTCCACATGAAACTCGTTTTGTACTCAAGTAGCATCATTCTGGAGCATTTTAATCAGAAAAAAACCTTTTCTGTTACATACCATGTCTTTCTTTTATCTGGAAATGAGGATAATGAATCTGGGATTCTAGCTTTAAGATGCCTTCTGGTAGTAATCAGTAGTGAATTCCTCAAATCTATGGCTGATTTTTGCATTGTGTCCTTCGTTTTCTTTTAGTTCAAGATCTGCTTTGTAACCTTATCATATGGTTTAGCTTTCACTTAACAGTTTGCAACCTTTCTGGTTGCACCTACCTGCTGTTGGTAGAGTTAAGCTGCTGGGCTAGAAACCCAGAGACTGAGAGTTCTAGTCCCGCCTTAGGCCTGAAAGCCGGCTGGGTGACCTTGGGCCAGTCACTCTCTCTCAGCCCAACTCACCTCACAGGGTGGTGGTTGTGGGGAAAAGAGGAGGAGGAAGAAGGAGTATTAGGTATGTTCACCATCATGAGTTATTTATTAAAAAAAAATGCAGGAAATAGCCAGCCAGCCAGCGGAAATGTACATCATTGCTATGGAAGATAACTGAATGCATAAAGATAACTGAATGCATAGCAGCACAAGCTCTTAAATGCTGATTATGATTATGATTGGTAGGATTAGTGAATGCAGTTTTCAGAAAGGCTCATGGGGGCATATATAATTCTATACTCAACCAACACGTAAGACAAATGCACATTCTGCTAATACAATTTTTGGCAGGCATGGTTGAGAATTGTAGCTAAGCCTGGAAATATTTCTGAAATTGATTTTTTGAAAAAACCTTTGTAAGCAAATGTTTCTGGGACAAATCCTTTCTGCTGATCACCACAGCAGAAAATAAAAGACAAGTTCTTGTCTTTCTACTATGCAGGAATTATTGCTATAGTGATAAAATACAGTTAAAATGCCTGACAATGGGTTGTTGTTAAGAATTGTTAATAAGCTAAGCTTAAGTTATTTTTTTAAAAAAAATCTGTGTTGTCTATTTCCAGGATTTCTTTGGTGTCAGTATGATTGTTCCCTTGTTAAACCATCATGTGAAATCTTTAGGAGTGAGTCCAACAATTGCAGGAGTGTTAGGTGAGCATGTCATCTTTCCTTGTCAAAAACTGGAAGCAAGTCATTTTTCAGCACAAGGCCCTTGATGGAGTAGTAAGTTTATTGTTGTAACTGTTACTGTTATTTTATTGTATTTTATGGCATACTATATGTTATGACCTGTGGTTAGAATAATAAACTTACTTACTTACCCTTGATGGAAACTTTTCTTTATAATGAAAGGCCTTTTAATACAACAGATAATACGGTGTATAATTTAGCAAAAGTTCCCTGTGTATTTCAGAAAGTAAAATCAAAGCTTTCTCATATGATTGTAACAGTTTATCAAGAACTACCTTATGTTTGAAAGTAATATTGTTGTTTATTCGTTTAGTCGCTTCCAACTCTTCATGACTTCATGGACCAGCCCACGCCAGAGCTTCCTGTCGGTCATCAACACCCCCAACTCCCCCAGGGACGAGTCCGTCACTTCTAGAATATCATCCATCCACCTTGCCCTTGGTTGGCCCCTCTTCCTTTTGCCCTCCACTCTCCCTAGCATCAGCATCTTCTCCAGGGTGTCCTGTCTTCTCATTATGTGGCCAAACTATTTCAGTTTGGCCTTTAATATCATTCCCTCAAGTGAGCAGTCTGGCTTTATTTCCTGGAGGATGGACTGGTTTGATCTTCTTGCAGTCCAAGGCACTCAGAATTTTCCTCCAACACCACAGTTCAAAAGCATCTATCTTCCTTCTCTCAGCCTTCCTTATGGTCCAGCTCTTGCAGCCATACGTTACTACGGGGAGCGCCATTGCTTTAACTATGCGGACCTTTGTTGTCAGTGTGATGTCTCTGCTCTTAATTATTTTATTGAGATTTGTCATTACTTTTCTCCCAAGGATTAAGCGTCTTCTGATTTCCTGACTGCAGTCAGCATCTGCAGTAATCTTTGCACCTAGAAATACAAAGTCTTTCACTGCTTCTACATTTTCTCCCTCTATTTGCCAGTTATCAATCAAGCTGGTTGCCATAACCTTGGTTTTTTTGAGGTTTAGCTGCAAGCCAGCTTTTGCACTTTCTTCTTTCACCTTCATCATAAGGCTCCTCAGTTCCTCTTTGCTTTCAGCCATCAAAGTGGTATCATCTGCATATCTGAGATTGTTAATGTTTCTTCCAGCGATTTTAACTCCAGCCTTGGATTCCTCAAGCCCAGCATGTCACATGATGTGTTCTGCGTACAAGTTGAATAGGTAGGGTGAGAGTATACAGCCCTGCCGTACTCCTTTCCCAATCTTAAACCAATCCATTGTTCCGTGGTCTGTTCTTATTGTTGCTACTTGGTCGTTATACAGATTCTTCAGGAGGCGTACAAGATGACTTGGTATCCCCCTACCACTAAGAACTTGCCACAATTTGTTATGGTCCACACAGTCAAAGGCTTTAGAATAGTCAATAAAACAGAAATCGATGTTTTTTTGAAACTCCCTGGCTTTTTCCATTATCCAGTGGATATTGGCAATTTGGTCCCTAGGTCCTCTGCCTTTTCTAAACCCAGCTTGTACATCTGGCAGTTCTCGCTCCATGAATTGCTGAAGTCTACCTTGCAGGATCTTGAGCATTACCTTACTGACATGTGAAATGAGTGCCACTGTTCGATAGTTTGAACATTCTTTAGTGTTTCCCTTTTTTGGTATGGGGATGTAAGTTGATTTTTTTCCAATCTGATGGCCATTCTTGTGTTTTCCAAATTTGCTGGCATATAGCATGCGTTACCTTGACAGCATCATCTTGCAAGATTTTGAACAGTTCAGCTGGGACGCCATCATCTCCTGCTGCCTTGTTATTAGCAATGCTGCTTAAGGCCCATTCAACTTCACTCTTCAGGATGACTGGCTCTAGCTCCCTGACCACACCGTCAAAGCTATCCTCGATATTGTTATCCTTCCTATACAGGTCTTCTGTATATTCTTGCCACCTTTTCTTGATCTCTTCTTCTTCTGTTAGGTCCTTGCCATCTTTGTTTCTGATCATACCCATTTTTGCCTGGAATTTACCTCCAATGTTTCTAATTTTCTGTAAGAGGTCTCTTGTCCTTCCTATTCTATTGTCTTCTTCCACTTCCGCACATTGCTTGTTTAAAAATAATTCCTTTTCTCTTCTGGCTAACCTCTGGAATTTTGCATTTAATTGGGCATATCTCCCCCTATCACTGTTGCCTTTTGCTTTCCTTCTTTCTTGGGCTACTTCTAGTGTCTCAGCAGACAGCCATTTTGCCTTCTTGGTTTTCTCTTTCTTTGGGATGTATTTTGTTGCCACCTCCTGAACAATGTTGCAAACTTCTGTCCAGAATTCTTCTGGGACCCTATCTACTAAGTCCAGTCCCTTAAATCTATTCTTCACCTCCACTGCATATTCCTTAGGAATATTAGTGAGCTCATATCTAGCGGATCTGTGGGTCTTCCCTAATCTCTTTAGTCTGATCCTAAATTGTGCAAGAAGATGTTTGTGATCTGAACTATAATCAGCTCCAGGTCTTGTTTTTACTGACTGTATAGATGTCCACCACCTTTGGCTGCAAAGGATGTAGTCAGTCTGATTTTGTCCATCTGGTGAAGTCCATGTATAAAGTCGTCTCTTAGGTTGTTGGAAGAGAGTGTTTGTTATGCAGAGTGAGTGTCATGTGCGCCGTTTCAATGTATTTGATGCATCGTAACGTTTCGCATGTCATTAATTGGATGCGTGTTTCATTTGTCTAGGGAGGATGGGAACGATTATATTTTGGCTTTGCTTTGGAATGTGTTTGTGTTATCTACTGCGCTCAAGGTTACTTTCCCAGGCTAGCAACTCTGACGATTGCTAGCACCTGTGCCGGGCGGGGCTGTTACGAGGGAGGCGGGATACGTTTGAAGCAAGGGTTTAAGTTTGTATTTGGCGCGCTTTTGCTCATTCTCAGCTTTCTCTGTATTTGCTTTTAGTACTCTAATAAATCAGATCTCATTTAGCATCCTCTTGTGAGTCTGAGTATTTGGGGCTAGGGCAATCATTACATAAAGCTGAGAATCTCAGTTCCTAACTCCGCTGGCCCCTGTCCAAGGAAGACAAGCGTCTAACTTGTGAGGGAGAGAGCCCGCGATGACCGAACCCGAAATCGTGATGATGGAGGAAGGGGAACCGGACTCGACCGTGAGGCCGTCCGGCCGACCGTCCCAAGGAGGGGAGCTGTCCGCCATCAGAGAGGAGGCGAGCTCCGGGTCGGAGAGCGAAGCCGGGGGGCTGAAAACGGCCCCGGAGACCACCGTGAATTCTCCGGGTGAGCTGCTCACCTGGGATGAGACCCGAGGAGATGCCACAGCAGCGGGGGGCCCATCCTGGAGGCAGAGATACCCCTTATCCCCCAACGTGGTGCAGGTGCAGCCAACGGAGGGCTCACCCACTCCGGATCGAATCAGAGTGCTGGAGTCGAAAATGGATTCGTTGGAGGCTATTCTGAAACAGCTGAGCTTGGATGTAACCTCGATGCGAGAGCTCCGGGAAGAATCCAGCCAGAGGCATTCAACCCCTTCCTCCCAGGGGCTGACCCCGGAACGGCGACGGGTGGTGCGGAGGCGCGAAGGGGACCAGTCGGTCCAGATGGAAATCGCAGCATCGCCCGGGCGATCGCCCCGGGGCCCCGTGCCGCTCCGAGTCAGGGAAGCACCAGCCGCAGCAGCACCGGTGGTGGGGCGCAGCCCGGCGGGAGGCGGCATGCGAGACTTCCCTGTCAAGTTTGATGGGGACCCGACCAAACTCTCGTTCTTCCTGACGAATGCGAAAGCTTATATGGAGGAATGGGGGGCGGTTTTCCAATCGGAGAAGGCAAGAATCATCACCATTGCCACCAAACTGAAGGGGAGGGCGGCAGACTGGTATGTCCAGATGTGCCAGTCGGAAGCGCCTGAACTGGAAAATCTCGAGGAGTTCCTCTGGGCGTTGAAGCAACACTTCGAGGACCCCTTAGCAAAGGAGAGAGCAAAGCGAGCCCTGAAGGAACTCAAGCAGGGGTCCCGATCAGTGGCCGATTATGCTTTGGAGTTTAAAGCGCTAGCTGGGAAGGTGGATGACTGGTCCCAAGCAACCATTATCGAGCTCTTCAAAGATGGCTTGAATACCGAGGTGCTGCGCTGGTCCCTGGGGAGGGACGACCCATACACGCTGTATGAGTGGATCCTGCTAGCAGGAAGGGCTGAACATGCCCAAGAGGTCTTTGCCCAGCGGAAGACCGCCAAGTCGGGGCGGGAGATGAAGCCCAGCCGCACATCGACCACCGGGGGAAAACCGGGACAGCGACCCTGGGACAAGGAGCGTGAGAAGCGGTACGCCAAAGGATTGTGCCTGAGATGTGGTAAGGAGGGGCATCGAGTGGCAGCATGCCCGAAGGCAAAGGTGGAGGAACGGCCCGGAAAACCGCCGGCGAAGTCCCCTGCGTTGCCGAGGAAACAGAAAGCTGCGGTGGCTGAGACCGAGGGAGACGATGTGATGTTCTACGAAATTGAAGGGGAGACCGAAATCCCGCAACCGGCGGGAAACGCCAGCCACCTGCTCTAAAGGGCGCCGCTGGGCAGGTGGTAGAGGACGGGCGCGAGCCTCCAGCGGTGAGTGGCACTTACCGCATACTCATGGTGAAATTGAAATTGGGTTCCCAAGTCAAGACGGTGGAAGTATGGGCCATGATTGATTCGGGGTGTTCCCGGTGTCTGATGCACCCCGACGTGGTGGCGGCTTTGGAGCTCCCCACTTTTCCCCTACAAAGACCCATCGCATTTACTCAATTGGATGGGTCCATGGCAGGGGGCAAACCAGTCACCCATTTTACAGGGCGAGTAGCCTTGCAACTGGGTAGTCACCAGGAAGGGTTGTCTTTTGTCGTGGCTCCCGTAGGGGGCCCATTGGTGGTGTTGGGGGTACCATGGTTGGTGCAGCAAAACCCCCAAATAAACTGGGTCTACCGGACCATCACATTTAGGGATGGGTTTTATCAAGCGGCAGAGGGGAAGGGTGCCCCAGAGGAGATGGTGGGGGTTGCGGCAGCTGCGACTCCGCCTTACCCGGCCTCTCCTCTGGAGGGCTTGCCGGCCGAGTACAGGATGTTTGCTGATGTATTCGGTGAAAAGGAAGCTGACCAGTTGCCCCCCCATCGAAAGACGGACTGTGCCATAGAACTGCTGCCCAACACTCAATTGCCTAAACCAAAAATTTATTCCATGACGCAAAAGGAACTGACTCTGTTGAGGGAATTTGTGGACAAAAATTTGGCGCGCGGATTCATTGAGCCGGCGAATTCACCCGTGGGGGCGCCGGTTCTTTTCCGCCCAAAAAAGGATGGGACATTGAGACTTTGTACATTTCCGCGGATTAAATGCCGTCTCAATTTCCAACAAATATCCCTTGCCATTGATAAAGGACATGTTGTCACATCTGGCCAAAGGCAAGATCTTCTCTAAACTGGATTTAAGAGAAGCCTACTATCGTGTACGAATCAAGGAGGGTGATGAGTGGAAAACTGCATTCAATTGCCCGTTGGGAGCCTTCCAGTATAAGGTGTTGCCGTTTGGGTTGGCTGGGGCCCCTGGGGTATTTATGCAATTAATCAATGAAGTTTTGCATGAACATCTGTTTAAAGGTGTACTGGTGTATTTGGATGATGTATTGATTTATACGGAAACCATGAAAGAGCATGTAGCTCTGGTAAAGAAAGTCTTGTGTAAACTCAGATCTGCTGAATTGTATGCAAAGCTATCCAAATGTGCCTTTCATCAGACCCAAATTGACTACTTGGGGTATAGGATTTCTGATAAAGGTATAGAAATGGACCCTGGCAAGGTGCAGGCTATCATGGACTGGGAGAGTCCCCGTACCCGCAAGCAACTTCAAAGTTTCTTGGGGTTCAGCAACTACTACAGATTATTCATAAGGGGGTTCGCTGAGATTGCCTTGCCCCTAACGGACCTGCTTCGAACAAAAGGGGTGGGAGATACTAGGCGAGTCAAGAATCCCGGAGCGTTGTTGAGGTGGACGCCTGCTTGTCAAACGGCGTTTGAGCGGCTGAAAGCAGCTTTCGTCAAAGAGCCCATTTTACAACACCCTGATCCCTCAAAGCCTTTTGTTGTACAGGCAGATGCCTCCGATTATTCTATTGGCGCATTGTTGATGCAAAAAGACGAGGCAGGATGCCTCAAGCCCTGTGCTTATCTATCCCGCAAGTTCTCTGAAACTGAGAGGCGTTGGCATGTTTGGGAAAAGGAGGCATTTGCAGTGAAAGCTGCATTGGAAGCTTGGCGGCATCTGTTGGAAGGGGCTAATCACCCCTTTGAGGTATGGACTGATCATAAAAACTTGGAGGCACTTAGTACCCCTCGAAAACTGAGCCCTAAACAGGTTCGTTGGGCTCAATTTTTCAATCGATTCAATTTTCAGTTCAAATTTATTCCAGGGAAAAAGAACTTCTTGGCTGATGCCTTGTCAAGGCAACCTCAAGACTCTGGGGCGGCGCCAGATGTGGTAAGCACCCTATGGTCGGCGCCCCAATTGGGCATGCAAGCTGTGACGCGAAGCCAAACGCGCGCGCAACAACCGCCCACCACAAGCGCTGCTCAGCCAAGCTCTTTGTCAATTCCCTCCCAATTGCAACAAAAGTTTTTAAAAGAATTAAAAACGGATACTTGGTTGCTTGCGAATAAAGACAATGTTACTTTTGACAGAGGCTTCGCTTGGAAGTCCGACCGCCTCTACGTTCCTGAAAGCCTCCGAAAAGACGTGTTAACACGTTCACACGATGACAAACTCGCAGGTCACTTCGGGTTTGTAAAAACCTTGCACCTCGTTCGGAGGCAATTCTGGTGGCCCACATTACGTAAAGATGTCAAAGACTACATTGCTTCCTGCACTGTTTGTGCAATGTCCAAGCGCAAGGTGGGCAAGCCCCAGGGGCTGTTGCAGCCGGTAGCAGCCCCCTCTTCTCCTTGGGAAGAAATCTCCATGGATTTTATTGTAGAGCTACCACCCAGCCAACGCAAAACGGTCATTTGGGTGGTCAAAGATTATTTCTCCAAACAAGCCCACTTTATCCCCTGCGTGTCCATTCCGTCAGCGCGTCAATTAGCCCGCCTATTCCTTGTACACGTGTACAGGCTACACGGATGTCCCTCCCGCTTGATTTCGGACAGAGGTACACAATTTACCTCGCAGTTTTGGCGGGCATTTCTCAAGCTGTTAGGCACGAAGCAAGCCCTCTCCACGGCTTGGCATCCTCAAACGGACGGGGCCACTGAGGCGGTTAACTCCACTCTAGAGCAGTACCTGCGAGCTTTTGTGAATTATCAGCAGGACAATTGGGTAGACCTTCTACCATTTGCTGAAGTAGCTTACAACAATGCAGTGCATCAAAGCACTGGGCAGACCCCGTTTCGGGTAGCTCAGGGTAAAGACTTTGTCCCTATCACTGATCTCCCACAACCTCCTGCAGGTGCAGTCACTACAGATGATTGGTCAACACAACTGGCTGACTCTTGGCCAATGATTCAAAATGCATTGGCTGATGCTCAAGCGGATTATAAATTGTATGCTGATCGGAAGCGGGCCCCCCAACCTGCATTCCAAGTTGGGGACTCAGTGTACCTTTCTACCAAGTTTATCAAGTCATCACAACCTTCAAAGAAACTTGCGCCTAAGTTTGTGGGTCCTTTCCCTATTATCGCTCAGATTAACCCTGTGACTTTTAAACTTGATTTGCCTCATAACCTGAAACGCTTACACCCTGTTTTTCATTGCAGCTTACTCAAACCGACTATTCCTTCTGATCGCTGGCATCGGCAACCTCCACCTCCCACCCCCATCATGATTGATGGTCAGCAACACTTTGAAGTTAAAGAAATTTTGGACTCTAGACGCCTTCGCAATACTTTGCAATATTTAGTTCGTTGGAAGCATTTCCCTCATCCTGAGTGGGTCGCTGCACCAGATGTAGCTTCCCCGGTTCTAGTGGCCCGTTTCCACTCCGCTTATCCCTCGAAACCAGGTCCCTAGGGGTATTTTAGGAGGGCGGTATGTCATGTGCGCCGTTTCAATGTATTTGATGCATCGTAACGTTTCGCATGTCATTAATTGGATGCGTGTTTCATTTGTCTAGGGAGGATGGGAACGATTATATTTTGGCTTTGCTTTGGAATGTGTTTGTGTTATCTACTGCGCTCAAGGTTACTTTCCCAGGCTAGCAACTCTGACGATTGCTAGCACCTGTGCCGGGCGGGGCTGTTACGAGGGAGGCGGGATACGTTTGAAGCAAGGGTTTAAGTTTGTATTTGGCGCGCTTTTGCTCATTCTCAGCTTTCTCTGTATTTGCTTTTAGTACTCTAATAAATCAGATCTCATTTAGCATCCTCTTGTGAGTCTGAGTATTTGGGGCTAGGGCAATCATTACAGAGTTGTCTTGGCAAAATTCTATCAGCCTATGTCCTGCTTTGTTTTGTTCTCCCAGGCCATGCTTACCTGTAATTCCAGGTGTCATTTGACTGCCCACCTTAGCATTCCAGTCTCCCGTGATGAAAATAACATCTCTTGTAGGTGTGTTGTCCAGTAGGTGCTGCAGATCCTCATAGAACTGCTCTACTTCAGCTTCTTCAGCATCTCTGGTTGGGCGTATATTTGGATCACTGTGATGTTAGATGGCTTGACCTGAATTCGAATTGAGATCATTCTATCGTTTTTTGGATTGTATCCAAGCACTGCTTTCGCCACTTTACTATTAATTATGAAGGCTACTCCATTTCTTCTGTGGTCCTCTTGTCCACAGTAGTAGATCTGGTGGTCATTTGATGTGAAGTGGCCCATTCCAGTCCATTTCAGTTCACTGACACCCAAAATGTCTATCTTTAATCTTGACATCTCACCAATAACCACATCCAATTTGCCCTGGCTCATAGATCTTACATTCCAGATTCCAATGGTGTGTTGATCCTTAGAACATCGGATTCGCCGTTCACCACCAGCACCGTCGTCCGCTAGCCGTCCTTTCGGCTTTGAGCTAGCTGCGTCATCACATCTGGGGCTAGTTGAACTCATCCTCTGTTCCTCCCCAGTAGCATTTTGACCATCTTCTGACCTGGGGGTCTCATCTTCTGATGGTATACCGACATATCTCTGGTTGTACTGATCCATTTAGTTTTCATGGCAAGAATACTGGGGTGGGTTGGCATTATCTTCCCCAGGGATCGCATTTAGTCTGACCTCTCTGTCATGACCTTCCCGTCTTGGGTGGCCCTTCACGGTTTAGCTCATGGCATCATTGAGGTGCTCAAGCTCCAGCACCACGACAAGGTAATGATCCTTATTATAATCAGGTTTTCAGGGAAGACATACGCTTGGGCAATTGACTTTGTTGGGGAGGCACTTAGAAATTAAATCATTTGAAAGTTTGATATCCATTGATACTTATTGTAGGACAGAGTGGTTTTCCCCAGTTTTAGTGGCTAGATTAGTTGTTATCTTCCTTCAGCAGAGCCAGTACAATCCCAGTGTCTCATCCAAATAAAAACAGTTCATGAAGTTCATAAATTGCAGGCGTCCACAATAGTAGACCCCTCTCAGTCTGGACCAGTGGTTTAGCCTCTTTTCTGCCATTAAAATATAAACATGGCAATGGATGTTGGTGCATATTCTGATTTTTCTCAGCAAATTATGTATCCTGCCACTTCTTCCTCTCACATGAAATTATTAAATAATTTGTTCCCAAAGGTTTAGTTTTAAAGAATGTATCCAGCCAAAGAATATTACCAGTAATGTCAAGAATAATTTGCTTTTTTCCTACTGAAAATCTATTGCAGAATGATGATAATTGGTATTTTTTATTTTACTTTTTTTTCTTTTAGGTTCTTTATATGGAATACTCCAACTCTTTTCCAGCACCATAGTGGTAAGTTTATATTCTTAATTCATAAATAACTGATCTTTTTTTAAAGGTTTGGAATAGTGTGATGCAGTAAACAGAATGTTGTGTTTAAAATACATTATTGTTTGAAATTGTCACTGTAGTAAACAGGGTTTGTCTCTCAAATGAACCTGTCTGTTAAGAATATTCATGTAACTTTATTTTGGTTAAATATATTTTATAGCTTTGAAACTGAAAGCGATGACAGAAAATATGACACATAAAAACCAGGTGAACTCAAGCCAAATTCCTGTATTGCCATTGCAATTCCTGTATTGCCATTGCCATTTGCCATTGTTGGACAAATTATCCCTATATGTGTTTGAACTTACCTTACTTTCTTAAATAATTTGCTATGGATCCTGGGACTAAGTAGGAAGCCATCTGTTCTATAGCTGTTCTGCTGACACTTTTGCAGGTGGTAGCACTTGGCCAAGCTTGTATGACCTTAAACACCAAATAACAACTGGGCCTGCTTAGTACTTGGAAAAGAGACCAACAGAGAATACCAGAGCTGGAAACCTGGAAGATATAAAATATCTTATATAAAGATGTCTAAATTTTGAAATTATAAAAATAAAATGCCAAACTACTTCTGTGATGTTGTCAAGAAAACTATAGGGAGCTACAGTATCCATGAAATCACAAGGAGTTTAGGCAATTCAAGGAAACTTTATTTTTAATTGAATAATATTCCTAATTCCTGCACGTTTGTCACAGCCCTTCTATAAGCTAATACTTTGCTTTAAAAAAAACACATTTCCTTCACTCCAGTACAAACATCTGTATAAGCAAAAATTGTTCATCTGTACAGCACAATCTAACCTATTATAACCGCAACCATATTTAGCTGCTTCTGTAGCTTTAAATGCTACTGACAAGATTTTTTCTGTCATTTGCTGCAATGCTTTCTCCTCTTTAGGTATGTATTCTTTTATACTTAATTAGTGCAGTTAATGAATCCCACAAAATGGTTGCATTATTCAAATTCGCAGTATTCAAAGTGATACTTCTGTGGGAAAAAAGCATAACTGGTTCTAGTCCAATTAAATTTTTTAAATATAATTATTTATATGTTTATTAATAAAAATGTATAACAGTAAAAGAGGATAAACCCATATCCAAATCGTACCTGCTGTCTCCTGTATTCTGCTGTAATTCTTCAAAATGAGCCTCTTTTTTTAACTTTCCTTCCTTTTCTCCATTTTACACAAATGGCAATTAGCATATAAAACCCCAGTGGCAACTGTGCATGGGCTAGCCTCAACCACACTTACTGAATTTTGGCTCACATTAAA
This sequence comes from Candoia aspera, assembly GCF_035149785.1. Classification (NCBI taxonomy): domain Eukaryota; kingdom Metazoa; phylum Chordata; class Lepidosauria; order Squamata; family Candoiidae; genus Candoia; species Candoia aspera. The sequence goes on from NC_086157.1 coordinate 35,285,279, forward strand.
TGCAACTTGGTATCAATTTATAAACCATGCTAAATCTAATCCAGATCACTGGAGTGATCTGCAATAGGCGTATGCCATTTCACCTAAAATCGAAAGTGTATAAATGATGGTCTGCCCAGTAGCACTTATGGCGCTGAGTGCTGGCCAACCACCAAAAATGGTGAGTGCCCTTTACATGCCATGGAGATGCTTATGCTCTGTTGGTCATTAGGTGTTTCCCTTCTTGACCACATCAGCAGTGATACAGTCCAGCAGGAGATGGACATTTCACCAATAACAGAAAATGCAGGAAAAACGCCTACAGTGGTATGGCCACGTTCTACTAGCAGCACCCCACACCGTAGCCTGCACCGCCTACCACTTTAACATTGATGGCAAACACCCACATGGAAGACCAAAGCAAAGGTGGCAGGACCCAGTTAACAAGGACATGAAAATCATCCAGTTGGATCTGGTTGCTGCATTTGATAGCAAAGAGTGGACCCTGCACCTGTGGGATAATGCTAGGGAGGAGGAGGAGGAGACTAAATTCAATTTTGCACTATTCGAACTCTCACTAATTGTGACCTACCTGTAATTTACATTGTTAAACAACAAGTTATTTGCTCTGTGGAGCCAGTGTGGTATAATGGCTAAGGTGTTGGGCAGACCTGTGTACAACTTCCAGCATGAAAACTCATTCAGTGATTTTGGACCAGTCATTTCTCTCAGCCCAACCTACCTCACAGGGTTGATGTTTGGGAAATAAAATGAAGAGAAATCCACAGGTCCCAAGGAAGAGAAGAGAAAAAGAAATCTGCCTTGAGCTTTTTGAAGAAAAGCAGGATATTAATTTAACAAATAAATATAATGTTAGTAAACCTGTTAGAAAAAGGTAATTTACAAATGATAGCTATTTCATATTTAGATGTAAATTATTGCTATTACATCTGGGAAAAGATACACTAGTTGGATCCAGAATTAGACTCGGGGGAATTTAAATTAATCATGATGAGCTTGTTTTATTGATTTCACTGAATCTTTTACCTATATCTAAATCTGAATGCAATCTTTACATGTTTAATAAACAGTTATGTGATCTCAAAACATTTGTTGTCTTATCCAGGGATCTTGGAGTGATCTAGTTGGAAGACCCCATTGCCTACTTGTATGCATTCTCTTCAGTGCATTAGGTTATTTTGTGCTTAGTATGTCCACCAATGTATTTTTATTTGCACTTGCTCGAACTTTTGTGGGTAAGTTTCTACTTCTCTGTTCATATCCAAGTTCAGTTTTTTAGTCAATAAAGGACTCATAGATCAGATCGTCATTTTAATTCGGAGAAACTGTAATTGTGAATTGATTGATTGATTGTGTGCTATCAAGTCAGTGTCAGCTCTTAGCAACCACATAGATTGCTATGATGGGGCAGATCATCATGGAGAAAATCTGACGTGGTCTTTCAGGTCTTCAGGCCTGCACCCATCACTGGGGTAACTGAGTCCATCTACCTTGCTGCTAGTCATACTTCTTAAGTTATTAAATTAAACTTTATTGTATTATAAGATGCAAGTAATGCACTATTTGGGTATAGTGGTATTTATACATTAAATATGTAAATTAAATAAATAGTAAATATCAAATTGATGTCGCACTTTATGACTGCAATGCTTAGCGATGGGAATTCCAGACCCAATTCCAGTCCCCTTGTAAGTTGAGGACTACCTGTATTAATTTTTACTTCTATTTGGGGATAAAGTTTTTACTTACAAACTTACTTGTTGCTTGGGAGACCTCTTTTAACTTTGGAATAATTGTAAATCCAAACGTGTTTAGAAAGTGAGGTTGACAAACTCAGTATTCTTGAAGGCTCCACTGTAGTTGAGAGCTTGATGTCTTCCCTTGTCTCCCAGCGTTCAGACATGTGGGTCGACTGTTGTCCTGCAATCTCCTCTCAAGGAGCAGCCATCTAGAACACAAGTGGGCAATCTCTAATCCTCTCCTTATCCGGAGAGGTTCTGTTAGACCAGGCTCATCACTGGTCCTTTGGTCTTTGTCAACGAGGTCATCTCCTCTCCTCTAAGGACATCTTAGTTCAGCATTGCCTCACTCAGAACTCCAGGAATAAGATTATTTGTGACTGGTACTATAACCTCTTTTAGCATCAGATATGTAGTCATCATCTACACCTACTTATTGCTTGCTAGATAAGTAGGATAATGCTATTTGCTCATGTCTTGCTTGTGGATGGTTAACAGGATACAAGATTAGCTAGATCTTTCCACTACTGATCTTTTATGTTATTTAATTGGAGGTGAAAGAGAACATGTTCACCATCAGAGAATAAAATTATGGAGTAATTCATTGTAAATTGATGCCATAGTTTTAATTTTTTTTTTCATAAAAAATAAATTTTAGAATTTTACAGAATTTTATAATTCTGAAAAAAAAATACTTGGCCATTCTTTGGTTTACAGTTGACAAATATTTGACTGCATTTTTAAATAACATTGTTTTGCTACTCTATTCATTTTTATTTAGTGTACTTACTTTCTAATAGGAGTTCAGAGGTTTGGGTCATGTAACTATTCAAATTTTGCTTCTCTACTTACCTTTCTTCATAATTTTAGGTATTTTCAAACATACACATTCCGTTTCCAAAGTACTCATTTCTGACTTGGTTCCTAAGGAGGCACGTCTCTTAGTAATTGGACATTTCAATGCAATTTCAAATTTCGGTTTCATTTTGGGGCCAGTTGTTGGAGGCTATCTTACAGAACAAGAGAATGGCTTTTACCTGACTGCGTTCATCTGTGGTTCCATCTTTGTCTTGAATGCTGGTATGTGATTTGATTTACGCTGATATTATGTACTGGAAATACCAGTTGGGCCAGGACTATTTTTCTGGAAACACAAAGCAGCACCTGTTGTATAATGGTTTGTGGGAATGACCCTGGGAGACAGGGTGAAGAGACACAGCCAAGGGAACAGTCAGACAAGAGGCAGCTGAGTCTGCAAAAAGGAATGTGGGGATGACACACGTCTCAGAAGGACCCTCCCTGGTTTCTTGGGCTGTAAAGGCGAAGGGGGAGAGATGTGCTTTCAGACTTACAAGATGCTGTTAATGTAACCTTACAATAAAATAGAATTAGCTCTTCTGGCTGTATTTCCTATCTGGTCTACCTTGCAGGGCTGACACCAATCTTGCAAGTCTGAGAGTACCAATAATAAAAAACTTTATGAAGAACAGGTCTTGCATTTTGCATAGATTCTGCTGTTTTTATTTATAGCACATAATTGGGATTTGATCAATAGTCCATATACTGTACAGTTTTTAAATCCTAGGAAAGAGCAGAATATATTCAAATCACACCTAAAAAAGTGGTTTGCTCATGCATTGCTTAGATATTGGACAAAGGTTTGCTGTGTTGTGGGATCTGTTTCTGGTTTGTTTTTTATCTCACTTCTTCTCCTAATTTGCCTTGGTCCTTTATATTGTTTTATAAATGTTGACTCTTGTTTGAGCAATTGCAATAACCTACCGATTATATACCCCCTCCCTTGAATTGTATAAAATAAAGGCAGGATATTAATCAGATAAATAAATAAGGTAAAATGCTGCATTTATGCTTCCGTGCATGGAAACCATTTGGCTGTCTTGAGAGAAGAACTTAGTTCAAAGCCATGCCACTGCCTTAATTGCTTTTTAACTGTTGGCAGTACACAACACGCAACCATATAAAATGGCTGTGCAATAATCATTAGATTATTTAAGAAAACATGTAATACAGGGTCAGGGTGTAACTCCTTGCTCAAATTCCTTTGCAGCTCTTTTTTGGCTGCTGTTACGGTGTGGAAAAAGGATGCATAGCAGGGAATGGACCATTATTAACAAAGCCAGAAACGTTATTTCAGAAGAAGTAAAGCACAGCCTTCAGACCACAACTTCATCTCACGAAGCCATGCCGTCCAGTCGTCGTGGGATCTCGTGCGTTCAAGTTATGTCTGTGCTGAAGAGGCTCAGCCATGTTGCAGATTCTAATCTGTGGGGTGTTTTTCTGGTTCGGCTCCTGATGTCGGTTGCAGTTATGCTGTATCATAGCAATTTTGTCTTGGCCCTTGAAGAACGGTTTGGAATTAAGCCCAAATTAACTGGCTGCCTAATTAGCTATAGCAGCACACTTGGAGTAGCTGCTGGCTTTCTGCTTGGACCTATCACTAAGTGTTATAGGCACAATACTTACACTATGTTACTACACTCTACTCTTCTTACCTGCCTGTCCATGTTTCTGTATTCTGTTGCAGAAAGCCTTTGGGCAGTCGTCTTGTCTTGTACATGTTTAGCATTTTCAACCACTGTAGGGCGTACATGTATTACAGAACTTGAACTAACCCTGGGTGGGGATCAGGCCAGTGGTATGCTCATTGGTGTTGGTCAGTCTGTTTCAGCTGTGGGCCACATAATTTCCCCTCTTCTCTCAGGTGTTGTGCAGGAATATAGTCCATGTGGCCCACCAGTTCTTGGAAGCCTGTTGGGGCTTTCAGCAGTTCTCATCATGGTCTTCAATAAACCACGATATTCTGTTAGGGGGACTATGAAATTTAAAAGTATGTAATGACTTATTTGCAGAGCTTTTCTAAAAAAAAAAAAAGCCAAAAATCCCCCAAAGGAATGTCTTCTAATATAGGGAAAAGAGAAAATTATAAAACAGAGCAATAACATTTTAAATCAAATTGAAATCCTTTAAACAGAAAGAGAGGGCCATGTTTCCAGCTTCTTGTCTACATGGAAATTGGACCAGGGTTTTTTGATGGTGCAGAAGCACACCATATTTCAAGCCTTAATTAAATGTTGCTTTGTACATCAGTGGAGAAAATGGGAGAAGACCTGCCATCCCAGCAGGTACTCTGTCCCACTGAATAAAGGCTTTGAAGAGAGTTTAATTTGCTTAATGGCAATTTGGTTGTTGAGTTCAATCCCCAAAGGAATGACCTAGTATTAAAAAATAGCATTCATTTCTCAATAAGAAACAGGTTTTGTTCAGATTCTTCTAAAATGAGTATTGAAACTGAAAAAAAATTTCTGTAATTCAGTTGGCAAGATTTCACCAAGTGAACTGAGCTCTTTTTAAAATTATATACATAGGTAGTCCCAGGTCTGTTTGCATTCAGCCTTTCTCTTTTTCATATCAAAGATCAGCTGCTTCAAATGAAACAATTGTTGAATCCAGTCCCTCAGAATTTGAATATAGGCTGCTATTTATTTAAACTGACATTAGCAAAGCCTTGCAAAAGTGCTCACTGCTGAACACAACTTAACTTCATGTTAGAACCTTCAATATAAATACTAATATACATTTCTTTGCAGCTGGTAGGTTGAAGTAATACAACTCTGCATTAGTATTTGCAAGGGGGGGAAAGTAGGGTTCTGCAAAAGGAAATGTTACACTTGCTAAAGAATTGATTTCACATTCAAACATTTATTAACAGTATTTGTAGATCTCTCCAATCTAGCTGATTTAAAGAGAAAAAGAAAGGAAATATGTGTTACAGTCTTTTCCCTTGAAATTCTGATTATTTCTATCAGCCTTATTCTTAGAACAGCATTTCTCAATCTTGGCAATGTTAAGATGTTGACTGGGGCATTCTGGGAGTTAAAGTCCACACATCGTAAAGTTGCCAAAGTTGGGAAACACTGTCTTAATAGCAATTTTAAGTAAAGAAGTGGTGAGGGTATGAAATAGTTTTTACACTTTATAAAACAACCTGCCCTGCAAGAGAAAGACATGGATATTTGCTCTTAATGTAATAATAGATCCTCTCTTCCAGTTCAGGGTTACTAGGTTAGGGGACTAACAGGCATATTCTGTTCTTATTCAAGTTTACTTAGAAGTAAACCTTAGAAAGTTCAGTAAGATTAATTCCCAAGAAACTACATCCACTGTCAAAGTTAAATAGAACATATGTTTGCTCACAACCCAAATAGTGTTCAAGCAAACTTTCTTCTAAACTTGCAACCCAAAGATCTTGATTTGGTTATTTAACATTATGTAGCAAAATAAGAATTTGGGAAATACTTAACATACCTGTGGAGTACTTGGAGCAAAGAAAGCCAGTAAGAAGCTGGGCTCAGAGATTCTGTTCTGTTGTGCATCTATTTGAAATGATTTTGAATTACTTTCTACAAAGGTTTCATTTTAAAATTGCACTACAATATTGGTAATGGAAAATAAAAGAAAAAAAGTAAACCTAGATGATTTGCCTGTCATTATTGTCATCTGTTCAGTTGCTGCTCCATGCAGTATATAAGTCTGTATACACCATTTAGTATATATGGCATTCACATTTGAAGAGGACCATGTTACATCCATCAAACAGGAAACCATATTGCAGTTGAAATAAATTAGCAAATATTTTCCTGTCTTGACTGAACACTCCTAAGAGATTGTATTCTAGCAGGTTATCCAACTGTCCTGTTCTGACTATGTCTAACATATTTCTTATATCTTTGAGTCGATGGGATATGTACAACACTATGTTGGCTTACAATGTTGTCTCTAGAGTAGAGATTTGGAGCTTTTCATAGAATAGCATGAACATGCTCAAGTAAAAGTAGGCTTTAATTGTGTTTGTGGCATACTGGCCAAATGGGCTAAAACTGATCGGTACTGTACTTGCTACTAGCAGCTTCCTGGAGCCCACCAGGTAATACTGCTTCATAAATGGGACCTGGAACATGCCCACTCTTCCAGATCTTACGATATGGGTAGGGCCATTGGGGATAAGTAACTTAGACTCATGCCATATAGGACTTTAAAAGTGGCAGCTGGCATCCTGCAGTGGTGTGAATATTGTGAGTGTGTTGAAGAATGGTAAGGCTGAGGTATAAGTAGTGTAACTGGAGAATTATTTATTTATTATTCAAATTTTGTTAGAATTCGAATTCGAATTAGAATTTTGTTATTCAAAAGAAGGACTCTGGGCGGTATGTTAGAATATGGATGTAGTTTGCTTATGGACTGGCTATTCCATTAGTTTAATGTGTGTATGAAGACTGCATAGGTGAGTAACAATTGGAAGAATGCTTTTATTGCTGTATATAATGAGAAAAGTAGTAAAAGTAAATGCAAAAACTAGGAGGATTAATCAGTTGCTTGAAAAAGTGTTCAGCAGAATTATGATTAAAAGTGTAACAAGCGATAATGAGAAAAATTTGGGAAATGCAATTCAAAAGTGCAGCTTTATGGTGCTCAGTGGATATGTAGAGCAGATGTATGAATGAAATGTATGAGAGAGTTAATTGTACACTCATTGATTTAGAGAAAGCATATGATACAGTGATAATGCTTCAATTAGGAGATATTTGGTTTGGATATGGACTTGAAACTTGGTCGCTGAATGCAGTGTGAGTGGTGTATCATAGGAAAAAAGCTTGCATGAGGATAAATAGAATGCTTAATGAATGATTCAACATTGAGAATGGAGTAATTCAAGGATGTGTAATGTCCTCTTGGTTCTTTAATGTACTTATGGATAAACATACAAGGAATGCCTGAGGTGACAAGAGTTGTGTTTGTTGGAAATGTCAGTGCACATGTACTTTTATATGCTAATGATGTCATTATGTTGTTTGAGAACACGAATGATTGGTAGCAAATGTTGGATTGTGTGATGCAATCTGGAGTACTGAGCTGAAAAATAATGTATTGAGCACCAAGATAGCAGTGCTTGGCCAGGAAAATTGAGTGAATAATAATAAGTTATATGTAAATGATATAATGATATAAACGATGAAGAACTAAAGCTAGTAAATGAATCTGTGCACCGTGGTGAAATGCTTTATGTAAAAGGGGAAAATAGATGGAGAAATTTTAGGATGTGCAAATGCTGCTTGAAAGGTAGTGGGTAGTACGTGGTGTCTTGCGAGGAAGAAATGTTTGTTGAAAGAAGCAAAAGTGGCTTCTGGCCATTTTCTTATATATGAGTGAAAGATTTATACGATCTGAAGAGAAACCAGAGTATATACAGTATATATGAGTGGGAGTCATCTTTGTACTTACACCAGAGTTAAGCATGCAATCAAAATGGGGTATTAGGAATTGCATGTGGTAAAATAGGAGATACAGTTAACAATGAATGGATGATGAATGAAATGAAATGATGAATTGAACACAAAAGGAAGTTATCTCCATGGAAGAAATACTTTGGGATGGTTTAGTCATATAGAGAGAATATAGCACTGAGTTGAAAAACAGCTGCTGTATATGAAGGAAAAGTGAATGGTCAAGTGGAAGGCTAAGACTGAGAAAGTTGTGATGTGTTGCTAATGAGAGCCTCACAAAGAGACGAATGAGAAGTTTAAAGAACAAAAGGCAATATATAAAACACATGGATGTGATAGAAACAAAAATGGTTTGCAGCAATAGAAAGGTATGGAGAGGCATAGTGAATGGTGTTGGTGTATGCATTAGAGTAGTTTGATGTGCATGGATGTATACAGTCAAAAACAAAGTTTGGAAATACTAGGTTGAAGGCAGCACAAAATACCTCCTTTATCAGACAGTGATGATTATGTTCAGTGATGACATCTGCTGTTCCATGAGTTCTTAAAAACATTCACACACAATACTTTTCCATCTATGTAAGATAATTTCATTGTTATCTGTGAGACATACAGTAGTACCTCAAAAATCTGTATCTTTCAACATCCCCAAATTTTTGTCTGGATGGAGAGAAATACGAAGAGCTAATGTGGCAGACTTGAGCACCAGTAGGAACTTTACCTTTTGAGGCTTCAATATATTTATTATTATAGCTTGCTAACAAGGAATGTGGAAAAAAGGTGTTCAGTAGCTTCAGCTTCATCTGATTGTGGAAAATTCATTCTGTGAGTTTTGTTATCAATGTGCATCTGTGCAAGTATATAAACTTGTAAAAGGATCTTTCTGCTAATGTTTCTTACTAGAGTTGTTTCAAGAATGAGGGTATCGTGTCGGAGTGCTATTGATGGAATATACATTTGTGATCTTTCACAATGATTTGTAGTCAGTTCTTCAGGTCTGGAGTGGGAGAGTTATTTTTTCCTGTTCCAATTACATTTCTAAGAAATCGAATTTCCTTATAAAATTCTCTTTTATAAAATAAATATCATTGATAGTTGACATGTGTAGGATTGGCCATCCAGTTTGGTTTCTGATTAACCATGAAAATTATATCAACTGTATTTTCCTGTTAGTGATTCATTTTCTAGCACCCCAAAGATACTTTCCTTAAATTCCATTAATCAGCAAGAAGGATTATAGCACTGTGGCATAATTATTTCTTGCAGCACTACAAATGACCACAAAACATAAAGATAATTATAGATTTGGGCAAAATACTATCAGACCCTCAACTCTTAAGTGCTTTTTCAGGGTTTTGAATTTTTTAACCACCCTTATGAAGCTGTACGGTTGGGTGAAAATGATTATAATTATTAAATATTCCTTAAATTCTCAGTGATCAATTCATACATGCTGAACTCTGTTTAAATTGTTACGGCCTCATGTAGCAATTCAATGACCCTGTATTGCAGATATGAACTGAGATTTGCAGGAGCATCATTACAGCCAAGATTCCTGATAATTGCTGAGATAAAAATTAAAATTATTTCAGAACATGCTTGTATAGTAAAATATTTATATTTTATGGAGCATACCCATAATAACTCTATTCAGTCCCTACACTGGAAGCCACAATATTTGAATCTACACTGAAATCTAGGTGAAGTCCAGATATAAAAGAACCATCAGTACACTTGTCAGGGGACACACACCTTAAGAGACAAACAAAATATTTTCCCTGTTTCTAGCTTAAAACATTTTGGGCCCTCCATTTACTTTTCTGAAAATAGAGAATAACACTAGTTGGCTGTTCCTGAATTTTCCCAAAATTTCCTGGTGCAATATAAGGGTAATTATAGGTAATCATATTCATGATAACCTGAACTTTTTGTGAGAAAGGGCAGTGACTCCAATTGTGTGCCTTTGACAACTGCTAATTTTTTATTTATTTATTAAATATTCAATAAATAAATAAAAAACCCTGCTAATAAATTGCCACCTCAGATACCGGAAGCTACAATCTGACTAATTGGTAATCAGTATTCTTGAACACATTCTGGCCTATAAATTCAACTTTCCATACACAAACTGTTGGGCATATCTCCTATATTCAGGATCATCTATACTTAAAGTTACAAAGGTTAAAGCAGCATTTCCCACCTGGATAGTTTCAGGATTATAGACCAGCTCCGAAAATTTGCTATTGGGCGTGGGTGCTGCTTAGAATTCTGGGAGTTGAAATCCTCATATCTGGGTACCTAGACTGGGGAAAGATGGTTTAAAGTATACTGTCTTTGTGTATGGTGCACAAAAAACTCCAAACCACTTCTAGAATGATAGTTTTAATAATAGTTTGCACAGGAATGCAGTACACTACATTCCTGTGTAACCATATTCTGGCTGAAATGTCTAAAGTGTTAACACTGTACCAAATTGAAGAATCTAATTACGTTTGAATTCCCTCACACTGTTAGTTTGGCAAATTCCATAAATGTTACTTTATCCTTTTTCCTTTTATATATTGGTACAGAACACTTGTTACTGCATGTTGAAGAAGAGCAGAGTTTTCTATTCTAAAAAAGCAAAAGAAAATTATTTGTATACTTACCAATAGATGGCACTAAAGACTTTTTTTTCAGCCATTTAATGTTGAACTGAAGTTTAGCTAAAAGCAACAGCATCAAATAACAATGCACTGCAATAGTATTACTGTGCTTGGGCAGTCTAAGTCAAAACTATAATTAACACAATGTCATATTTTGGCACCCCATTGCACTTTTACTATCCTGTAGGATGATTTCATTTGTAAAGCAAGTATTTCTAGCGCATCCTATACTAATAAAATATCATGACCAATAACTGTTTAGAGAACAGCTCTGATTTGTGATTTTTTTAAAAGAAAGTTGATTTTTAAAATGTGATGCTAAAAATAAACCCCCCAAAATGAATGAGTGTGTGTGTGTGTGTGTACATAATACAGTAAATGCATTTCATTTTCTTTCCTTCAAATGACAAATTTTTCAAGGAGAAGAGATCATTAGGTAATAGTGACCTATAAGAGGGGCACTGTAGCAAGGCTTTTAAAGACAATCCTGTTTGGCTTGCAGCAATGATCTTTGATCTGCATTGTGTTGTTTTGTTTTTAATTCTGTATCCGGGGTCTAAAATATAATTAAAAATATCTTCGATATGTTTTAATAAATAACCATCAGACCATTAACTTAGTCTAGTAAAAAGCATGATGATTGAAGCAAAAGTGTCCTATTTACATTTTTACAGAATATTAGAATTTGAACTTTGGAAGCAGCCTCTATATTACCTGAGTTGGATGAGAATAATCTATGCATTATTATTAATATATAACTAATATAGACAGAAACAGTATATTAGTTTACTGAGGACCTATCTTCTGAACATATGCAGTGGGGACAAAAGAAGCAGAATGATGCAAGTTCCCTGCCCCATATATACATGTCATGTTGCATGCACATATAATAGAGGTAGAGCTTTCATTACGTCAAAAGCAGCAAGCTCCTGTGGATGTCCACAAACAGATCTGTGATTCATAAGAAATAGCAAAGCAGAGGAGTGACTGTAAGGCAGTGTTTCTCAACCTTGGCAACTTTAAGAGTTGTGGACTTCAACTCCCAGAATTCAACTTCGATTTCCAGAATTTCTGGGAGTTAAAGTCCATACATCTTAGTTGCCAAGGTTGAGAAACACTGCTTAAAAGTGTGAGGGATTGTCAAGAAAATAGTTGGCTGCTATAGTTGGCTTGTGGTTCAAGTATTATGCAGATTTAATAATGTGCAAAATTTATTCCCATTTCCCTAAAAGTAAGCTTTGAATCTGTAGAGTACGTGTACAGGATTGAATCCCCAAATCAAGATAACCCTGTTTGTTGTTGCAGACTCTTTAAAGTAATTCCTAACTGTGTGTTAGCACATTGGATATCTTTAACAGGATGGGAAGTTTTTTAGTGCAAGTCCTAACTGAAATCTGTCTTTGATTAGGGCTGCCCTCTAGTGGTGGTCCAGATTTTCACAGTTCAGATCTGGTAGCCTTTTCCTTGACAGATAAATAAATCACATGTCAAGCATACAATATATAATAATTGATCAAGCTTGTCTTCATTGTATAATTTGCATTATCTGGTCCCATAGCAGCTAAGAATTTCTCCCTACTTGATTTCTGACTAGATTTTCTTTCCTTCCCACCCCCAGAAATCTAGGGCCAGGTTTTAAATGAATCCAACTGCCCTACTACAGTTTACATAATGCTGATCTACTATATGTGCTGTTGAATGTTAGCATCTGTTTTATAATTATTACTGTGGTTTATTCTCAGGTTTATCTCTTGGCCTTTCCGCTTTTGATGCCTGTCGGGCTAATCGAGGTGGTGGCAGGGGCTTGCCTGATCTGTCATCTTCAGCTGATTCTTCTTCATTCACTGTGCCAAATGCTGGTCTTGGCAACAGTGGTTGCCGGAAGCCTCTTGTTCCTTGAGGGTAGTTCCCTGTACCACCATTGTCCCTGTCCATTTCATTCTTCCACTCAATTCCGCATTGTTGCTGCCGAAGTCTTTGATCTCTCAAAATTTTTCCCGCTTGGGATTTTAAATTCAGCACCATGGCATGGTCAGATTCAGAATCACTGCTGTCACTTACTGCAAATTTAAAATATATATATGTAGATACATAAAATATATTAATATACTGACTGTCACAATAAGTTATGAACAAATGTTAACACAAAACTTTCAGAATTTTGAATATATTATGTTCAGTCGATATGGAACCATAGTTTAATTGGGTATTCTTTTGCTAACAAAAGTGATCACATAGGGAGAAGAGCAATGTTCATTGGCTGGTACATTGAGAGGGAACATATCTGTACCGAACACTATGCCTTTCTATACGGTTGTGCACAGCCAGATATCCACATTTTCTTGCTTATATACCGTAATGCATATAATATAGTAAATGTATTTTTATTTGTTTGTTTGTTTATTTATTTATTAAATTTGTACGGCCGCCCATCTCACCAAAAAGCGACTCTGGGTGGCATACAACAATCCAATAAAACAACACATATATAAAACAATCAGTATAAAAATATAAGTATCAATATTAAAAGAGGAATATTATAAAAACAAAATATACAGACCTAGCCAAAGAGATAATAAGAATAGCCACCTCAGCAATGGAGCCATCTAAGCATGTCTCTGGTTCCCTGGGAGCCCCAGGCCTGGTGACATAACCAGGTCTTGAGGGACTTCCGGAACGTCAAAAGGGATGGAGTTAATCTAATTTTGGGGGGTGGGGGGAGAATGTTCCATAGAGAGGGTGTCACGGCAGAGAAGGCATGTCTTCTGGAACCACCAAATGTATGTCCTTAGCTGATGTACCCTCAGCATGCTTTCTCTCCTAGATCTGATGGGGTGGGCTGATGTAATCATGGAGATGTGGTCCCTCAGATAACCCAGTCCCATGCCATGAAGGGCTTTAAAGATTAAAACCAGCACCTTGAAATGGATCCCGAAGCAAACTGGCAACCAATGTAGCTTGCAGAGCAGAGGTGTAACATGTGCCAGTCTAGGAGCACACATAACTGCCCATGCTGCTGCATCTGTCCCAGCTGAAGCTTCCAGATATTCTTCAAGGGGCAGCCCCATGTAGAGTACATTACAGTAGCCCAATCTGGAGGTGACTAGGGCATGAGTGACTCTAAGCAGGGCCTGCAGGCACATTCTAGCCTTAAAATCCCAGTCACACACACGTTTAGTGCCAATTTTGCATATTATTATTTTCTATTCCAAATGAGATTTCCCAAAGCAGAGGGACTGTGAAAAGGAAAGATCTTCATAACATGGTTAATACTAACTTTAACTACATTAGGCCATAGGCAGACCCAATATAGAAAAATGGCAGGGGAAAGTAATTCAATGAAGTGATAGTAGAAGCACACAATGTACGAATCTGTTTGAGATCAAAAGAATTGCAATACACATGCAGAGAGTTTGATCTTGTAATGCTAGGCAGCTGTTTGAATAACAGCATTGCAAGCAAAACACTTTTAAGAAACAGCTCATGACATAATCTTCACTTTCATAAGAAGAAAGTCTCAGGGGTTGTTCTGGATATCCCTAAATTACCTCTTGTTATAGTCCTAGGAAGTAACTCAAGAGAAATACAATAGTTTCTTTTATAGAATTGAAGGTGTTACAGCAAAACCTCCAATAAATGTTCTACTCTTGTTTCTGGCCAAACAGGTTTTGCAGGATTCTTTTTAATGGGACAATAATCAACAACAGGACTAAACAGATGGGTGTGTATATTATAGGCAGTGATAATGCCACCATAGTCACATCCAGGATTTGTTCCATTCAGCCCAATGCTATCATGTGAGCCCATCCTGTCCTACTAAATACACATCCTAGCAAAATTTTCTCCCTCTTCCTACAAACAGAAAATAAAAGGCACAGCCATCACGCTGGAATTGTGCTCTAGAGTACCCTGTATAACCCACGTCCTTAAACATACAGGTACAAGAATGCACATGCGCTTAACTGGCATCTAATATGAAACTTCATAGTCTGTCAGTGGCCCTACAGTAGGCCCAGATGCTGTAATAGATTGATGGTGTAATACTAGGATCCCTCTCTAGTATGGAATGAGTAAGAACACAGTAGCCAAATATTAGAATAACTGACTGCACATTTTATTACAAACAATATGAACACGCATGCACAACATAATGGATTCAAGCTACATAACTCAATGAAGGGAATGTATATTGGATAAGACAGAAGAAGGAGAAGAAAATACAATCCACATGTATGCTGCACGAAGACACTGAAAGGAGAGAAACAAATATTTGGGCAGTAAAGGTGCAAGAGGCAGAGAATCAGAAATGGAAATATTGCCTATCCCAGTGTACACAGTTTACTTTTACAAAGGAGGAAATGAGCAAAAATTAAAAAGAGCCATAGAAACCCAAAATCTATATTGTTTCTTCCAAAGCAAGAGTGTTATAATGATGCTATGAATTAGGAGATAGGTTCCTATGCAAAAATACTGCTGAATTGTAGTGTTTAATCTGGTAACCTACTGTGGCTGAAATGCAAAATCAATTTTTAAAAAATGCTTTAAAAATGCTTTAAAAGTTTAATTCTTTTAGTACTGATGACATCATGTGGCAGTATCTACCATAAGGAAAGCTGTTCGATAGCTGGCTTAATCTAGCATATCTACCACCATTATCTACAACCTGTCACAAATATCCCTGATAGGCAAGCTGTTACAAGAAGTCCTAGAGTTTCCTCAAACTTACAAAACAGGCAACAGGCAAAGGCTGTAATAGAAGGCAGAGACAAATAATAAATGACTCTGAGCTATTGATGCAACCAGGAGCAAAATAAAAATACATGACAGAGAACAAAGACACGTGACAGACATGAGCCTGAATCCTTGTAGTTTTGCAGAACAGGAAGAAGCACTTGGAATCAACTGAACTGACAGACTTTGATCCTAAGCTGCCATGGGTTGCTTGCATAATCTTCAATAGTCTACCATCTCTTCTATGGCTTTCAGTGAAAATCTGTAGTGTAGTTTGTACATCTTTTGAGACTGAAATATCCTAACCCCAAATGTCCCATCCCATCCTCGGAATACACCTTGCTAGAAGTGTTCCAGCACTGGAACAGATCATCCCACCTTACCAGAGGTGGTCCACCCACAAAATGGACCGTCACAACTGTTAAGCTGTCTCAGGAACAGTTCCATCCCAACATTTCTGCTGAGGCTGGAATGGGAAACTTTAGGACTAGGTTGTTTTTATTGTTTTACATGCTTCTAGCAGTTTTGAGCTATTTGATTTTTGCAATGCTGAATAAGAAAAAAGATAAAGTGTGATTCCACAGATGGGTTGGTTTTTGGGGGGGAAGCTGGGGTTTAATTTTCTTCTAATTCTTTTCACTTTTTCACTTGAGAACTTTTGCTGATCTTAGCCCTATCCTGTTCTCCAAACATGCCACTGAGAGGCCAAGTGTAGCCCTTGACAGGAAGAAGTTGCCCATTCATGTCTCAAAGACTCCGTTAAGAGATAAATTCTTCAGTACTAAACAGTAACTAAGTAAAACTTGTTCTGTAACGTGCTATGTACTAAATTATTCTCTTAAATGCATGCCAATAAAGTTATCTGCAAACCTTGCCTGGGAGTACCTAAATACTAATGATTGCTAATTGATTTATCAAGGCCACACCTTTTTACATGTTACTTTATTCTTGACAAGGCTGTCATAGGCCAAATAAAAAAGAGCACCTCGTTGACTTCTATGCTCCTATAACCTAGGAAGAGAGCTATAGATGTGTGTGTATATGCAAAGATCTCACATTTTTACAGGCAGCTATGGTCAAAGGTAGAAGACCGTATATGCCATTGATCACCTCTTCTATCCTGCCTACATAAGTATTTGTTTTGTACAGAATCATAGAATTAAAATAGTCAGGGAAAAGCTTTCTAGAGTCAAGGCATGGAGGAATATATTTGAAATGGCAGTGAAGCTGTATTTGATATAAATATACAAAACATAAAACCAGTATAGAATTGAATATAAGAACAATTTATAATATAATTAAGTATATAATGTGGCAGTGAAAATGCTGAATAATTCATTCTTCTTTTTATTCCAAAACTGCATTACCTTTAAAAGAGGATTGATTTCTTTTCCGTATTTTCTCTGCAAGTTTAGTATTTTTAGGTAGTGATAAGTAACGTGGTGCTTTGGTGTCCACCTGCAAAAAAAAGCATAAAATGTGTGACATTCAGGCAAAGAGAAATATATACATGACAAATATTAGTATAGCTTCTCATAGAATAGAACTTCGTGCAATGACCATTCTATTCATTTTAAAACACAAAAAGATATTTATGCATGTAGTTCTAACAACTGCCATGTGTTCAATTTTAGAACCCTTCCAACCCTTTTAGGTTGGAATGTTATTTAATGGATGTTATTTAATCAAGCAGCCATTGCTATTGAACTAAGATCAGAGCAAAAATCCAAATCAGCAACAGGTGTAATCATCTCAATATCTTTTAAATGATCCTGCAACCATCAATCTCTACTTCTCCTTGAAATCTCTGTAAGTACCTTCATACATGCATACTGATTTGCCCACCCACACATATATACCAGATTGCTGCAGTATTAGAATTGCTTAGGAATGTGGGAAGCCATGTGGCGTTCCTCTTCCTCTCTAGCTAGGCTCAAGATTTCTTAGTTCCTACTATCAGCGACAGCAAGAAACCAGAAAACTTCTTATCATAGTTTCCTGATTGACAGATCAGCTCTAACTGGCTGATTTCTGAACAGCAGGGCCATGTGACATTACCTAGTAAAAAGCTTTGCCAACATCAGGTTGCTGGAAATGCAGAGGTAGAAGTCACCTATAGGTAGCCTCTATTGAGGGCTTCCCAATTCTTTTTTAAAAAGTATTTCAAGTGACGTTTTTAAAGATAGTTAATAAATGGTGGCAATAGTAGTATCTAGTAGCTCAACAAGTGAGCTGTTTGTTGTTTCAAATGGATGAAACATCACTCAATGTTAGTCTACCAGAGAAAGACTTACTCCTTGCAAAGGCTGATCTTAGCCTAGTATCAGAGAATAAAGAGCCTGGCAAATAAATAACACTAATCCAGGCTGTAGCTTTTAAGGCCGTCAGTTTAAGAGCCTGCATAGAATTGATTTAATCTTGGTTCTCCTTTCTCTACTGTACCTTGTTTAGTCCCATTCTAACCCAGTTTGTCATAAAGAAAAATCTTCTTTTATTGGTGCAAGGATTTCATTCTTCCAGAACCATCACTTCTCTGCCTAGCAGTCCAGACATATTCAAAGACTGTGTATCTCAAATTTTTGGGTGCAAGCAAACAGCACAAGGGTAGATTTTGAAGGCTTTGCATTCTAAGCAAGGCAGCTAAATCTTTACTACTTGGGGGCAATGAAGGTTGTGATTCTTGCTACTCATTTTATGAAATTCATTCTGGATATTAAGGAAGCCAAAAAATGACCCATATTTATAAAATGGATTTCTAAATTTGTTCTGTATTGAATATATTTCTAAATATGTTCAAGAGTTGTTTAATCATGGACACAGTTGTAACATCACTCTTACCATAGATGGTAGGAAAAATAATTTGCAAAAGCAAGCTGGAGCAGAGGAGAAGATAGGCAAGGGATGTATTGTTTCCATTAAGAATGAATTATTTTTATTCACCATGTTGAAATAAAGATAAAGATCAGTCTGTAGTTGATTAAGTAATAACTTCATTCCACCAAAATGTTAATGTACTGATGACTAATAAAATCTAGTGTTGCAGATATTTGGTTTACTAATCCATGTATATTATGATAGATCTTCAATATATTTTTAATTGTTCAAATTGTTCGATATTTTCCACTAAGCAGAAATAGCTCTTTTTACAAAAAAGGTTAGAGGCCCTTGCTATAAAGGAATAAATAAAATTTTGATTATGAAACCAAAATAGTGGTCACTATCAATATCCCATGGTAGATTTGTCTCCAAAAGACTGCTTTTGTTCATTGATACAGTCAATGAGGTTGTGTTATCATGAAAAAGAATCCATAATTAGTTATACAGGATCAGTCTATTGAGAATCATTTAGTGGCCTAAGTGCTGCTCCATTTACATAGTAAAATATATTGCTTAATCAAATTATGCATGAAATATATTAAATATATATAAATATATATGTATATATAAGTACTGGTCTTGACAAACTGTTGCTCTTCCTAATGCTCTCCCTCAGACTATGTCGGCGGCGAATCAAAATTTCTTTGGCCTGCTTTTCATTTGCATCTTCAGCAAGACTGTATCTATTATATGATGGAGTCTGCAACAAACAAATAAGAAAATATTTGCTTTAAAATTATATTAACAGTGGTGGTTCTGATGCAAAAGATTTTTGCATCATGTCTTGCTTTTAAAATATCTCACAGCCAACACTTAAATTAGCATAACATTCAAGGCAAATACAACAACTGAAAATAATGCAATATTCCAAAAGTAATTTATCATTTTGGTAGTTTCTTTTAGTACCACAATTTATTTTAAGAACTAAGATGTTAAATATCAAAAATGTCAATAATTTCATGGAGAACATTTATATAACACAACAGATTTGATATGTAAGATAGGCATAGAGATAACACTGCCACTATGGCTAGATAAAAAGACAAACATCTCTAAACTGTTTTCCACACAAACAAGCTGGGATGCTCCCTAACTGATATTGGGAGACCAGAATTCCCACACTTGCTAAGACACATTTATTTCTATATTTATAGATACATTAAATTTTTATATTGCCAGAATCAGGATTCTTGGCACTGAAGTAAAATTTTAGTAAAATTTTAAAAATAATAATAAAACAATACGCTATATTAACTGTAAAAATCATGGTACCAGCCCAGTCACTGTTAAAACCATTAGACTTTAAATGTTCTGCAGAAGATTCTATCTTCAAAGTCTTCTTTTAAAAGACCTGGGTAAATGCTACTTGAATCCCTGAGTTATGATGGTCCATAAGTTTGTTCCACCATGGAAAAACACTTTGGGTCTTCACACCTCAGACATGAATTCTGAATCTCTCCAGGTGGAATGAGTACAGTATACCAAATCAATCAATTCCACCTGGAAGAGATGAATACATCTGGGAGCTAAGCTTTGTAGGCTTTAAAAATTAAAATTAAATTAAAATGTTGAATTAAGTTGTTGCCCCTGGAAGCCTATTGGAAGCAAAGCCAGCATCACAACACTGGTGTGACACTGATGTAACATAGCTATAGTAGCTTTCACCTGCCAGCATGCAAGTTGCTTCATTCCCTACCAATTGCAGTTTCCAAATAGTCTTCAAAGGCATGCCCATGTAAAGCTCATTGCAGTACCCCTTCTGGGGTGATAAGGGCATGAATTATTATCACAGGGCCCCCACTCAGGCATAGCCCCAACACTAAGCAATACCTTTTCCTGGAAGTACCTGTGGCCCATCCCTACTTGCATTTTGTATGGCTGTGCTTTTCCTACCAGTGTGCTGTTGGCCCTGATTGATAGTAGATGATAGTGGGTAACCATTACATTTATGTATTATTATTGCTACATCATTATGGTGGTTATTTTTATTGTGTTGGTTTTGATTAATTGGGGCAATTCATAAATATGGTAAATAAATAATATGAACAAATAAATAAACTTATGCACCAGCCAAAGCTGGGCAAAAGGTTCCCTGACCATAGCATCAACCTGCACTTCCAGCAACAGCCATGGCTTCAGGCCAACTCTCACTGATTGTAATAGAAATTATTTCTGTGTACACATTTTAAGATGGCATGCTAGTGTTTTTACCGCAAGAGGAAAAAATAGCCATCCGAGAAAGTAGATGTAGCCACACCAAGGTGTTAATGTATATCTTGTTTTCTACTTACTCTTTGTCGTATCTGATAAAGATTCTTCGTTAAAATATCTCTTATATTATCCATCTGACCAGAATAAGGTGTATTTATTTTTTCTGCTTCTTGAGGCTCACTGTTGCAACAAGGAATAAAATATAGAACTAAACAGATCACCCATTGGAATATAAGAATTATACTTTCTTTCAAAGATAGAATAGCATTTAAAAGGAAGAAAATGTATTTATCATCTCTTACATTTTAAAAAACAATAATTCTGGCTGGTCTTGACTAGTCGTATTAATAGTGCAGAACTACAATTTATTTAAAGCACAAGTTGATAAATCTTAAAGAAATCTACAATTTTCCCAAGTAGGCTTGTTCCATACATTCTTTCATTTGTAAGTATTTGAGAATTTAATTCAAATTAATTATTCATAAGACTATCAGCTGATTATAGAATTAATAATACCATATGCCTTTTAACATATTTTACTCAATTAAATGTAAATAACATTTTATATTATCAAAATCTCAATATAAATTTTGTTCTGAAAAACTGAAGGTACTGTATTTCCTAGTAAATTGTATTTTATCACAATAACAAGTTCATAACATCTGGCAGTAAAACTGCTCTATATTAACATTCTTTATTTTTTTCAGTTTAAATTGTCGTGAGCTTCCAAAGCCTCTGTGATCATCCACACTATATGGAATACCCTCCTCCACAGCCCTCACTTTGCTGATGTTTCATAAACAACTCAAAGCAGTTCTGTTCAATGAGATTTTGGGCCCAGTTGTGGGTACCATTGTCAAGTGTTTTTGCTTTTTAATTATCTTGATAATTGTTTGCTTGTTTGTATTTACTTCCTGGATTAGGGTGGCTTATGAGCACCATCTCATTTATATTTCTCATCTCAGTCTATTTCTGTTTCTATCCCTAACTCTGTCGCTCCATTATAGAAAATATGATTGCCCTCAGTTCTAATCTTACATGCATGCAAAAACGCATAGAGACACACAAACAAACCAATTCAGTCTATAAAGCAATGTTAACTCTGTTTCCTCTACTCTGATGGGAAGGAGTTTCTGGCTGGGAATTTAGGGAGTTGTATTCCCAAAACATCTGCAAGGTAACAGATGGTGGGGAAGAGAAGGCTGTTTTAGGTGTTTAATCTCCCAGTTACTCTCATTAAGCCTGGCTATTTGCAAAACTCATGGCTAGAGGCCCTTTTTCAGTGTTGCAGGTATAATCAGGAGCAATGTCCTTATAGAACGTACTCCTTCCAGAGTTCAACATATATTTAATTTATTATCATTTTATCAATTAAATACATACAAAACCAAATATTTTAAATGTTATCCCTAACATTTTACTTCCATAGCTGGTTTTACTTCTTTTTTGTTTTCTATTTGTATTTTATTATTAACTAATGGAAGGGTTTGGGAATATTTTTGAAAAAGAAATAAATCCCAGAAGTAACTAGACAGATTAAAGTGTTCAGCCCTAAATGTAAAAAAAAAAAAAATACAGCATGCTGCTTTTTGTCTTTTCTTGGGCTGCAAAGAAATAAAGATTTCAAGTTCAGTTCTTTTAACAGGTATAATCTGGCAATGATATTGTTCCATCTTTCTCTCTACTTACTTGATAGAAGCTAGAGATGGAACTGTGCTTAGCATCCCATTCTCTGCCATTTCAATGGCATGCTTTATTTCCAATTTCTGGTACAGGGCAACAATACTTGATTTTGGTTGGTTTTCCTTAATCAACAGTCTTCTTAGGTACTTCTTATCAAATTTTATAAACCTGTGAGAACAAAAGCCATTCTATTGATTAATCTGAATTAAAATGAATTGAAAGCCCAGCAAATTTTTCGTGTTCTTATGAGATAAATTTTTCTGCCTGTAGAATTTTAGAGAATTAGTTTCTAGCTGAAATGAAGTTTTGAATTTGTGACAGAAGTGAGTCAGAATTAAATATCCAGGCTTGCTAAAATGAAATCATTCTTAAACTGAGCCAAAGGAAATGTTTGTAATTTAGTAATAATCAGAATGTAAATTTTAAATTAAATAATAAATTGGCTTTTTCCACTTGTTCTTTTACAGTAGATTATTACTAAATATGCTACTTACTTATCCCTCCAAAAGCTGTGACCCCAATGTCCACACACATCTTCAATACCAGCCTTCATGTGATCAAAGAACTAGGACGTAAAAAAATAAAGAGTTATTACATTATTATTCAACCAATGCATATATTACTTCTTTTTGAAAGAAAAGGCTGTTTGATTTCTCAATACCAAAATAAACATTCAAACATTAAGAATACTACTTAATGGCTAGGAAACAAAAGAACAGTAAAGAATAACTGTAAAATGAATTGTTATCTAACACGTATGTTTTTAAAATCAACAATAAATTTATGTGACAAGTACATCACTAACAGTCAACACCAATTTGATGGAACATAATGGATCAAAGCACTGTTTGCATGTTATAAATGTCACATTATCTCCATTGGAAAAGTAAAGTCCTTCCAATTGAACATGATTCTTGTTAACTAGATAAACATGTCTTTTTCTCAGTTCATGGCACCCTCAGTGTCTTAGTAAGCTTTTCACAGTGCCCCTAGGCCAAAATAAATATCTAACTAGGTCCAAATTTAAAATATCCCACCATGCACAATTTGGAAACCATGGTTCTGGGCATTTCCCAAAAGGCATGTAATGCACCTCAAATGCAAACATACCCGACAGTAGATTTCCTCACTGACTGCTGGTTGCTTCTTATTTGATCTTTTGACATCAAGAAACTCCACCAGTGGGCGAATTGTCATTCCCTGTACAAAAGAGCCAGAAACAAGCATTACTTTCACTTCAGCCCAACATGATTTGCCACCATGTCATTTTCATATTTTGTTCAGCACATATTTGAATAAATGAATGGTCAGTATATAGCATAAGACTACAAATATTTGAAAGGAAAATACATTTGTGTTATGAAAGGAGATGTAATTTGAGGAGAGATTTCACATTCTACTGTTGGTTCTGATTATTTTCACCAAAGAGTATTAGATAAAGTTTATAAACAGACTCAAGTATAAGGAAAGTCACCATAAAATACATCAATAGCGAAGGCAGGAGATGACTGCTTCACAAACTAGAAAATTTATCCGACATCCAAGAGAAAGAGGGACAGAGTTTTGCAATGTTGTACAAGTAAAATAATACGTTGAATGCAGGATGCAAAGCAAAGAAGGCATCAGAAATAAAGCCAAATATGCAAGCCTATTTCATAGGATAGAGGGTGTTATTGTCAATGAATATGGCAAGTGATCAAGGAAAAGGCTTTGAGACAAAATCAGAGACATTCAGTCAGGGACATATACAATTTTGGATAGCATAATATGTTATTTTGTTTTTGTGTGTCACCTTTAGTATTGTGAATTGGACAAGTTGCAGGTTTTCTATAAAAACATCTACTGACCCCATTATGCATATAATTATTGGAAATATTCTTACCTGAATGAACACAGTAAAGAATATCACTACGATAGCGGCAGTAATGAAGAGTTTTTTTCTAGGAAATACAGCAGAAGGGAGCAGGAAAACAAGAGAAAAACATATAGCTCCTCGGAGGCCTCCATAAGCGATAATAAACTGGTCTTTAAATGTTATAGGGATTGTCCGATATACATTTATTACTTGAGTCAATGCAAAAACTCCTAAAAAAAACATACAAAACAAATTGATTGTGGTATCCTTCTGAACAGCTTCAACGTTTGGGAATGAAAGGTACAGTGGGTCTCTTCCTTTTTCTATAGCTGTTTCCAGTTGGTGTTAGGTAGGAGGGAGAGATCTAATTCAATTACAGAAGTCCCTAGGACAGCCTTTGTCAATCTTTTGACCCTGGGGGAACCCCTGAAATATTTTTCAGGCCTTGGGGAACCCCTGCACATTCAGGCTCAAATATAGGCCAGAAATTACAAAATTATTATATTATTTTCATGTGTAGGCCTGTACATATGCATTAACAGTGTTCTTAAACTAAATAAAGAATGAAACCTACCTCTTTAATGTGAAGTTGCCCAAATTTGAATATTTTTTTAAATCATGATCTCCCAGGGAACCCCTAGTGACCTCTCATGGAACCCTAGGGTTCCATTGAACCCTGGTTGGGAAACCCTGCCCTAGGATCTAACCTTTCTCCACTCTTATTTAACATCTCCATGAAACAGCTGAGTGAGGTCATCTATCAGGTATCAACTATATGTGGATATACAATTTGCATCTCCATCTTAGGCTGACCAAGTTATGCTGTCAGTGTTCTTTCCCAGTGCCTGGAGGCTATGAACCCTGGATGGGGAAAAACAGGCTTTATCTTAACACTAGCAAGACTGAGTGGTTGTGGATTTGGGAGATCCCTTTGGTCTGGAATGAGTTTCTCAAACAGAACTGGGGTGCAATATTGGGGTCCCCTTGGACTCTCCTCCTGCTAAAAGAAGAGATGGCAGCCATGGTCAGGAAGACCTTTGCACAAATCCATCTTTTGTGACAGTTTGTAGAGTAAGGAAGATGACCTTGACAGAGATATCTAAGTCCATTACCAAAGTGACAAGGGGTAAAACATATTTTAAGCCTACAACAGACAGATAGTGTTCATAAGTGGTTCAGACAGACGCTTCCCTAATTCACTGAAGTGTAAGAAGGGGGAGGGGTACAGCACAATCAGACAAGATTCTGTTAGTATTGCCAATCTCAATAAAAGTACTTTTAGCCTTCCTGTGGAGTTGATTTCTTAGTCTGGTCTACCTAGTGGAGCTGACACAATTGTACCCATTCCTGGATTGGGAGGCACTAGTCACAGTCATTCATGCTCTAGTCATCTGCTGTCTAGATTGCTGCAATATGCTCTACCTAGGGTTGCCCTTGAAAACCACCCAGAAGCTGCAATTGGTTCAAAATGCAGTGGTGTGAACAGCTATGGATGCACCTCAGTGTGCCCAGGTAGCACCACTGCTTCACAAGCTGCATTGGCTCTGTATAAACTTCCAGGTGCCAATTATCACCTATAAAACCCTTCATGGCACCGGGCCAGGTTACTTGTAGAACTGCCTGTCCCTAATTGTCTCTGCTCATCCCATGAGATCTGGCAGAGGAGGCATGTTCTGGGTTCCTTCCCCCAAAAAACGGAACCCAGGGACATGGTTTCTCTGTTGCAGTGCCTGCCCTGTGTAACATCATTCCCCCTGAGGTTTGGACACCCCAGTTTTGTCCTGCAAGTCCCTAATGACCTGGCTCTACCCCAAGCATTCACTGAGATTGTCGGATGAAGCTGGATATCAGACCCTTGGATGAGATATGTGTTGATTGACCCCAGTTACTTCTGTTATTCCATTATCCTGTTGGCTTTTTAATATTCCAAAGATATGATACAATATTTTTAATTCCTTGTTTTCATGTCCCTTTAAATTGTAAGTCACCCAGAGTTGCTCTTGCAATTGGGCAGCCATATAAATATCATAAATAAATAATAAAGTGCTTGAATACTTACATTTAAGGTAATGGAATGCCTCAAAAGCAACATAGAAACAGAAATAATCTTCTCTTGATATTATAGAAAGGTACACACAGACATACATCATGGCTGAAATCTTTTTTTACTATAATTGTAGATGTTTTTTTGTAATGAAAATATCATATTTACTATAATTTTAAAAAGAAGACAAATTAAGTATAGCCCATGACCTTTTTAAGATAGCCAAGTCAATAATTCCTCAGGAATTTCTGTAAAAGAAGAGACTCCAGAGCATCTGGAGGGAGACCCTGAGATGTACTGCTGGTGTCTTCACACTGTATAGGATGTACAGGGTGTCTCCTACCACATTCTGGTGTGAATATGCCTTCTTTCTTCCTTATATAATTATTGGGTTTAGTTGATAGATCAAAGTTTGGTCTACTACTCAGACAATTGTTTGTAAAGTGTCACTGTAAAGAGCATGGCAGCCTCTTGAGGAAAGGCCATTTCTTTGTCAAAGATACAACTCCATAAAAGATAATCATGTTTCAGTGGTAAAGTAGGTTGAAGTGCAATCTAGAAAGCTTTAAGTGGCTCTTACCTAGTGAACGCCAAATCAAACAAAACAGCAGAGTGAAGCAAACAAAGGCCCAGTTCCATTCATGGTTTTTTCCTACTGTAGATACTCCCATGAAAATAAAGATAAGGGTTTCACTGACACTGCTCAGCATCTTCATGAAATATTTTATAGTAGTATAGGACTTCTGGGAAACATTCTCCTCCACATATTTATTCATGGTCATAGCACATGCTGTAATCCTGCAGGAAAAAACTAGTTCAGTTTCTCTGTATTTTTATTACAAATACTTAACTGGGTAACGTGCATCTGAAGTAAGCCCAATTACTCTAAATGCAAATTATTCCTATCACCCAGAATCATTAGGGAAGTTAATGTCACTGAGTTCAGTGAAACTGAGCTTCTTCCTTTCATCATTGCCGAACACGTTTCTTGACACCATATAACAAGATCTCTGGGAACATTTACAGACTTTTTTGCAATCAACATATTGCATTGTGTGGACCGCTCTGCAGTCAACTATTCTAACAAAGACTTAATTGTTATTTGCTTGTAGAAAGTAGAAAGTGAGCATTCCCATTGGCTTTTATGGCTCTGAAGAGACATAGTATATTGCTGTGTTGGCCATATAGGCCAGGTGGCTACTATAATTAAATGTCCCCTCTTTTGTTACTCAGCATTCTGAGATTCAGTGTGGTTATGATTTCACTTTTCAAAGATACCATTTCATGATATCAGAAAGACTGCAAATAGATATCCTGTGTGGGTGGTATTGCAGTGACTCCTGTTTTAATCTTGAACTTTAAGATGTGTTCCGTGATGTTGTTGCTATCAAATATCTTTCTGGAACAGATGTTTCTGAAACTGTACAAACTGGATTTCCTTCTGCTTCTGATGAGTCTACCTATTGTTATATATTTCGGTCACATGTATGGGTTGTACTTTTATATAAGATAAGCTAAACTAAGCTGAGGTCA
Organism: Candoia aspera; assembly: GCF_035149785.1. Taxonomy (NCBI): domain Eukaryota; kingdom Metazoa; phylum Chordata; class Lepidosauria; order Squamata; family Candoiidae; genus Candoia; species Candoia aspera. The sequence continues at coordinate 35,312,899 of NC_086157.1, forward strand.
CCTTCCAGTTAGCCTTAACTTCTTCTCATTGCCATTGTTATGGAAATGGTCTGTTATTGTATTCTAGGATACAAAAATGAGTTGCATTTTTAGGTACATATTTAAAGCAGCTTAGATAGGAATCTTTAAAATTTACTAAGTCCCCAGAGTGGGACAGGGCATATCTGACCCAGTGGAGAAGCCACAGAAAGTTCTTGGCAATAGTTCTCATGCCATTCTACAGTTTTTGATAGCCAGAGCATGTTGTTGCACAAAGGAGGAAGTAAGAGAGTTCTACTGTACTGTGGGGCTGCAATTCCAGTCTTCATTTCATAGTTCCCACCTCATCTCTGAAGTGGCCCAGAACTACAGCCGTTTATCAGATCCCCACATAATTACTGCATCCCCAAGAAAATGTGAAGCCCCCCAGTAGACACTTCTATGAACTTTCATCCAATTTCCAAAACTCTAATAGTATGTTGAAAGCTAGTCATAGTCTTACTTTTAGTTCAGTTGTAAGATTATATAGATATTTCTTATGACTGGGGTGGTCTGAATTTGGCTAGTTAACTACAGCAGCAATGTAGATTTCACCTCTAAAAGCTGGAATAAATTATAAATTATTTTCATTTTATTGAATATATTTATTTTGCAACCCATGTCAAAGTACTTATAAATTTAAGTTCCAGTGATTGAGAATGATTATTATTCTCAAGTATGTGAGTACAGGGTTGACAAACGTATTCAAGACATTGCTAGTGATTTGATTTGTATTTTGTTGTTCTGTCTTGTCAGAGAAAGCTTCATCCTTCAGCATATTGATTTCAGTTTATTTAAGTATTCCCAGGTAATCACTTTCATTTATCTAAAACCATTTTAAACTAGAGTGGGCAGACCTATCAGTAATGCAAATCTCCTTGTACAAGCACGGCAGTTTATGTCTAGTGAATGGAAAAATCTAGATCACAAGATGTAATCATGACATCTCTTTTGGCTTTTTCACAATGCAGTCTTAAGCTTCCTGGCTCCTCTTCTGCATTTTGTGATATATATGGGTTAGGCAAATTTATTGAAAGCACTTTATTCTGGCTTGATCAAAATCACTGATAAAAAATCACTGATTTTTATGAAAAAAGAAACTTAGCATTCAATGTACTATTACATTCCTTTCTAGTACCAATGTATATATAAATGATATAATACATTGGAACTAGAAAAGAATTTAATAGCTCAAGCTATTAAATGCTAAGTCATAATGTAAATTGGTTTTGGCTTAGCTAGAAGTGGGAACCTAGCCATAGTGGCTTAGCACCATGTGTGAATGAGCCACTACAACTTATTTAACAAATCATAGTTAAAAAAATCTGGCCTAGCTTGATAACAATTGGTGGTTACCTATTTTATATAGATATTTATTTATTTATATTTCAAATTTAGTCACCGCCCATCTCACTATTCTCAGCAAATACAGCACTGAAAAAAACAATAGGATTTTATAAGAAAGATCACCATTAATACCTTAGGAGCTCATAATGCACATGTCTGAATCTTCCATAATAAGAGTACCTATGATAGTCTTTACAACCAACACAGTAAATAATCTTGCAGCAATGTAAGAATTAGTTGATGAATCAGATTTATGAATGCTGAAATTAATATCATAATTCGAAGGAAATTGGGAACCACACATGTGCTATTAATAGGAATGAAGGGAATAGGTGGTGCTCTTAAGATTGAGTCAGGTGAATTAATATAGTACATTATATTTAACAAAATGCTCAGTTAAATAAATTTCCACTTTTACAGTTTACGCAATGAAAGTCTAGTTTTCAGATTTAAGCCCTATTACTTCATTCATGTTTTTCCACATTAAAATATTGGAAATAATTAATTATAATGTGAGAACATTGTATTTAGGAATGCATCATATTACTAAAATATTAAAAGTAGGTTTTTAAAAATTGAAATATGGCACTAAAAAGGCAAGAAATACAACATGTTTTGCATAAATGAGAAGGGAACATTGATCTTGCTAAATACATGAATGTGCTAATCCCTCTGATGAAATAATCATAATCATGATATTCAGTCTGTTATTTGTGCAACACTTTATCATGTTTGAGATATACTGATTTCAACAAATCTTTTAAAATAATTTAAAGATGGGAAGGGAATTGAAGGCTGAAGCTTACTGATTTGACTAAGGTTACCTTATAAAGTGTAGAGCGGAAACAAGCTTTCAAATAGAAATCACTTTTGTATATCTTAAACTTTTAGCCATTTTCTTGTACCAGCTAACATAACTATCTTCCTAATTGTACTGTAGATAATACTAATTATAATCATTGAGTTGAAACATTTTCTTAAATCAGTTACTCTTTTAAAATTAGATTGCAAATTGCTAGAAAGTAAAAAGATGTGTGTGTGTGTGTGTGTGTGTGTGTATATATATATATATGTGTGTGTGTGTGTGTGTGTGTGATTTATTTGCAACAAGCCTATAACATGAAAAACAAACATGCTCAGTTTACTTAATATCATCTGTCACATTATTGTCTGATCAACATAGAAGACCCTTCAATAATTGGCAAAGAGTGTTCAGACATGTCCTTGATGGCACCACATATTTTCATCTGTGGAAGACTGAACGGTACAAGGGGTGTGAAATGGTTCCAAGACTACACTAATAGAGATTAGTAATCAGAACTATTGACCTCAGGAAGACAACTACCACAGTATAATTTCACTATCTAAGTTGGGTGAACATATTAAGTTAGGCTGTTATTTGAAACCAAAACCTGTCACAGAAACCCAAAGAAATCATAACTAATCTGAAGAAAACTGAGCATTGTACCTTTCAATTTTTTTTACCATAATAGACACTGGACTTGCTAAATACTGGTAACTTTGAATTTGGAAAATAGATCCTGGTTAAACAAAAAAAAAATTGAAGAGCATAGTTACTGTCAATGATGCATTCAAGATATTCTTAGCCCAGGTTTGTTGGTTGTTTTTTTTAAATATACTTACGCCATAATGCCTGAAAGGTGAAACATTTCAGCTGTTATGTATGATAGGTAACTGTATAAGAAGACAAACAGTGGCTCAATCACTCGAATTTTATGGGTGAAACGAGTAGTAAAAGCTGCTACAAATCCAAGAACGATTCCAATCAAAACTCCACCAATGCCAACTACAAAAAAATTAGCAATTCCAGCAAATATGTCAATGGCCTCAATTGTACGCATCTGGCAGAAAGATTTGAACAAGTTGTACAGGACCTATGAAGGGAAAAGTTTAGCTTTTTAGAATCCTTTCCAAATAACCTTACAGTATTTTAACTGGAAATGTAAATTACATACTATTGCTATTACATAGTTTCAGAAAGTAGAACAAATGAGAAAGAATAGGAATACCTGATAATGGAACATCCTCTAGCCAAAGTTGAATACCTTTCAGTTGTGTTGCATTCTCTTAAAAACATGTATCTTTTTAAATTTTTTCCCCTTGAAATAAGTATGTTCAGTTATTCAGTCCTGTATATCATAATGAGGAACCTGCAGTCCTCAATCTAATGTTGTATGCCTGAATTTCAAAAAAATATTCATAATCTTGTCAACCTTCTGAAGAGAAATAGCTGTCTCTTACCTGTCAGCCTTGTGTATGAGAAAAAGTTGGGGGAGCGGGGAGAGAAGAAAAAGAAGAAGATGTCATGGGGAAAAGTTACGTGTCCAAAAGAAAGACAGCAGGTGGTTTCATCCATTTGGGGTATTTATTAAGACTGAAGTACTTTGGATGAATTCCCAAAAGGTGCTTCAGCAGCTGCCACATAATCCTGGGAAAAGGATCCAGCTGCATTAGCAGAAGTGCTGCGTTCATGCCTCCACGTGCTCCAACACTTTTGTTTTTGAATGAAATCCAAAGCCCTACACAGTCCTAGTATTCATAATGCACAAGGAGCAAAGACAAACATCTGTCCATATCTATAGGCTGAATACAATAAAAAATATTCATTATAACCAGACAAGCAGGAGCTAAAGTTACATTCATAGCAGCCAGGTGGCAGAGATATGACTGTTTTTATCTACAGCTTATTGTGCAGGTTAATTACACAGGACTAGCAAGAAGTCTGTATTTTCTTCTTGTGGCCCAGAATCCAATAGTACTCAAAAAGTAATGGTAGTGAAGAGTAAGTGCTTGCTTGCTGTCATCACTGCCATAAAGTAGACATCACACAATATTCTAGTCCGTATCTGATCAAATTCATTCAGCTTTTTCTGCCAACATTGTTTTATTGTTCTCATTTCATCTTCTCGTTGCTCCTTCAGTCAGACAGCTTGTTTGTTTCCACTCTTTAGAAGAACAACCCTATCAACTTTCTAGGTCATTTCTCCATTTCCAAGGTCAGCAAGGGCTTTGAAAGAATTGTTTGTCAAAGTGACAGTGAAAAGCTATCATGAAACTATTTGAATTCATCCGTGTTCAGAACTGGATCAGCTTTTTTATTTATGCAAAAACTGTATACTGCCTTCTTCACATGACAGTTTACAAGACCACAACAAAACATACAGCAAAACTGAATAAGGATAAAACAAAAATATAGTAGTCAAAATTATGACAGCCCAGCACCTTGAGCACCTAAAATGCCACTCAAAATAAGCAGATCTTGGGAGTCTTCTTGAATGTCTACAAGCTGAACCATGTAGGGCTTTAAAAATAATAAACAGGACTTTGAATTGGGCCCAGGAGCAAACAGATAACCAGTACAAGTATGATAGATTGGGGTCATTCTGAATCTGTTTCCACTGTTTAGCAGATGGAACACTACATTCTGGCCCTACTGTAGCTTTCAAGTTGACTTCACAGGTATGGCACGAAAGCAATCTAACCACATGATGAGTGTGAGAGTCACTGTCAGGGTCTCCCAGTCCAAAGAGGCCCACAATTGTAATCAGCTTCAGCTGGAGAAAGGTCTTTCTGGCTATAGCTTCCACCTGTTGCTGTATGAGGATTGAAACTGAGCTTATTTTGACCCATCTACGCCATCAAAGCCTTTAACAGCATCTCCTATCCAGCCTAAGTTGGAAATGTACAATGGTATCATCAGCATACCTTACTCCAGCCAACAGATAACCTCCTTAGTGACTTCCTGTAGCTGTTGGAATAACATGACACTTGTCCTGACACTTTGTATTTTCTTCAAACCTACATTATTTATTCTAGAACTTTCTGCATTGCACAATGCAAATTAAGGAGAAGTGGAATTAATTATTTGGCCCCTCAAAATAGTTTGAAATGTATTATTCATTGCATTAGAATACAAATATCTGTAATGTGGTGCAGGGATCAGCAAACTATGGCCTGTGGGCCAAATTTGCCCTGTCACCTGTTTTTGTGCAGCCTGTGAGGTAAGAATGAATAGGTGGGTGGCAGATTGCCAGGCCTGAGCCTCTGCCGAGCTCCCAGGGTAAGGGACAGGACCAAGGCATGGGGTGTCCTGGGCAGCAGCAGTAACCTATCAACAGCCTCCTTGTTGGCAGGTGGGCTGGTGCAATTGCTGCCATGCTGCTTGGCCTGAAATAATGGCAGCTGTGCCCGCAGAGACACCCTTTACAGAAAAAGTTTGCTTACTCCTGTTCTAGAGATTTGATTTTTGAAAACTTTGATTATTGAAATCTTATATAAGGTTACTTACACTGCTGAGATAAAATAAAGGCTATACTTTTTAGTTTAGACATGTTCTTACCCTAAATTAAATTTGCTAATGAAAAATAAAAGAAAAAATAGATGAGAAAAAAGTCTTATGTATGTCGGTATTATTTGTAGTGACAGGTACAATGCATTAATGTTTCACTATTAGGTGACTAACTTTCATGACCCACAAATGCATTCCTGCTCTATTCAGAGCATCCTTTACTCTTTGTTGCTATATCCAACTTTAGAACTTCAGCTAATGTTTTCTATTATTGATCAAATAAAATTTAATTGAACAACAACTTGTCAACAGTCTATCAAACTAACCATAGCTTGTCCTGGTTCAGACATAATAAGAAGTATGTGTGGTTAGCAGAAAGTAGAAGCAAAACATGTTTGCTATACTTGTGGTAAAAGTGGATGCATTGGCAAGAGGGACAGTATGCAAACCATATTCATGAAATTGTGTCTCATTAGCCTGTGGGAAAGCAGTACCTGTAACCATATTACAAGCAACAAGGTGTTGAACCACACACACACACACACACACACACACTCAAAGAGCTAGAAATAGTGAAAGGAGGTGGCAGTGCATTTTACTTCTATGATGCAGAGACAGAAAGGGAAATTTGAGCGGTGTGCTCCCTTCTCAGTTTGAAACAGCCTGCTTACTTCCTTGTTCTACTCCTCAGGCATTCCTTCTGCCTATCAAATATCAGCCATTAAAGACAGACATTAACCCGATTTTATATTCAGCAGAATGAAACTGTAATACTTTTCCCGGACAGTGCCATTTCACATTGCAATAGCACATCGCATGACTGGGTGCTCCATTAAAATGCAAATGAAGGGGGAAATGCAAATCTGAACCTTCTTTGTTATGAGAACTGTACGTGAATAAGAAACTTTATTTTATAAAGTAAGACAGAATTTTGAAATGGTGGCTCAGCCCAACAAATTTTATCTCTTCACTTCACTGAATTTAAGATGGAAAAAAAAAAGTGTAAATGAAAATATTTAAAGATGGCTTGGGGGGCTGCTGGAGCTGAAAAAAACATATGGGAGGGATTTAAATACATGCATACATAATTTAAAGAAAAGTACTGTATGATACTGTGATTTCCAAGACTGGAATGTTATGGCACCTTGAAAAGCAGCTGATGTTGTTATGGCATAATGTTTGTGTGATGAATTGTGCTGTAGTTCACAAATACCTATACTCGTAGAGGTGACTCATTGTCTTATCGATGACTATTCACTTTCAGTCACTCCTGTATTTATCTTTTTTTTCTTACTGACTTTTCATTTGAAAGTAGGATAGAAAAAGTAATTAAAAACTTAGTTCAAATAATTTCTCAATATGTGCCAAACACACATCGCTATAGATATTTTTCTATTTCTAGAAAAAAAAAATTGGATGTTATAGCTTCTTCTAGAAAAAAATCTAGAATTTTAGATCGTCCATCTGATAGAACTGCACTCTGTGATGAGCTTAAAATAGTGAAATAAGTTCTTGTGGGTTTGTGATACTAGCAGAATTTAGTTGCAATGTAGCCATAATAAAATTATTCAAGCTTCTTTCTAAATGAAAGGCTAGATGTAGCATGATTCCTCTTCTGTAAGTTTGTTTTCTATGTCTTCTACTTAGCTTATAACTAAATAAAGAGTACATTGGAGTTGGGCAGCTAATAAATTCAAATAAATAAATAAAAAGATTTTTATTGTAGCTATGTAACATGCAGTCTACATTTCTTACCACATTACTGGAACAAAGGCCTATCCTTATTAAGTATTAAATGTAAGGTTTATCTTTTCCTTCTTCAACCTGAACAGAATAAAAAGTCCTCCTCACATTGCTAGAAAACTTAAGAATTAAAAAAAAAAAAAGATTAGCACCACCTTTTAATGAGCTGCATTCTATATATCTAATAGTTTAGTACATTAACTGAGACAGTTTGGTCTAGTGGTTAAGGCTCCGGGTTAGAAACCAGGAGTCTGTGAGTTCTAGTCCCGCCTGAGGCCTGAAAGCCGGCTGGGTGACCTTGGGCCAGGCACCTTCTCTCAGACCAACTCACCTCACAGGGTGGTTCTTGTGGGGAAAAGAGGAGGAGGAAGGAGTATTTAGTATGTTTGCCGCCTTGAGTTATTTATATAAAATAATAATAAAGGCGGGATAGAAAATAAAATAAATAAATAAATGTGCTTTGTTGTGATTTACTGTAGGAGGAAAAGGAATGAGTACAAAATATATGATTTACAATACTTGATGACAAAAATACATTTATATCTGCTAAAACTTTAACAGGATGTTTAAAATATTAATAGCAATTCACGCAATGAGTTGTGTATAACACCTTTCATCAGTGTAAAAACTGATGCAGCACACAGCAGTATCTTTATTTCTGCTGGCAGTACTGCTGTTACTAAGAGGCATATTATCACCTTTACCTGCACAGTTGGGTGATCCTTGACAGACGTGAGAATGTTGTAGAAATATAAAATATTGTTATATTTAATGCAGTCATTTATTATAGTTAAACACATAAGGTTCTCAAGGCAGCTTCCATGACTTATTCTTTTGGAACAAACTTCCATTTGTATAAACAACTGATCAGGATCTTCTACCAGGAAGACAGGATAATTTTCCAGCTATCTATTCCTGTGCAAAACTGAATTCAAATTCCCCTTCCAAATGCAAACAGTTGCCAAAGGCAGGGGCAGATGTCAGGAAGGGCAAACTCATTTATGTGGTATCGCAGTCCATTCATATTTGATTTTAGCAGAGAAAGGGTGAGTCTCCGAGCTACAGATTGTTTCAGATCTTTTAAACTTTATGGTATTGTTTACAAAATAGAATTACCATTCACATGTATAGCAGGAAATAATTCAAAGGCTTACACATTCTCATGCCCTTGGAGATGTTATTCAGTAAATAATACAGTCTTCCCATTTTCTGTCTCACTACCTGTCCTGCATGAAAATTAAAATGCATTTCTTTCTTGTTAGAAAATCAGCATATATGATGAATGATCAGGATAACATATGTTTCTAGCTGTATGTATATGGTAGGGATGTGCAATGCCGTTCTTAAAATCAGGGCATAACTAGAGCTCTCTGGGCTCCAGTGCAAACTTTTCAGACTGCCATCCTAACGTTAGTCATCAGTTAAAGGAAACCTGGCTAATTAGAGAATGCAGACCTGTTCTCCTGCCTGGAACTCACACTGAAGCATTTTGGGGTGAGGAGAAAAGCGGGGGCATAAAAAAGTCAAGCAGCCACTGTGCAGACAAAACCCAACCCCTTCTTTAACATATCCACCATCTTGACTTTTTCTGATCTTGCCCCCCAAAGAGTCTGCTTATGTAGGTGAGTTGCACGAAATAAACAAGCAGGTAAGTATCCTCATGTTGGGGTAATTTAAAAGACTATAATAATTTGCTATTACAAATAATAACATTTCATATTTTGAATACTTAGATTACTAGACAATCAGGTTTAAAATCCTTTCTTCTCTTTGTTCCTTACTCTCCTAGAGCAAAAGCCTGAAAATTTTATAAAAGGTACATAAGCGCTGCAAAAAATCCATTGCTGAAGTCATCATCATATATTGTGAAATTTCTCTTCTGCTAAGATTTTTTTCCTCTACATCACAATAAAATTTGTGCTTTGACTTTTCCCTGGCTCTATTGCATAAAGTTCAAATGGTTTTGTGTGTGCATATGTGTAGGTATGTAACTTACCACAGTTACAGCATCATTCAAGAGCGATTCCCCAAAAACCAAGATGTACAGCTGCTCATTGACATGAATATTTTCAAAGACAGCCAGCACAGCTACAGGATCCACTGCTGAAATCAAACTGCCAAAAAGCAGGCTCTGCAGTAGAGTGATGTCACTCAGACCAAAGGCCTCAATCTGGCAAATGGCAAAGAGGGAAATGCCAATGCCAAATGAATTCCAGAGCGTGCCCACAACAGCATACCAAAAAATGGTGCCAAAGTTCTCAAAGAAGAGGCGTGTTGGCATAAAATAACCAGCATCAAGGACAATTGGAGGAAGAAGATACAAGAAAAAAACATCGCTCTTCATCACCGGTGGAGACTTTTCCTGTACCCCAAATATAATTCCACCTAAAATTAGTCCAATCACAATAAGGAGACAGCTTTCTGGAACTATATGGGGCAATTTGTGGTAGAGATGAAAACCTTCAAATTAATGTAGAGAGAGAAAGAGAGAGAGAGAGGGAAGAGGTATTACATTATAATAAGAAACATTATGATATTATTCTTAAAATGTTAATTTTGTTCATTTTTTTATCTAGACCATTCCCTCTCATACATTTTAAATAAATGTACAATTAAACCCACAAAAGAAAAAGAAAAATAACACATGCTCTTCATTCATTACAAGTTTCATAAAACCAAAGAGTCAGACTATAAACTTGCTACAGGTAGAGTCTGCAGGAAAGAGTTGGTCTGTTAGGTAATAACCAGCTTTCAACTCATGAGATAACTTTATTCTTTAATGGCTTGATGCCAAAGCTTTAAAACCACTTAGATAGAAATTGTGCTGATTAATTCAGACTTCAATTAATCTTGTAGTTTTGCAAAAAGTTCCTTAAAAGGGTATGCTTTATGGTTTAGCTAATGAGATACAGTGTTCTGGCAAGTGTCAACACTGGGCCAACATCCTCTGGGGTGGGATGCTTGGCTCTTTGGAAGGAAAACTCTACATACTAGAGCTGCAGGATAGACCAGGAAGTCCAAAAAGTATCCCAGAGAAAAGCAATGGCAAACCATTTCCATAGTAAAGGTAAAGGTTTCCTTTGACATTAAGCCCAGTCATGTCCAACTCTAGGGGGCAGTGCTCATCTCCGTTTCAAAGCCGAAGAGCCGGCGTTTGTCTGTAGACACTTCTGTGGTGATATGGCTGGCATGACTAAATGGACCGCCGTTACCTGCCCGCCGAAGCGGTACCTATTAATCTACTCACATTTGCATGTTTTCGAACTGCTAGGTTGGCAGGAGCTGGGACTAGCAACGGGAGCTCACCCCGTCACACGGATTTGAACCACCGACCTTTCTTATAGGCAAGCTCAGCAGCTCAGCAGTTTAACCCGCAGCGCCACCGTGTCCCTACCATTTCCATACTACTGCCAAAAACCTAAGTAGATATGCCCATGAAGTCATTCACAGTGATTGGAATCCTGAATGAGTTGTTTCCTTCAGTATATTTCTATTCATAGGATATTCCCATCTGCACACAAGTTGTCTCCTTTTTCACTATAGCCTTTGAGACTCTCTACTTTTGCTCTGGCATGTTGGGGAACCTACCTAAAATAATGCAATCTTAAGGAAAAGAGAAATCACATCCCACATCTCAGACACATCCCAGATGTCAGTCCTATCTGTGAATGGAACAAGATCTACAGGTATTTCAGGCAGTAGTTTGTGGTTCTGGACAGTAATATGGGGCTGTTTGGACTATGAATGTACAGATAGTCTTCCACTTATGACCATGCATTTAGCAACTGTTCAAAGTTACAACAGTGCTGAAAAAAGGGACTTACGACCGGTCCTTGCACTTACAACTGTTGCATACTGATATGTAGGCATGCATTGTACGCTGACCTTGTTTGAGTTTGCAGATCTCATGCTTGCCTGTCACTCTCTTCATCAAATCATTAAAGGATGTTCTAAGTCTAAGTCTTTTTCCAATACTATCCTGTTGCCATGGGCTTAACACATGATTCAGCACCTGTTGCTGTCCTAGTGGCTTCTGGATACCTTCTCCAAGGTCATCTCACTACAGTTAGTCAAGTCTGAGGCTGCACCACCCCAGCTAAAGAACTGGATGTGATCCAGGATGCAAAATGTAAAGTTAGTGAAAGGAAGAACTCTTGAAAAGGTTTTCTAGATTTGCCTGAGCAACTGAAGATCTCATGGTCTTCCATGCCTACCTAATGGTACAGGCAAGATTAAAAGTTGGACTTTTAATGATTGGTGATTAATTATTCATGAATTACTGAATGACTGTTGAAGCTTCTTGGTGGAGTATGGGAACGGCAGCTTCTATATTATATATTCATAAGAACTTCCACTGACCCCTAACATTATTAAAGTAGCTCACTCAGAGCTTTCCATCACCATCCTGCTTTATGGATACTTGTTATGGGCATATCAGAGATGACTACTGCTTGCCCTTTTCTTAAAGCTGTCTCAGACCAGCTGTGGTTAACTATTTATTTATTTATTTATTTTCTATCCTGCCTTTATTATTTTTATAAATAACTCAACTCAAACATACCTAATATTCCTTCTTCCTCCTATTTTCACCACAACAACAGCCCTGTGAGGTGAATTGGGCTGAGAGAGAGTGACTGGTCCAAGGTCACCCAGCTGGCTTTCATGCCTAAGGCGGGACTAGAACTCTCAGTCTCCTGGTTTCTAGCCAGTTGCCTTAACCACTAGACCAAACTGGCTCTCTACCTACCCATAATGAATGTTGTTAAAATGGACACACAAAACTAATCTATTAATTCTAAAGTCCATACATCAACTCAGCAATCACTAACTAATGAGCAAACAATTATGTTGTTCAGAATTCTTCACAAACAAAACTAATAGTGGAAGGAAAAAGATAGAAGTTGATACTTAAATCATGACATCCCCAATAATTAAGCTTCAGGTCCTTTAATCAAGATGAAAATAGATCAAATATTGTAAAACATATGGGAGGTAAGCAGTTACCACTAATACTCCTTTAAGAATTACAAGAACTGTATCTTGCCTGAATGATTAGAAAATGTATATGAACTACATGCATTTGCTTACAGTACAAAATTTTACAATATTAAACATGTATTAATTTAAACTTCAGCAAAGGATCGTAACCTTGTTGTGGTGCTGGAGCTTGAGCCATGAGCTTGGGTGAAGGGCCACCCCTTGACCCACGCTCAAGGGGTGGTCCTTGATCAAGCTGGAGCTTGATGCCATGAGCTTGGGTGAAGGGCCACCCGAGACGGGAAGGTCATGACAGAGAGGTCAGACTAAATGTGATCCCTGGAGAAGGTAATGGCAACCCACCCCAGTATTCTTGCCGTGAAAACTAAATGGATCAGTACAACCAGAGATATGTCGGTATACCATCAGAAGATGAGACCCCCAGGTCGGAAGATGGTCAAAATGCTACTGGGGAGGAACAGAGGATGAGTTCAACTAGCCCCAGACGTGATGACGCAGCTAGCTCAAAGCCGAAAGGACGGCTAGCAGCCAACAGTGCTGGTGGTGAACGGCGAATCCGATGTTCTAAGGATCAACACGCCACTGAAACCTGGAATGTAAGATCTATGAGCCAGGGCAAATTGGATGTGGTTATTGGTGAGATGTCAAGATTAAAGATAGACATTTTGGGCATCAGTGAACTGAAATGGATTGGAATGGGCCACTTCACATCAAATGACCACCAGATCTACTACTGTGGACAAGAGGACCACAGAAGAAATGGAGTAGCCTTCATAATTAATAGTCAAGTGGCTAAAGCAGTGCTTGGATACAATCCAAAAAACGATAGAATGATCTCAATTCGAATTCAGGGCAAGCCATCTAACATCACAGTGATCCAAATATATGCCCAACCACAGATGCTGAAGAAGCTGAAGTAGAGCAGTTCTATGAGGATCTGCAGCACCTACTGGACAACATGCCTAAAAGAGATGTTATTTTCATCACGGGAGACTGGAATGCTAAGGTGGGCAGTCAAATGACACCTGGAATTACAGGTAAGCATGGCCTGGGAGAACAAAACAAAGCAGGACATAGGCTGATAGAATTTTGCCAAGACAACTCACTCTGCATAATAAACACTCTCTTCCAACAACCTAAGAAACGGCTTTATACATGGACTTCACCAGATGGACAAAATCAGATTGACTACATCCTTTGCAGTCAAAGGTGGCAGACATCTATACAGTCAGTAAAAACAAGACCTGGAGCTGACTGTAGTTCAGATCACAAACTTCTTGCACAATTTAGGATCAGACTAAAGAGATTAGGGAAGACCCACAGATCAGTTAGATATGAGCTCACTAATATTCCTAAGGAATATGCAGTGGAGGTGAAGAATAGATTTAAGGGACTGGACTTAGTAGATAGGGTCCCAGAAGAACTCTGGACAGAAGTTCACAACATTGTTCAGGAGGTGGCAACAAAATACATCCCAAAGAAAGAGAAAACCAAGAAGGCAAAATGGCTGTCTGCTGAGACACTAGAAGTAGCCCAAGAAAGAAGGAAAGCAAAAGGCAACAGTGATAGGGGGAGATATGCCCAATTAAATGCAAAATTCCAGAGGTTAGCCAGAAGAGATAAGGAATTATTTTTAAACAAGCAATGTGCAGAAGTGGAAGAAGACAATAGAATAGGAAGGGCAAGAGACCTCTTCCAGAAGATTAGAAACATCGGAGGTAAATTCCAGGCAAAAATGGGCATGATCAAAAACAAAGATGGCAAGGACCTAACAGAAGAAGAAGAGATCAAGAAAAGGGGGCAAGAATATACAGAAGACCTGTATAGGAAGGATAACAATATCGGGGATAGCTTTGACGGTGTGGTCAGGGAGCTAGAGCCAGACATCCTGAAGAGTGAGGTTAAATGGGCCTTAAGAAGCATTGCTAATAACAAGGCAGAAGGAGACGACGGCATCCCAGCTGAACTGTTCAAAATCTTGCAAGATGATGCTGTCAAGGTAATGCATGCTATATGCCAGCAAATTTGGAAAACACAAGAATGGCCATCAGACTGGAAAAAATCAACTTATATCCCCATACCAAAAAAGGGAAACACGAAAGAATGTTCAAACTATCAAACAGTGGCACTCATTTCACATGCCAGTAAGGTAATGCTCAAGATCCTGCAAGGTAGACTTCAGCAATTCATGGAGCGAGAATTGCCAGATGTACAAGCTGGGTTTAGAAAAGGCAGAGGAACTAGGGACCAAATTGCCAATATCCACTGGTGTCATGTTCACCGTTGCAATGTTTGATTTACATCGTAACGTCTCGCATGCCATGGTGCCGATGCGCATTCCAGTTGGGAGGGAGCTGCTGGGAGACCTTGTACCAGGCTGTATGTCTGTTTTCTTGGGGATGGAATGTGTTTGGGTTATCGTGGGTCTTCAAGGTCTTTTTACCCATTGATTAGCTGAACTCGTTAGGGGCACCTGGGATGGGGAACTTGAAACGGTTGTACGGGGGGAGGGCTTACATTCGCACCAAGGGTTTTTACTTTGTATTTGGCGCGCTTTTGCTCATTCTCAGCTTTCTTTGTACTTGCACACTATTCTAAATAAACCAGATTTGATTCAAGCTATTGCTTGTGAGTCTGAGTGTATTTTAGGATTTAGGATTACATAAAGCTGAGAATCTTTGTAATTCCCGTTAACTCCTTCCAAGGTATTCCTTGCGAGGAAAATTAGTTAGTGATGACCAAGTCAAGACCAACATCCGAGCAGCTGGAACCGCAAGCTGATCCAGCACCGAAGAGCCCCATTCCCACTCCCCCCGACTTTTCGTTCTACCAGAGGGGCTCCAGCTCAAGCCCTGAGCTGGGGGGATCCAGCGATGAGGGTGAACCCAGGGAGGAGGTGGCTGGGACTTCCTGGAAATATTGGTTCTCCTTGACTAAAGTGGCCCCAGGGCAGCGACCAGACGCCCGACAAGGGGAAGACTCACTGACTCCTGAGAGGGTGAGAAGGTTGGAAGCGAAGATGGAGTCGATGGAAGATCTGCTGAAGACCCTGTCAATTGTGCTAGTTGACCAGGGAAGCCGCAATGGGAGCCCTCACTTTCCGCAGCCCTCCTCCCCTCCTCCTAGCGGACAGCAGCTGGTGTGGGGTCGGAGGAGACATTGCGACGGGGCAACACCATGGAGGGGGTCCATTGGGGTGTCCTGGGCCCCTACAGCTCAACCTGCGACTGGGTCCCCTCCAACCGGGAAGGTGGCAAAGGACTTTGCAGTCAAATTTGATGGGGACCTCACCAAACTTTCCTTTTTCTTGACCAACGTAAAAAACTACATGAAGCAATACGGGTCGTGCTTCACCTCAGAAGAGGCTAAGATATCAGCCATCACCCCTAAGCTGAAGGGTAGAGCAGCGGACTGGTATGTCCAACTGACCGAAGCGGACGCTCCAGAGCTTGGGTTGTTCGACGACTTCATGTTTGCCTTGAAGCTCTTTTTTGAAGATCCCCTAGCCAAAGCCAGGGCTAAGGAGGCACTCAAGGACCTCACCCAAGGACCCAGGTCAGTAGCTGATTATGCCCTTGAATTCAAAGCTTTGGCAGGCAAGGTTCCCGACTGGTCACAATCAACCCTCATTGAGAGATTCAAAGAAGGACTCAACCGGGACGTCCTCAGGTGGGCACTGTGCAGGGATGATCCAGAGTCCCTGTATGAGTGGATCTGCCTGGCCGGAAAAGCTGAGCATGCTCAGCGCACCTATATGCAGACCCGTCGAACCGAGAGGATGACAACCTGGTCATGGGGAGCCCGGAGCGGAGCAACAGCTGCCCCACCGAGCCACTGTACTGGCGATGAGGAGAAGGAGCGCCACTATGCGTGAGGGCAGTGCCTCCATTGTGGGAAGGGAGGACATCGAGCCGCTGAGTGCCCAAAGCTCAAGTCCGGAGAGCGGACAACAAGATCACCCCAGCCATCACGCCGGATGACCGCAGCCAAAGGAGCCACTGATCTGGAGGAAGCCCTGTATTTCTATGCAGAGGTTGAGGAAGAAAGAAAAGAGCCGGTGGGAAATGCCAGCCACCTGCCCTAAGCGGCACCCTGGGGCAGGTGGAGGAAGATGGGCGTGAGGATGCTATGGTGAGTGCTGATTGCCCCACCCTAGCAGTGAAAGTGAAGCTGGGCTCCCGCACCCGAACCACAGAAGTTTGGACTCTAGTTGACTCTGGGTGTTCGAGATGCCTCACCCACCTGGATCTAGTAACTGCCCTGGACCTGCCCAGTTTCCCTCTCCAGCAATCTTTACTTTTTACCCAGCTAGACCATTCAACAGCGGGGGGGGGGGGGGGGGTCCAGCAACTCACTTTACTGGGACTGTAGCAATGCAAATGGGGAGCCACAAAGAGGCTTTAAAATTCATCATTGCCCCTGTGGGCGATCCCATAGTAATCTTAGGAATCCCTTGGCTAACTTGGCGGAACCCCTATATAAACTGGCAACACCGAACCCTTACCTTTAGCGATGGGTTTTACCAAGTCCCTCCAGTGGGGACGCCCTTAAGTGGGAGGGGAGCCAGGGCTGCAATTGCAGCACCGCGCCCCATTGTACTACAGCTCGAAGGGCTGCCGGACTGATACCAAGACTTTGCAGATGTTTTTGGGGAAATGGAGGCAGACCAGCTACCACCCCATCGTAAAACTGACTGTGCAATTGAGATTCTCCCCAACACGCAGCTGCCTAAACCAAAAATTTACCCAATGACCAAAAAGGAACTAGAGGCATTGCGCGAGTTCATTGACAAAAACCTGGCACGAGGCTTCATTGAAACTGCCAATTCCCCAGTGGGCGTGCCTGTCCTCTTTTGGGAAAAGAAAGATGGCACCCTCAGACTCTGTACGGACTATCGAGTGTTAAATTCAGTCTCCCTATGTAACAAATATCCTCTACCCCTAATGAAAGTCATGTTAGCCCATCTGTCAAAAGGGAAAATTTTCTCTAAACTCGACCTCCGGGAAGTCTACTTTCACATACGCATACGGGCAGGAGACGAGTGGAAAACCGCATTCAATTGCCCATTAGGCTCCTTTCAGTACAAAGTTCTCCCGTTTGGCTTAGCCGGCGCACCTGGAGTTTTCATGCAACTCATTAACGAAGTGTTACATGATCACTTGTTTAAGGGGGTCTTAGTCTATTTAGACGATGTACTGATCTACACTGAAACCGAGGAGGAGCACGAACGCCTTCTTAGGCAGGTGTTAGAAAAATTGAGGGCAGCCAAGCTGTATGCCAAACTGTCCAAATGTGAATTTCACAAAACCCAACTAGACTATTTAGGCTATCGGGTCTCTGACAGAGGGATTGAGATGGACCCTGAGAAAATTAGGGCCATCTTAAATTGGGAACGCCCTCGCACCCGATGCCAACTGCAAAGTTTTCTGGGGTTCAGCAACTATTACCGCCAGTTCATCCAGGGGTTCGCTGAAATTGCCTTGCCCCTTACCGACCTACTTCGCATGAAAGGGTTACGGGAAACACATAAGATAAAACACCCTGGGGCAGTGTTGAATTGGACTCCAGAATGCCAGGCTGCATTCGAGAAACTAAAGACTTTCTTTGTTACGGAACCAATTCTGCAGCACCCTGATCCTGAACGCCCCTTTGTTGTCCAAGTAGATGCCTCTGACTTTTCTATTGGAGCTGTATTGCTGCAAAAAGACTCTGACAACATCCTGAAACCCTGCACTTATCTGTCCAGGAAGTTTTCTGAGACTGAGCGCCGGTGGCATGTTTGGGAAAAGGAGGCTTTTGCTGTTAAAGCTGCTTTAGAAACTTGGCGCCATCTCCTTGAGGGGGCTGCCTACCCGTTCGAGGTTTGGACGGACCACAGAAATTTGGAGGCTCTCCACACACCCCACCACCTGAGCCCCAAACAAATTCGCTGGGCTCAATTTTTCAGTCGGTTTAACTTCCAACTGAAGTTCATACCCGGCAAGAAAAACTTTCTCGCGGACGCTTTGTCCTGCTTGCCGCAAGATTTTGACCACACCCCTCAAGTGATTGGTACTGTCCTCTCTTCACCACAATTGGGACTGGCTGCTGTCACCCGAAGCCAAACCCATGCCCTGCCTGCGCAGAGCACCAACCCAACCCCACCCCGCAAGCCGCCGCTCCCTTGTCAATTACAATCAGACTTTCTGCAAGCAGTGAAATCTGACACTTGGTTGCTAGCTAATCGAGACAAAGTATCCTTTAAGGATGAGCTCGCATGGGTCGGCCACCGTCTTTATGTGCCTGAGACTATACGAGCTTCTGTCTTACAATGCTCCCATGATGATAAAGTAGCAGGCCATTTCTGGTTCGTCAAGACCCTGCATTTGGTCCGCCGCCAATTTTGGTGGCCCTCGCTCTGGTGGGATGTCAAAGACTATGTTGCCTCTTGCCCTGTCTGTGCCATGTCCAAACAGAAAGTGGGGAAGCCTCAAGGTCTCCTCCAACCTGTTGCTAACCCATCTCGTCCCTGGACTGAGATTTCTATGGACTTTATCGTCGACCTCCCACCCAGTCAAAAGAAAACTGTCATTTGGGTGGTCAAAGACTTTTTCTCCAAACAAGCCCATTTCATTCCATGTGCTTCCTTGCCATCTGCTCAGCAGCTGGCTCGCCTCTTTCTATGCCACATCTACTGTCTCCATGGCTGCCCCTCCTGTTTGGTGACCGACCACGGGACACAATTTACCTCCCAATTTTGGCGGGCTTTTTTGAAACTCAGTGGCACCGAACAGATGTTGTCAACGGCGTCGCATCCAGAGACGGACAGATCTACTGAAATTCTTAACTCCACCCTGGAACAATTTCTTCGCTCCTACACCAACTACCATCAAGACAATTGGGTCAAACTTCTGCCCTTTGCAGAGGTTGCTTACAACAACGCTGTCCACGAGAGCACTGGGAAGACCCCCTTCCAGGTTTTCAGCCAGGACTTTGTTCCCATTCCTGAGTTGCCTCAAACCCCACCCCCCAACCCCTGCTCAGCTTATGATTGGGCTGCGCAGCTGGCTGACTCCTGGCCAATCATTCGGCAGGCTCTGGATGATGCCCAAGCCTCCTACAAACGTCATGCCAACAAACGCCATTCTCCCCAACACACATTTAAGGTTGGGGACTTGGTTTATCTCTCCACAAAGTTCATCAAATCCCCTCAACCTTCCAAGAAGCTCGCCCTGAAATATATTGGGCCATTTCCCATTGTGGCTCTTATCAATCCTGTTACTGTCAAACTTGACTTGCCTCACAATTTAAGATGTTTACACCCTGTTTTCCATTGCAGCTTGCTCAAGCCGGCTTGCTCCTCCACTCACTGGCATCCCCAACCTCCTACACCTCCACCGATCATGATTGATGGCCAGCAACATTTTGAGATCAAAGAGGTCATCGACTCCCACAAGCTTCACAACTCCCTGCAGTACCTAGTTTGCTGGAAGCACTTCCCCCACCCTGAGTGGGTGCCTGCTCGACACATCAATGCTCCTGCTTTAGTTCGCCGCTTTCACCTCACTTACCCTTTCAAGCCCGCGGCTTGATCCTGTCTTTCACCGTTCTTAATTTTCTTTTGCTTTGCTTTCTTTTGAGGGGGCGGTATGTCATGTTCACCATTGCAATGTTTGATTTACATCGTAACGTCTTGCATGCCATGGTGCCGATGCGCGTTCCAGTTGGGAGGGAGCTGCTGGGAGACCTTGTACCAGGCTGTATGTCTGTTTTCTTGGGGATGGAATGTGTTTGGGTTATCGTGGGTCTTCAAGGTCTTTTTACCCATTGATTAGCTGAACTCGTTAGGGGCACCTGGGATGGGGAACTTGAAATGGTTGTATGGGGGGAGGGCTTACATTCGCACCAAGGGTTTTTACTTTGTAATTGGCACGCTTTTGCTCATTCTCAGCTTTCTTTGTACTTGCACACTATTCTAAATAAACCAGATTTGATTCAAGCTATTGCTTGTGAGTCTGAGTGTATTTTAGGATAGGCAACCATTACAGCTGGATAATGGAAAAAGCCAGGGAGTTTCAGAAAAACATCTATTTCTGTTTTATTGACTATTCTAAAGCCTTTGACTGTGTGGACCATAACAAATTGTGGCATGTTCTTAGTGGTATGGGGATACCAAGTCATCTTGTCTGCCTCCTGAAGAATCTGTATAACGACCAAGTAGCAACAGTAAGAACAGACCACTGAACAACGGACTGGTTTAAGATTGGGAAAGGAGTACGGCAGGGCTGTATACTCTCACCCTACCTATTCATCTTGTACACAGAACACATCATGCAACATGCTGGGCTTGAGGAATCCAAGGCTGGAGTTAAAATCACTGGAAGAAACATTAACAATCTCAGATATGCAGATGATACCACTTTGATGGCTGAAAGCGAAGAGGAACTGAGGAGCCTTATGATGAAGGTGAAAGAAGAAAGTGCAAAAGCTGGCTTGCAGCTAAACCTCAAAAAAACCAAGGTTATGGCAACCAGCTTGATTGATAACAGGCAAATAGGGGGAGAAAATGTAGAAGCAGTGAAAGACTTTGTATTTCTAGGTGCAAAGATCACTGCAGATGCTGACTGCAGTCAGGAAATCAGAAGATGCTTAATCCTTGGGAGAAGAGCAATGACAAATCTCGATAAAATAGTTAAGAGCAGAGACATCACACTGACAACAAAGGTCCACATAGTTAAAGCAATGGTGTTCCCCATAGTAACATACGGCTGTGAGAGCGGGACCATAAGGAAGGCTGAGAGAAGGAAGATAGATGCTTTTGAACTGTGGTGTTGGAGGAAAATTCTGAGAGTGCCTTGGACTGCAAGAAGATCAAACCAGTCCATCCTCCAGGAAATCAAGCCAGACTGTTCACTTGAGGGAATGATATTAAAGGCAAAACTGAAATACTTTGGCCACATAATGAGAAGACAGGACACCCTGGAGAAGATGCTGATGCTAGGGAGAGTGGAGGGCAAAAGGAAGAGGGGCCGATCAAGGGCAAGATGGATGGATGATATTCTAGAGGTGACGGACTCGTCCCTGAGGGAGCTGGGGGTGTTGACGACCGACAGGAAGCTCTGGCGTGGGCTGGTCCATGAAGTCATGAAGAGTCGGAAGCGACTAAACGAATAAACAACATTAATTTAAAGCAAATGTGCAACAAGTTTGATTAAAATCGAAAGTTACTACAAATTATAGAATTTTTGCTGTTCCCACTGCTGCTTCAGAAACACCTCAACAAAAAATGTATCAGATGCAAATGCCCTGTAATCTTGCATAATCTGGGTGACTTCCAGATTGTGAAATTCCCAACCAGCATTGCCACTGCTGAGAATTCTGGAAGAACACATTTAGAGAACACTAAAGTTGGAGAAGGCTGCTAAATATTTTCTTCATACATTTTAGAGCTAAGCTATGATATCAAAAGGAAGTTTGAACTTTGATAAACATTTGGGCAGGGGCTCAATGATAACAAACAATATTATTTGTAGGAATTATATTTTCCATTCATAAGCCCACTAACTTGGGAGAAGAAATTGATTTACATCTGAATAAATATGCTTAGAAGTCCATTGCCAATAATCAACAATTTATCTCCTATTATTTGCTGAATTGCCCACGGTTCTGTAAATCATTTTACTTTTGCTATGCTGAAATGGTTCACCACAGGCATAGAGTCACCTTTCAGGCAGAGAACATTCATGTTTATCCCATCACTCCACATTTTCCATGCTTCAGCCGTTTAATTATACATCTTGTAATTAAATGGAAGAAAAACCAGAAACCTGTAGTTCTTTATTATAGTTCACTGCTAAAGTTGCAATTCATACCATTATACTTTTCAGAATACTGAAAAATATACTGAAATGACTCATCCATACCTTTTTTATTGACAAGTGATTTTTGAAAAATGTCAAATTTTTACATCTAACTTTCCTAGGTGTTTAGGAATAGAAATCATATTGTACTTGCCCCATGCAGTAAAGTAGACAAAAATTTATTATGTTATAAATTGTTTGTATGTCTACAATTAACTTTTGAAATGTGTTTACTGCACTTATTCCTGATAACTAACAGCCATGATAATCAAGAGCAATCAAAACTAATAAAATAAAAACCTATACTGAAGTGCCAAACTTTTTCATACTGAAACTCTGTTAGTCTCTAGTGGTATTTTTGGTGAGATGAGAAACCTACTTACCTGTATTCATTTTTATTTAGGTGAACAAAATCAACTTCACTGCAGTCATAGACCATTATAAAAAAATGTAATATAACAAAAAGGTGGTAAAGTACCTATAGGATTATCACACTTGCTGTAAAGCACAAGCACTTACTCAGGTGTTAATTCCATTGTAAAAAACTAAGAACGCATGCAATATAACAGAAAAAGTAGTAAAGTAACAAGGTCATCATATATGCTGCACAGCACAACTACTCAGGTGTTAATTTGTCAGGCCTTTCCATAATTTGCAAATGGTAAAACAAAACTTTGCCCCATTTAGGGAAAAGATAGATGAGTTCTTATCTGAGAGTAGCTGCTTTAAATAGAGTAAGTCTGAGCAAGTAGGATAGCTAGCTGGAAGTCAGAATATAAGACAGACACAAGTGTCTGCAGAAATTTAATAGTAAATGGAGACAGCACCACATGGGCATAATTTATTCACTTTCAGAATTTTCTTGAACTTTCTTCCTGTGACTGATGTCGTAAGGGTAAGGACATTGAAATGGATAAGGTTAATGCCTGTAATGGCATGTGGGAATGACATTGGGAGACAGGAGGGAGAGCCGCAGACTGAACAACCAGTGTGTAAAATATATCTCAGTCCACAAAAGGAGGGAGGGCATGGGAAACATTTCAGAAGGGACCCTCCTTATTTTTCCAGAGAGTAAAAGGAAAGGAGGGGATAAATACTTTCAATCTTGCAAGATTCTATGAATGTAGCCTTACAATAAATATAGAGCTAGTACTCCTGGGTATGCTGCTTGTCTGGACTACCCGGAAGGACTAACAATGCCCTTCTGAATTTAGGACACATAAGGTGATTCAGAACAAAATAAAGAACAATACTAAAATTAGTAAGTATGTTTTAAATGGCATGGTTAGTTTTATGAAATTGGAAGACTTTATTGCAGTTATTAACCAGCGTAAGTTAGATTTATCAATATTATTTCTTTTAAGAAAGGATCCTTGTAGGATCAGACCAAAAGTCTTTCCTGTTCAGTGTGTTGTTCCTTTACAGTGCCCTACTAGATGTCAGTGGGAAGGCCTCAATGGGCAATAACATTATTCTACTGTTGTTGTTTTCAATCATTTTATGTGGTATTTAAAGGTCCACTGTCTCATATAGTTAGAAAGTTAGAAAGTTCTCACAGTTTTTGACTGATTGGCCAATAGCCATAATAAAATATGTTGTTAATGTTGTTAGTCATTAATAGCTTTATTTTCCATGAATTGACCTAATCCTGCTTTAAAAGTAGCAGAGCTGATGGCCCTCATAGTACTGTATAGAAATGAATTCCATAGATAGTGTAATGTCCAGAGTTGAATATTTCCTGTCATCATCTGTGAATGAACAAAGAATGAGACTTAACCATTATTGTAGATGCTAATTTTGGGATTTCATGTGAAGTACACACAAAAAA
This sequence comes from Candoia aspera, assembly GCF_035149785.1. Taxonomy (NCBI): domain Eukaryota; kingdom Metazoa; phylum Chordata; class Lepidosauria; order Squamata; family Candoiidae; genus Candoia; species Candoia aspera. Next base: position 35,336,981 of record NC_086157.1, read on the forward strand.
CACTTCATTTGTGTAAAAAAAAAATCTTATAGCATATTTTATATTAAAATATTTTGAAAACTTACAGTATTTGGAAGTGTACACACTGTACTGCTGCCATCATCACATTATCCAATTGTATCCTTAATAATTATTATAAAACTACTGTGAAGGGTTCTTTTTTTTTTTTTAACTTTCCAGTCTAGCCCACAGTCTTGGAATTTAAGAAAGTTTTCTATCTTAATACTAACCAGGCTTAACTGTGCTATAATTTCAGGCCCAAACAAGTTGGTCAGCTGCTGTAGCTTGTTAAGATGGTCCCATTGAACTGAGGAGAAATGTGGGCTATAGCTGATACAGACAATTTTCTGTATGTCAGCTTCATTGATTTCTGAGACATACAGAACTTTATACTGAAAGTTTACATTCAAATCAGTAGATTTTGAACCTAAATTTTATTTCAAGTCAATATTCTCATTAAACAAGGGGACAAGTCACATCACCCTTGTAGGTCATTGTTGTAAGTGATAAACCAAATATTACAACCATACAAGCAAATGAATTAGTATTACACTGTATTAAATTTTATTCACTTCAAAATTCATTATCTACCTCTTCAGTACAAAACTTACAAAATGTATCCTAATATAAAATCAAATAATAACAAATTGATTTTAAAATAAATAAATATGATCAAATTAAAGCAATTCAGGTTTTGCCTACAGTATATAACCACCTTATGCTTTTCTCTAGGGAAAAAGTCCCAAGACTGAGGTGACATAATAAAATATCCCAAGCTGTTATTTCAAGTATTTATTTATTTCCTGGCATGTAATATTTCCACAACAGAATACAAAATTAAACAATATAACTGAATACAGAAATAAAACAGCTAAAATACAATAGTACATGAATTATGTATGTGGATGGATGGGTAGATAGACAGATCTATCTATCAAGCAAGCAAGAGCATAAGGAGTTCAACGTCCTCATCATGAACTCTTAAACACTGAAGCAATAAAACTTTTTCAACGTGCAACTACATCGTAACCAAGTTTGTACATGCTTGATTACTAGAGGGGACTTTCTAAAGAATAGACAGGACAAGATGAAAGGCAGCTTTCATGGATGCGCTTTAATCACTAGCCTTTTCTCCTTTGATGAGCATGAAAAATGTCATCCAAGGCAGATCTAAATAAGTTGAAACCTTCATGTGGAATGAGCTGCTTCCTGAATGGACTCTCAGGAGCACACATACCTACCAAAACAGAAGATGAGGGATCTTCAAATAAATGATTCCAGGGTAACTGAAGTATTTTAAAATAGATATAACTAGATGTTCATATTTCAAACCCCCTCACATTTCAGTGGAATAATGGAATGCACACACATCCTTGAGCTGAGCTCACTCCTAGCCATTGCACAGACTTATCCATGTTCTTTTCTTGGCAACAATATGGAAGTGGTTTGCCACTGCGGACTTCCAGGTATCTTTTCTTCCCCATTTCCTAGTCTAGTCAACTGTCTGGCATTTCCTGGTGGTCTCTCACCTAAGTACTGAACAGGTCTGACCTGCTTAGCTTTTCTGACATAAGCAAAGGTCAGCTGAGTGATATTATCAGTTGTGACATTTTCTAGAGATCCCAGCATGATTAAGAAGTATTTATACAAACCTAAACTGGAGTTGGTCTTAATACATCAACGTTAGAATCGCTGAAATAATCTGAAACAATTAAATCACACACACACACAGGCACACACACAAATACAGAGGGAGAGTTTACTGGGTATATAAAGTGTTTGAGATATTGCAACATTTCCGTGTTTAGGGATCAGGAATCTCCTCTCTTTCAGTCTTACTCTATTTCCAGAGAAGCAGGGATAAAACCTTTCCGCGAAAACCAGCTGATTCTACACCAAAGAAGTTGTAACAAAGGAGTCCTTCAACGGGATCCTTCCCTATCTAACTATTCTGCTCTGTTGCTTTCTCTGATATAAGAGGAGTCCGACCTGATCACTTCGGCAAAACGAACTTCAGGGAGAAATCTTTGTCACGCAAACGGAGAGGCTGGATTTCCCCTGTTCCAGTTTTCCAGTGATATCTGACCTCTCCAACCTCTCGTCCAAATCTCTTTCACCGTGTTTGACAGGATGCCAATTTATCACTTAGGAATGTTTGGCTTCAGAAAAAGACTGAAAAACCCGATAGTGCTGGAGGACCAATTCGTAGAAGGCACCCGTGACGCGCATCGCACCCGCCTCCCCAAAACACCTGTTCTGCAGTCACCGCGCCGACGCCGTCCTGGACCCGAAGAGGGTTAAAACCCTCTGCGTTTTCCTTCACTTACCGATCTTGGCTAAGGAAGCCAGGAGGATCCAGAGGGTGATCTCGAAGGGGATTTGCACGTGCGGGTAATCTAGGGTAAAGACGTGAAGCCTGGTCTCCTCGAAAGGGGTCCCAGTCGGTCCCTGCAAGATGCCTGTTCCGGGACTGGGACGGATGGCTGGCATGGCAGCCGGTTCGCTCAGCTCTTTTTCCGTGGCGGCGGCGGCGGCCACAGACTGCACAAAGCCAGCGAGCAGGAGCAGCGAGGGGCCGATCCCAGGACTTCCCGGGCAACCCCGAGTAGCACCCATTGAGTGGCTGCGCTGCCGGCACTCTCCGCTCAGCTGGAAGGGGAAGCAACGCCGGCGCCAGACCGGTTCACTTCTAGCATGCTGGTGGTCCTGCCCTCGCCGCCCTCGCCGCCTGCAGGGGGAGAAAGAAGTCACGCGGGGGGGAGAGGGAAGGCGGGCCGGCCAAGCACGCCCTCTTCTCCTCCTCCTCCTCTGCCGGTTTCATCTCCTCCTGCCCGGCCGGTGGGGGTCACCTCCGAGCTCCCGCGAGGCTCGTCCTTTGCTCCCCCCACCAACGCCCCTCTCCTGCAGAGCTACCTCACGAACCGCTTCTTCCTCACTTATGCACCTGCAGGCGAGAGGAAGAAGGGCGGTGACAGGCCGGGCTGGCAATTAGCGCCCGTGATTGCCAGTTTTTGGCAGCCCAAAAGAGAAAGTTTCCCACGCAGGCAACACCCCGCGTCTTCCTTCAACCGGGAACGCCTCGGGTTCTCTGAAGGTCACCCACGTGGAGACAACCTTTGCAGCCGGTCCAGCCTTCTCAAAGCCCGGCTGTTCCCAGCGCGCGCCGCCCGAGCGCCGGAAAGGGGCTGGGCGGAGGAACAGGGCGCTCCGCAATTACCCTCCGCGCCTTTGGCGCCCGCTTGAGGAAGGGAAACGCCGACGTCTGGCGCGTGCTTTCCAGCGCGAGGGCGATCAAAGCTGGCCGGAGCCAGCTTTCGGAAACTTCCCGGTCAGCTGGCACCAATGCTCCGCCAAGGGCAGCAGGGTTTCGCGAGTCTGGCAGCTAAATCTGGCGTTGGTAGCGTTTAGGCGAGGAGAATACAGTGGAAGGAAAAGCCAGGAGGGTCTCCTCAAGGAATCGGGCAAAATGGAAATTAATCCGATATGAATATAAACTTCAAAAGAGGCCGGAATCCCTTGTGAGGAAAGTGTCATTAAACCTCCTGGAGGTTTATCCATTATCATATAGTACCTCTGTCTCAGGCCTTGCCAACAGAGAGGTGCTGGGAAGAAATAGGATTCTGCTTCCAATAATAGCCATGACTTAATGTCTCTTGTTAGTTCAGAATTAGATATTAGAAAGCCAACTTTCTCATGGCAGGATTTCTCTACTTTTGGTCAGGATGTGATTGGAAAACTTTTTTTTTTTGGTCCCAGGACAATAGGGTGAGAAGATTCATGAAATGCCTTGGATCCATGTTTTATACCATGGGATGCCAAAATTCAGGAGTAATTTTAAATTTAGTTATTTACTAGGTAAAATTAAGACAATATTCCAGCATGCTTAGTGTCATATCTGCAGATGGTTTAAAAACACACACATCAAGACCACTACAGCTGTGGCATGTGTATGCTTGTGTACACAGAGACAGAGATACACACACACTCATACATCTGTTGAGGCTTAGGAAGCTGAATATTAAAATTGCATACATTTAAACATTAGCTTTCGAGCCATTATGCTGTTGTTATATCCAAATAAGCTATAAAATGATATTACAGGAGTAAACAAGTCCGTATTTTCCCCACATCTTATGGTTCTGTCATCACAGGAATATATGTTAGTTTTATGAGGGTAGTAGGGGAAAGGTTGCAGTTGTTTTAAAAAAACCCACTTCTACATATAGCATTTGAAAATACAAAACAATAGAAATGGAATTTCAGACATTTTAGTGCTGTATGAAGACCTGGAGGATACATAATCTGAATGAGGCTTCAGCTGTCTCAACCACGTTGACTGTGGTCTGCCAGATTGGTTTCTTTAGGTGTCTGATCAGAAAAGTTGCCTTAAAACTGTGTGTGTGTGTGTGTGTGTGTGTTCGAGTCATTGTTGACTCCTGGTGACTGCCTGGGCTAATCCCTGAAGTTTTCTTGGCAAGATTTTGGAAGTGGTTTGCTATTCCTAGGGCTGAGAGAGAGTGACTGGCCCAAGGTCACCCAGCTGGTTTGGTGCCTAAGGCAGGACTAGAACTCACAGTCTCCTGGTTTCTAGCCCAGTGCCTTAACTACTACACCAAATTGGCTCTTTTATTTGAAACCTACTTAACAAAAAATTAAATATATATTTTAAGTGGCCCTTGAAGATATCTTCAGGTTGAAAAGGAAACTGTAGAAGATGTGGGTTTTTTCATATGAATATGGACTCAGTAATCATCACTAGCTTTAGTGTGGGACACAGCTTAAGCATTTATTTGAAATTATCTTGATTATCTCAAATGCCTTATAAAAAGGTGCAACAATTAACAAAGTTAAATTCTTAATGGAGACACTTAAATAATCATTATTTCCTACCCATCCCATCCATCTTCTGACTGATATAGGTCTTTGGTCTGTGCTAGATATCAATTTAACAAGCTTTAAACTTCCAAAACAGAATTTGTATATTATACTGCAATAGGTTACAATATCTAAGTTATTGGCCTTCAGACTTAAACAAATTGAACAACATAACACTGTGCCATGTATTTAGGATACTCACGGGAAAGTGTATACAGATTCCAGATCTATATCAATGTTAAAAATGTAATAGTAAAAAAAGTAATACTTTTAGCTTAAAACAACCAAGCTACTCCATCCTCAGAATGAAACGGATAGTGAAATAGATCACTTTCACTTGTTTTCAGAAGGAGTCAATTAGTTTTCCAAGCTTCCATAGGGAAAGGTTTCTAAAAATGAGTGTTATGATGGGAAAATCCCATTTCTCTGCTTATTGTCCTTTACCATCTGATCTGACTACTTATGATAGGACATCAGCCCTATTAAACCAGGTCTGCTTCAGCCACTCATAAAAAGAAGGTGGGGATCCAGTATCTGGAATAAAAGAGGATAGATGGTACTTAAAGCCTTATCTCTCTGCAGTCAATCTTCTTAATGGCATTTTTCTCAGCTGTGCCCTAGTATCAGCCCTGAACTTTGCTAAGCAAAAAGTTCTTTGAGACAGAGGCTACAGAAATGTATCAGTGAGGATGGGTAACAGAGTTCCAAGGGAATTTTGTTTGTTGGTCAAAATACTCATTTTAGTAGCTTTTCAACCCTGTACTTCACAAATTTGGCAGAAAACACAAGCAGAATGATTCCCATGCATTTTCTCCTATGCAGCTCCCAGTGTTGTTTTCTGTACAGTGTGTTCTTATAATTTTCCCATTGGAAACCCCAAAATATTTATACCCAGCTTTCTGCACATACAAGGATTACTTGTTGTTGTTTATTCATTCAGTCGCTTCCGACTCTTCGTGACTTCATGGACCAGCCCATGCCAGAGCTTCCTGTCGGTCATCATCACTCCCAGCTCCCCCAGGGACTAGTCCATCACCTCTAGAATATCATCCATCCATCTTGCCCTTGGTCGGCCCCTCTTCCTTTTGCCTTCCACTCTCCCTAGCATCAGCATCTTCTCCAGGGTGTCCTGTCTCCAATTTTATAGTTTTGAGCATATTTTGTCATATATTCATTTTATGCATAATTTTTGACTGGTAAACTACCCAAATTATTAGGAAAAAAAGCATGTGCATTTCAGATTTCCCTATGAATTTGGGAGGGTCAAAATTGTTTGCTTGTATCAGCATTCTGTTGCAATAAAATTTTCACCCATCCCTTACTTGGTCTTTATTTCTGCCTTAATGTTTCCCTTACTGATAATTTTAATTTTTTTTTTTAAAAAAAGGACCCTTTCATTTTTAGCTCTTGACCATCCTTCTTCTTTTCATTCCATCCAAGCCTAGCCTCTATTCTCCTAGGCTGCCCTAGGTATCTTCAACCACTAAAGGCGGAGCTGACGACCACAGCAGAATGAAGTCCTGGTGAGTAAACCAACTCTTCATAATTCCTCTCTGGACAAGAAGAGGACTTGAGATCACTCTATTTCCTTGGGACAAAAACAGGACATTGGGATGGCAAAATGGGACGGGGTTAAAAAAGGGACATTGGGATGGCAAAACAGGATGGAGTTAAAAACAGGACATCGGGATGGCAAAATGGGGCAGGGATGGATGATGGGGTGGATCGGCAGGCAGGAACTTCTCCTGTTTTCTCGGGGTGGGAATCTTTGGATTCCTTCATTTGCGAGAGGCAAGGCTGGGCTGGAGAGTCTAGTGAACGGTTGTCCCCAACAAGAAATTCCCCCTCTGGCTGTGCTTTTACATTCTTTTCTTTCCCACCATTTCAAGGCAGGAGCCAATCGGCTCTCCCTTTGATCACCACCTATCAGCTGATCCTGTTTATTTCTTTTTAGGTTTCCCACCGGGTTAAGCTCTTTGGCTTTTTCCCCACCATTTCTGCTGAGCTCCCTCTCCTTCCACTCAAAGTCAGACTGCATTCTGACAGGTTGGCAGGAACTTTCAAATTTTTAAGTAAGGTTTTTAAGAAAATGGGACAAAATGGACATTTATATTAAAACGACTGGGCAGTCTGGAAATGTTAAAAAAAAATGGTACTGTCCCATACAAAACAGGACGTATGGTCAGCCTATATCACTCACAAGTGCTCCAGACAGTTCCTCCTCAAGACAGCATTCTCTGATGGGTTTAGAGCTCTGGGAGATGAGGGAATAGCCAACTTGCTCAAACCACAGTCAGCACCTTCAAAAGGACACTGGGTTCACATACTTCCTTTTCTAATCACTTTTGGAAATTGCTTGTTAACTGCTTTTCAGCTATTAAGAACCTTTGAATCAACAAGTCTGAAAATATCAGGTGCTTTCAATCCTTAGAAAAAGAAGTTTTAAATACAAGTACACCATTTCCCCCCCCTTTTGGAATGAATAGCAAAAAATAAATAGCGGTTAGAATTTTCATTTTGGGAAGTTACAAATGGACTAAGGGCCCAGATGGATTTGAAATAAGATTTGGAATTACTTTTAAGAATCCTTCTGTTTTGAATTATTAAAAAAAAACATGATAGGATGGGACTTTGAAGGTTGGACACTAGAGGGAACTAGAAGGAACTAAAGATTACAATTGAAGGAGAAGCACACTTAAATTTGACTTACTAATACAGAATGGAGCAAAATATTTTAACATTGGACATACTGAAGGATATTTTTGAACAATGGACCCAGAAGTTAATTTTAAGGGTATCTGCCTCTATAGATAGACTCTGTTTAAAAGATGTTATGGAAGAGGAACACATTTACCTGATAAGACTAAGACCGACCTCAAAGTGGATTTAAAAATGGCAGGCTACAAGAATGATATGGGAAAAGATGGTATACTGGACATGCAAATGAAACTGGCTGATGTCTTAATAATTAAAAGGGATATATAAATAACAAACCAAGAGAGTGGCCTGGATAATTTTCCTATATTGGATTTACAAAAGAGCCTTGTTAAGGGACAAAGAGACAAAGGGACAAAGAAAAATGTATGTATGTATGTATGTATGTATTTATTTATTGCTCACATTTATATGGTCACCCATCTCACACAAGATGACTCTGGGTGGCATACAACAATTAAAATTTAATTAAAATTAAATGAAATCAAGTTCTAGGATATTATTTGAAGGGACTACAGATCAAGATTGTTCAAAGTAAAAGGAAGCAATATAAAGTTGCTTTACTTGAACAAAGGAAGAAAGGAAGGACAGACAGACAGACAGACAGACTTAGGGAATATCAAAATAGGATTTATTCTTTTTTAGAAATCACAGTGTTCAGAAGTTAGAAAGACATTTGGAAAATGTTTATTTTGAGCTAGTTTTAATGTATTGCCATTATCAGACTATAGATAGCATCTTCCATACTTTCCTAAGTGAACTTCCATAAAATGACCAAACAGTTAGTTCTAGGTTATATTGTCTGATTTTAATATCAGTCAGTTGCTGAGCTGTAATTTGGCATATATATGAGAAGGATCATTTTGCTTTTCAATTTTTAAATAACTTTTATTTCAATATTAAGCAGCAAGGTAGTTCTATTGATGCTTAAAAGGCTATTAAACATGGTGGAGGCCTTTAATTTGACCAAGTCGTTTAATAACTTTATGGCAGTCCAGATGGGAAGCATCCAACAGATCCATTAATGCAACACAGAATGATGAATCCACAATTACTTCTGTGGCTAGGAAAGTTAACAGAACTCCAAATGTCAGGATACATTCTTGAGTGAAGCTTTCTGTTCCTTGGAATGCTGGTATTCCAGTCGCCATATTCAGGGTGATCTGCTGCCACAGATCCATACGTATTTCCCATATGATTGCAATTGCACCATATATCTTACTAACCTATTATAAACCTGCTACAAAAAATAAAATTGTGGATCTCTCCATGAGTGGTACTACCTAAAGGAACCCTAAGAAGGAGATAAAATATTAAAATATTGTACTAGAGCTTGAACACAAGTGCTTCACAGGAAAGTCTAATCCCATTTCCTCAAAGATTGCTGATCTACTGCATATCACTCAAAGATATATCAGTCGATCCAGAATTCATTTCTGCCCACTGTGGTTTCCAACTTCTGTCAATTAAAAAGGAGTGTGTTATTACTTTGCAAGGTAGAATCGTTTGCTTCTTCTTGGTTTCTGTAGTACGGAACAGGACTCTACCAAACTGAAATGTTCTCTTATCTGAAAACATCTGATTGGCTTGTGAGGATCAAAAAAGCTGAATAAATTTCACAGATTTCCCAACCATTTCTCTTCCTTCGTGATACAGGAAGAAGTACGGGAAACAATGAGGAAGAGAAGAAAGAGAAAACTGTTTGTAGGCAAAAGCATTGAAGAATCCTGAGTAACAAGAGTGACACCAAACTGCATGCTAATATTAAACACAATCAGATAACCTCTCCTGGAAGAACTTATGTTCTTTCAGATGGACAGCATAACAATATTTGGGAGGAACTTTGTTAGTTAAGGGCATCACATCCAAGATTATCTTTATCTGGAAAAAGGGTATGTCTGATTTCCTCACATAGCTATAAAAATCGTTGGTGCTTTTACATTATCACATAAAAGACTAAGTGGAAAAATATACAATCAACAACTGCAACATGGGAAATGGTAAGTGTGGAATAAATGTAGCTGGAGGACTAATTGTGATTCCTCATATACAGAAAATCCTTCTTTCGTGTTCTTATGTAATGTCATTTATAGTCCATACATCACAGGGAAAATTATGAAAATTAATTCTGTACAACCATTCCTCTTTAATTTTTTTTTCACATGACTGCACCTACAAACAGAGTTAATATTCTACCAGTGCAAACTGGTATTTATGTAACTCCTGTTTTAACACACCTCCTGTCCAAATCATTCTAAAGTTTGTTGCCAAGCCTCTAATTAGCAGGGGTAGCCCTAAGGAAAAATTATCTCTGCCTCTCTAGGAGTATCCAATATGGAAGGAACTAAACCTTTAATTACTGTATGAACAAGTAAAAACAATAAACAAACCAATGAGTGTTGTACAGGTAAAATAAATAAGCAACAATTGGCTATTGAAGCCAGTGGGATGACTTCAACCTCCCAGTTGAAGGGAGCCTGCTGACTGCATACTTTTCCCACTGTCTTGGTCAGTGTTTCTCAACCATGGCAACTTGAAGATGTGTGGACTTCAATTCCCAGCATGCCCCGCCAGCATGCTTACATGTAAATATATTAACATTTACATGTTAATATATTAACAATTAAATGATTAACAATTAAATTAAGTGTGAACCAGTTTGGTCTAGTGGTTAAGGCAACAAGCTAGAAACCAGGAGCCTGAGAGTTCTAGTCCTGCTTTAGGCCACTCTCCCTCAGCCCAACTCACCTCACAGGGCTTTTGTTGTGGGGAGAATAGGAGAAGGAAGAAGTAATAGGTATGTTTACTGCCGTGAGTTATTTATAAAAATAATAAAGATGGGATAGAAAATAAATAAATAAATGTATTACATACATGTAAATGTATTAACCATCTGATGCAGTCTTCCTGATACAGCATGCTGGCTGGGGAATTCTGGGAGTTGATGTCCACACATTTTCAAGTTGCCAAGGTTGAGAAACACTGGTCTTGGTAAAGATCGTCATACCTATAGCCATCTGCAGGTTGTTTTTTTAAGTCAAATCAGCAAACATAAGCACACAATTGAAGCACTACCCCTTTCTAGCAGGTAGATGTCTTTGTTTTCAACATAATTATTTATTTCTCATCTTTACTGCAACTTTCTGAACTACATTTAATTAAAAGGATCACCTTGATCACTTTGATAGACTAGACTATTGCCGGACAGAGTCCTGCTGGTTGCAACTAGCTTTCCATTCGTCTCGAATCCTGGCTTTCCTTCTCCAGGTTCGGCCAAAGTCCTTGACTATTGGATCTTCCCATCTCCTTGGAGGTCAGCCAATAGGTCTTTTTACTTCTCTTGGATACCATTCAGCAACTGCTGTTGTAGTAATTAAAAGGATATAAGAAATAATAGAGGATTTCATTTTTAAATGTTGTCTTTGCAATGTGTTATCTTAAAGCTTTTGACCTATGTGCCACTGTCCAAGATGTTTTTAATGATAGCTTTTGCTACTTTCCTACCTCTGATACTCAATTAAGAGTTTAAAGATCACTGCTGTTGTTTTTAGAAAGTAGACAGAACTTTCAGTCATTTTCAGAATATTCCTCAAGAATGTATAGCCAATTGAATAAATAAATCACAGGCTATGCTGTGCCTCATGTCTCACCTTTAGGAGGAAGCAACTACAGAGAATTATCAGGTATACAGTACATTTTTTCCTAATCGCAAAGGACATTAAATTGGCACAGTTTTCAGGAACATTTATGTCTTCCTTTGATAGCCATCAACAATGTGGTCTACCATATCATGAAATCTATTTAAAATGAATTCCTCAACTTTCATGTAGTACAGTAAAGTAAGATTGTGCAGTCCAATAGAGTTGGTCTGAGGCTTTTGTTTAAACAGTTTATTGCAAGTAGATGGGATCGTTCTGATTCATATGATACAAGTGCTGTAGTTGACTTACATATTTGCAAATATTTCATGTTAAACTATCCATAGAAATTATGTTGAAAAGCTTTAAACGTTTTAAAACTAAGAGAACCAATGAAACATGGAGCAAGTTAGAAGAACATGGAGAATCTCTGACCCATGTCCCCTCTCCATTCACTTTCCTAATTTATTGTGAATCTCTGCCACTTCTTTCTTCATTAAAAATAGCTGATTGGTGAAACATGTTTCCCCAGCAAGGGAGATTTAATGCAAAATCTCTTTGAATGGTGTGTATGTGTACATGTGTGTGTCTGCAAAGAAATATGGAGGGGGTATTCCAAAAGCAAGAATAGAAAGCCTCCTAGCTGGCTACAAGAAACATTGGGAATCTTTGGGAAGAAATAGGGACTTTCTTGGATGCCAAGGGTGTCCAAATTTTTGCACCTGTCCTATTCACTGTTTCCTTATTTTGAAACTGTAAACAACTGCACACAAATACTAAGGGTTTTTTTTTCTTCCTAGCATTTTTCCCGTGGGTGCAGGGTCCGCTTTTTCGGAACAACTGAATGTTGATCCATTGGTTGTATTTGTTAATATTTGCAGAAAGAGATCTTACTTAACCACACCAGAGGTTGTCTCAGCTTCTGTTCATATAGGGATTCGCAAGTATAACATTCGAGCAGGGGTGCCTAAACCTTGGGATACAACTGTATCTTTGACCATTGAAAGATGGTACAAGCAACAGATCAAGTAATTTTTCAAGCTGGTTTCTCCTCAAACCGAAACACTGTCCAGGTGATCCAGCATGAGAAGTGTTATGTAAAAGTTTAAGTTGATTCCTTTCCAACTGGAAAGAAATGCATTAACCATCTGATACAGTCTTCCATTCATTCCAACAGCTAATTACAGTGACACACTGCTTATGAATGTGTGTGTGTATGCATGCATATGTGTATGCTTGTGTAAACACACACACATATGCACATACATACATGTTTTGAGTACAAGTTTTTAGGTAGCACTTTGGGATTAAAGGAAGTTTTGTGAATACATTTGAGGGAATCCTGTATAAATCAAGAGAGTATGATAGCTTCTTTGGTTGATTGACCAAGGATGAATTTACTTTGACAGAGTAAAAATGACATAAAATGAACTGGCTGATATGGTTTATAATCCAACAAGATGATAGCCTCTGGCCAAACCTAACAGCCTATCAGTCTTGTTTCTATAATCCCAGCCAAACAATACAAAGCTAGGATGTTTATCCTTTTTTTCTTCCAGATAGCTCAGCTTGTGCACCAAGTTTACTGTGGTGTGTCACAATTCATTGCTGGCCTAAGGCAGAATATCTAGTATGTCTTTCTGAAACTATTTAGGGAAAAATCTCTGCATCTTTTCTTCTACATTTTAGTGTACAAAACTTCTATCATTTCAAGAAAATTGGTAAGTTTTGTTGATTGATAAATCTGTAACAAGGAAATTGGCTTTTTTATTTCTAGGTGGAAGTAAGCCCTGATGTTCTTCCTGATTGTAGAAACAAAGCCTTGCCTAGCCATCCAGACTATTCTATCTCATCCTACTTCAATCTTCCTCTCAGTATTATTTTTCACTCAAGTGTTTGAGCACCTGAATAGTCTGCAGTTAGTCTACACAGGATTGGAGGTGAGTTTCACTGCCTGAAGCCCAAAGTCATTATTACTAGTAGATAGCAGTTTCTCATTTTTCAAAATTAAAATAAATTATTTAACATGTAGAAAGATAGGCAAGGCAGAAGGCCAGCAGGTATCATGGGAGGTGCCTGTGAGAATGTTAGTGTCCAACAAAACAGCTCATTTCTAACACAACTTTAAATAGCTGTTGGGGATTAAATAGAGCTATTGCTGGCTTGAATGAAGAAGCTGTTGTTGTTACTGTTTCCTATTTATGGAATTTGCTGCTTCACATTATCAATGGAGGTCACTGCTGCACTTTCATTTCCCACTAAAAACATTCCATCACAGGCAAATACACTCTTCATCATTCTCAGCATATATCATACCAGTAGTTTGCCTCAGAATATATTTGAAACAATTATTGAGAACATGCAGAATTGGGACTTCAGGTGTGAGTCATGGCTGACTAAAGACATGACGAGTGGAAACTATGACCACTATGACCACTGTGCAGAATGGAAGACCGACGAGTAGACTTCAAATTTTTCTGGAGAAAGAGAAATCAGGAGATTGCCCACGAGTGCTCTGAATGGCAGCTCCTCGCATGAAGACCATAAAAACAGCTGTCTCCCAAGGGTTTGAGCACCAGGAGCTGAGAGAGATGACATCTTTTTTCTCAGCAACGGCGGAGCCTTTCCTAAGAACACTAAGCCAGCTGGACTCACTGTCTAATCACTTTTGGAAATGTTCAATTTAACTACTTTATGGATATTAAAGACCTTCAAAATGGTGAGCTCAATTTGTCTCCTGGTGAATTCTTCAGATTTAAGAAATTTTAAATAGAATCTCAGGAATTTAAAATAATATACAATTGTCAAAAAGCAAAAAAAAAGCATTTGGATTTAAGAAAGTTTTAAACAGAATGGGAGACCAGAGAGATCTGTAATATTTGGACTATTTGACCAGGGATAAACTATTTGTTTGCTATTTCTGGTAACTCATAATGGACTTTTTGCTGAAGTAGAATTGAAAAGATGATGATTTCTGGATTGTGTATAGTATAGATAAAATTAGGCTAGGGGGAGAAGAGGTTTTTTGTTTGTAACTTTAAAAGAGGGTGAATGATTAGTATATTAGCTTATTCTCGATGTGATGAAGGTTGGAAACCACTTCCTTATTATTGTCTTTGTTGCTTTTTTTTCCCTTTCCTTTCCTTTCCTTTCCTTTCCTTTCCTTTCCTTTCCTTTCCTTTCCTTTCCTTTCCTTCCCTTCCCTTCCCTTCCCTTCCCTTCCCTTCCTCTCCTCTCCTCTTCTACTTTTTCTTTTTTCAGCATTTTATGAACTTTTTTATTTTTCTTTTTTTTCTTCTATTTTAGTTTGTATTAGTTTTTACCATGTTTATTAAAAATTTCAATAAAATTATTTTTTAAAAAAGGACATGCAGAATTGGAATTCAGTCTGTAAGTTCAGAATTAAAATATTGAAAATCAGGAAGAAGATAGGGTTGAAACAAATAAAGCCATCTATTCAGTTAATACTCCCTCTCCCTAAGAACCTTCAACCAGCCACTCTGTTTGACACTGAAAAGCAAGCAATATATTAATCCGATAATAATCATACTTCAAAAGCCTACCATAGCAAGGCAGAATCCTTACATACTGAGTATAACATTCTTCACTTTTGGTGCATATAAGGTGGCTGGAACTGATAATGCCAACTGAATTAAGCTAGTTTGTAATATCAGTCATAATTCTTTCTGTGAACCTATTTTCTTTAAAGAAAAAAAATGTATCCATAAGTTTGCAGATATTTATATAAGATGTTTATGTCAAGCATGCAGAGTGCTATCAAGGGAGAATTGCAGTAAACATTACATGGCACTAAAAATGTTATTAAATTACAGAAAGTTAGAATAGGAATAGAAGTGGAATCAACCACTACGAGACATGATGAACTTCCTTTTTTTGGATGTGTTCGGTCAAAAGCTGAGCAGCCATCTGTTGATAATTTTTTAATTTGAATTCCTCCAATGTTGAACTTAATAGCCAGAATGGTCTCTGCCACCACTATGGTTTTATAATAAATAATATTTCAGGGATTGTTTTTGTTCCATGAAAGTTATTCCCAGAATGTGGGGCTTAAGTGACATCTTTACATGTAGTTTTATCTTCCACTTTCATTTTCTGATCCAAGACACTAATGCTTTGTGTTCGTTTTACTGTGTGGGTAAGGGAAACTTAAGGAGATGATTGAGAGATGGGAGGGACAAGGACCAGAAAGCAGGGCCTGTCTGTGGTAGGCCCCAGAAATATACTTGGTCACTTTGCTCTTGGCATACAGGAAGGCATTGAAATGTTTCTTTTATATGGGTATTCAACAGCTATTGTGCAATGGCTATTTTAGTTATGATTTAATTATTGTTTTATGTATGGCATATACAGTACACGGGATGTTTTTATGTTAGTGTTTTGCATAGTGGCCTCCTGTCTTTTGTTCAGAATCTTTCAAGAGGGTGCTATAATTTTTTTAACAAATAAATATAACACAAACTGGTCTTTAATCCAGATAGGATGGATGAACTGGCGGTCAGACTCCCTTCTTAAATGGTTAGAAGTATTTGTTTGTTTATTTATTAAATTCCTTTGCCACCCATCTCGCACACGACAACTCTGGGTGGCTTACAAACAATAAAAATAGCAAATCACTAAAACAGTTCCATATAAATACCTAAAAATACAAATACAAATATGAAATATACAATATAAAATATAATATATAAAATTCCAGATGGGATTATCTTAATCTTGGCACCCTCATGGGGCCAACCACCAGCAGGAATAACTGTCCCCCCTCCCATCCCAGGCCAGGTGGCATAACCAAGTTTTTTCTCCCTTCCGCAAGGCCGGGAGAGTGAGGGCCTGTCTTACCCACAGGGGTAGCTTGTTCCAAAGGGCAGGTGCTATGGCAGAGAAGGCCCTCTTCCTGGACCCTGCCAATCAGCAATCCCTCATGGACAGAGTCCATAACATGCCCTCTCTGCCTGACTGGGGGATGGCGTGATGCAATGGGGATGAGGTAGACCCTCAGGTATTATTTGAATTTATATAGCTGCCCCCGACTATTACTCTGGGCAGCTCACAGACAATTAAAAAACAGTATAAAAACACCAAAACAATACAGTAATTTAAAAACCATATAAAACCATGTACAAAAAACATACAACCAAATTCATAGCCAATGTAGTCAACATCCATCAGTAACAATCAATACAGCTACTGCACAGGCTCTACCACACTCCGAGGTCCCCATGCTCAACTGCAAAACCATATTTTCAGAGCCTTGTGAAAAGGCAGCAGGATTGGAGCCAATCTGACCTCCAGGCGGGGAGAGGGATGATGTTCCACAATGTGGGAACCATGATAGAAAAGGCTTTCTTCTTGGGTCCTGCCAGATGTCCCTCCTTAGCTGATGGGACCCAAGTATCCAATTCCTACAACCCCATCCAGTGTGCTTGCTGTGGTAGTCCTAAATTCAGCAGTTTTCCTGGAATTCCAGGTGGTGCTGCTGGCTTAGAATAACCTTTTACCAACTTCATTTGGTTTATCAGCTGTAGTCCCCTGCTACTAAAAGTGAATCTATCCTTAGTTACGTGTGCCTTGATTCCAACTAGAGTAGATGATTATGGCATTCTCCAGGAAGAAATTTTTTTCTAAGTTATTTCAAAAAGTGAGCATGGTGCAACATGCAAGTACCAGAATGCTAGCTGGTACATTGCAATCAGAGCATATGGCTGTATTTAACATCAAACATTCTGGTTACACCTTTGTTTACCACTTCAATTACCAGTGCTAGAAGTGGTCAAAAAATTAATATCATTCACTGACCTCAGAAATGGCGTCAGATCAGGATTGCTCACGAATCACCTTCATCCATATGGATTGACCAGGCTGCAGTGAAGGACCTCTAGCCATCTCTGGTGGAAATGCCATTGCTCAGAATTTGTAATGCTCGGGGACTTCCAGGGCAGGTATGGTGAACTGAAGACCACTCTGCAAAAGTGGAGCCGATGACCATGGCAAAGACCAAGGAACCAGTGAGTAAACCAGTTCCTTAGAAACTCTCTGGACAAGGAGAGAATGGGAGATCACCCACATGTGCTCCATATGGCTGCTTCTTGTGAGGATACTGCAGGACAGTTGTTTAATGCAGGTTTGATTGCAGGGAGATGATGAGATTAGCCATTTTGCTTGCAACCACAGTGGAGACTTTTAAAGGACATTAAGTTGGCAAACCTTACTTTCTAATCACTTTTGGAAATTGCTCATTAACTACTTCTAAGCTATTAGAGACCTTCAGATCGACAAGTCTGAAAATGCCAGGTGAGTCTGCCTTCAATCCTGAATGAAAGAAAATTTTAATGATAAACTTAAGAATTTAAAGAATTTGAAATAAACAGCAAAAATAAGATCTTGATCTTAAAAAATTATTAACGGACTAAGGGTCCAGATAAAATTGGAATA
Organism: Candoia aspera; assembly: GCF_035149785.1. Classification (NCBI taxonomy): domain Eukaryota; kingdom Metazoa; phylum Chordata; class Lepidosauria; order Squamata; family Candoiidae; genus Candoia; species Candoia aspera. The sequence continues at coordinate 35,354,659 of NC_086157.1, forward strand.
TTGAAACTTTTAAAATAAGATTTTGGAATTAATTATAAAGAACAAACAGCTTATCATGGGAAATAGATTCTGTCTTGGTTTTTACAGGACAAAACAAAGATAGATTTATTTCATGATTTCAAAAACTGGACAATAGAGGGACTAATGTTTTATAGGTAGAGGAAAGATTTACAAACCTGCAAAATGTTGCAAAACATTCTAACAATGAAAATACTGAAGGACAGTTGTGAAGAATGGAATCAGAAAATAGTACCCACAATATAAACAATGTCGTAATGATGTCTGCATCTATGGATAGACTATGTCCAAAATAATTGAAGAAATGACAGATGTAGAACAAATTTTATCTGACATGATAGAGATGGTATTGAAAGTGGATTTACAACTGACAGGCCAAGAGAATTGATTAGAAAAGGATGTTCCACTGGATCTTCAAAAGAAATTAGCTGAAGCCTTAAAATTTAAAAACGAAATACAAATGACAAGTCAAGAGAGTGACCTGGATAATTTTTTTCTACTGGATTTACAAAAGAGGCTTGTTAAAGTCTTGAAGAACTCTGTGTGATGGGACAAAGAAGAAATGAAGAGAAATCAAATCCTACGGCAATATTTGAATGAACTAAAGATTAAGACTGTTAGAAATAAAAGGAAGGAATATAAAATTGGCTTATTTGATCAAGGTTAAAAGAAGATATGTTGTTACCTCTGGCAACCCTTTATGGACTTTCTGCTGACACCAGGACTGAAAAGATGATGTTTTATGGATTTGTTTATAGATAAAAGATGGGATATGGGATGAAGAGATAAAAGTTTATACCCTTAGAGGGGATGAAAAGTCACTAAATTTGTTTATACTTGTTGTGATGAAGGTTGGAAGTTAGTTCTTTATATATTTCTTTTCTGTTTCCTTATTATATTTTTCTCTTTTTTCTCTCTTTTTCTTTTTTCCTTTTTTCCTGCACTTTTTACTCCTTCTTTCTATTCTTTTTTCTTTCTTTCTTTAAGTGTAGTTTGCATTAGATTTTACTATTATAATCAAAAATTTAAATAGAAATTATATACACACACACACACATACAGACACCGTGTGTATGTATGTATGTATGTGTGTGTGTATATGTGTATGTGTGTGTATATATATATATATAATGCTTAGCATATGATGAACCACACAGCTACCTAGGATAAGATGTGCCAGGTTCCCTTTTTTCCTGTTTTCAAATTATCTTTAAAATATTTTTTCTTTATTCAGACTGCTGTTGAATATATAACTGTTTTCTGCAGCTTTCATACTATTGTCAACTGCAACTTTATTTTTTGTTCCTTAATTCTTTTTAATATTGGCATTTGGTAATTCTGTTCTTTGGCATGCTGGGTGTGTTGTTTTAATTGATTTTGTTCCCATTGGTTTTCACTGTGCTTTAAAAAGTTTCTATTGGGCAGTGGATGTTTGTACAGTAAACAGTACTATATCTTATCTCCTTTATCAGAGATAAAAGTACATGCCTTTTTCCCAATTCAGATGAGCCGGATTAACTTAAAGGTTGGTTGCTTAGACTCATTAGATCTCCAAACAGGCAGTGGAACAAAGGTGTTAGTTCCAACAATGTTATTTCAATCAATTGCTCTTTACACTTACAAATAGAATGAAGCCTTTATTCAACCATACGGGTTGCATGAAGTGAAGAACAGTCAGTTGTCATGCAGTTCAGAAATGGACATCTGAATTTAGCAAAATACTAAGAAAAGTTCTGCAAACATTCAACCTGCTTGTCACTGATAAGAGCTAAGAGTTTACTTCTAGACCATATCAGCTAAAAAGTTTAGAATTGCAGACTGTGGACCCTTGTTCTAAAACCGCAATTTGATAGCACTGTACTTCAACAGAAACTAATGTGATACTGTTTTCTACTTCTGATCCAGGAAGTGGAAATACTGAAATCAGCAATGGGCAAGGCCTGAGGTCTGCTAATTATAGAGGTATGTGCAAAATACTGGGGAAAGGGTAAGAAAGAACAACAACCTACATTAGGCTTTCTCAACAGTGCCATTCTCAGAAATCCTGGTCATAATAGGTGTACAATATCTGGGCTGCAAAAATCCTAATGACCACTAGAAGGGAATGAAGATACACAGAAAACAAATTATTTGCTGTCTGGATTTGTACAGCAGAACCATTGAAAAAAGGGGGAACAAGGAAGGAAAACGGCTCATTGCCTTAAGACGTTGCTGTTGTATTAACGACTGACGTACTTTGTGCTCCTTACTCACACCAGCACAGAATCAAAAAGGGACTGCTTTTCCAGGTTGGATTCTGGGTGTGTCAAAACTTGTTATCTGTTGTCCATCCACTCCACTTAAAGGTACATAAAAGAGGGAGGGAGGGAGGGAGAGGGAGAGGGGAAGGTGTGGTGAGAAATCTAAAATTTACAGGATTTTTTCCATGTTCCCACCCTGGGTTTAGAAAGAAATTTATTACATCTAAGGAGGAGAAAAAGAAGAGAAGGAATAAAGGAAGATGTGTGTGGGGGGGGGGAGGGGGTGTTATTAATGAAGTGTTTCCACAAAGTAAAAACAATACAAATTTTAAGCTAAAGATAAGAGAAATGGAGAAAAGTAATAGAAAAGTGAAAAAGAAATATAGAAAAAGAAGGAAAAATAAAAAATAAAAAGAAGTGACTTCTGGTCTTCTTAACAGCAGTTATAAGTACCTTTATATTTTTCCTCTTTCTTTAAGGTTACACCAAAGTTTCCCTCTTTTCATAATCTACTGTTTCTAATCAACAAATCCATAAAGCATCAATTCTTTTCTTTTCTTTTAGCAAAAAGTCCATAAGGGGTTTCCAATCACCAATAAACGAAGTAGGTGATCTTTCTCTAAGCAAACAATGTAATTTTGCCATCTCTGCCAGTTCCGTCATCTTCACTAGCCATTCCTCCATTGTGGGTATTTCATAATCTCTCCATTTTTGTACATATAGTTGTCTCATCTATAAATTATCATATATAAAAACAATCTGCCATGGCTTTTTTCTGGTTGTCTGTCCATTAATCCCAACAAAAAAAGTTCAAATTTCAGTTGAATCTTAAGCTTTAAAATTCTTTGTATCAGTATATATATTTGAACCCCAAATTTCCTGGCTTTTTTACAAGTCCACCAAGCATAGTAAAATGACCCATCATGTTGTCCACATTTCCAACATAATTTTGAAGTATCTGTTCTAGATAATTTTTCTGAAGTCATATACCAATAGTATGGTACATCATTTTATAAAAATTCTCTTTATAACATAATGTGAATTCAATCCTTTCAACCACTGTTCCAACAGTATGTTATGTCCAAAATTCTTAGCCATTTTATCATACACCCCTTCATTTGTTCATCCTCCATTTCAAATTTCAGCAAGAGTTTATCCATTTTGGCAATTACATGTTCATCATTTGTACATAATTCAACTCCAAATTCTGTCTTTTGTTGCTCAGTTCCAAATGTCCTGTTATCCACCTTAAATCTGAAATCTTCTCTGAAATCTGCATATGAAAACCACTGAAAAGTAAATCCAAAAAGGAAGACATGGTTGAGGTTACAACGAAGCAATCAGATCAGACTACATCAAAAGTAAGCAACCTGTGACATTTGACATATTTCACATCCTTAGGCAATATCCTTCCCCCGGAAGTGAGATTGGCTCCCTCCCTCATGGACTTTAGGAAACAACTAAAGACCTGGCTATGTTATCATGCGTGGGGCGGGAGAGAGAGTAGTCATTCATTGGGATGGTTAGTTTCTTAGAAGGAACCTGCTCTGCTTGCAAATCACTGAGAATTTCCAGCCATTGGGGTTTTTATCATATTTATTTTGTTATGTATTATAGTATTTTACAGTTTTATATTTTTCTTATTTATGTTTTATTGTAAACCGCCCAGTGTCCCTTTTGGGAGATGGGCGGTGATAAATTTGATTAATAAATAAAAATAAATAAATGTGGCCATAATACTAGATATTGCTGGGATATAGCTGAGAAACATTAAGAATACCACAGTTTGACTACTCTTGGACTGGATGACAAATGACTAGGTTGACACCAAGGCAGTTTCTTACCTGTTGCTATAAAGACAATTAGAGGATTAGATTAGCAATTCCCAACCATTCCTTTCATGTAATTGATGTATTATCCACTAAAGTTTTTGAGGGCCACTATATAAGTCAAGGATCGGCTACAAGACCTGTTAGTACCACAGTACATGTATCCACGTTGGATGGTATCAGCCGGACCCCAATTTAAATTAAATTTTAAATGAAACATGATAATATCACCAAATCTCATGAGATTTAGGATAAGAGTATCATAGGCATCCTGGGATTTAAGCCTGTGTTGTCTGTGTATATGTGTATCCCATCAAGGACCATCTTCAGATTGGAAGCCATTGGACAGCAGTTCTCATATTTTTATTTAAAACAAATAGTACAAGTTGTTAATCTATTTCTTTTTTAATTAATTTTATTGAAGAATTTTTTACAGAGTAAAAACAAAACAAATTTTAAGAGAGGAAAGTAAAAGTAAAGAAAAGCAAAAGAAAAGTGATAAGTAAATAAGAAAGAAATAAAAGAAAGGAGACCGAAAAGAGAAAGTAAAAAAAAAAAAGATATAAAGAGTGGCTTCCAATCTTCTTTACAACACTTATAAATGCATTTATATTTTATCCTCTCTCTCTAAGGTTATATCGTAGCTCCTTTCTTTCCATATTCTATCCTTACTAATCTTCAAACCCATATATCAAAAGTTCATTTTTTCCCATTTTCATCAAAAAGTCCATAAAGGGTTTCCAGTCACTAACAAATGTAGTTATTGTCTTTTCCCTAACCAAACCAGTCAATTTTGCTACTTCTGCAAATCTGTCATCTTCATTGACTATTCCTCCATTGTGGATATTTCAGAGTCTTTCCATCTTTGTGCATATAATACTGTTTGTCTATTTCAAAGGAGATGAAGTCATCATAAAGCAGCTCAAGAGGTGTGTTTGTCTGATACCGAAGCAACTTTCCTTCCACCTTCAGCATTTTGAATTGAGAGTTTAGGTTTTAATCTTTACCCCTATTCACCTGAGAAAGTTTCAGTTAGGTAACCTGTTTAGCTAGGAAAATAAAGAATGATGTCATGTGGAAAAAAAGATGAAGGAATGTTAACTTCTGTTTCACAATAGAATCTCTTGGAATAAGCATGGCACAATCCATAAAAAGGGCCTGAGATGCTCAAATTAAAATCATAGCTCAGCTGCAAATTCATGTGTTGGGTAGCCATGAAAAACAATTATCCAACAGTTTCCAACGATTCTTTAATGGTGATATTAAAGTAAAGGTTCTAAATAGTCTACATCATTGTTGTTAATATTGTTAAGGAGATAATCATTGCACAACACTTGATACCTTTAAAGTGCTACCTATATTATGACAGGTATAATCCAGGTTAATTTAGACACACCTGTGTTGTTTAAAGCAAGAGCTGTACACCTGACTACCTCTGGAGTGGCATGTTTAATTATAAGATCAGTGTTTTGTTTCCTGCGGCTTCTTTACTCATGCATAAAATAGTAAATGATACAGATGTTTGACTTGCTGAAATGCCGAAGAAAAGATCTGAAGATCTAACATGTGAGGGAACAGCCACTATGTTTTTTCAGCCACTGTTTCATTTTCTAAAAGAAAACTGAGATGTTTCCTTCCAAACATTAATTAATTAATTAATTAATTGATTGATTGAGTTCACTGACTATGGATGGGACCTGCTTTCCATCACGCAGACTTGGTTAGTGAAGACTGGGTATTCCTCTCTCTGAAACGGGTCTACATTAACAGAGGTTTGGTAACAGCCAGAAGAGAGGCAGGATAACTAATGTCATGAATGACATTCTGCAGGCAAACTGAGGACTGGATATGAAGCATTACACTTGACGTTTGGTACCAGGGACCGATGGAGATGGCTGCTGCTGTACCTTCCTCCATTGCAAAATGGTATCTCTCTAGCAGCAGTTACACCTTCCTCACCTTGTGGATAGATTGTTGTAATGAGCTGTATTGGGGCTGCCTCTGAAGACTACCTGGAAACTACAACTGGTCCAAAATACAGCAGTCTGCTTGAGAACAGGTTGGATCCACTTCATCAGAGTTCCACCCATTCTCAGTTCCACCCATTCTCTGGGAACTACGTTGACTATCAATAGGTTTCCAGCATAATTCACAGTGCTGGTTATTACTTATAAAGCTCATCCTGTCTTGTCTCATTATTTTAATCAGGACTGTCTTCTCCAAATAGAATCTTCCTACCCTGGATGTTCTACAGGAAGTTCTGGTTCTGATTGTTTGGGGGATGGAAGGATGGAGGCATTTTTTGTATAGGGCTGCACAGGCCAGTAGAATTTTCTTCCCCTGAAGCTTGGACAACCCCTTGTTTCTTTTCATTTGGAAAACCGGTGAAGTTTCCCTCCTCTTCTGTTGGACCTCTAGAGATTAGGTAGGTAATGATTAGGGGTGCTATATACCAGGATTCCTCAACCTTGGCAACTCTAAGCTGTGTGGACTTCAACTCCCAGAATTCCCCTGCAGCTGGCAGATTTTATTATGGCAATGTTGCTAATATGTATTATTAGGATATGTACTATATATTTGTAAGGTTTAGGTTTTATGGTGTTTTTAAGGTGCATTTTCTTGCTGGGAGCACCCAAAGGCTCTAATCAGGAGGGCACACAAAAAGTGAAAAATGAAATAAAATAAAAATGTTAATCTGTAAATTGTACATCAGCTTTGGCAGGCTTCTAAAAATATCCACTGATTAGCACACATGTCCTGTTAACAAAGTACATGTTAGTTGACCTCTGAGGGTGATGGAGCTTTCTGAATTTGATGCAAAACCTCAGGAAGACTGAAAAGGCACCACAGGGCTAGATTTACTAATGCACATGCTGATGCTACCACAGCTATCAATGTGCCATAAGTCACAAGAAAGATTTTTTTGATACTAGACTTCCACAGACTTAACAGATTTAATTCCATGCCCAGCCAAAACAAATATACCTTTACAGAACACCTGGTCTGGCTTGACAGAAGATAAACATGAACTATGCTGTAAAATGAATTACATAACATGAATTATGCTGTAATCTTCCACCCAGGCCAAGATCATTTTAGAATTGTGGCTTGTCTCTGGGAAACAGACCTCAGTATGCTATAACAATAATAATGAGAGTCGTTAATATCAATAAATAACAATAAGAGTAAATAATGCTAATAAATAATTCTTTATTATTTGCACCAACAAAATGTGAGTTTGTTTCTGTTTCTGGACAGATAGGTTCTTCGAACTACTTTGCTAACTTCTAACTACTAACTACTCCAGAGATCGGAGTCCTGTTCCCCACCCACCCCTCCACACACACACACAGACACACACACACACAGACACACACACTTCGTTTTGAGTGAGAAAATCAAGGAGCATCACAAAGATATAGGAGCATAATAGTAACACAAGTGACATGAGTGTACTTAAAATTAAGGACTTGGATCCCTCTGAGCACATGTTCAGCCCATGGTCTTTTAACTACCAGAGATTTGCTCCCAGGTGTTTGCAAACCCCTGCTTCTTTCCCTTTAAACTTCCTGCATTTCAACAGCCTGATTTCTTTTATCTAAAGTTAAAGAACCTCTTATTATTTTCTCATGGTTATTAAACAACTGGGCATCTTAACACCTTGCAGCTTTACCTTCTGTTGGAAGTGAAAGCATTCTGCGTGTGCATCTGAGCTTTCCCCGAGAGCAGGAATCTGAGCTGAGCAATGATTAGTGAAGCAGGTTTTCTAACTATAAAAGAAAAGTTTTTCTACTTTTTAATTGGAAATACATTATAGGGATCGGGAAATCCTAGCACAAGCTAGCTACGACCTCTTTGTTCTTTGTAACTTAGTAGAAAATAACCCCACCCTATATATTCTGGCACACAGCTGCTTAATCCCAATAGCTACCAGATTTTTGCAGATCTGTAGAGGTAATTATAGTGCACTCAGGTTAATAGCAGACAGTGCACAAAGTTTTCTCAGCTAAGGTTCAGTTTAGATTTGAAATTTGTCCATTTGTTTTCCTTTTTGAATCACTATAAATGCGTTCTTCGCTGCATATGTGCAATGGTAAAATTATTATTATTATTATTTCATTGTCTTAACTGGTAAGTTGTTATGCATGCATCAAGGTATTCATTTCTCATAAGTACTTTCTTCTTCATATCAGTTGGCTCAAATGGTAAAGTAGCATTCAATATGCTAGAGTTAAACAATTTTCATACAGTGAATTAACACATGCAAAAAGTCCAGTGTTGGATTTTGCTTGATAAAGGAACATTCAGTGAGCCACTTCTGCTGGGTAATGAACTGATATGAAAGTTTCCATGTAGTTACTTCATGTACATAATCTTTCACTTTTCCAAACTAAGCCAGGGTTGGCTAGCTGCTGCCACTTGTATACATTAAGACAAAATATAATTATTTGGTAGGTGTTTCACTTGCTGGGTATTCCAAACAGAAATGACTTCTGAGAATGTCTGGAAGACCTTGAGAAGCCCTTAATACAGCTGTGTTGACCTCTATAATTCAAACCTTCCAAAAGCAGATCCAGAGGCATGTTTGACTCATGAGCAAAGTGCCTTGTCAAATAATTTGCATAGGTCTAGTGCAGTGCTTTTCAAACTTGGCAACATGAAGATGTGTGGACTTCAACTCCCAGAATTCCCCAGCCTGGCTTCATGTTGCCAAGTTTGAAAAGCATGGTCTAGTGTTTTTGCACTGGAGAATGTCAGCCCTCGAGCTAAATTTCCAAGAACCATTTCAGATAATACTTATGTTACAATCCGTGTACAATAAAAGGACTGAAGACTTTTTTCTAAGAAAACGATATTTTTTCAGAGATAACTATTATTATTGCTTTTCAAATAACAGTCTATTGTCACTAGAAAGTACAATATTTCTGGCACATAACAAACCAGTAACATGTCTCAGCTCTGAAGACTGTGATTGAGGAAATTATGTTTTGATGTCTTGATGCCTAGTGATAAGCAAATCAGCTTTTTAGTGCATGTAACCGCTGAGCTGCTGAGCTTGCTGATCAGAAGGTCAGCGGTTCGAATCCGCGTGACGGGGTGAGCTCCTGTTGCTAGTCCCAGCTCCTGCCAACCTAGCAGTTCGAAAACATGCCAATGTGAGTAGATTAATAGGTACTGCTTCGGCAGGCAGGTAACGGCATTACGTTTAGTCATGCCAGCCACATGACCACGGAAGTGTCTGTGGACAAACGCCGGCTCTTCGGCTTTGAAACAGAGATGAGCACCGCCCCCTAGAGTCAGACACGACTGGACTTAATGTCAAGGGAAACCTTTACCTTAACCTTATATTTGAAAATCTCTGTTTGTTTTGAACAGAGAGCATTGAATAATAGAGTATAAGCCATTAACCTAAATACAGAAAATTGTAAGAGAAATATATAATCATTCAGACATGGCTAGGAAAAGTGACTTGTGTCTTAGTCTATGTGTGTCTATGTGTGATTGAGTGAAACTAAAGTCACTATGAAGCCATAGTAATAAAATGCAGCCTTGGAAATTATTTGTATAATTTGCCACTGTCCATCTGAAGTATTTATTGTATAACTCAGCAGTTTTATGTGCTCATTTTTATTTGTTTTTTATAGTTTTTAACAGTTAGTCACCCAAAATCATCAATTTGAGATGGGCGACCATATAAACTGTACAAACAAACAAACAAACAAACAATCTACCTAGCCTGGTTGCAGAAAGAAACTTACTCACCAGCAAATGAATAAATATGTGATGTCAAGTAGCATTTGAAAGGAAAAAAAAAAGTTCCAATTCTGATTTCATACAGCAGTAGCTCTGGACACATAGAATCACTACAAGATTTAGAGAAAATTCATAGGACAGAATTAAGGTAGTATTCTTTGTTAGGCAGTTGGTGGAGTGAGTTCATGTCACAGCACCTGAGAAAATCCTGACCAAGACAGATTTTGATTTAATACATTTGTTATATGTAACTGGAGCCATACACAATTGACACTGGAGATCTTGAGCAACTCTTGCTTGAGGAAGAACCAATAAAATTCAATGTAATTGTTGCCTATCCCAAATACTCAAACTCACAAGAGGTTGCTAAATGAAATCTGATTTATTAAGGATCTTAAGGCAGATACAGAGAAAGCTGAGAATGATCAAAAGCACGCCAAATACAAACTAAAAACCCTCGGCTACAAACGTAATCCCTTCCCCCTGCCAGCCATAGCAACCACCCCCCTCCCAGGTGCCAGCAACTGTTTTCTGCCCATCCTGGGAAAGCAACCTTGAACACAAGAGATAACCCAAATACATTCCGATCCGGCAGCCAACAGATAAGAACTTCCCAACGAGGAATCTTCCTCCCTTCTGAGATCAAACACGTATCTGGCTAATGACATGCGAAACGTTACGATGTACCAGGCACATTGAAATGGTGAACATGACATACTGCCCCCCCAAAAAAATTAAGGCCCCGGTTTGGAAGGGTAAGCATTATGGAAGCGAGTAACAAGTACAGGGGAAGCGACATCATGAGCGGCCACCCATTCAGGGTGGGGAAAGTGTTTCCAGCAAACCAGGTACTGCAGCGTGTTGCGAAGACAGCGTGAGTCAAGAATTTCTTTTACTTCAAAGTGTTGTTGACCGTCAATCATGATGGGAGGAGGTGGTGGAGGTTGATCATGCCAGCGGTCAGAACGAGTAAGGGGTTTGAGCAAACTGCAATGAAAGACAGGATGTAAGCGCTTTAAGTTATGCGGCAAATCAAGTTTAAAAGTCACAGGGTTGATTTTTGCGACAATAGGAAAAGGACCCACAAACTTAGGAGCCAATTTCTTTGAAGGTTGAGAGGACTTGATGAACTTAGTAGACAGATATACCATGTCCCCCACTTGAAACGCAGGGTGAGGAGCACATTTTTTATCAGCGTGCTGCTTGTAAGCAGACTGGGCATCCGCTAGTGCCTGTTGGATGACCGGCCAAGAGTCCGCCAGCTGTGTTGACCATTTGGACGGCGAGGCCGGCGAAATGGATGGCAGCGGCAAGTCAGGGATAGGGACAAAATCCCTGCCATGTACGGTGCGAAAAGGGGTTTGACCGGTGCTTTGATGAACCGCGTTGTTGTAGGCCACCTCAGCAAAAGGAAGGAGATCAACCCAGTTGTCTTGTTGATAATTGACGAAAGCCCGCAAATATTGCTCCAATGTGGAATTGAGCGCCTCCGTGGCTCCATCAGTCTCAGGATGCCACGCCGTGGACAATGCCTGTTTAGTGCCCAACAGTTTCAAGAATGCCCGCCAAAATTGAGAGGTGAACTGTGTGCCCCTGTCTGAAATCAAGCGGGAGGGACATCCGTGTAACCTGTACACATGTACAAGGAATAGGTCGGCTAATTGGCGTGCAGAAGGAATGGACACGCATGGAATAAAATGAGCTTGCTTAGAGAAATAGTCTTTAATGACCCAAATGACAGTTTTCCATTGACTAGGGGGTAACTCCACTATAAAGTCCATAGAAACCTCTTCCCAGGGGCAAGCAGGACCAGCCACTGGTTGCAACAGTCCTTGAGGTTTGCCCACTTTGCGTTTCGACATAGCACACACAGGACATGAGGCCACATACTCCTTCACATCCTTGCGCAGTGTGGGCCACCAAAACTGTCTGCGCACCAGGTGCAACATTTTCACAAACCCAAAATGCCCTGCAACCTTATCATCGTGCGAACGGAGTAAAACGTCTTTTCGCAAACTGTCAGGGACATAGAGATGGTTGGATTTCCAAGCGAATCCCCGATCAAAAGTAACATTGTCTTTATTAGCTAGCAACCAAGTATCAGTCTTTTGCTCTTTTAGAAACTTTTGTTGCAATTGAGAGGAAATGGACAAAGTTCCTGGCGGCGCTGAATCACTGCCAGCTGGCCGCTGCGCATGGGCTTGGCTGCGAGTCACAGCCACCATCCCCAACTGGGGCTGTGTCCACAGCGTGCTGACCACTTCTGGCACTGAGCAAGAGTCCTGGGGTTGCCGGGACAATGCATCTGCTAAAAAGTTCTTTTTGCCCAGGATAAACTTCAGTTTGAAATTAAATCGATTAAAGAACTGAGCCCAGCGCACTTGTTTAGGGCTCAGTTTGCGGGGGGTGCTAAGAGCTTCCAGGTTCTTATGGTCAGTCCACACCTCGAATGGATGATTAGCCCCTTCGAGCAGGTGGCGCCAAGAGTCCAAAGCCGCTTTGACTGCAAACGCCTCCTTTTCCCAGACGTGCCAACGTCTCTCAGTTTCAGAGAATTTACGGGACAGATAGGCACATGGCTTTAAGCACCCCGCCCCATCAGCTTGCATCAATAAGGCTCCAATAGAATAATCAGAGGCATCTACCTGGACCACAAAAGGCTTGGAGGGGTCAGGGTGTTGTAAAATAGGCTCCTGTGTAAAGGACTCCTTCAGCTTCTCGAACGCTGCCTGACAAGCCGGCATCCATCTCAGCAGCGCGCCGGGGTTTTTTACCCTGCGGGTCTCCCCCACCCCTTTTGTCTGAAGCAACTCAGTTAGTGGCAAGGCTATTTCAGCGAACCCCCTTATGAATAATCTGTAGTAATTGCTGAATCCCAGGAAACTTTGAAGTTGCTGACGGGTGCGGGGTCTTTCCCATTCCAAGATAGCCTGAATTTTAGCAGGATCCATTTCAATGCCCTTATCTGAAATCCTGTACCCCAAATAATCAATTTGTGTTTGATGGAAGGCACATTTGGACAGTTTGGCATACAACTCAGCTTTCCTGAGCTTGCGAAGCACCTGCTTAACCAAGTGTACATGTTCTTCCAGAGGTTCAGTATAAATCAATACATCATCCAAGTACACCAATACCCCTTTAAACAGATGTTCATGGAGTACCTCATTGATCAATTGCATAAACACTCCAGGAGCCCCAGCCAACCCAAAGGGTAAAACCTTATATTGAAACGCTCCCAATGGGCAATTGAATGCCATTTTCCATTCATCCCCCTCCCGGATTCTTACACAGTAATAGGCTTCCCTTAAATCCAGTTTCGAGAAGATTTTCCCCTTAGCCAGATGTGATAACATGTCTTTTATCAAAGGCAGGGGATATTTATTGGAAATTGAGACTGCATTGAGCCCACGGAAATCGGTACAGAGTCTTAATGTCCTATCCTTCTTTGGACGGAAAAGAATGGGTGCTCCCACTGGTGAGCTGGCTGGTTCGATGAACCCTCGTGCCAGGTTTTTGTCCACAAACTCCCATAACAAAGTTAGTTCCTTCTGAGTCATCGAATAAATCTTTGGCTTAGGTAACTGGGTGTTAGGCACCAGCTCGATGGCACAGTCAGTTTTCCGATGGGGGGGCAGTTGATCTGCTTCTTTCTCCCCAAACACATCAGCAAACGCCTGGTACTCCTCTGGTAGACCCTCCAGAGGAGGGACTGGGTACTGCGGAGTCGCAGCTGCCGCTACCCCCACCTCCTCCTCTGGGGCTTCATTTCCCTCTGGTGCTTGGTAAAATCCGTCCCTAAAGGTTACAGTTCGATAGACCCAATTTATTTGAGGATTCTGCTGGACCAACCATGGAACACCTAGAACCACCAATGGACCCCCCACCAGAGCCACTACAAATGACAGGCCTTCCCGATGGCTACCCATTTGTAAGGCCACTGAACTGGTGAAATGCGTGACCGGTTTGCCCCCAGCCATGGATCCGTCCAGTTGGGTGAAAGCAATGGGTCTTTGCAATGGAAAGTTGGGTAGCTCCAAGGCAGCTACCACGTCGGGATGCATTAAGCACCGTGAACACCCCGAATCAATCATTGCCCATACTTCTATCGTCTTCAAACGGGATCCCAATTTTAATTCCACAGTGAGAATGCGATATTTGCCACTCACCGACACAGGCTCACGCCCCTCTTCCACCACCTGCCCTGCGGTGCCCTTTAGAGCAGGTGGCTGGCGTTTCCCGCCGGCTGAAGCAAATCGGGTTCCCCCTCGTCCCTGTAGAACGGCACGCTGTCCAACTCACTGTCAGCCACAGCTGCTTTCATTTTCCTCGGTAGTGAAGGGGACTTTGCAGTCGACTTCCCCTGCCAGTCGTCACCCTTCACCCTCGGGCATGCTGCCGCGCGGTGCCCCTCCTTTCCGCAGCGCAGGCACTGCCCCTTCGCATACCGTCACTCCTTCTCCTCTTCCCAGGAACGTTGTCCGGATCTTCCCAAGGAGCCCGACGGGCGAGTGGGTTTTCCATCTCACCCCGACTTCGTTGCTCGTCTCTGCGCAAACACCTCATGGGCATGCTCAGCCTTTCCAGCGAGCTGGATCCACTCGTACAAGCTGTCAGGGTCATCTCGTCCCAACGACCAGCACAGCACTTCGGTGTTTAAACCATCCTTGAACAACTCTATGACAGTTGCCTGTGACCAATCTTCCACCTTCCCCGCCAGCGCTTTAAACTCCAGCCGGTAGTCAGCCACAGTTCTCGATCCCTGCTTGAGTTCTCTTAGGGCACGCTTCGCCCGCTCCTTGGCTAAGGGATCCTTGAAATGATGCTGTAGAGCCCAGAGGAATTCATCGAATTTCTCCAGTTCAGGGGCTTCCGACTGGCACATCTGTACATACCAGTCCGCTGCCCTCCCCTTAAGCTTGGTGGCAATGGTGATGATCCTCGCTTTTTCCGATCGAAAAAGCGACCCCCACTCCTCCATGTACGCCTTGGCATTCGTTAGGAAGAACGAGAGTTTTGTCGGGTCCCCGTCAAACTTGACAGGAAAGTCCCTCAATCCTCCGCCCGACGGGCTGCGCCCCCCCACTGGGGTTTCAGCTGCTCTGACAGCTCCCGCCCGCCTCCGCTCGGGAATGGGCAGCGACGCTAGTTCCACTCAGTGAGCCCGGTCCCCCTCTCGCAGCCGGGCTGCCCTCCTCCGTTCCGGGGACTGCACCTGGGAGGAAGGGGTCGAATGCCGCTGGCTTGACCCCTCCCGCACTTCCTTCAGCGAACTCAAGTCCATGCTCATTTTCTGCAGGATAAGTTCCAGAGAGTCCATCTTCGACTCCAGCACCCGGATTCGGTCTGGAGTGGGGGAGTCCCCCCTCGGTGGCACCTGAACTACCGTGGGTGACAGCAGGTACCTCTGCCTCCAGGATGAACCCCTCACCTCCGAGAAGTCCCCCCTACTGTCGTCCCAGGTGACCAGTTCACCCGGGGTGGTTACCGTGGTCTCTGGCACGATTTTCATGCCCACAGCTTCGCCTTCTGACCCCGAACTCGCCTCCTCCTGAATTGCTGAAAGTTCGCCCAGGGGGGGTCTGTCGGGGTGCACCACGGTAGAATCGGGCTCTCCCTCACTCGACCCCTCACTCTCCGCCAGTAGCACATCGGGATCGGTCATCACCGGCACTCTCCCTCACAGGATCGGACAAACCTGTCTTTACCTGGAAAGGGGCCCACGGGGTTTGAAGTTTTAGATTCTCAGCTTTATGTAATGGTTGCCTATCCCAAATACTCAAACTCACAAGAGGTTGCTAAATGAAATCTGATTTATTAAGGATCTTAAGGCAGATACAGAGAAAGCTGAGAATGATCAAAAGCGCACCAAATACAAACTAAAAACCCTCGGCTACAAACGTAATCCCTTGCCCCTGCCAGCCATAACAATCACCCCCTCCCAGGTCCCAGCAACCGTTTTCTGCCCATCCTGGGAAAGCAACCTTGAACACATGAGATAACCCAAATACATTCCGACCCAGCAGCCAACAGATAAGAACTTCCCAACGAGGAATCTTCCTCCCTTCTGAGATCAAACACGTATCTGGCTAATGACATGTGAAACGTTACGATGTACCAGGCACATTGAAACGGTGAACATGACATTCAAGCTTATTTCACTGTGCATTGAAACAGTGGTTCAACTTATGCAGTATAACAAGTGCAAGTCAACTAATGCTACTACTCAACAAATATTGCAAAGCAATAGAGTTACAGTTCAGTATATAATGCAAGACAAATTAAATAATACCCTTAAGCAAGTGCTATAAAATTATATGCATTTTCACAGATCAAGCACATAGAGCTACTTCTGTTAACATTAGGACTTTGCAAAGTTCTGAAAGTCTAACTATTCCAAAATGTTCAAGAGAAGTACCCCATCAGAGTTATTTCATGAAGCAATGAAGAATAACATTCAACCAGTTAGTGGAGCTTGACACTCCCAATCAGCTATTGGAAGTATCAAAATAGGCTTCTGCACAAGTACAATGCATGCATTGAAGCCTCTTCCAGCTACTGGAACTGCTGAATGAAGATTTGAGTATGTATGGCATCCTCTTAAAGAGAATTGGAAAGTGTCTGTGTCTCAATGAACTTCATTCTGGCAAATTTTATTTAATAGCTCATTCCTGTTATTTTCATGATCATTGTAGACCAGTGTTTCTCCACCTTGGCATCTTTAAGATGTTTGGACTTCTGTTGGCTGGGGAATTCTGGGAGTTAAAGTCCAGACATCTTAAAATTGTCAAGGTTGAGAAACACTGGTATAGACATTTATAATACAAATATGAGATTTTAGGCCATACAAAGAAAAGTACAAATCTGCATTTAGAAGTAAACTTTGCCAATCTGGTCACAAAGATTTATTCATTTCCCCCACCCTGCAAAGGAGAAAATGTGAAATGCTCATGTGTTCAATGGGACTCTTGCACTTACTTTACTTACAAGATGGCAGACGTAAGTGTATGTGTATGTGTGTGTTCTGTGATAAAGCAAAGACTTCATGAGTTTATTTCACTAGGGCTTTCCAAACTGCTATATATAGTGGCCAGAACGAGTGCAGAGTAAGGAAAGGGTGTGTAGCCAATATAATATTACCAGTACCATCCACCAACTTACAATAATACTATAAGCTAAAAAAAAAACTTTTCCTAAGATTTAAAGAGATTATATCTAAGCACCTGAGATGAGGTAGAAGAAGGGAAATGCCTCTTTTTAAAGAGAAGAACATGTTCTAGAACTTGGAATATATATTTGAACATAATATTGGGACTGGGTTTGTTTTTTACTGAAAACAGTAGATTTAAGATAGCAAGGGACAGATTAAAGGTAATCCTGATTTGAACCTTTTATTTTGCCAAGAGCATCTGAGAATACAGAAATTATCCAGTTATGCCAACAAGTTCTGAAACATTTGGAATGCAAATTGTCATCATGGTGTATGGAGAGGGTGGGAATTCACTTTTTTCTTTGGGAGAAATGTCTTTTGGATCGATAAACATGGTTTTTGCCTCTGCCTTCTGCTGTCCATACAACAACAGGTGCTGTAGGGCATGAGGCCCTGTTGACCTCATCCTCTGGCTCAAGTTCCTGAGTATCAGTTTCAGTCACTGCATTCAGTTGAGACTTTGGAGCTAAGAGCGGTTTTTCTATTCTGGCTCGTTTATCCTGTTGATTTATTCTTTTCTGCCTTGTAAAACTGGCTGGTTTAGTTTGTGAATGTATCTGCTGCATTGGAAGAAATTCTGCTGGCTGCTGGTGTTTCCTTTGAGGTGACCTTGGTCCAGTCTCTGAATTATGCATCATGAAGACAGACTCGGAGTCACTGCTACCATACCCTGAATTCAGGAAGAAATAGCTATTATTGGAGGAGAAGAAGTTGAAGTCAATTATATGGTGGCCACATGTCCTATTTGCGGAGGACAGTCATTGGTTTTCAAGAGCTATCAATCTTCTGCTGGAACATCAGAACTTCTATTTCAGGGATGCACAATTTTTTTTTTGGCAGAGGGACAACACCCCCAAAAGGGATCCAAAAAGAGTGGACAAAGCCAGACAAAACCCTCACTGAGTTTAATTTAGTATAATATAAAGAGAGTTAAGAAGTTATACTTTTAATATTTTTCTTGTGTCTTCATTAAAACTTGCATTAAAAGAGGGCCTTGAGTTGTTAGCCCTGCCCTATTTGAATGCCTGTCCATCCAGGTCTGATTTAAAGGTTGATTATTTATTTATTTATTTATTTAATTTATATGCTGCCCAACTCACAGTGACTCTGGGCAGTTTACAGAGTTTACAGTTTACAGTTTAAAAAGAAAACAACAATGCAAAAAACACAAAAACAACACAAAAGAAACAAAGACAGCAGAGAAAACAAACTCAGATGGGAACAAAGGAAAAGAAGAAAAGGGTGTCAATCATCCTCACCAAAGGCCTGGGCAAAGAGCCGCATCTTCAGGGCCATTTGAAATACCAGTAGGGTGGGGCCACTTGAATCTTGGGGGCCAACTCATTCCAGATGCAGGTGCTGCTACAGAGTAGGTGCACTTCCAGGGTCCCAATGAAGGCATTGCTTAATCAAAGGAACCAGAGTGCACCAACTCTGCCAGATGGAATCCACCAGGCAGATACTATGGGAGGCAGGTGGTCCCTCAAGTAACCAGGCCTTAGGCCATATAGTGTTTTATAGGTAGTGACCAGCACCTTGAATTGCACCCGGAAGCACACTAGCAACCAGTGCATTTCATGAAGCAGAGATGATACATGAGCATACCAAGGCATGCCCATCACTGCCCATACCATTGCATTCTGAACCAGTTGAAGTTTCCAAGTGGTCTTCAAGCACAGTTCCATGTACCAGGGCATGAGTGACTGTCTGATGTATTATGAGAAAGGAAAACAGGAGCTCTAGAAAAGCACTTCAACCATTGGAACCAACAATTGTACAGCAGGTTGAATGAAAGAACAGGTTACCTAGTCACAGTCTTATCATAGTGAAACCCAGTATATTTCTATTAAAACTATAATTATTATACCTTTGCCTTTATGAATATAACTTAGCCATACAGATCTATCTCTGCCTTTGCCCTATGTTTTGTGGAGGCATCTCCTCTTCTTTGGTACCATGTAAACCAAGTTTTACATTTCCACCTCCTATCCATATTTTCCAAGTTTCTTTTTTAACCCAAAGGAATCTTTATTAATGAATGGACAAAACTAGTGTAATGAAGAAGCTATGGTTCCTCATGGATATTTGTTAAAATAGTAACATTTGGTCCAAGTGAAATTGGGCTCGGCTAAGATTCTTTAACTTCAAGTTTAAGAGGAGCACCAACACTGGAGAAAGCCATCAATAGATATCTTCTGATAAACTTCAGCCCAACTCTACTGTATGCATTTCCAGTGTCAAGTCTAGCATTATTCCTTATCTTAACATTCTCTACATTTGCTCAGGCATTTGGGCAATTTGGGAGGTTATGCAAGCTCTTCTATGATGTGGTTTTTATGATTGGGATGCATTGTTTACCTGGGTCATTGCTTCTGGCTGTTGTATGCCACCCAGAGTCACTGATGTGAGATCAGAGTCACAGAAATTATTTAAATAAATACATAATAAATTATCTTTTTCACTAAATCAGGTTGTGCAAAACTTTGGCTATACTGAGTCCAGTGATTCAAGCTAGGGTTCACCTATTTTATTTGTATTATTACCATTTTGGGGCATTGAGCCAACTGCTGGACCATGCAAGATAAAACCTCCAAGATGAGCAGGTCTGAAATTAGTGAATAATTTTGGTTGCCAATGAAAAACAGGATGGGTTTTCGGACATCTTTAATTATCAGGTTCAAAGAAATTTAGCTTTAGGGCTCTTTGAAAAAAAATGTTGGTTGGAGTAAATCTTTCATTTTCATTATATGATCAAGCTAGCATCTTTCAAAGAAATGTACATATCATTTGGCACATTAAATGGATAATAGCAAAATTAGTAAGAATTAGCAGTAATTTCCCATTTTCTTTTATTGTTTTAATTAAAAACCTTACCTGCTGGATCAATATCACCAGTCCTAGTTGCTCTTCTAACTGGTTGAGAATTACCAAAGGGAAGGGACAAATAACGCATGTTTTTAATAGCAGCCTATAGACAAAGAGAAAAAGAAGAAGAGGAGATACTGATTTGCAGAAATGTGTGTGTGGGTTCCATTTTGAATGATCTGACCTCTGGTTATAGGAAAAAATGTGAAAAGAAAAGAAATTTGAAATTAGTGCAATTAACACTAACATTTTTTTTTTAAATCTGTTCAGTCATGTCCGATTCTCAGAGACTGCCTGGAAAAGTCCCTGCAGTTTTCTTAGCAAGGTTTTTCAGAAGTGGTTTGCCATTGCTTCCTTCCCAGGGCTGAGAGAGAGTGCCTGGCCCAAGGTCACCTAGCTGGCTTTGTGCCCAAAGTGGGGCTAGAACTCCCAGTCTCCTGGTTTCTAGCCTGATGCCTTAATCGCTACACCAAACTGGCTCTCTTTTGCTATTAGCATAATAAAAAAATAATTCCAATGGTTCTGATTAACTGTTCTTTCCTATCTATATCTCATAATCATGCTGCATTCTTTCCAGTTCTGAAGATATTAATTCCTCCTAAAGGCAAAATGACTCAACAGATTTAAAAAAGACTCACCTGGCCTAGGCAGGCAAATCAATCAAATCATAGGAGGAGAACTAAATTCTCTTCTGGATTTGTCTCAACTCCCCTGGCTATGTGATCTCTAACCTAAGGCTGCATCTGATCTCCAAAGGAGATGAAAGCAAAGGAATATCCATATCAGCAAGATACAACTCCTCTTTAGCTGCATGCTCTACTTTTTCATTATTCAAAGTACCTACTGTAACTACACTCAGACCCAACAGAGGTGAATAAACAAATCCAGTATCTACAATGTGTTTAGAAACTAAATTACATTTATTCACCAGATCGTTTTTACATCCCGCTCTTCCTTTGTAGATTGCCATCAATCCCAATTTTAAAAAAATCAGTATCACTGGTTTGTCAATCTGGACATCCCAATCCATTCCAAAGTTAACAATCCAGCTGTCATAATCAAAAGACAACCTGACAAACAAAAAACTCTTTCAAACTCTAAAGACAGGACATAAAAGAAATTGGAACTTTATACCATATGTGGTGGACCTGTAAAAAAGTGAAAAAAAATTGGTCATCTATACATAATATAATTTGTAAAATGTTGGCAGTAAACATTGATACATCACCGGATTGGGCTCTATGAACAAAGATTTGGAAAAAAAACTATGGAAAACTTCTACTGTATTTGATTACTTCAGCCCAAATTACTTATGCCGCAAAGTGGAAAGAAGAATTAATCCCATCTGTGGAAGAATGGATACTTAAATCCCTAAACTTGGCACAAATGGCAAAACTAATGGACCAACTAAACGATAAAAATATGGAAGACTTTCAAAAGGACTGGACACCCTTTTTTAAATATGTGGAATGGACTCAAAAAGTTAATATGAACATATAGTATGTAAATAGCAAATTATTTCAATTATATAATCTCTTATTAGAATTAATGAAGGCAATTTAGAGAATTAAGGAAATAATAATAATACGCTAGGATATTAAACTGTACCATCTAGAAAGTTGGAAACCCAAATCTTTCTATTTATTTATTTTTCATTTTATTCTTTTTAAATTTTATATATATATATTTCATTTTCTCTCTTTTCTTTTTCTCCTCCTCCCTTTTTTTCTTTTTCTTCTCTCTTTTTCTCTTTTTTGTATTGTAAGATATTATTAAATAAATAAAGATTCATTTAAAAAAAAATAAAGACAGGACATAAACAGTTTCATTCACTTTCACAACTACTGCTTCCAATGAACCATCATAAACAAAATGACTTAATGACTGCCCTGGTTAGCAACTGTTTGAAGTTACAACAGCACTGAAAAGCTTTACAACTTATCCTCGCACTTAAGACCGTTGTGGTGTCCCCACAGTCATGTGATCAAGATTCGGGTACTTCGCAACTGCTGGGCGTTTATTACCATTGCAGCATTCCACAGTCACGTGATCACCGTTTGCACACTTCACAGCCAGCTTCCAACAAGCAGAGTCAATGGAAAAGCTGGCAGTAAAATTGCAAGTCATGGTCACATGACATCATGCTTAACGACTGTGGGTGATTTGCTTAACGACTGCAGCAGAAGTGAGGTTGTAAGTCTGTTGCAGTCACATGGTGTCTCATTTAACAACCGTGTTGCTTAGTGATGAAGTTGCTGGTCCCAATTATGGTAGCTTGGCAAGGACTATCTGTATGTCTCCATTGATCAGATTTATACTCAAGAGCCTCTGTTGTAGACTCTACAACTAAAGATATGTTCTCCTGCCCTCCAAAGAGTTCATATCCACTATTAGAGATATTCATCCAGCAAACCCAAAGCAAATAATCAAGGCTGACTGAAGTCTTTATTGATACAGTGAGCACCGGAGGGGTCCTCACCGAGATCCTGGGTGCCTCCCTTGCAGACAAAAGAAATGCACTGATATTTATACATTACAGAAAAGGAAATAATATAAGCATACATATTCATATGATGATGCAGACATACATACACATTCATAAGCAATAGATCTCAAGTTACTGCCTGTCCTACTTATCTACTCTGAAGAAAGCCATTGTCTTAGTGTGAAGAAGGGAGGGAGCAAACTTCTTGAATACAGAGATTCATGGGTTGCTGTGGGAATGTCCTGATAAGACTGGGGTGAGAAGCCTGCTTCAAGGCTATAGCACATTCCTTATGTTGCAATTTGGTTTAAGCGAGACCATTCCTGAAAACTCTGAAAACTTATTTTCCTCACACTACTTTCCTATAAAGAAGATGCCCACCAAACTTAGTAGCACTTAACCAATAAAAAATTATTCATACATGGGAATCACACATATTGCAGAAGCATCTCTTCCAGAGGATTAAATTCCTAACATATACAATTGTTCCTTAACTTCTTTGACTATTCCTCAACCTATATCTTGAAGACTAATCTAGAAATGTCTTCCTCAAAGATGCAGGCCCAAAACAATTAAATGAAATTAATTATTAAATGCTGGGATACTGCAACCACCATTAGTATGTGTGCGGGGAGGGTAATATACACCAAGGTACCTGCAAACACTGCTTTGCCAATCTCTGGTTTAGATGGTGGTCCTCAATATTTCACTGATTATGTAACTGTAGACATACAAGAAAGGTTGGGAATCCCAGAAGTATTGGATTTGACACTTCTGCAAACAATATGCTTTGAACTATTGGAATAATACCAATGATTAAATCCAATTCCTCACAACTTTTCTAATGGCAGAACTTCTACTGCTGATTCTACTGTGAGTGAAAGAAAGCATGTAGAAGTACAGATAGAAAACACTATAGAAGCTTCATTTCCTCTTTAATTGGTTATTTCAAAGCAAAATGGAGCAGCTATGAACCTCTAAGGATTGAACTATAGCAGCTCCAGTATCTGGAGAGTCACAAGTCCCATGCCTGGTTAAAGTTCCAGATGGCAAAAGATAACACTCCTTTCCAACAGTATTGTGTTCTACATTGTTGCAAACTTGGTTTCCTATTTACTGAAGATGAGATTTTTAAGAAGAAATGCCATTTTATAACATTTTGAGAATTTTAAAAAAAAAATCTATTAAAATGCTTTCTGACTGAACATTCCTTACTATGACACTAATATTATTGTGTTAATTCCTTTTTAAAAAACCAAGGAGAATTCTCATAGAACAGCCTATATCATCTCTGCCACCCAAAGCTGGATTGGTGCACAGTAATAGGACTGCAGAGGAGGAGAGAAACATTCCTTGGCTACGCCAAGTGCTAAGAAACAGTAGTATACAGGATACTTCGATATGTTGTCTCCATAGCATCTCCTTTGAGGGCAAGCAAAATCATGCAGAACAAAGAAAAAGAGTTAGAAATATAAGCCAAGAAGTTCAAGGGCTGAGTTAAGAAACAAAGGGGAAACATAGCTGACAGTAGTTTATACTAGCTCCATTCTCTCTCCAAACCTTTAAAGCCTTGCTCTCACTCATGTCCGTACACCATTCCATACATTGCCTTGTATACGTTAGCCTAGTGTTTCTCAACCTTGGGGACTTTAAGACGTGTGGCCTCCACCTCTCAGAATTCCCTAGCCAGCATGGGTTCCCCAGCCAGCATGGGTCCAATTCCTAGAATTTCCCATGCTGTATTGTTATTTTGATATTTTTATCCAGTCATTAGATAGCTTCTCTCAAGTTCAATTTATTTTTGCAGAAGCTTCAGCAAAGTAGTACCTGCCCTCCCCAAGGTAAGCTGTAACCTTTCCTCGTGGCCTGCCGCATGCTGTGTTGATGTCGGATGAGGATTTCTTTGGCCTGCTCTTCACTTCTTTCTGAGGCAAGGTTGTATCTGTTGTACGATAGTGTCTGAAATGAGAAATGCATCACTTGATCTTCCTCACTGTTAACTCCCAAACAGTGCATGTAAAATGGCCACCTTCTAATAATGTGCTTTTAGAAAATAGGTACCCTTGTCCAAGTGTGAATTCCATTGTAGCCAACATGGCATGGTGTCTTTGCAAGAAAGGGTGTTGGTTCTCTAATTCTTCCATGAATGCTTCCAGCCACCCAACCCACACTCAAAGAATAATTAAATCGTTCGATTGTGTTCTCTGCCATCGAAGCAATGCATGGGGAGAGATGCTGAGGGTGAGAAAGAATTATGTTTCATATAATGGTAGGGTCCAAGGTCGTACTAGGCGGAGATGGGTAGAGTTGGAATGCTGAACTGTTGAGGGAAAGGGAGGATGAAATATGAAGGGGGTTCTGACATGTCTGTGTGCTTTTTATTTGATAGCCTGTGTGAGAATTGTTTTTAGTCATGGATTTTTGCTTTAATCTGTACACATCATCAATAAATCTGAAATCTGCATTTCATCTGGATGCATGAGTCAGAACTTTATTGAGTCAACTGTGTCAGAACTTTACACCTTGGAGGAAATTCCCACATTAGCCAAAGTCTAAACACCCAGAATTAAAAGGACACATTTGGGACAGAGATTAACTCCAGGGACAATTGACCATACCCAGAGGTTTTAGCATACTGGAGAGCAGACAGGGGAAAAACAGGGGAGTGGAAGTGGATGGACAATCTTGGAACATGGCAGTGTAAAATCCTGGACAGAAACAAAAAATTATGTGTATGGGTAGGTGTGCATTAAAATATTGCTATTTTTACTTTACTCTGACTTCATCTTGGTAGTTACAGAAATACACTACTTCTTAAATCCAGAACTCATAAATAAAATATTGCAGCCTTCTTAAATGGGTGCTCTTGTCTCTGTTGTTACACCTGTATAATATACTAATGATAATCAGGTCTGGCCAGAGAAGCATGTTGCGGGTCCCGTCAGCCAGGGAGTTTAGTTGGGTGGGACCTAGGAGGAAAGGCTTTTCTGCCCTGGCACCCTCTCTGTGGAATATTCCCCCTGAGGTGAGGCTGGCCCCAACCCCATTGGCCTTCCAAAAGGCCCTTAAAACATGGTTCTGTCAACTACTTAGGGGTCCCTTGATAGTGTGGAGCCTGCTAAATGGCTGTCTGAGAGTTAATTAAATGCTGTGTCTGTGTGGCCATTTTGTTTTGTTTTTTAATTTTGTTTTTATCTTAATTTAAATTGGTTGTTTTAATGATTTTTTTAACGTATTTGTTTTATTACCTATGCCACCCAGAGTCACTATGTGAGATGAGTGGATATACAAACATGATTAAATAAATAAATACATCATCATCATCATTGTCCATTAGCTTCATGTCCTGGGACATTTACTATCACATGAGTTTAAGGCTGAGCCTATTTCTTCAGATTCTTGTTGTGATCTTGAAAGATGGGTGGGCAAAACCAGATCTTGGAAGATCTGGTCTGCAGCGAATGGCTCCTCTGGGCAACATAATGCTCGAACAAGTGTGGAAGCAATTATACATGCAGTGAACAATAGTAACTATGTTCCTGTAGGAATAGTTCTCCATTTTTGCTGTCCATTTGTACGGAATACAGGATTACACCCCAAAAGACTCCTTTTTTTTAAATTGCAAATTGACAAACTCAAATTATGATAAAAGAGTTGTATGGCCCCTTACATATTAACAGATGTATTTAAACAGAATAATACAGTCACTTCTATTCATTAAATATAACTCTTTCAGGAAAGATTTTACATCACCGCTCACAAAAATTTGTGCCACAGTAATGTATTGGACAGTTCTCTTTTAATTTTTTTTTCTTGCACATCAGTGATTGTTACAGCTACTGCCAGTGCCAATTTCTACATATTTAAAATCAAGTTTTAAGTGTTGAAACTACTTGGCAATTCTGTTTTAATGCATTTTAACAAAGACAGTAATTAAGGAGTCATGTGTTACTTCAAAAGCTAACCAATGTGTTATAGTTGAGTCTTTGGGGCTAATGCATGCTGTAAAATCCATGTTAGTCTTTAACGTGCAACCAGACCCAACCAGATTCTTTGCTGCCACAGTCTACCATATAATACATACAGCTACCACCTAGAAACTAAACCAAATGACTCTTTTATCATTGAAGGGTTTAAAATAAGGGGCGCCTGCCACCTAGTGCTCACCTTTAGATCATGTTCCATTTCTTTTCCTTTCCAGCCCCTTTTTTCCTAACTCACTTGCCTGATACAATAAAGGCCATGCATTAAAGTTCATTAAAAGATAATTCACGACTGACTTCTGGTGGGGACATGGCAGACTGAACTCTCCCTTTTTGCTATGAAGTATGTTCTGCAAGTTCAGGTTTCAGTGACAGTGATTATGACTGTCCTACAAAGACACACCAGAAGTGTTAGAATGAATTCATTAAAAAAAACCGACCTAATCTTTCCTTAATGTTATTTTGTGCTTCAGCTACAATAACTCACAGCTAGTACTGAGTTCTGCCTTTGCTGACTTTTGCTAAGGTTTGAAATAGTTCAAACATGATCTTTTGTTACGTAACTATGGAACATGTTATCAGAATTAAAAACACACACCCTTTGCCGCACTTGATACAGATTATGTGCCAGCATATTCTGCATAGATTCCACATCTTTAGGGGAAAGTTTCTGAACTCTTTGATTCCTGTACCTCCTGCAAACAGATATAAAGACGAACATTATTTTGACTAAGCTAAAAGTCCAACCATTATTTCACCACAGTAGTTTCACATACATTCTATTATCAGTGATTGTTAACTGTGAGTTAGTTGCCTTATAACAAAGGATGGCAAGAAGTCATTTGTAAATCAGTGGAACAAACTGCTCAATTTCTTTGCAAGCTGCATATGTAAATATATGAGTATTATTAGTATCAGCGACAGCAATCTTCCTAGTAAAAAATAAAACACTTTTAAAGAATTGTAAAGTGTTAAGAAGAAATTCATATAAAATCAACATACTGTATTAATGCCTGTAGAACACACAGAAATGTTTCTTGAAGGGTGTATGTCAACATATTAGAATTACTAAATGTTGAGCAAATTTTAAATGCAGCTCATTTAATTGGTGATTCAGCCTGAGGGATCAGTGGTGCAAATAAAGGGGGGGAAAAACCTTAAACTCAATTTTTAAAAAATCTACTGAATTAATAAAATTCAAATTACACCACCAGATATCTTGGACATTATAAGCAAATACAAAATGTTTCATAGCTCTTCTAGATCCAAGATTTTCAGCCAATGCTACTTATACCACAAATGTAATTTAGAAGTAGTCTAATTGGGAAATAAAGTAACTCGCTGAAACTTTGAATGTTTAAAACTTATATAATAACAGAATGCCTCTAAACAGATATGTTTATATCTACCATGGTAAGACCCAAGTTCTTAAAGCAACTTGGTAGAACCTAAGATATGACTGGTTGACAACCAAAGTTCTAGATAGTGTCCAGGTTCATTTATTTTTCAAGAAAAACAAATTAGTCTACCATTTTAGTCTTGTTATCTCAAACCTACCATTTCATATGCTAAAGAATAAAACTTCAAACTTTTTCTTTAAACAGGGCCAGCCTTGCCACTAAGTAGAGATGGAGAGATATTGGACAACATAGAGAAGCAGCAAGATACTAGATAGCATCATGAGTTAGCCTATACTGTGTCCTCTATTCCTGCTGTCTCAAATGTTGAAGTTGAATAACTCTGCCAGTCCAGAATGGTATATTTGGGATAAGAAGGAAAGCACCATATTGTCCTTTGTTTCAGTGAGCAAAACTTTCTAGCTTAGGCCAACCTTCAAGGTAGAATACTATTACTGTATAGTATTCTTACAATGCTTCTAGACAGGAGTTTCCTGGAAGTATTTTTGATTCTTTAATAGATATTTAGCAGTACAAAAAACTGGAAGGTGACAAATAGAAGTTGTCAACATCAGGGATTCACAAAATGTGTTTGAATCAATGTAATTGTGAAGGCTTGTCTGGAAACAAAGTTTCGGGTGAGCAGTGAGTACAACTCTGCTATCATTATATGAAACTCATGTGTCAGTTGGCTAAAACACAAAGACAAAAAGAGGAAATCCATTCATGAGGTTAGCTATTAACCAAGGAACTTGATAAGAGTTCCTTAAGGGAAAAAAGGCATAGTTTCTGTCCACTCCTTTTACAGATATGCTTATGTGTTATGCAACTTATAATACAAATCTACTTCCAAGTAAAACAAAGGAAATCAGCTAACAAGCCTTTTTTTTTTATTGAAAAGCTTTCCTGGTCATTATGCTCTACAGTTTAAATGCCAGGTGTAGTGGAGATCTTATAGCTATATAAAAATGATTACTTCAGTGATATTTTCTTTTAAAGTGGACTCTAATTTTTCTCTAGCAATCTATTCTTACCATGACAATTTCAAATGTATTATGTATTCTTTTAAAAGGAGATTGAGTGTGTGTATAAGCATGTACATACATGGCTGTGTAATCTTCAGAGTACAAAAGCAACTCAGTTATTAAGGACTGTTACAGATTTTCAGATTTTATTGTACTATATTGCTTGAAAAATGAATTTAATATATGTTCATGGAAACATCCGTTCAATCAACATCATGCACTTTGTGTTCAGATAAAATCTGCAAGCCAGCAGTATAATGTGGGCCTGTGTAAACTGAATTGTGCGTCTCCGTGTCATGTGCAAGCTTATTCCATTCAAATAGGTCAGAGATTATGCAAATACAGGAATGTATGCCACCTCTCTAACTTCTCACCACACTCTGAAGAACTGGACAAAGTTTTGTTCATTCTACTTAATCTAAGATAGGGCTACCAGGTCTAGGCTGCATAAACCCAGTTAACCTTGAGATAGAAGCAAAGAGCTAATATTTTCTTATTTCTCCTTGCTGCCATGTCTAGTAGGCATCTGTATTTTTGCAGCCTAAATCTGATAGACCTCAGCTTTCTACTTCTTTCTGTATGGTACTTTAAAAAAAAAATTAGTAGTGCATCTTCATTCCAAAAAGGAAAAGTCTCAAACACATAAATTCATCAGAGTTTGCTGATAGAAGCAAATGCCTTTTTCCCAGATCCTGTAATCTGGGAAAGATAAAAAATCATTAGCTGGAGTGATCCTGATGCAGTTCTCTATTGCCATTAGCTTTGGAGAAGCAGCACATTTCAGGACAATAGGGGAGGGGGCCGAAAAGGAAGAGAGGAGATTCCTCACCTCACCTGTCAGCAACCAGTTTAGACAATACCGAAATATGGACAAGATTATCACAGATGGACCACCTTAGTCTAAAGCAGTTTTAAATGTTTGCAACGCTTTCAATAAAGGGCTGTTTGCTATTTCTCATACATCAAACACAGAATAAATTAAACCTCTCTCCAAAAACACTTCTTTGATTTGAATGCATTCCAGTTTTATTTGCATTTTCTAAATTGTGTTTTATTATGTAATAGTCTTTTTCTATGGATATCTACTCTAGACTGTGTAAAAGATATTACTCATACTAATCACTTGCTTCCTTGAAAAGGACCATAATGCAATCAGCTCAGAGAAAGAAGGATTTGCTCTGTCTTTCATTGCACATTACTGGTGTGGCTTTTAACAAAGAATTTATTAGAATCCAGAACTATTTTGCCTCAAAGTTCTTTGGGAGACATGGATCACACAGGTCTCTCATTTTGTCCTGAGTTGGGAGATGATGGGAATTGTCTGTGTCTGCAGGGAGTTAGACAAAAGCAATGTCATGATGCAGGCCCCACTCATTCTGTTGCAATGTCACATGAATGTCCCAAAGGGCTGGAACTTGCAGCATGATGCCACAACATCGTTATCATTCTGCTGGTCCTCCCTGCAGATACCTACTGATGGTAATTGTGCATCAACATCTGAAGTGTACCAGGCTGGGAATAACTGGTTTATGGAGGCTTGCAAAAGGCTTAATATAAATACTAATGAAGGCTCTCACTTTGGTCTAAGGACAATATCTTAGCACCATCAAGTTCTATAATCGGAATATAATTTCAGACACTGATCTTTTTCAGTAGCATCAATTCACATATTCAGCTACAAATTACTGTTTGTTTATCAGTTATCTATCAAATGTGCCGTCCAGATGTGGTCTTCAGTTGCTAAACTGCCACAAAAGCCATTATTCCTCACCAACAGCCATGTTGACTGGGATTAATGGAGTTAAAAATATCTGGAGAGCCATATGCTGCCCATTCTCAATATATCCCTTCATTAATCAAAATATTTGCAATGTTCTGACAAATGGCTCTTAACATACTCACAGAGAAGATGATTTAGAAGTCCTAGGTGTCATGGCCCCACTTTCTACCATTTCAACAACTTGTTTGATTTCCAGTTTCTTGTATAAAGAAACAAGGCTGGATTTAGGCTGATGTTTGTGCAGTAGGATCTTCTTTAGAAAATTATTGTCAAACTTCTTAAATCTGGTTAAGAGCAATAATCAAAATGTCATGCATTGTTCCTGTATTAATTACTTTATAAATCGAAAGAATCCCTACATTTTTCAAAAACCAAAAAGCAGCAGCATAAAGGGTGTGGTCTGCTACAATATATCTTGTGTTAAACTGATAAGAAAATGGCAATCTGCTGTTATGGGAGAAAAAGGGTGAAAGAGTGAGCACGCTTTTGACTGTGAGGAAAAGGTAAAATCCAGAATTCTTTTACACAAATTCAGTATATTGACAGGTCATAACAGCCATTGTCATTCAATAATATGACAATAAACTTCTGCTTATTGATCAATACATGAAAATCAAAGAAAAATAAATAAAAAAGAAATATAGTTTAATAATTTAAATAGAGGATTTGGAAGAACTGAAAAATGACATATTCACATGCTGAATGACAATATATTCCAACCCATTCTGCTTTAAATTAAATCAACGTTGCTTATGCCTTCTTTAGTTTTCCCAGTTTCTTTATCTCTGACTAGTGATTTTATAAAGTTTTAGAACACAGCTGTGTTATACTTATGAATACAATTCAGAGACAATTCCCACTAATTCTCACTCATTCTGAAGCAAAACAGATTTATTTGGGTGTGATTTTTCAATGAACTGAGATTTAAGTCTGGATAAATCTGAATAAGTGTGCACTTTCTAGCTTCAGATGTTTAAACTCATCTAGTAAGCTCAGTGCAAAGTGTTTATTGGTTCAATTTTACTTCCTGTGGGCAATAGGAAATATTTAGTCTTATGTATAATCAAATTGGCAGAAGAAGCAAAAATGTGTGGATGAGTCTTGCTCTGTGGGTGAGAAAGCAGCCCTAAAGGCAGATGAACCAACCATATCTGGTCAGTGGCATAGAATGTGAAGAGACTGGGGCCTCATCACATCTTATTATCCCATAGTCAATCATGAGTCAAAGCAGTGGAGCATCATGGTCATCAGCATCCTGGCAGGAGAACACACTTGAATGGAATGGGTAGAGGAAAGTTTAAATGTGGGAATAAGAAATGATTGCTAAGATTTAATGTATAAAATGGGGGAGGGGTGGACCTACAAGAGGTAACAAAGGCCTGAAGAAAAGAAGCTTTAAGGTAAAAACAGCACACTTTATAAGTTGACTGCACACAGAATATTAGGAGAACGCCAGCAGAAATAGCCAGCCCATCCAACCAGTAATTGTCACTGGTTGGGAAATAGCGGGAAGACAGCATATCAAAATGAATTCACAACAAAGAAAATAGGGCAGATTCTTAGTAGGAAGAAGAAAATAAACTTAAGCCATTTCATTATATCCTCATAACAACCATATTTATTTTATTTTGCCTAACAGTGATAGACATATACTTACTTGTCTCTCAGTTGATAATGACTCCAGTGTCCACACATATCTTCAATTCCAGCTTTTAAATGATCCATCAACTATAGATATATAAGATTTTATTATGAATTAAAATATTTCTTGTGTCCTAATATAAGGATAAGACAGTTTATTTCAAAACAGAATGGTGCAAATAGAAATAATGGAAACTCTTAGCATTTATCTTATATTACCTTGATTATAATGTTGGATATACTAAATCAAAACCCACAAATAATAATTATTCTGAAGTGCTGTGTTCCATACAGCATTCCCTAAATATGTATGCATACGAACATAACCTCAGGGTAATAAACAAAAGTATTTATCCTATGATATTCTTTGACTATCATATGGGTAAAAGTCAGAATCAAGCATGACCCTTAGCACTGTGGTTTTCTTTGGCATCAGCATGATCAAATCATAATTCTTCCAAAATCTCAACATATTAAACATTGCATGAGCTGAAATAGCCCTTTCCTATCCCTTGCTTCTGCCCCCAAACACTAAATCAAAATAAAATGGGAGAAAGGTCCTGAAAGACTACATTAAATCAAGGCTGCAGCTGTTCCCATCAGCCATGAAGAAACAGAGGGAATCCTAAAGGTCAAAAGAACCATTAGTTTATCAAGACTCAAGTTTTTAAAATAGTAGAGCACATGTTTCGAGGTAGCTGATCCCAGCTGCAAACACAAAATTAGGAATGGATAGCTATCCCTAGAACTCTGGAGACCCAAAACCAGTAATAGCAGGCAATAATTTATAATCTTCCTATGTTCCTACTGTCAATTAATATTTTAAAATTCATCTTACTCGAACATGAATTTCTTCATTGATGGATTCTTTTTTATTGGTCTTCTTAACATCTAGGTATTTTACCAGTGGTCTAATGGTGATGCCCTTCATTTGAAATAAAGATAGAAGAAAGTGATACAAAGTTAATCCAACCATTAAACTGTGTAACTAAACAGTATAATCTTAGATAAATGGAGATGCCTGTACCATTTGAGAGCTAGTGTAATTCTACCTCCTGACTACTTGACATGCCAAAATAGCTTCTCGGAAGAAAAAGGACCTGGTATTTAAAGAAGCCATTTTTTACCAGTATGATGCATTTACTTATGTGCACAAATTCAGGATGCCACATTTGTAAGAACACCAGAACAAGTTAGATGAATGAATGAGGAAGATCTCCAGGGGAAACACCCATCCAATGAAAATCTGTTTTAAGGTCCACAAGACCCACTGATGCTTTGTGATTAAATATTCTCCTTACCTGAATGAAAACAGTAAAATATATCACCACAATAGTAGAGGTGATAAACATCTTCTTTCTAGGGAAGAGAGTTGTAGGAAGCAAAAATGCAAGGGAGAAGCTGCTGGCTCCTCTTAGCCCACTGTAAATAACAATAAGTTGATCCTTAAGAGTAAATTTGTAAGTCCGGAACTTGTTGCAAATGGAGAACAGTAAGAACACACCTAGGAAACAAATAAAAAACTTAACCACTAATAAAACAGAAATGGAAACATTTATGTTGTACAAACTATCCTAGCTAAACAAAGAGTACTATACAGTGGTACAGTACCTGAACATAGGGAATATATTAGTAGAATAGCTTAGGTGGGAAAGCTAGTTCTATAGTATTGACTTCACACTTTTTTTTTTGTTTTTTGTTTTTTTGGTACCTTTGAGTCTGTCTTGACTCCTGGCCACTGCCTGGACAAGTCCCTGCAGTTTTCTTGGCAAGATTTCAGAAGTGGTTTGCCATTGCCTGCTTCCTAGGGCTGAGACAGAATGACTGGCCCAAGGTCACCCAGTTGGCTTGTGCCTGAGGTAGGACTAGAACTCACAGTCTCCCAGTTTCTAGCCTTGTGCCTTAACCACTAGGCCAAACTGGCTCTCATGACACTTAGATCTGTTTAAATCCTCGAAAAGAAGTCTGAGAACTTCGTGTTAAGATAGCTCAGCATCTTCAAAAATATTGACCATAATGTCTAAAGATTCTATCTTTTCAATATCAGAATATGTGTCCTGTTCAGACTATGAGATGGCTGGACAGATTTACTAATAAAATTCTTCATTGAATTAACTATTTACAATAACAAAAGTCTTTGCAATAGATTAGATTGTAAATCAATCAAGTCCACCCAGGTGGCAAGGGACACTCAGGCAACACTGCAGGGTCAGACCATGGCAAGACAGCGAGGCAGAACTTGGCCAATCCTCCGATTGAAGCTATAAGACTGGAAGGAGCTAGAGTGCGTGGCAAAGGAGAGGCTGGACACTCAGATTTGCACCCTGGCACACAGGCTGGACCAGGCTGGTACACAGAGGCTAGGCAAGGCTGGGCTGGAGTATCTAGGCAAGACTTGGATCTGGAGACAAGACTGGACTGGACTGGAGTGTCTAGGCAAGGCTGAGATCTGGAGGCACACTGGAGTGACGCGGTGAGGCTTGGAGCTGGACCTGAGGCTGTGCTCAGCAGGGACGGCAAGGAGAGCTTGTGCAGAAAGCAGGTCCATGATGGCAGAAGGTGCTGGCACTGGTTCCACGCTGGCTACAGGCAAGGCTTCCAAAACTGGTAAGGACTCTTCCACAGGTGCTGTGAGCTCAAAGGATTGGTTGTCTCCAGCAGCTTGCTCTTGGCACACCTGCCTTTTTATTTGCTCCTTTTCATGCCATTTTTCTTTAGCAGCCAATCGGGCTTCTTTTTCTTTCATGCGCTTCTCTGCTCTCCTCTCTCAAGCACTGATTGGAGGCTTCAAATCTCCCTCCAGTGTTTGTCCAATCAGCATCTGCGATTTCTCCCGCTCTGCTGAGTCACTTCTTGGTTTTAATTCTCCAAGTCCTTGCTGATGAGTTTCATTTTCAGAGTCAGAAGCAGGCTCAAACCTCACAATATGAGGGAGAGGGTTGCTACTCATGACACTGTTAGAAGTTTCATTTTGAGATATTCCATTCACATACATGCATTCCATGTATTCGATCCATATGTGGAGGCTAGGAACTGGGCCCATAACCAAAAAAAAGCATTTACCCACTAAGTAGTTCTGAAGGTATCATGGTCTTTTCACAGAGATTTGACAACTCCAGAGAGCTATAATTTTATTTTGCATTTAAGATATGACAGAACCACAACTTTCTAAGCTACTTATAACAATATTTTATGTATATTCAGTTACATGTGCATCCAAGTTACACAATATTTCCTTTTTAATTACATCAATATCTATTATTAAAAAGATATATATTCAATGCATTGTCAAACATAAATATATCACTGTTTGTAAGTTTATGCCCTAAGGAATGACTCAACTAGAAGATACATTATGTTTTGCAGTCCTATTCTTAGTTTAAAGGACATTTTCAATTCTCTGAATCATTTGGTTCTTGGTGAGACCATACCCTCTCCTGTTGATGCTTTTCTCTTCCATCAACTTGTCACATCAGGCCAAACCAAATCT
Source organism: Candoia aspera (assembly GCF_035149785.1). Taxonomy (NCBI): domain Eukaryota; kingdom Metazoa; phylum Chordata; class Lepidosauria; order Squamata; family Candoiidae; genus Candoia; species Candoia aspera. The sequence goes on from NC_086157.1 coordinate 35,390,373, forward strand.
CAACTACTCCTCTCAAACTGGAAGCAGTTTTTGTAAAACTTTGAGTACTTTTTCATTATACAACTTTAATCCCATGTTCACTGTCACATAGGGTTCTAAAAATATTATTGTACATGTAGGCAGACCATAGCATTTTTTCTAACCTTAACCTAAATTCATATTCTGGAGTTTTAACAGTACGATGATGATGGTGGTGGTGGTGGTGGTGATGATGAAGAAGATGATGAAGAAGATGAAAATTGTTTTCATTCTCAGTTTAATTTCCTTAAGCCAAACAGAGGAATACTGATCCATCTGTGGGTTGTAAGACTTTCCCCACAATTAGTGTTCTGAAATAGGTAACAAGATTTTCCCCAAGAAATGCCATGCTAAAGAAGTATACATGGGGGGAAATGAGGAATGGAGGTCTGTGAGGAGAAATGCTGAGCCTGTTGGTCACAAATTCCTTGGCTGAGCAGCTTGTGCTTAGAAGCATCCTGTTTCTTAATACTTGGGACTCTGAGCCACTGTTTTGCAGATGACTCTCTGGTCAGTGGATCGCTAGAGTCTAACGAAAACAAAATATATACCTCTAGCCTGAAGCCTGCTTATCCTGCCTTAAGCAATATATCCAGAGGAGTTCTATAGGTAATACTTTCTTTCAGCAAAGTAAATTATGCCTCAATCTGTCTTGGCCAACATAACACACCTGAAGTCCTTGTTAAACTGGTTAGACCAGTCAGGTCTGAAAAGTTCCAACATTTCTCTCTCTGTTTTACATTCTCTCCCTCTTTCTGTCTGTCTCAGCTAACACTGTTCAAAGTCTTTTATCCACCCAGTTTGTTTCCAGTGAGACCACAAGTGTAACTTACTTAGTGCCCTCCAAAGCATGCAGAAGAGGAGGGTGAAGCCAATGAAAGCCCAGTTCCACTCATGGTTCCGGCCAACTGTAGACACTCCCATGAACACAAAGATCAGGGTCTCACTGACACTGCTCAGCATTTTCATGAAGTATTTTATGGTTATGTAGGAATTTTGAGAAACATTGGCCTCCACATATTTCTTCATTGTCACTGCACATGCTGTAATCCTGTTGAGTCATAAACATTGAAGAAAAGGAGTATGAACCATTGGAAACAGTGGAGAATGAAAAGAGAAGTCCTGTCTATTAAATGACAGATTTCTACAGTCATCGTGAGGGTTATTTTATGGCTTCAGTCAGAAGTTGGAGTTTATCTGTTGCTGTCATACACTGACTAGCTGCAGCATTCCAGGGTAACATTTTTTTAAAAAAATTTCAACTATCCCCAGAGTTGAACCTGGGGTTTTTTGAATACACAATATACCTCTTCTGAGCTATGACCAGTTAACCTGAAAATATAACACTACTGATTTGGATTGGGATGGTACAAGCAACAAGCCGTCTGGGGCATCAAGATCTTGTTTATGGAAGCTGGCTTTGGTATCATGTTAGAATAGCTACTAATCACAAACCCATTATCCGGAAATGACTTTAGATGAGAATCATATATAATAAAAGCAACACATCTGTAATGCTAATGTTGGTCTGGAGGAACTTGCAAGGAAGAATCAGGGAGCAACAATGCTGTCCTGAAAGTGCCACCCAAAATTTAATTATAATAACTTCTTATTCTGGATAGGACAGAGAAATTGATCTGTAGCACCAGGAGGATTATTTTAGGGAGATTTATGAGAAATAAGTAGAGGTAGGAAAGGTTAAGAATTCATGCTACTTTGTGCCAGTTCTTGCTGCTAATGCCCACCTGTGCATTTAGATTAATTATAAGATGCATATTTAATTATAAGATGTCTTCCTTTATCAAGGGAAATTAATTTATCCATACATACAGAACTGGTGCCAAAAAAGAACAATGAGAAACAACAAGAAGTTGTCAACATGCCTGAAGCAACATGGAGATTTGCAGAAATCGACATCCATTGAAACAAACAAAGCACACACTGGGGAGTTAATCCCTATTCCCTCAAAAATATAGCATGGATTGAGCATGCTCTATGGTCAGGTAATTATTATGTGTCTTCTAGAAAAGAAAACTTGAAAACTAGAGGGCGATAGAACTCATATCCTCCAAGATACAGCTTCCAGGACTTAATTGCTTTTCAGTCTTTTGGCTAAGATCAAGTGTAGTAGAGCAGCCTTCCCTAATCCTCTGATCTCCAGATGTGGGAAAGTTACCACTTAAGGACTTTCTAGTTAAGAATTCTCTAAATAGTTTTTGTGTCACACCTGGAGGCCAACAGAAGTCTGGAGCATAAAATCTTGATTAGTGTATTTATTTATGGCCATTCTTTGGTGCCCCTTAACATAAAGTTTTCAAGGTACTTAGAAACCAAGAGAAAATAAATTTTAAGAGAAAATAAAACATGAGACAATCAGATGAAGAATAGAGTACCTGACATATTGTAATATTGTATAGCTGTGTATCATTGTGTAGGGTAGGGAGGATTAGAGGCTGGAGAGGCTCCAGAAAGTGGCCAAGAAGGAAGAATGAGCTATTACAATAATTCTGTTTCACCAGAGCAGAGAAGATTATCTGCTATTGCCATCCATTGCTGATGATGCAGCTATCTTAATGGGAAGCCAGTCTCTGGCTTGTCCACTGCAAGGGAAGGGCTAGTTGCCACAATTAATTTGGTCCACTCTTTAGCAGAAGATGAACAACTTAACACACATATCCTTTGATACCCTGACACCAACTCCAGGAGATCTCCCAAAATTGTTACCAACTTGTCATATTTAATGTAACAATGAAGGAAAATTGTTAAATACGTGAAAAAAGAATAGTAATCATATTGTCTATGTTTTGTTTTTAATTGTTTAAATGAAACAAATTAAAAAATGGTTTTGTCCTAGCATTTTGCCCTATACACTATTAGCAGTCTTAAGTATGGTCCTTGGCCCCAAAAAAGCTAGGATTCTGCTATGGATCCAAAAGACTGTTCATGATAATATACTTTGGATAAATGGAACTCTGCAACCATTTTCCCATGATTTTATCTTGAAACTTGATCAACAGTAGAAATCACTCCAGTATGAGAATAAGCATCTAGTATGATGATATGCCTGGCTTTGATATAAGCAGCACTTAATAAAGATGCAATTCAGTACTGTACACTGAGTTCATTATTATCAAAGGAGGGAAATACCTAAAAGTATTTAATTAAATACTTAATTAAAGTATTAATTTAATTAAATTAAAAGTATTAATTTAAACTTTGTTTAATTACTGCACGGTGACTAAAGTCCTGTGGTTCCTCAAACATTCTTTCTTATCACCTGAGGCAACTACTCAAGGGTGTAAAACTAGGAAATGATAAGTTAATAAGAGGGCGGCAGCTGCAAAAATCAACATTGCAAGTTCTACTTACGCCAGAATGCCAGATATGTAAAGTGTTTCTGCGGCTAAATAGGACAGGTAACTGAACATGAAGACCAGGAGAGGTTCAATGGAAGAAATGTTTTGGGTGAATCGAGTCATAAAAGCTGCCACAAATCCAAAGACAATGCCGAAGAGCAGCCCCCCAAGACTGACTACGAAAAAGCGAGCAAAGCCAGCCAGGATGTCAACGGGTTCAATTGTTTCATATTTATGCATCTGGGTAAAGTCAATGAATATGTTGTATAGGACCTGCACAGGGGAAAAAAAACAAGACATTTCATCCTTGGCTCTCTGCAAAGATGCGTATTGCCACTGCCCTTTACACCAGCTGTGGCAGTGCACCAGATGCTCTGCAGTGAGATTCCCTGTCCATCATAGCCTTAAATAGATAATTAATTAAGAAGGACTATTCCCCGCTCCCAGCATTCAGTGTCCCAGTGCAGCAAATAAATTCAAATAAATTAAAAAATAAGTAATAAAAAAATCTTGAGAATAAAATTGGGTCTGATTTAATTACATAGCACCACCAACGCATGAGATTTCAGCTGATACAGTATTTTCAAGTGATTTTTATTTGCAAATTTATTTTTTCTTGCAAGTGGTATCTTTAATTCAGACTGTTGCATTTGGTAAAATGATCATCTGTCATAAATTAGTCATACTTAGAGACTTCAAAGTTGCTCTCTGTCAGAGGTGCAAGGGTGTTTTTTTTTCATTTGCTGCTGCATTAGACATGGAAGACACTAAATAAATGGAAAGCATGAAATACTTTAGCAGACTGCATCCTCTGTGCCAGAAAGCAGACATGCATGCTAAAAGGGTGAGCTATATATTTTAAAATGAATGAATGAATGAATGAATGAATGATTTTTGCCCTTGCTACCTAACTGTTTTCAGTCAGCCATGAAGTCAACTTCAGTGCTGTCATTCTAGTCATGGAAAGTCCATCCCAAAGACACTCTTCTGATGCCTTCTGTAAACATGTTTTGGGTCACCATCTACCAGGTGAAGATTTGTTTTAAAAAACAGACCGGTGTTGGATGCATTGCATATTTGTACTGATGGTGGATACAATTTAGATTTTTATTTATGTTCTAAAATTTGGGCTTGCCTTTTTACTGTTCTGTTAGTTTTATACTGTGTGTCTATGCTTTATTGTAGTAAGCTCCTCAGGGAATACTGTTACTGGTGAATGCAAACATTATAACAAAATAAACCAACTAATGAGTAAATTACTCTTTTTATTTGCAACACTCAACTCTGAATAAGTCACTGCTATGATACAAGCTACAGTAATTGGAGAAGCATTAGCATATATTCTCACTGCCTCAGCTGGTGGGAGGACCTGGCTAAATTTGTCTGAGCTAGAAATGGATGAGAAACTAGGAAGAATATCAGGGGCTATGGACTAGACTAGGAAGTTAAACTATGTCCTGGAAGAAGATAGTGGCAAACAATTTTCATACTCTTGCCAAAAAAACCTGTATGTATTTAAAGGGATTAGTCCAAGAGAGATTGTGAGGGACTACCATCTACAAGGACTCAGAGGGGGAGTTTTCCAGTGATGGTCCCCTTCTATAGATCAGACTATCCTGAGACATCCAATCATCCTTCAACATTTTGGGCTTCCAAAAGGCCATAAAAACTAGGGAACCCATTAAAGAAATTGGGCATCACTGTCATGGTGCACTGTTTAGGTGTCCTTTGTGAAGAATATTATGGCATTATGTAAGCCACTTAGAGGCTATGGAGATCTAGCAACTGAACTAAGTAAGTAAATATATGCATACACATGTTTTATATGGCAGATTATCAAAAGCAAGATGCTGTTTTGAAGAATAGAGAAATCTGTTTAGCAACAGGTCAGTTTCCACAGTAGGACACTATACCTTTCCAAGCATCAGGTAGAACTCAACCTCAAAAGGAAAATAGCAAGAAAAAACCTTATACCACCATCTACCATCTTTGAGATCTGAAAAAAAGCAGCTGTAACAGAAGTCTTTGTCTTCATCCCAGCACATAATAGTGTAGTATAGTGGTGAAGGTGCTGGACCAGGAGCATAGATGCTGGAACACTTAGTCCTCCTTTAGACATGGAGGCCAGCTGGGTGACTTTGGGCCAGTCATTCTCTCTCAGCCTTCAATTCAGAAGTAAAAAAAGTCTATTTATCAACCTGCACTGGGCTGGCATGGTAGATTATGCTCCTTAATGTTCAATTAAGAGGTCTTCATGCTGCAGTGGATTGATTCAGCTGATAAATATCTGTCCATACTCAGAGCAATCTCAATTAACAATGGTATCTCGAAGCATAGTTTGAACACCTAGTGAGAATCATTGCTTGGGCAGTAAAAAGATGAGACTAGAATTCTTAGCTTGTGTGAGGTAAACAGAGTGGTTCTTAATTCTTGACGAAATGGTTAGCTGTAAATTAATGCCCAATTGTAAAAGCTAAGTCATGTACTGTTGCTTAGGTGTCATTTTGATTAAGGATCTTTTGCTGTAGAGCCACTAGCTAATTTGGAGGTTCAGTCACTTCTGTTCCTCAACTATAAAGTCAGCATGATCTTTGTAATTAAAGTTTTCAAAAAGCAATACAATGAATGTATGTTTGGTAGTTTGATTATAAACTCGACAGACTGCACTTTAAATCTGGACAGCATTGTGATTTTCACTGTTCACCAAATAACAGTACTAGACTCCATTTGACCAGGGAACTGGTTCTAATCCTTGATCAGCCCCCAAATTAATGGGTTATTGTAGGCTTACTTCAAAAGATTGTTGGAATAGCAAAAAATGTGGGTTGCCTTGTCCTCCTTAGAAGAAAGAGAGGAGTGTGTATACGCGTGCATTAGAGAAGCTCAGTTTTTACAAACGTTGCAACATACTTACTACAGTTATCCCATCATTTAATAAGGATTCTCCAAATATCATCATGTAAAGCTGTTCATTAACTGACATCTCCTCAAAGACAGTTAAGACAGCTGTAGGATCCACCGCTGAGATCATGCTGCCAAATAACAGGCTGTCGAGCAGGTTCACATCCTTGAGGTCAAAGGGTGTGATCTGGCAAATCCCATAAAGTGACAATCCAATGCCAAAGGAATTTATGAGGGATCCCATTGCAGACCACCAAAGAATTGAACCAAAGTTTTCAAAAAAGGGACGGGTGGACATAAAATAGCCTCCTTCCAGGATAATGGGTGGAAGGAGGTATAAGAAATAAATGCTGGTAGTCATAACTGGCGGAGATTTGTGATTGGTGCCAAAAATAATCCCACCAACCAAAGCACCCATGGCAATGTGGAGGCAGTTTTCAGGCATGAAGTGTGGAAGTCGATGGTAGAGATGGAAACCTTGAATAAGACAGGAAAATAAAATCATCATGGTATGACATGGGGTTTGAGGAGAAAAAAGTCTTACTCTACTGTTTGTTCTTCATCTCAGACATCAGCAGTGCATTAGCCTAAGGGAGCCCTGGGACAGGTGTCTCACCCTATTGCTAAAGATGAACAAGTTGTTCAGCAATAGCAGTACAGTTCACCCATTCCTTGAATGAAGGGAAGGTTCTCTGACCAACCAAAATGCATAAGGAACATTGCAACACAACACAGCTAGCTTAATTCTCCTTGTGATGAATAGACTTAAACAGGTTTAACTGTATATTGTAGTTTAAGGGTTTTAAAAAAATCTTAATGCCCTTAATATAAAGGCATTATACCAGCCAATGGTTTGTGATCCCCAGATGTTTCCAGATTGTAATTCAGATTGACTCAGAATGCAATAGGAAAGTTACCACAACACAGATTTTCCTTCTGGATAACGCATATTAATATCAGAAGTTGCATCTCAGTTCATAGTTTCAAGCACTTCCTTTGAATCAGAAGATGACAGATTGTGGTCACACCATTACGTTGTATGTGACATACCAGAAAAATCAGATAAATGGCCTACACAGTTTTTAACTTACTAATTGAAGCCCGCAGGCAGGCAGCTTGGTTTTTTTGCATCCAGCACCCTGCAAACAGATCCAGGTGTCTGTCTTTCTGACTGCTTCAATTAAGTCTGTGAAAATCTAACACTATTCAGCTGGACCTTTTCCATCTGAGTGTTAACGTGTCCTCTTCCTTTCAGTGAAATGGCCTTGTCCTTCACCTATCTTCTGTTTAATCCAACCTTCTATCATCCATTATGCTCTATACTTCCAGCTATATTGTATCTAGGATGCCTTTTATCAAATAGCTTCTCAACTTCCCATGTCACATCCTCTGCCTCCCAGAATCACTTTCTTAGTCTTCAGCACACAAAAAGAGCAGCAGCATTTGTGTAAGACTTTTATCACAGCCACAGCTCTGATAAAAAACTTTTATCACAGCCACAACTGTATCTTCCTGTAACAGCAGATACTTTAGCAGTTTTGTTCAGCAACTAGTAGAAATTGTTACCAATTCTAAGGTATAGGTATAGGTATATAGTTCAATTAAATAGTTATAATTCTCCATGACATCAGAGCAGTTTAAACAATTGGTACTAAAGGCTTCATCATCACCATAAACATAATATAATGTATACTGTTCCTTTTACTGCAAGAAATTTGAAAAAAGTTGTATATTAACTACTCAAATCAATAGATCTTTTAAAAGTGTTTAAGAAGGTTGTATTGTATCGTCACTGTATTCAGGCAAAACAGAACAAGGGCCACTATTCTTAGTGATAAAAAAAGGTAAGCATCGATCAGATTACAACAGAATTCAAATTTTGCATACCTTTGACAATGGGTCAAGTTTTAGAGTTTGATATTTGGGAAGATACTTTTAAAATAGCAACTATTTTTAGTGATTTTAATGTAATACTTTTAAATATTGGTTTCTTAAATTCAGTACTGAACTACATTGGATTTATTTCCAAAAGTAGGGAACTATTTAAACTAAAATATTAACTGAATGTATTTTCAAGTAGTTTGACTGAAACAAATTATTACCCTTCCTTATGAAAATGTAAACTGTTGTTTAAACTGTAGGACTATTCACAACCACCAGTGTAATAAACTTCATTAAGTATATTTACATCCAAGTAAACATGCATAGTATTTTACTTTGTAAAATCATCTTCTTCCCCAAGTGTTATAACTGGAGGGTGGAAAAAAAAACCTTTACATTTAAAAATTGAACTCACAATTGCAGAACCTTCCATACTTTTCCAAAGTTAGTGAGGTGAAACTGTCAGAGCAAATTTTAATTTCTTCACACCCAATGCTGCATATGCTGTTGAAGGTGTCTGAATTAAGAAGTTGCAAGTCGCATCTCTAAAGTGTGTGTGTTCAAACGTAAATTATAAGGAGGTTAATTTTGGGTTCATCACAAAGTAACTTTAAGACCATTAGCACCGTATCTATTTTCACTGGGTGACATTTGCACTGTTGGATTTTGGGTGACAAGTGTACTTAATTTTTCAAGCCTTGAGTAGAATCTTCCTGGCAGCCTAAAATATCTCACTAAATTGTTATTTCCTCGGTAACAAGCTGATTTTTTTTCTTTTTACTCTTTCACGCCTACTTTTATTAAGGAAGCATTTTTCACTCACCTATTTTTGCAAGGGAAGCCAAGAGTATCCAAAGTGTGACTTCGTAGGGGATTTGCACATATTCATAGTCCACTGTGAAAATATGTAGCCTCTCATCTCGTCCTGATTCTGTAACATCAAAGGGGTCAGCTTTATGTAAAGCACTAGAATTCCTGTGAGGAAGTTGCAAATACAGCTCTCCAGCAGCAAAATAACTTCCCAGGCTTGATAGCAGGAGCAACCAGCTGAGAACGTTTGGACACCCAAATATCTCAACAGCCATGATGAGAAGAATTTTACGTATGGAAGGACTGCAAGGCTGGAACGCTTACACTTGATTTACCTTGTTACATTCCCATTTAAGTCAGAGTCCTTAGGATTGTTCCAACTTTAAGTACACTTCCTGTCTGGTTGCTTGGTATTCTCAGATTCATTCTTCGTTAGGTCTTCATTAGAAACTAAACTAAATTTAATTTAGAAAGGCAGGACTTTTTCAATGTTTCACAATGTTCTGCTGACACAGTTTCCAACTGCAGCCTCTCACTCCATTTGAAAGGAAAGAAAGAATACAGCTTTATGCCCAATGGCACAGTTTCTGGACCAAAACTGCTATGAAATAATCCACCAGACTTACGGAGTTACAAAGGTCCTCCTCCAATAGCATTTTTCTCCAGGTTTACTTACACTCAATCATTTCTGGCTTTGTGCCAGAAACATATCAAATGTTATGTTAGAGACACCTAATGGATGTCACAAGACTTGCAGACGTTACTGCACTGGAAGATACCAGGATACGGTTGGGACTATCCAGGGATCACCTTCTTTTGTTTCTTTGTTTTATTTATTTATTTGTTTGTGGATTTCTTTATTATTGTCTCAGTTAACTGCAACTCTAATCAATGTACAACATTCAACTTTGATGAAAAAAAGCATAATTCCATTACAATATACAATAATAACATTAAAACAGCTTAATTACACAAACAAACACACATTATAGCGCTGTATGTGGATCGATCTCCAATGCATTCCAGAAAAGCCAAGTTTCCACAAGCTTCCATAAGGCTATGAATATGGGAGCCACCCTTGCCTGGGAGAGGAGGGCAATTACTCCAAAGGAAGGAAGACCCCACAGAAAACACCACTGTTGAGCCTCCTCCTATCATACCCATAGCAGGAGTTTCCTCCTCACTTAAACTGGGTGGACAGAATCTACCTGGGAGAAAGAGGCTCAGAGATACCTAGGCTTTCAGCCATGTAGGTCTTTATAGATAATTATCAGCACCCTGAACTGCATTTGGAAACAAGCCATAGCCAATGCACCTCCCACAGCATAGGTGTCACATTGTAGTAACAAGACTGTCCCGTAGCTGGTCACTTTATGTTTCTCTAAATTAATGTACTTTCTCTAATACATCCCTCTGTATGTGTGTGTGTGTGTGTTACTTTCAATTACTTTACAGCCAGGGTCTTCTAAAAAGGGATAAATTCAAGTCAAGAATCACCATCACATCCAAGTGGATAGCGTATCTATAAAATAGCTAAGACACTACGACATAACAGTACAATTCCATTTTATTTGTTTATTTATTTATTTATTTATTTGATTTCTATAGCCGCCCATCTCCACAAGCAACTCTGGACAGCATACAATCATAGCAACATAAAACAATTAAAAGAAAATAAATATATATTGTTGCTGAGTAAAACTATTGCCATAGTAGTTAATACAGCTAAGAAACGGGGCCCTTAACACACTCAGGCCCCAGGCCCGGGCACATTTTACAAAATATTGCAAAATACTGCATTAAATAATAATAATATATTACTGTTTGTGAAAAAGCAAATGCAAAGTTGTTAAAATGCAAACTGGGAATGATCACTAATTGACCTAGTAGCTTACAAAGCCCACTTAGAGATGGCTGAATTTGTCCAATTTGGTTTCTCCATACTTCTCATTTTTCTATGCATAAATGTTGTTCATCCTGTTTTCATATCAGTAACTTAACAAACTCATTTCATTTCACAATTGTTATCTAATGTGCATATTTTTCTAATTTCCTCCAATATATACTTTGAATGAGATTTTCCTCAATGGACTTTTTTCCTTAATTGGTAAAATGGATCACAATTACAAATTTCAGAGTTTCAGTTAAAACAGTCATATTAGAAAACTCTGAAATAAGATGCCAATGAATCTTTCTCAGATCCCCAATTTTACCATCTCATAATCATTTATAGCTGGAGGGGCTTGTGTATGACTGAGCTATGGCCCCTACCCTATCATTCTCTACTTGATCGTCCATTTTTTCTCTCTCCCTCATTCCCTGTCACCAACACCAGCAAGAGCTGGGGGAAAATGAAGGCCACTTGTCCCCCCCACTGTTGCTATGTTTCACTGGCAAGTGATACCGTAATTTCTTCCAGAACTGCTTATTAGCTGTAGGAGAGGTAGATGTTCTCCAGGTAATCCTGGGCAAGATCCTGAGGGCTTTCTTCACCTTAGGAGGTAATGAATGTGGCTCCTGATAAGTCTCAACCTGTATTAGGATGGGTTTCATGGTTTTATCTTCCAGGGCAGTGTTGATTGCTGCTTCAAGTTCAAAGAGAGCCTGGCTACTCTTAACGTAGTTTGGACTCAAGATGATGATTGCCCGCCTGCTCTTTTTCATAGCATTTACAATGTCTTCGGTGTATGCTGGCAAAAGAGAGCATTATTAGTAATGTACTTTGTTTCTTTTTCATATCTTTGAAACCATGCCTTGAACTGGATGCATAAAGCCGGGACTTACAGAATTCCAAGTATTAAGATAAGATTCAAGCAAAAAAATAAACTCTGAAAGCAATATAATTAAATCAGAGAAGTAAAAAATGAAAATGTTATTTCTTAGCAGCTCATCTATTGTACAAAAAAGCATACTCTCTCTAGGTCAGGACTGAGTGTGTGCCTTTTGTATTTTCCACTGACCAGTACTGTCAGCGCCAATGACTTTTATAGAACTGCTTTGTTTTACATGAACTGGTAAAATCTCAGTAACCAAGTGATTTGCATTTGGGTTTGGTTTTACTCACAAATGATGCTATGATTAACATAACCCTGATAGTAGGTTGTCATTTTTCTACCAATGGAAAGTATTGGTGCTGCTATTTTATTTTAGCTATTATATGCAATCAGAGAAAATATTACCTCCCCCTGGAAGGATGTCTCTTTCCATGAGACATAGCTTATATCCATAGTCATTTTCTAAAATGAGTGGAAGGAACTCTAGAGCTAGCTGCTCCTCAGTGTGCAGTTCCTGGTTGGCTTCAGCGATCTCTGGTTTTGCATAGGAAACAAAAGCATCAAATTCCTTCCAATCTGAAAATAAATAAATTAAAATAATGATGATGAAAAGAAGCAAGTCGGCATTAAAACTTTAAAAGGATGAAGAAAAGGAGAAGGAAGAGAAAATCCTTTCTGAATCAGTGAGATGGAGATGAATGTCACCCATACTGAGACAATGCAGGCAAGGAGGTCAGGAAAAGCAGCTGTCCTAGAGGAACAATGTACCTGTGCATTCATGAATATGTATGTGTGTATTATATGAGTCTTCTTCTACGTGTGCAAGCGTAAAACAGATAAAACCAGCCACCACAGCTAGGATGTCTTTTCATACTAAAACGGAATTAAATGTTGTGTTAGTCAAATCATCGTACATATATGTATGAATTGAACTCAGTGGGTTGATGAGATTAGAACACTAAACTGGACCTGGATTTCTATTCCTTTTTACACAGAGTCTCACTATCTTCAACCAGTCTCTAAACTATGTATTTAATTCTTGTTATGAAAATAAAATAGTAATAAAAATATAGTGCCTTGAACTCTGTAGAAGAATAACATCATCTACCAATGAGCATGTAGTACTCATGCATGCTCATCACATTTAGCCCACATGTTCAGTGCACTTGAGAAAGGATTCTGTTATAATTCTATCACAACTTTTTAAACAGATGAGGTAATTGATCTAAACCATCATCAAAAAGTGTAAATATAGCCTCAATTCTAAACTATCAAGAAGGCTTTCCATTCTTCAGATCAGTATTGGGGAAATCCCAACAGATTTACTTCAACTTGCCTGTGGCTTCATGTGTTTAATAGTCTCTGTGGTTGGTTTTTTAACCCTCCATTAGCTGTTCAGTGACATGATAAGTAGGTAGCCATACTAACTGAAATGACTGATAAATAAATAAATAAATAAATATCCAATTTTCTTCATTCCCAGTATTCATTGTCAGGGCTGATGAGAGCTGGAAGTCCAACTTCATCCAGAGGGTCACAGACTTTCCATGTTGTCTAATTAAGATGAGACAAGAAGACAAAAAGCAGTGGGGAATGTTCTTGCTCAAGGTACAGGTAGTCCTCATTCAGTGATCACTTGTTCAGTGACCTTTCACAGTTAAAACGGCACTGAACTAAGGAACTTACGACTGTTCCTCGTAGTTTCAGCCATCACAGCATCCTCGTGATCACAGAATTGCGATTTGGGTGCTTGGCAACCAGCACTTATGAGCTGTTTCAGCATCCCACAATCATGTGATCTCCATTGGCAACTTTCACCGCCAGCTTCCAACAAGCAAAGTCAATGGGGAAGGTGGTAGGAAGTCACAAGTGGCGGTCACGTGATATCACGCTTTACAACCACATTGCTTAGCAATGGAGTTGCTAGTCCCAATTACCATTGTTAAGCAAGGGCTACCTGTAATATATGGGGAATGTGCAAATTCCCTCCCTTTGGTGTCACTAATAGTTCTAAGCTGTTTTGAACTTGAGGATAAAGAATGCCTTCACATTTTTCAATTGTTCTACACGCAAAAGCTAATGGCTAAACTGAACATAGGAAGTTTTAATTATTATGCAACATTGAAAATAGAAATCTACAGGTAATTTACAGCAGTGGGTTGTTGAATTGTGTTATTTGCCAAAGCTGGAATTGGCTGTTCTCTGACAGAGACAAGGAAGACTTTCAAGCAATTCAATCAATTTTTTTGAGATACTGCCTTTCTTTCCTCTTCTTTTGTTTTCCTTTTTATCATTTACATATTACATAAGTGCCTCATGGCAGTTTTTATTTTGTTAATTAGTTCTTGTTATCTTATATTATTTGAGGTGTAATTAAATTTTCATTAATACTTGTACTTCCTGTCTCAAGTTTCATTTTAAAAAATGGAGAAAGGTATGGGTGTATCTATAAGGCAAAAGTAGGAGTGGGGTTCTTTTATAACATCATCAGGGAATACAGTGGCTAAAATAAATGCAACTGCTCTTCATTGTTTGAAGCCACATGAAAAATGCATTTTAAACGTGTTTTAAAGAAAGAGGATCTACTCTCCCCATTACCAGTAAACCATATTTCTCCTGAAATGTTTAAAATCACCTGTCTCTCCCACATAATTTATTTAGTTTGTTCTTTAGAAGATCTTACTCATGAAAATAACATTGAAGTTCAAAATGAAAATGCCATAACTATCAAGGAAATAGTTTTTTCTCTCCCATACAAATTCTGTATCTCCAAACAACATAGAAAGGTAATAATTTGCCCACAGCCACATAATGCATTAATGGCCAAAGAGATAATTAAACCAAGGGTTCTGCAATTTCAGTCAAGCATTCTACTATGCCACATTGTTCCTTGACATAAAATATGCTGACCTCTCTCTCCCTGGAGATTGGATCATTTTTCATTTTAACAGTAGAGGCCGCTGTAAAACAAGATCTGTAATCCATCTGAACAGTGGGTTAATTACCACACAAATATTTTTAAACCACTAACTGTCACAAATTCTGATATTGAAGCCATTTTCTTATAGGAAATGAAGTGATTCCCATATCTAGGTTAAAGTACCACATGTGGAACATGTACATGGGCATAGAGCAGTAATGCTTGAAAACTGTAGACAGAAAATTTATAGACAGCAATTTGTTACATGCAAAAATCATACCATTTTATAGTGATTGTGTAAGAATCTTGTGCATATAAGATGCTATAGAACAATGTTTATTATCATTTATTAAATTTATTATAGCTACCTACTCTAAAAGACTCTGGGCAGCTTACAGTATCCAAATGTGCAAATCACAGTTAAAAGCATGAAACAAAACATGGCAGCCCAGACTAAAAACAGCTATACCGATGAAACATGACAGGGGTTCCACAGACATGCTGACCCAAGGCCTGGGAATGCAGCCAAATCTTAAGGGCCTTCCGGAACCCCAGGAGAATGGGCACCATCCATATCTCTGGAGGGATGCTGCTCCAGCGGGGCAGAGGCCACTACACAGAAGCCACGCTTCCTTGATCCCACAAGATAGCGACATTTAATGGAGGGGAAGAATGAATGTACCAGGCAGGCAGAAACAATTGGGGACAGGCAGCTCCTCAGATAACTAAGATAACTAAGGCCTATGCCATGAAAGACTTCACAGGGAACAACCAGCACCTTGAATTGCACCCAGAAGCCCACTGGCAGCCAACTTAGAAGTGCCCCTTGCCATTTGCGCTGCTGCATTTTGAACCAGCTGTAATTGCCAGATGATCTTCAAGGGCAACCCCATGTAGAGCACATTTACAGTAGACGATTCACATTCCGCTTAATCCTATTTCTTTAGCACACAATTTGGCCTAGTGGTGCCTTTTATAAGTTGCAACAAGTTGTTCAATCAGCCTTAATCAACCTGGTGTTCCCCAAGTAAGTTAGATTTCAGCTCCCAGAATTCACAGACAACTGAAGACCAACACATCTAGAGAGCACTCAGTTGGAGAAATCTTAGAAAGGGAAAGGTGATTTAAACCTACATCAGTGCCTGATACTAATATTGTATGCTGACCTACACTATGTAGATATATTACATTCAAATTCCTCTCCTCTGTGAAATTTGGGGCATGAACTTTTCAAACTGGTGGATTATAAGTAAAAAATTGCCATGCTGTTTGTTTTGTGTGCGTGTGTATGTATGTACGTATATGAAATGTTATTATTTTTATCTTCCCACTTTTTAGATCTGTACATTTTTAATCCAACAGATCACTGATAATAGTGTTCGTTTGTTGATCTGGCTTTTCAGGGTTTGTTCTTGTTTCAAAAAAACTTCAGAACTGCTTAACAATAAGAATGGAAGAAATGTTTCTGCTACCAACTCCTTTCAGGTGTCCTAAAGGTTATTATTCAATCCAGTTCTAAAACTGAACATATATTTTTCTTATAAAAACAGCTGTATCAGAAGCTTTGTCTTTAGCCATAAAAATGAGATAGAAACTTTTAAGAGAAAGGATAGAAAAAGAGAGAAAGGGTGAAAGGGTGAAAGTTTTACTAATTTCAGTTGTTTTAGAAAATGAAAACTTCTGACCTAAATTCATTTCCTCAGTTTAATACCTCTGTGACAGACTATATTAAAAACAGCTCAGCTATTAACAGGATTCTGTAACAGACGCTATAGATTCATCTAGGCCAGGGTTTCTCAACCTGGGCCACTTTAAGATCGGTGGACTGCAACTCCCAGAATTCCCCAGCCAGCAATGTCCACCCATCTTAAAGTGGCCCAGGTTGAGAAACCCTGATCTAGGCTGCATCCCTAGCAAATTCTTCCCTCCTTCTTCTTCCTCTTCTCCTCCAATAGAAGAGGCAAGAAGATTTTTGTGGAATCTGTTCAAGTGTTCCTCTGTTGTCTCTATGTTTCCATTAAAATTCATCTTCATATCAGTAAGTTATTTGTACTTTTCGTTTTGTTCATTTGGGTCATGTGGTAATGTTTGAAATGTTTTAAACCTGAAACTTCTATCAACTGAATTTAATAAAAGAAGTGGAAAAAAAGAGTTCATTGGATTTTTCTGATGAGATTGATAAAGATTTGTTTCCTGTGTATTTAGAAGGATTTTGCCAAGCCTGAAGAAATGTGGGTTTGTGCAGTGTTTGTTTTGTTTTTTTCTGGTACAGCCTGATTCATACTGAAAGTCGTGTTCTTCCTAGGACTGACTTTCCCTGGTTTTCCTTTACCATATCTGAGTGATGAGTTATACGCTGATAGCTAAGGGTTATTAATCATACTTTATTTCCAAATGTATGCCTAAAGACTACTATTTAAATTCTACAGAATGTGTTAAATATTATTGCAGCATACTTCTGTACCGAGGGGTGGATTTGAAACATGCTTTCTTGGATTTCAATCCAACACTCTATTTGCTGGCTAATCATCAGATCAGCAGAGATTTTATAATATATGCTGAATCCAACTAACAGGGATTCTTATGAAAATGAATATTTTGTACTTTTGGGGTGGGTTCCTGGGATCCCTGTATGCCACCTTAAGGTATTTAAAAACAATGGGTTAGTGAGGTAGGGCCAAACATAGGTAGGGTGAAGAGAAAGAGAGAGAAACAGAGACAACGAATAATAAGAACCAATGGTATTAACCAGTCTTCTCCCATCAGTAAATTGGCCAGTAAATTGGGGGATTATATCTAAAGAGTGCCAAATGGGGGATGCTATTGTAAATCAAAAGCTCTTACCATTCAGAGTTTCATCTTTGGCTAGGTAATTCCGATAGAACAGTACTAGTTCAATCCAGTGCTTATAAACCAGCAGTCCTCCTGAAACTACTCCAAGTAGTGTTATAATGGTGCAACACAAAGTAAGCAAGAAATGCATTGCTAAAGTGGGAAAGGGAAATAGATAAAACATAATGCAAAATTAATGATGATGTCAATGATTACTGATGAAGTTAGAGATGAAATATAATATTTGGGCAAAGATGTGGTGGTTGGTGATGTGAACTTGTCCACTGAAGATATAGATCAATTTCAAAGAGCAATAGATATTGTTTGAATGAAAATACACATGTTTACACCACATATACTGTATAGGAAGGTAGTTCTATTCAGATGTACTTAAAACATATACTTCCTTATGAAAAGCCAAAAGCCAAAACTTGGTAGAGGGCTCCATGAAGGCCTAGACCTCAGACCTTTAACGCTTCCATTTTAGGCAAACATTTAGAAGATCTGGAGTCCACTTAGATCCTTTTCAGTGGAGTGGAATTTCCCATCTTTCTAGTACTGGAATTTCAGCAATTAGGGACGCGGTGGCGCTGCGGGTTAAACCGCTGAGCTGTCGATCGGAAGGTCGGCAGTTCGAAACCGCGCGGCGGGGTGAGCTCCCGTTGTTAATCCCAGCTCCTGCACACCAAGCAGTTCGAAAACATGCAAATGTGAGTAGATTAATTGGTACC
Organism: Candoia aspera; assembly: GCF_035149785.1. Taxonomy (NCBI): domain Eukaryota; kingdom Metazoa; phylum Chordata; class Lepidosauria; order Squamata; family Candoiidae; genus Candoia; species Candoia aspera. The sequence goes on from NC_086157.1 coordinate 35,408,596, forward strand.
GCTTCGGCGGGAAGGTAACGGCGTTCCGAGTCGTCATGCTGGCCACATGACCCGGAAGTGTCCTATGGACAACGCCGGCTCCAAGGCTTAGAAACGGAGATGAGCACCGCCCCCTAGAGTCGGACTCGACTGGACTTTACGTCAAGGGAAACCTTTACCTTTTTATCCTAAGGCTGGTAAAAGGCACAAGTACAGTGGCCTGCATTTCTATCGGGGTATTTGGGAAGGTAGAGAAAATAATAAGCAGCAGCAGCAGCTGTATTTCTCTAGGAACCATTGAAGTATGGCAAGTTGATGATGCATTAGAGCGCCATTTAATTGTTTCTCAGATTTCTGTTCTGCTGAAGGCCAAATGTGGGATAAAATAAATCTACCCATAGCTAATGCTGTGGTGACAGTTATTCATAAGATTCTAGAGAAGTCTTAGCTACCTTCAAGGAAGATTACTTAATTTTGTCCAAGATAAATATATTTAGCTGTAGAATCTCCATCTGAGAAGCCATATAAGGTAGTTCTCATTTAGCAACCACAATTGGGACTGGCAACTTGGTCATTAAGTGAAGCGGTCACTAAGTGAAACCATGGCTGTGCTTCCAATCTTACTTTAATTTTCCTTTGCTTTACAGACCTGCAAAGGTCATAAATGCAAGGATTGTTTGCAAAGTTACATTTTCTTCACTGTCGTAACTGCGAATGGTCACAAAACAAGGCAGTCACTAAACAAGGACTACCTGAACTTATTCATACTGCATTTCAGGGAAAGAAACAGGAAAAACTTGTTGTATTTGTGTCACTCACATTCTAACTTCGCAGAGGGACCTGACAGCCCCTTTTAGACACTCTGTGTTTGTCTAGGTGGATTGATTAGAGGATGTCATGTTTGTAAAAGGACAACAAACAAACAAATGGCAGGAGAAACAAACTGTTTTTATAACAGAATTTTGAGGCTAAGACTCATTCATTTAGATATTTACCCCATAATTAACATAAAAGATCAGAAAACCAAAGGATTTTTTTAATGAGGGCAAGCAGAGCAGTGATGTTATCTTAGTGGTTTGACAGTTTTACCTTTTTCTGTTTGCCTCTTAAGTTTGATCACTCCAGTGGCATTCCCAATAGAGTTCTGAGCCAAGCAGATGAAGTGGCTGTTTAAATCTTCTTCTGTTACTTTTATCAGTTTGAAGGTAAGAGTAAAGGTTCGCCCTTCCGGTCCCTGTGGATGATACCTAAGCAGAATAATGCTCCCATCAACCATCAACACATTTGCAGCTTTTTGTGATAGCCACAAGCAAATACTTTAAATGTGTACAGAGGACTTCTACAATGGCAGACACAGAAAGAATAAAATGTGTGGCAGGCACATCCACCAGCCACACTGAAACTCCATTTTGTAACGAAGAGCAACTCTACTGTGCTTGGTCAACATGACCTTCCAAAAGCCACCTCATGAATCTGCCACACAAGTATTAATCAGTATGTTTCTTCTATAACTCACCTTTCCAGCAAGGACCTTAAGAGGCCATGCACTGGCCCACTTCATTTTAATCCCACCAATTCCTACGGCTGATTCATACGTTACAGAATATACACAACTGATTGGATACAGCCGACAAAAACTTAAACCCCAAACAAGGTTGCTAAACTAAATTAGCTTTGGGAAAGTCATGGGCCTAAAACCAAACAAGCCACATTAGGGCTTAGCAAGATGTGAACTGAGGGATAATTCACTTAAAAACATAATAAGCCACAAACCATCCTATTATTTGCCAGTCCTAGTTTCATAATCTACATATTTAAACGTGCTGACTTTATATATCACATACAGAATAGCAGTATCATATATAATATCACTTCTATAAGTGATATTGCTATTGTAGCCAAAAGGGCATTATTTGTACATACAGGGAGACAGCAGAATGTTCAAGAAATCCCAAAGTTTGCAAACTTACTGAGGTTCTTTAGTACTTCGTCAATTCCTCATCTGGAGCAATCAAAATGGCCCAGAACGGAGCTTCTAGTTCTTCCCTTTTTATCAGTTAAAAATTATACAAAAGAGTCATTGATGCTAAAGGTGCCTTTTCTCTCTCATTTTCCTTCACCCACTATGGTCTTTAGTTAGGAAATAGAGTTTGTGGGTATATGTCTTGCTTTGTTTTCAGTTTTTTTAGCAGAATGAGTAAAGTGTTTCTATAAGCAGCCAGAGCTCTACCGTTATACCCTCTGCTCGGCTTTAAATTGTTGATAGCCTCCAGCTAAATCAGATGTCAGCATAGCTCCATTTGCTGTATTTACTTGCAAATGTAAAAAAAAAAAAAAGTCCCACTCTCCCCCCTGAAAAAAAAAAAAGCAGAATTAAGGATTCACAGTCTAGGGCAAGTTTAAGAAGATTGAGATGGCAATAGAGAAGTTAATTGCTTACTGGATCAGGTAAAAGAATCTATTAATTTCATCTGCACTTTCACTGGGTTACAGCAAGAATTTCGCAAATGTGTAATATGGCATATATTTTTATGTCTGAGATAAAGAACCATTTCCATGCTAAGGATCACAATTCATCTTTCAGTGACATGCCAGGAGTCCCCAAAATGTTGTGATACGGAGAAGACAAAAATTAAAGTTGACTTCATCTAACTGAGATTGAAAGTATCATTGATTACATTTAATCTGATGGCTCATATATATTTAATCATAATCTACTGTGACATTAAAAATACCTGGAGTTCTGGAATTTTAGCTCAGATATTTCTGTTTTCATTCCAAAAAGGAGTTTAATAGATGTGCCACATATCATAAGAATGTCTCTCTAAATCAATCTTTCTTTCTTTCTTTCTTTCTTTCTTTCTTTCTTTCTTTCTTTCTTTCTTTCTTTCTTTCTCTCTCTCTCTCTCTCTCTCTCTCTCTCTCTCTCTCTCTTTCTTTCTTTCCTGCTCAGACCGTTTCTTTCCCTACCTCTTTTGCTGTATCAGTTGCTTGCTTTTACTGGTTTCTCGGTACCACTGTAGTGAAGAGGAAGGTTTCCTTTCAAAACCAAATTGCACTTTGCATTCAAGATCAATCGGTTGACCTTAAAAAAAAAAGATGAGGGTGGGGGAAAACACTTAAAAATCATTATGCCTATTTTCCATGGAACACAATATGTTTGAGAGCAGTTTGCAAATGGTTATATGATCCTTTACATAGGACTTGAATATTCACAGGCTATTAATATTAAGTAACATATATGAGGGATTGCCAGATATGTAGCTGTGTTATTTTTTTATACAAAAACAAGTCTTGTTGCATCTTAAAGACTAATATACTTACTATTTCATTAGGTTTCTTCACACACCACTTCCTATGTATCTTCAGTGCATTTAATGGAAAAAGGGTGATCCATGAACTTATATGATAATAATTCTATTAGGCTTTTTGGGGGGGGGGGGTGACTTGGAGTCAGTCTTGACTCCTGGCAACTGCCTGGACAAGTCCCTGCAGTTTTCTTGGCAAGGTTTTTCAGAAGTGGTTTGCCATTGCCTCCTTTGTAAGGCTGAGAGACAGTGACTGGCCCAAGGTCCCCCAGCTGGCTTTGTGCCTAAGGCAGGACTAGAACTCATGGTCTTCGGTTTCTAGCCTGGTGCCTTAACCACTATGCCAAACTGGCTCTCTCCTATTAGGCTTTAACACTGCTATATTTGAAAAGTATTGCATTTAAGATGATAAATGCGTGGCTTCCAATGTAATGCTATGCATACATATTAATCAAAGCAAAATTACTATAGAATAATAAAACTGGACATTCCTGTAATGGTATGTGGGAATGACCTTGGCAGACAGGAGAAGAGTGGCAGACTTGGCAATGGTCAGATAAGAGGCAGCTGAGCCCACAGAAGGAATGGGGCATGGCAAACATCTCAGAACGGACCGTCCCTGGTTTCTTGGACTGTAAAGGTGAGAGATGTAAGTTCAGACTTGCAAGATTCTGTTAAGGTAACCTTTCAACAAAGATGGAGTTAGTACTGGTGTGCTTCTTGCCTGAACTACTTCAAACGGCTAACAATTCCACAAACTGGAAAGTCAAACTTCTGTCTTTTTTTTTTTAAAAAAGAAGTTGTTGTTCATGGACAGTTGGAGGAAAGATGACAAATGGGCCTTCTCAATGAGGAACTTATAAATTAAAATATCCACAGAAAAGGCACTTACCTAAATTGTAACCAGTTATATTTCTCCCCTTTTTTACATCTGGCATTAGAAAACCTAAAAAAGAGCTGCTCTCTCAAGAGATCATAATAGCTAGTGTTTAAACCCATTTAGGGTTTTAAAACATAATGCCCAGCCTCTTGAAATGCTGGTAATATTGTCTTGAATCCATACACTGCAATTATTCTGCGAAATTCATATCTTTATGCTGTAGTCATTAATGGGTGAATGTACATATGTGAACCAGCTAGTTAAAATAAAATTTACTTTTCTCCAACTTTCTAGAATAGAATCCTGCTCTTTTGCTTAAACAAAGAAAGCAATAGAGAATCTGTGATTGATATCATAAAATATCAGGTAGTCCAAAAGTACCCATGGCTACTCCATTCCGGCTAAAGTTAAGCTGTAGCTTAGAGTGGAATACAGTCAATGTAAGACACCTATTATCTTCTAGGTTGCAAAATAAATGCAAAAATATAATTATCTTACCAATTTCTACTTCAAGGGTTGTCCCACCACTGGGATTCAAAACCTTTGGAGGATGAATAGTGTCTTCTGCTAAAATATGAAAAATGGCATGTCAGAATTAGGAAATTCCTTTAAAAAACCCTTTGTGTTTAACATGTTGAATGCACAGCCAGGTTAAAAATGACAATTTACAAGAGGGATCCATGAGAAAACACAGACAAGATACCTCTCATTTATTTATTTGTTTTATTTTATTTATTGATCAAATTTATCACCGCCCATCTCCCAAAAGGGACTCTTAAGATGGCACTTAACCATCCATTTGGTGGAATGAAACTACAGTAGCTAGCATTTAGTTAGCTGAAATGTTGCAAGTCATTTCTTTCAAGAACTAAGTAAGAGTGAGTCCTGCAAAGGGCAATCCATATAATACTTTGGTTCCAGGGGCTATAATTTTATTCCAGTTCATGTACAAACATCACAGCTGAAAGTTACTAATTAAATGCAGTTCTTTCTCCAGCTACTGCCTCTACTGTTATTTATCTGAGTGGGAAAAGGTTATTTGACCATCTTTGTGCTTCATAGGTTATATTCCTGATGAATCCATCTTTCCACCAGAGATGGACAGGGTGTGTGTTTGTGTGTACACACACACATACATACACAAGATAATTTCTTTAAAAAATAATCTATTAGGGATGCAATTATGGTACAACTACAGCAAAAAGTAACTGGTGTCTTCATTCTTTCTTGGACAGACCTATTTCTCTTCTGCTGTTCCTCTATCTCTGATAGAACTAAAAATATCATATCTGGTCTTGAAAAATATGGATGACTGCTAGATGGCAGCAAAGAGTAGAGAAAAAGTGAATCCTTTGATGCCATCTAGTATTCATCTGGATTTTTGCAACCCCAATATAGTAGCCCTACTTTTGACATACTTCTCAACCAACTAGCAAAAGAGGGTTATTTCCATGGGCCTTACTGATAACAGAAGGCTTTTGAAATCAAGCATAAAGAAAATTAACTTGCCCTCTCCTACACTATTTGCTTATATAAAATAAAAGTAACGATTTTTCAGAGTGTTTCCTGGTATTCTTACACATATATTTTTGGAATTCATTAAAAAGTAAAAGTGGACACTGAATCTAATCTATCTAATTTTTCAGAATGCCATGCCATTTTAGAACAATGCTTTTATTTGCTTGCTTGGTGAGAGGTATGTTCACACTTAACCATCCTTATACAACCATCCTTTAGAATAGCAGATCAGGGTTTAAATTGGTGCTGTTCCTTCAGCAGACCTTTTCCCTATGATAAATAGGTTTTTAGCTGATATTACCCTAGTATGGCATAATTGGGCTATCATAATGAGCTCACAGCAGATAAACCCCATCAATCTTAAACAAGAATTATCTGAATGTATTCTTGTAAAGTTTTCCAAAATAGAACTCAACCCTTTTTGAAAAAGAAGTGTGATTGCTGCATGTCTTCCAGACAAGTACCCAAAGGAGCAGCTTCACTTTATTTGCTTTGGCAGATCCAATTATTTACTTGTTACATGTATTTTCAAATGTCAGGGTATAAGTAAATATATTAGTCAATGGAAATTGCAGAATAGAAAGTCTAGGACCCTTTTGACCATTTCTGAAAACGATCTATTAACATATCCACAGGTGATGGTCAGTGATTTATTAATTTTTTTTACAACATAGATCTCATTTTTCTAATGTTTCAAAAGTTTGTGAAAAGCACATTTGTATCTTATGAGTAAATTGTTTTAAGGGAGTGTCACAACTGCTTAGACCAGTCAGGAATGACACAGAAAAGCAAATGATTCAAATAGCAACTGAATATTCATTATATTCAAAATATAATTATAATATATTAAGAAATTCTAAATAAGTCTAATATAGTATAATGTAATGTAACACAAGTTTCACTGCCAGAATGTAAAGCATTATATAAAATTATTTATTATACTGAATTAAGTATAGTGACTTACATATAACGTGCACATTTACTATTGTTCTCATTTTCCATTGCATATTGTAGTCAGTCAACATGTAATCACATGTATAAGTACCATTATCTTTATCATACACAGAACGCAACTTCAGTTTATCATGGAGGAATTGTAAGCCCGGTCTTTTCTTTTGAAGTTTTACTTGTATTCCATTCTAACAGAAGAGAAAGAGGAACAACTCAAATATTACAAGAGGTTGAAACATACTAATTCACAAATACTCAGCTTAACAGATCACCCTTGTCATGTTCACCGTTCCGGTGTTTCTGCATCGTAACGGTTCGCTTGCCATGGTGCTGATATGTGTCCTGGCTGGGAGGGTGCTGCTGCGAGCCTTGTACTGAAGACGTGCTGACCTGTGCCAGGAGGAATGTGTTTAGACTATCTCTGAAATGTCAAGGTCTCTTTGCCCGTTGAGCAGCAGAGCTCGTTAGGAGCACCTGGGAATGTGGGGTGAACTGTATGTGAGGGAGGGGCTGGGCTGCTGTTTGTAAAGGTGCTATTTAGTTTGAGTTTAGGCGCGCTTTTCTCATTCTCAGCTTTTTACCTGTTTGCACCCTTTTCTAAATAAACTCAGAACCTGAATTGTCATTTTGAGTCTGAGAGTTTTATTGGAATTAAGGCAACCATCACAACCCTCCACCATCCTGTCCCCCTCACTCTAGGGCAGCTTTCTTCAATTTGATTTCCACGAAGTTGTTTTATATCAATTGTTCTAATATATTTGAAGATATTAAGGTAAAACTGGCTTTGAAAATACCTTCTGCCTTGGTATTCCCTGGTATCTCGAAAATTTCAGCAAGGTTGGATCTTATTAGGACTTGGATATACATCCAAGAAGAAGCAAGAATTTTCTATCGTACAATAAAGTTACGGTTAATGTAGATTTCAAAAACCAGTATGTTAGAAGTGCCATACTCATAATATGGAATAGATATAAGCCCAGAATATGCCGAAAATCCTTTATAGGTCCCCATACAAGAAGCATTTCATAGGAGAGAAACAGCAGGTAAAGAGGAAGGGTTAACTGAGTGAGGGTTGTTAGAACAAGAGCATGGAGGATATAAGATGAAATCAAGGTAGCAATCAGCAGCAGAGGGATTTAGTTTTCAATGGTTTTCATGCACACAGTTAAGAGAAAGATTCACGGTAGATAACAGGACATTTATAGCTGAGCAACAGAAGACAGAAATTGAAATTGAATTATGTACAAATGATGAACATGTAATTGCCAAAATTTGTACAAACTAATTTTTGGTTCAGATACATATACTGATACAAAGCATTTTAAAGACTAAGATTCAACTGAAACCAGAACTTTTTTTGTTGGGGTTAATGAACAGACAACTAGAAAAAAGCCATGGAAGATTGTTTTTATATATGATCACTGCTGCAAGACAACTATATGTACAAAAAATGGAAATATTCTAAAATACCCACAATGGAGGAATGGTTGGTGAAGATGACGGAACTGGCAGAGATGGCAAAATTACATTGTTTGCTTAGAGAAAGATCAACTACTACATTTATTAGTGACTGGAAACCCCTTATGGACTTTTTGCTGAAAAAATTAAAAAATGAACTGATGATGAATGGATTTGATTATTAGAAAGGGTAGATTATGGAAAGAAGGAACCTTTGAAAGAGGATAGAATATAAATGTACTCCTCTTTTCTTTTTCCTTTTTTTTCCCTCTCTTTTTCTTTATTTCTTAGGAGGGGGAGGTCCATAAGGCATTTCTAGTCACTAATAAATGTAATAGTTAATAAGGTCACCTGTCTTCCCCTTGCTTCCATGATCATATTTTTTTCCACTCTTCTCCCTAAATAAAATGGATCAAAGAGATGAAAGTGGCATGGGTAACCAAACATTTATTTTCACACTTCAACTGTCAATAGTGGTATGAAATGAATTTTTGAGGATCTCAGGTGGATGAAAAAACCTACAGGGAGACACAAGGAAAATAACCTGTTCCCATTGTACTTCATGGCAACTGGTATTCATAAGCATATGATTTCTGACCTTCAGGTGAATTATAGAACTCTCATGATTGTCAGCCATGAAGGGAGTGATCTTTAGGTGAAAAAGTCTTAATTTTAAATTGCTATTCTGCAACAGCCTTGCAGTGGACCGGTGCACTCCAGATATGTTGTATTCCAGTTCTTATAAATCCCATGTTGGTTTTGGCCATGCTGGCTGGGAACTGTAGAAATTGTGACATCCAATATAGCCAAAGAGTACTAGATTGTGAAACACTGCTCTACATGAAACCAAAACCTGCTGCCCCCACCCCACTCTTCCAACAGCAGTTAAAACCAGCATGGCTTTGTGTTTGCCCAAACAGTAGCAGCACCTACTTGACTTTGGCTAAACTTGAATGTACATCCAGGTACTAACAAGATCCAACCTTGCTTAGATTTTCAAGATACCAGGGAGTATTAGGGCAAAAGGCTACCCTGGGAGGTCAAAAAAATATTCCAATCGAAGTAGTGGCAAATCATTTCTCTATCGTTGTTCAAACAATCAAAACTACTTGAAAATATCTGTGAAATGTACAGCAGTTGAACTGGACTCAAGGAAGCTGTTACCTTAAAAAAAAAAATTCACCTTGTACCATTTTACTGAAGATTGTGGAAAATTAGAGTAACAACTTTTCCCCGGGCAACCAATAGATCTTCCTTCCTCCACAAATAGGTAAATGTCATTTCCATCGTAATCTGAACAATTAGCCATAACTTTTGTTTGAACAGCTACTAAAATCTTGACACATGGTGATACGTTATCCCTGTATGACACAAAAAGCAAATTCAGGTGAAATTATCCAGAGACCACGTGATTCTGTGGAGGAGGGGAAAAAAACAAATTGCATACATTACAGAAATTGAAATGTATTATTGAAGCATTGGAAAAAGTGCCATACTTATAATGGTCCCAATATATCCCAAGATTGTAAAGGGTATTCTATTTGTGGAAAAAAATGACACAGAGACTTGTAAACTGAATATGGGGCAAAACTGTATGGGAATTTTGAGCCTCCCAGGTGCCTGAGTAAAAGTTCCTGTTCAATCCACATTGGATAGCTTTATATCCTGGCCTAATTTGTCTTGTTTCTCTCATTTCCAAAATAATATAATTCATTATCATATCATTCATGCAGTTATGTGACAATGATAATGCTTTATAACATCCAGGTATACACTTAATAGTTTCCATTCTTTTTCTGAATTATGTATAACATGAAAACAACATAAAATATTGTTTAAGCTAAAAATATTTTCAAAATAATTAGCTACAGAATATATCAGATTAAAATAAAAGGATAGATTGATATTTACTGTAGAAGTTAGGACTATTGGCATAGTTTAAATGGTTAAATAGTGGAACATTGAGTTACAGAATGCACAAGGGAGGTGTTTGAGCACTCTTGGGGACAGGAGGGTAGGATATAATTTTTTATTTATTTGTTTATTTATTTGTCAAATTTATATAGCCTCCCATCTCATAAAAACTGACTCTAGGAGGCATTTAAGGACATGATCCATCCCAGTTAAGCACCATTAATTCCCAGTTGTTTTGGAAATAAAGATAATTTCATGCTTAAATCTCTTCCTCCCCACTCCACTAATTTCATCAAAGTAATTAAGAAATGATTATTTGGATGGTAAAAACACTAGAAAACAAGAAGTTCAGTCACAGCAACTAACCTTTTCATACAGATGTATATTCCAGAATGTTCAGCTTTTATTGGGTTAAACCAAAGTGAGTTTCCCCAAGGAGTAAGATTGGTGGTTTTATTACTGAGAATCATATTGGCTCCTCCATCACTGGATTGCCAGAACCACTTCACCTGGTTTTCATTAAGAAGAGAATGGTTGTAAATTGATGTGGTGTCTTCAGATGGTAGGTCACATGATACAACAAATTTCTGGTTGGTGATGGCCCTATACCTCACATCAGTATGCTTTCTAAGGCATTCTGAAAAGAATAAAAAAAATATTTAAAAAAGAAGACACAATTATTTTAGTTACCATAGGCATGCAGGTTTACATGTAAGCCTTTGCTTTTGTGAAGCAATCAGCTTCTCAGTTAATTACCACAAGGCATCAGATCTGACTGTTAGTGTGTGATATTCTATGAATTTCAGTGCCAGCACTAGTTCTACAGCCATTAACCACATATAGTAAAAAGCTGCCTTTTACTGAGAACATTTTCACAGTGCCATAACTTCCATTCCTCAGTTCCTCGAAAATAGCTTGAAGACAATCCATGAAAACCTCTGAACTCAAAACACTGAGACAATGCATATTCTAAGCTTCTGCAGTTCTCTAAGTTCTGCAGTTCTCTAAGTTCTCCTGAAAGAACAGAAGTCCACTTACCCTCAGGAAAAGGAAAGAAATTGCTTGCATGCATACGTACACACAAGCACGCACATGCCTTATTTCATACTCTGTGGATTTGTCTGGTTGCATATAAAATAAAAACCCTCAGCAATTCCTATGAGGGGAAGCCACCATTTCCCCTCGTACCAAGAGCTGGGTAAAGGCCAAAGTTCATGCAGAAGAGGAAATGGACTCCCCACAAACTCTACAGAGCAGCAGCATTTCAAAGAAAAGACGAGTTTTACTGCAGTTTCAAATATACCACAACTGAGTCATAAATTGGCTGAGTTGTTGAACACGGATCTCACAGAGGTCTCTAGCTGATTCAGCAGCAGTTCAAGGATTTCATAGACTCAACATACATGTTAAAGACATATTGATCCATCAAAATCAACATTGATTGATAACAGTTCTCCAGGGTTTCTAACAGGAACTTCCGGAATGATCAGGAAATGTTGGGAACTGAACTTAGAACCTTTTTTCTCATATGAAGTGTGTCATTTGTATGGAATCTTGGAGCTGAAATCCTTTTATCATCAGAAACTGACAAAAGTGTGTGATAACCCATTTAACAAAAAGATAACCCATGTTTGCTATTCAAGGCTGACTTAGGATACATTCAGGAGTGGGGTGGAATTGTGAAGGGTGCCCAGTGGACAAGAACACATGTATTTCTTGAAAAGCCTTATATTGTCCATTGAGTTGCACAATAGACTTTTCTAGTTACCAAAAAATATTTATATTCCTGTCTCCTAGCTTATGAAGCCTTCCTTATCTAGAAATCATGAAAATCTGCCTCCGTGAAAGATATATAGTCAGGAGAATACCTTCAAAATCATAATCCCTTATATGAAAGCTGGGAAGGAAACTTCAAACAATGAGCATTTGCAGTAAGTGTAATGACCTAGCTTACCAGTAATAGTCATGTCACCAGTTTCTGCTCTTGTCATGAACAATAGAAAGCACCAGAAAAAAAGCACCATTGTCCTCTAAGATTTCATTTCTGCAGTGTTGAATCTTTGGTAGTCAGCTCCCACGGCAGGCATCATCCTTAAAACTTTTTTCATAACTATGAAACAATCAAACAACGAAAGTAACCTGAAAGTATTTTCTTCCAGACAGAAGCTACGTGGAAAGTGTACAGAGGTAAACAGAAATCCTTTGTCACTTATTTCATACATATTTTACAGAAAGGGACTTCTTCTAAAACACCTTCTTTAAATGGGTGCCCTGTAAGATGCATAGACCTACAGCTGCCACTATCACAGTCATTTTTATTGAGAAAAACTGCTGTAAATAAGGGATTATATTATATATCTTCTGCCTTTATTTCTGTGAAATTATTATTATTATTATTTACACTTATATGTCACCCAACTCCCAGAAACTCTGGGTGATTTACAAATTGTTAAAAACATTTAAAAACAAGTAACAATGCAAGAAATACAAAACAAAGGAATAAAGATCACAAAGAAAACAAATAAGGATGGGAACAAGGGAAGGGAAGAAAAGACGAGTCAATCATCCTTGCCAAGGCCCTGGGTGAAGAGGCTCTTCGAAATCCTAGTAGAGCAGAGGCTTTTCAGATCTGGGGAACCTCATTCCAGAGGGCGGACACTACTACAGAGAAGGTGCACTTCCAGGGTCCCAAAAGATGGCACAGAAGATCTTTCTATACTCACTCCAGCACAGTAGAGCTTTGTGGCCTCAGCCTTGTTTCCTTAGAGGATACTCCCTTTAAGGAGTATATTTCCATAGATAGCACCTCATTTTTTTTAAAGTCACCTTTTCTATTTATTGCCTCTTAACAGGATGATAAAATGAGGTGGGTCATTTCAGTCCAGACCACTAAAATTCTGAATGCTGCATACAGTACTGCAAAGTAAGATTGATACTAGCAATAGGTGGACAATCTGTCTATCAAGAAATTAAGGTTACTGCCATTATACCCAACATTCTCCAATGCATAACTTACAAAAAATACTGTCATAGTCAATATATGAAGTGGCTAATATTAGACTGAGATAAGACAAGCCCAGGTTCAAGCGAAGCATAGAGTTCATTGGTCAACATTGGAACAATCATTCTCTCTTCAACCCAATTTCAAAATAAGGCAGATGGGTAGAAAGGCAATAAATCAGGCTAAAGTACATGTTGTACATGAAAATAATATTAGGTTAATTGCTAATATCACTTTCCCTGGATAGAACTGGGAAAGGCCTCTTGTCTAAAACCATGGGAGCTGCCGTTGCTTTTTCTCCAGTTTGTTGTTTTCCAGATGTCTAAGGCTTTCATCCTATACCATCCTGAAATAGATATGATTTGGTACAACACAACTTCTCAGAAGTCTGAATGAATTCAGTGGGTGTTATTGTCAAGTAAGTGGAAGCCTTCACTTATGAGATGAGTACATGACATGTACACATTTGCACTGTTAGTTCTGATAGGAAAATTAAAGTGTGTCCAATTTATGCAAACCAGACCACTATTTCATATTCTGAGTATCTACTACAAAATAAAGTTTGAGTGAAATGTCTAAAGGAAAAGGTTAACTTAGGTTGAAATATGTATGGCTACTGAATAAGGAGTCAGACCCAGAGTTTTTACATTCAAAGAGAAGATAATAATAATAATAATAGTAATAGTAATAGTAATAATATAACATGCAACTATTCCATATTCCCTTTTATACTAACTTTATAAGGAAAAATTTAAAAGAAATATGTAGGAAAGCATGGTTGAGTTACAAACTAAATATAGGATTTTCTACAGTACACCATGAAGCTTCTATGAATAAGATAGAATAAATAAAAGCACAATAAAAGGTTCCTTTGGACCAGTATTAAACTGATTTCACTTGGGACCTGAGAAATGAAAGCTAGTACATTAACCTAAACCAATTAACACAGGAAACTTATTAACTAAATGGAGAAATAGACTGATTTATAGATATCCTTACTGAAAGAAATCTTAAGGTTTTTTTTAAGCCAATTAATTGCATTCAAATAAAAAGCAATTGTTAAATTAAAATTAGAACAAGGCATTCAAAGGAAAGGAAATAAATATGTACATATTATTCACCAAATTCAAACCATTTCCTTAAATATTCTTTGAAGCAGAGTATCTGAGAAATTGTAATTTGAAAAGGGATTATTTTCTGAATGAAAAATCTTACCTTTGAGTCCTATCAGAAGCAGTAAGTGTTGTGTTCCCTTCTAAACAGAATTTCATATGCAAGTTTCCTTTTAATCAGCTTCTTGACCTCATTGTCATCATTTGTTCCTGTTTTACGTTTCCGGTAACATTTTATGAGTGAGAGGTGAATCTGTATTTTCTCATTAGGAAATAGGAGTAGGAAAACACTCCTTTTCCAGATTTGTGTTGATAAAACACAATGTGTTTCAATACTGCCTATGACAATAACTACTCCTTCCCTTATAAGACTCCTCTTTCCTACCCAACCCTCCACCCCCATGCTCTACATTACCCCTTGCTTTTCCTGGCAGATCACTCAAATGATTTATTTTTAGATATGGGTCTGAAGTATGAAACCACAGTCATCGCTACAACTCGTTAAATCTAGTTCAGGATTGTGTTCATAGTGACATAGCAGATGCCTTCAATAAACCACAAACAAAACACACTGCCTTTAAGCGAAGAGTTATGACCTAGTCCTAAATTTTCTGCCCTATTTAATTTAATAACTCTAATTTCTTAAGCTGGTTAGCAGACACACTGAAACATTCACTATTCTGGAAAAAATAAATGAACCTGGACTTGGTTCATAATCCTGATAGTACAGGCTAGGCTCGGAAGGAAAAAAGGAAATAAAAATCTGGGGAAAAGGCAATGATAAATCACTTCCCAGTTATTATAAAATGCAGTGCCAATGAAGATATCTCGGCAATTGAGGCAAACCTGCCCCAATTTCCTATATTGTCATGTTCATCGTTTCAATGGTTTGCATACATCGTAACGTTTCGCATGTCATGTTTCTGATCCGTGTCTATCACCTGCGGGATGGGGAATTTCAGCTCTGCCAGGCTGTTATCTTTCTGTTGCCCTGAAGGAATGTGTGTGTTGGGTTATGACATGTATTCAAGGTTACTTTCCCAGGCAGAGCTTGCCAATGCTGGGAGTGGGTGGTTGTGATGTTGGGGTGGGAGGCGGGATCGGCTTGGAGGCAAGGGTTTTTAGTTTGTATTTGGCGCGCTTTTGCTTATTCTCAGCTTTCTTCGTATTTGCATACTATCCTTTCAATAAATCAGTTTTATTCACTAAACTCTGGTGAGACTGACTTCGTTGGGATAAGGCAATCATTACATATATTTTAGGAATCCAATCCAAAGCCAATCAAGATGTATTAGTAGCTGAGGCAAAACTGCCCCAATTTCCTATATTTTAGAACAGATACAAGAAGCCACTTTTTACAAGCTGAGTAAGCCACAGTTCAGCATGGCAAATGAGCAGATTTTCTGAAAACAGTGGATGGAATTTTTGTCTTCTTCTAGATGGGGAAAACGATGACACATAATGACATAATTGTGAGGTTTGAGTCTGACCCTGACTCTGAAAACGAAACTTATCTTGAGCCAGAAGGGGAAAACATAATTTATCAGGAAGGAATTGGGGAAATAGAATCCAGGAGTGACTCAGCAGAGCGGGAGAAATCGGAGACGCTGATTTGACAGACTTCGGAAGGAGATGTGAATCCTCCAATCAGTGCTCTAGAGAGAAGAGCAGAGAAGCACGCGAATCAAAGGGCAGTCCGATTGGCTGCAAAGGAAAAATGGCACGGAAAGTTTGCTTAAAAAGGCACGTGTGCCAAGAGAAAGCTGCCAGAGACAACCGATCCTCTGAGTCCACAGCATCCGCGGAAGGGTCCTTACTGGAGTTGGAAGCCTTGCCTGTAGCTGATGCAGAATCAGAGCCAGCTCCTTCTGCTGTCGCAGACCTGCTTCCTTCACACGCCACTCCAGTTGAATATAATAATAATAATTAGATATGAAAGTCTAATTTTGTTTCTGTGGCGGTTAAGCTGTTCCTGGTGATTCAAAGTTTGCTCTAGGTCCTTATAAAAACATTTAGAAGTAGTGAAATCCAACTTCTAAGAATCTGTAAGAATCATTCTCCAGGCCTCTCAGGTTATCCCTAACTCCTTGCTGAGACTTGAATTAGGATCTCCTTTCATAATGCTTGGAAAAGAAGTGGCTGAAAGTAAACTATGGAACTGTTTAATTGGCCCAACCTCTTCTTATAAATAAAATTAATTCCTCATTAGAAAAAACCCACACATGGCCCATGATTTTTCCTTCTACAGCCTCTCAGTTCAAGCATTAACAATTATGGGTCTGGAAAAAACTATTTCTCTGTGTGCTTGACCTTGACCTACAGGTCAACAGATCTAAAGTTCCAAATTACTGCAGGAGGGACTTCAAACTGCTACCTTATTTGATGATTATTTTCCCTTAACATCTGGCAGAAAGAATATTAATTTTTATATTCTTCTTTCAGGTTCACACCTTTTTGTGTTCATGGATGATTATTCTAATTTTCCAAACATTTAGCTGGTTTTATCCCCATCTGGTACTGTACTTTCAGCCTATGGCATACCCCAAACATTCAAAACAGATGGCACCCATCTTTTCAATGGCACATTCTTTCCACAGCTCAGTATTTGAGTTCTTATCACTGGAGAGTGGTGGTTCATTCCCCACTGGCAAATAGTGAGGCCAAAAGATTCATGCGCACCATCCAGAAAATGTAATGAATTGCGGAGGTTGAAGGACAAAATATCAAGCAAGTTCTGCACAATGTTCTAAAAAATGACAGTCTCATTCCAGACACTGTACTGCAGCATCTTAAAAACATAATTTCTGGTATATGTGCAACTACCGTTTTACATTACCCATCTATTATTATTATTATTATTATTAAAATTTATTATAGCTACCCACTCCCATAGACTCTAAAGGACATCAAAGTTATGGCTCAATAGGGACACCATAAGATCGCTCAAAATTTACTCATTTCAAATTACTCAGGGGGCATTTTTTTATATATAAGAATTTTATTAAGGTTCAGACAAAGATAAAAGCTACAGAAAAACAAAAAACTACGAAGAGTAAAAATAAACTAAACAAGTGTGGAAACACAAGAGAATTTTTTTAAAAAAATTACAAAAAGAGGTGACTTCCAACTTCTGACAGCAAGGATATACAACAATTTTCCAAAATCAATCCTTTACTCTATATTAAACCAAAATCACATTATTTCTATAAATCATTCCACTGGAACATTATAAAAATCACTAAATACAGTTGCTCCCTCCCCTTATATTAAAAGAAATTTATATTCCTTTTCCTAAGACATTTACCTCCTAAACAACTCCCCCCCTAAAGATAACATTTATTTATTTCCTTTTTCTGGTGTTCTGGGTTACTGCAGTGTGTTTGTACTCGCCTCAGTAATGATCTTACACAGCTTCTCTTGTGCTATGGTTTCTAGATGCTGCATTAAGGTCAGTCCTGAGAGTGGTGGTCCCATGGGTGTTCCTCTGATTTGTTGGTATATTTGTCTATCAAACTGAAAGTAGGTGGTGAGGCAGAGGTTGATGAGGTCCATGATTCTGGGTATTTCGATCTTAGTGTATCTGGTTAAGTCGGGTGTGTTGTGTAGCATTGCTGCCATGGATTCTTTCTCTAGTTCTGGGTCTATGGATGTAAAAAGTGCTGTGACATCAAATGAAACCATAATTTCATCTTCATCTATTTTTAGGTCTTTGGTTTTCTGGAGGCACTGTAGTGGGGAGTTGATAGAATATTTGCTCCCCTCTGTGAGATGTCCAAGCTTTTTTGTAGGTTAGTAACATCGCCTTTATAAGTTTTGTAACATAGCCAAAGAGTTTACAAAAACTTGGACATTGGGCATTGCTATATTTTGTTTTTCGTAATCTGCCAAGCCTCTTCTTACTTTCAAATTTCAGCTATAGAAACCTGTTAAACATATTTCTGGGCTTCTGAAATATCATTTCTAAAATCCAAGGTCTGTATCTGATTAATCTGGGTCTTTTTTGATAATTAAATTTGTTGTCAGTCAACTCCCCCCACCCCGCAATTCATATCTGATTTAACAGGATTTAGACAACTTATAAGGAGATGAGGATGGCCAAGTGAAAAAGCACAAGGTAGTACATGCAAGAGCCTTGAATGACAGCAATAGAAATTTCTAGAATTTCTAGAAACACTGTCTGTCTGTCTATCTAGAACCCCGCAATAATTAGTAAGGAAAACATGTTTGCTATTTGATATATTGAGATTGTATTTTTACTGCCAGGGAAGGAGAAAATTCATCTTGAGCAAGCCAAAAGTCCTATATATGTGAGATAATGCAATTGGAAAGAGGCTAGTTTTGCCTCAACTGATTGACTCAGCTATTTTTCCATTACCTTAGACTGCTTCCTGCCAATGTCTTGCTTTTCAGTTTCAGAGGCTTCAGATTTCTTGCCTTCCCTGACAGGGAACTAACTATGGAGCAATCAATATGACTTTGTATGTATTCCTTCTTTGAAGCAAATAATACTGGGCTATGTGCACATGTTTCAGGCTGGTGATGATCAGGCCTGCAGAAGGGTTTTACCCTTCCATCCTGGGCTGCAGACTGGATGAAAATCAACTTGCCTTTGGAAGAAAGTTATCATGGACACCACATATGCTTGTCCAAATATATTGTATCTGGGTGGCTAAATGTGTTCAGACTGGAATCAGGAAAACCAAGACTCAACTCAACTCTTGACCATGGAGCTGACAGGGTAGCTTTGTGCAGTCAGTCTGTCACTCGATTGCCAGATTGTTGAGGGGAAAAAAATGTGTCACTGAGCTTTTGCTCATCACTCTCCTCCTCCTTTTAATTTCATGTCCCCAAGCCACTGAACTACACACACACACACACACACACACACGCACACACACACACACACACATATATATATAGAGAGAGAGTGCAACTCTTTTAAAGTATGGACTAGAAACAGACTTTTGGTTGGTTATATCATTATACTGAGAGGGGCAGTGGCAATAAGTTTGGAGTTGGGAGACCAATAAATTTAAATAATCAAATAATTAAATAATGTCAAGGTGTGATTATCTCAACATGATCAAATTCACAGCAGCACAATCAACACCGACATACCTATAAAAAGGGCAGGCCTTCAATCATGATGCTGTGACTGCTAGTTTGCCTTTGGGGACTCCCTGAATTGATCATCAAAGAAACAAACAGAAACCCAGATCTGCAATATAGATAGATGATAGATTAGATGACAGATGATAGATGACATATATACACACACACAGAGACATACAGTACAAACACAAACACTTTTGAAAAGAACAATTGTAATACCATTTTTTGTACCACCATTTCTTTAAAAAAAAAAAGATTGCAACAATGTCAGTAAATTTTAAAATCAAGCCATACTCTAATTGAACACGTTTCAGCCATTGGTCCTCTACATTTGGCCATAACTGAAATTTTAACACCACAAAAAGAACAGTCAGCTTGTTTAACAAACATCTAGCACAGAAACCATAGCAAACCAAATTATCTAGAGCACTTTCACTCTTAGGCTGGCCTTCATTCTGCCCAGACCTGCATTCCCTGGGTTGTCTCCTTGCTTCTCTGCTGCTTAAAGGCATCTTTTTATTTTGTGTAAGCTGAGACCTGACCACGCACAGGGGATTGCTAAGGGGTAGGTAATTTTTCCATCACAAATTGGAATGTAGGATTGAGTAACCAAAAAAGTCATGGGTCCAAGGTTAAAAAGTGGGAGAAGCCAGGGCCAAACCTAAATCTAATTCAATATTTATAACTTTAATATTATTTTCTTTCTGACACAGTAAAAAGGAACCTTTCAAGGACCTGAAGGTTCTGGAGACCTGCGATCTGAGGTTATGCATCTCTTCATTGAAGAATTCTCTCCTAGAGCAAATACTTTATTTAAAGAGAAGTTCCTCTACTGGTGCAAGAGCACCCATTACACAATCCATCAAAATTAATGTGTCATCCCATGCAACCCTAGGAGTTCCAGGCTCATAAATTGTTATAGATTGCAAATGTGTTTTAGTCTCCTTGCAGTATCATTACATTAGATGAATTTGTTCAGGTTGACACCAGCCTGATCTAATAATCTAAATGTGAGTTATATGCTAGTTGGAATACAGCACTCCATATGTGAAGGCCAAAAAGTTGCTTCAGAGCTCATGGGATACATATGTAGCACTGGTCTGCAACTTCTTAAAGCAACTACAGCCTTTCTCAGGACTCTTTGACTGCAGAAGGACCCCAGGAAAGGCACCAGGACTTTAAAGAGTTATAGACAGATGCTATATTCACACCTATGGACACCTAAGGGTAGTGACAGCATGAAGGTTCTGTAAAAGTGGAGTATGGCTATGGCAGCTAGTCCTTTTAAACCTATTTCATGTAAGCAACGCCCAGATGAAAAGTAAAACTGTGGCTGAGTCAGGTTACTGATTCTTGCACTAAGTAACACAAGATCCAATGAATTCTAATATAATTGATGTCATTCAGTGTTTTTTTCCAGTGTCTGTCTCACACACACACATACACAGAGCTGAACTCCAAATATAGTTCTTGCTACTAATTGGGGACAATGTAAACAGTAAGTCAACCAACTCTCAACAGTGCTATCATGAAGCTTACATTTTGCAGTGTTTTGATTTGTTTCTCTTGCATTTCATTGGGCTTCTTATTCTTCATCAGCATCTGCTGCACTTAGGTACAAAGAACAATAAAATACAAAGGAGACATGCTTATTCTTTGACATGTTGACATTGGACCCCATTTTGCAAATATAACTGTAAGGCAGAAGTCTTGTCTTTTGACGTATCTTGTAAAAAAAGGACAATGGTAAGGAATATCCATACTGAGTCAAAAAATATAAAGAGACTACTGAAAACAAGCCTATGACATAGATGGAGCAACCTGAAGCCCCCAGGCCCAGTTCTGCAGCCCCTGAGTATCTGGAGCGATGTTCTTATCTTTCAAGTTTTGCTTCCAAAATTAAGCCAGCTGAAGCAACAATGATGAAAACCTAGTAGCAGGCAAGTGATGGCTTGGATGTGATACAGAAAGTGCTTGTTCTTTTTCTTCTGTCCTGCAGTGTTACCCCTTGACAAACCGCTGGCGCGGTTGGCTTGGCAGGCATGGCATAGCGAAGCTTTTTCCAAAATTTAGAATTTAAAGGCAGCGATTTTTCTTCTTTCCATTTCACCACTTGGCTGGAAGAAAGAAGTTCCAAAGACTTGGGCAAGAAATCAGAACAACTTTTGGGCATGTACTCTATTAATATGACTTTGATTTTTCTCTCAACCAAGGCTTTATGCAGTCCAACCTCTAACTCAAACATGACTTGGTCAGAGATATAGTTTTGGCTCAGAATAATAATTAATCTTCGACTTCTGTCAATGAATGATTGGATATCATCAACAACAGCTGTAAATAGAAGAGGTTGTGGTTACAGTTAGCTGAAGAAAGAGGGAAAAAGTTACATATTCATAATAATACTTTGAAATAAGCATGTGTGATCTACAAGCGATAATGTAATTCTCAGCTTGTCTGCCAGTAAGCAGTTTGAACAATAATAATAAATTTACTTATATCTTCCTCATTAGCCAATATCAGGTAGGTGCTGTCTATTCCAATACAAGGTGATTTGCTTGCCTTTGATCACTAGCAAGATTTATTTTATTTCTATGTAATCTCACTCACTCAGCTTTTACTGGTTTTTAGTTAACATTTTATGCAAAAAAAGGCTGTAAATATATTAGTTAAACAATAAAATTATGCTAGTGTCAGTCAGCAATGGCAAACATAAAACTGGATCATTTCAAAGGAGAAATTCAGATGAGAAGTAGGAAGGAAGACAGGAAGAGAGGGAGGGAGAGGCCTATAAGATGTTATCTGCAGTATTTTCAGAAACAAACATAAACCACATCTAAAACCACTACTTAATTCATCCCAATGTCTTTTGATTTGAGCAAAAGAACAACCCAGGACTTTCCTCACTTTTCTCCAAAATTAAAGCAAACATCTTTTTTTAAAAAAAAATATAAGGAAGAGAAGCAAGGCATTCTCTAATCTCAGTAGTGGTATTTCTAGGAAACTAAGTGGCTGATATATTTTAAATTTAAGAAAAGAAAAATGTATTTAACCAATATATTTAATGATAATCTCATCCCATCTGCCTACCTCCTCCAGGAGAAATATCTCGTTCACAAATGCATAGCTTGTATCCAAAATGATCTTCTAATGTTTTAGGTAGTATCTCCAGGGCAAATTTTCTTTCTTCACCACATATTGGTGTAGAGTCTTTCAGGTAAGACACAAAAGCATCATATAGTTTCCCATCTAAAAATAAATAAATAAATAACTCACAGAGTCAGGGTACTTCTCTGACATAATTATTTATAGGAATGGCATTCATGTAAGGTCTCCTATTTCCTTGTACAAGTGCCTGAGCAGCAACTTTGCTTCCACTCATTTATTTTGTATTTATTTCATTTATTGTACCAACAATCAAATAATAGATTGTCTACTCAGGACTAAATAGGGAGCCAGTGGAGAGCAGAAACCGAGTAGATAGAATAAATAATTGCCCATTTCGGAGACCTATAGAACAATTACTTATTTCCATTACTTCCAGAAAGTAACTCTATATCCCCAGTTCCTACCTTCTTTCAGAGTAGACAAGGATTGCAATAATGAAAAGTGAAGGAGTTACAACTTCTTGTATCTTCTCCACAGATACTTATGGATTTAAATCAGCACAATTCATTATTAAGTAGAACCAGCCATTTTACCTTCCAGGGTTTCATCCTTTCCCATTATATCTCTGAACAATAAAACAAGCTCAATCTTGAATACTAAGCAGAGAATCACCATCATTACAGCAACAAAGGAAAACATTATGGCCATTATCATTCCAGTAGTAAAGACATGAACTGGTAAATCTGGATTAGATTCTGGGAAGGAAAAAGAAGAGAATAAATTATTGTTTATGAAGGCAAGCTTCTCCAATAATCACAAGGAGAGGTTAAAATATTCTATAGCCAAGTGGCTGTCTAGTATGCTTTGAGACAGAAATATAAGTAATAATAGCTGTTTTGCCTTATACTTCTATGTTAAAATAGAAAAATACTCTTACAGTCTATAAATATATTTTAAATTGACAAATTCAGAACCAGGAAATCTATTTGCTTTCACTCACTTAGGGTCAATATTTGGCATTAAAGACTCAATCAAATGTCAAGTCCATGGACCACATAAAGGTGGGAGTACTTTTAAGTGGATAATTAGAATGCTTTATCCATTCTCACCAATTCTCCTTTATAATCTATCAAGCCAATTTTATGCCAACTGCACTTCAGATTAGCTGTAAGCCTCACTTGAGTAAAAAAATCCTTTAAAATAGAATTGGAAAGGAGGATTATAGAGGAACATTGGCAGGTAGCTGGAGGCAAACACAGTATAATAATTCTAGATAGTGCTAGAATATAAATCAAATTTACACCATTTTTATTTGAATATGTAAGCACAAGGATGCTAGTCCCAAATTAGGAACCAGTAAATTATGTCAACTAAGAAAGAAATTTACAGAAATATATTTTTTTAATTATTATTTCTAAGAAACATCAACAAATAGGTTGATCTCTTCATTTCTGGCCTTTATTCCCAACCTGAATAACTCTGGTAGCTAAACTTCAATTTGTAGATATCATTGATGAATACCTGGCCAATGAACAGCAAATTATAATCTCTGTTATTCTATATGAACATGTCAACCTGTATTACAAAAGTCATTTTGATAAAGTAGATGAGTATAAAGTATTTTCAACTATGTAGTCTTTATATCAAAAGTTGTCCTGAGAAAGTCATTACATTAAAAAAAAGACTTAAAAATATAATCAATTAACAAAAGACGATCAACTTTTTCAAGCGCTGGGGAAAATCATATGATTTTGTGCAATGATATGGATGTCCTCCCCTTTTTTAAGAAAACTGAATGCCCAACTTATTAAAATAGTTCATAAATCTCAGTCCTGAGATCATTTCTTTTACCTCTGAAATTACATAAAATATTAGATGACAATTCTAAAATATTATGGCCATTCAAAAAAAATGTTTTCATTTCATTAAAAGATGGGTCTCAAAGTAAGAGAGTACTATCTAGAGATACCATGAATGTTTTTATATAAGTGGGTATTAAGTTGCTAACTCTGAAACAAACAATTACGTCTACAAATCTCAAATTCAGATTAAAACAGAATACAACTACTGTAGTAATTAGCCTTGCATAATTTTCCAGTTGTATTATCAGCAGTATCTAAAACCATCTCTTCACCTATTCATCTTAGTCTTTTACAGGAACTATTTTTCCTCCACATGAATTTAACCTCACTGCCACTTCTGGGTCCTATGGAGACACCTGTTTTTATACAAGTTAATTTTTACACTAGATTAAACTACATAGTACCTTTTTGCAATATAAATGTTTGTTTTTCAAACCCATTTTCAGAAAAGGTGCATGTGTATGAAGAATTGATGTCCTCTTCTTTAACGCTTTTAAACCACAGTTGTTTCACAGCATATTTTTTTCCATTTTCATCACTGTTAAGAAAGGCAAATTGACACAACAATCCTATGAGCATTACTCTGGAGCAAACCTCAGTGTATTCAAGGAATTTTACTTTTAAATAAACGGAAGAAGAGAGCTACAGTAAGTTTATTGAATTCAATTAATTAATTTGCTTTTCAGTCATAAACGGTAGCCCTCCTGCTCTCTTCTTCAAGCATTTGATGTATCTGGAAGGTTTCCAGATTGTGCTTTGAAGAGTTCCCAGGAATGTGAAGGGCAGTTTTTCTGTTGGTCACCTTGTAAATCTTGGGAATACATCCCTTAAATTGGTTTCTTTATCCTCAACTTTACTCTTCTCTTTGAAGTTGTCCTACTGACAACTTAAAGTTTGACATCCATACCTATTTAATACTTAAAACTACTCACTACTTAAAGTTCCAACATCCATAGCATGAATTCTGGAGATTGCAGTTCCAATATATCTGCAAGATACTAGTTTGAAGAAAGTTGAGCTAAATGGAGTGTCGGGGAATAGAATCATAGAAAGATTAGCTTAAGTAACTAGATTATTCCCATCTTTTAAAAATAGCTGGTTTATATTTTTTGAATGAATAAAATGGGAACAATTTCACTTATCTATAAGTCACATTCTTATCTTAAGGAATTTTCATTTGGTAAAAATGCAGAAATAGTTGTAGCTCCTCTCAAAGTAATAGGACTGGCTATTAAATCTCTCTTTTGGGGTGGGGGTATTACAAATATGCCTTTTGATTATATAGGATCTCAGTTAGTTACAGTAGATCATATTGCAAGATCTACCAAAGAAAATTAAAATATGTCCAATTGTCAAAGAAGTGTAAACACAGATACATAATTTTTGGTAACGAATATTACTTACTATTTACGCTCTTCCATTTGACACAGTGAACTATTCTTCTGACATGTTTCAATAGTATCACCATGCCCAATCCAATAAAGCTCATACTGGAATTGAACAAAGTTCTTCAAATAACCTAAAAACACTGTGCAATTGAGGATTTCCTCTTTACCTAATAGAAACATTTATTAAAAATTAATAATTTGGATGAATTAATGAAAGACTAACTTATAAAAATTACAAGGGAGAAATCACAATTTCCTACAATGATTTGCCAACCCAGAGATATTCTCCCTTTGGATTCTTTTAAGAATTAAATTTTAAATCCTTTATTAATAGCCTTGCTTTCAACGAATGCATCCTACCGGCTGGTATTTGCTGAATTGGTGATATGTTACTAATAAATATAATTTAACAACTACAACAAATAAGCAGTTGGAAGTTTGAAACAACATTCATCTCACTGACACTTCAAACTGAAAATATTAGAATTCTATTTATTTATTTCTCATATTTCTGCACTGCCCATCTCGCAGGCAACTCTGGGAGGTTTACAATTCAGTTAAAACAACAAGAGACTAAAATCATAAAAACAAGGACATCATAAGAATGTAAATATAAAACATAAAAAATATCTAAAATTTATATAAAATATAAATTCCTCAGGGCCACATCATGGCACCAACCACTCCCGATTGACTATCCCCCCTCTAACCCCAAGTGAGGTGGAAAAGCCAGGTTTTCACTCCCTTTCGGAAGGCTGGGAGATGGGGGCCTGCCTCACCTCTGAGGGTAATGTGTTCCACAGGACGGGGGCCATGGGAGAGAAGGCTCTCTTCCTGGACCCTGCCAATCAACAAACTCTCATGGACAGGGTCTGTAAAATGCCCTTTCTGCCTGAAAGGTGGGACAGGTCAATGTAATGGGGGTCAGGCAGTCCCTCAGGTAACCTGGACCCATGTCATGTACGGCTTTACAGGTGATAACCAACACCTTGAATTAAACCCGGAAGGAAACTGGCACCCAATGCAGCTTGTGCAGCAAGGTGTTATATGCACCATCCTTGGGCTTCCTAAAACTGCTCACGCGGCCACATTCTGAACCAGCTGCAGCTTTTGGATGCTCTTCAAGGGTAGCCCCATGTAAAGCACATTGCAGTAGTCTATACGGCAGATGACTAGGGCATGAGTGACTGACAGGAGGGCCTCCCGATCCAGGAAGGGGCATAACTGGTGCACAACATGAAGTTGTGCAAAGGCTCCCCTGGCCACGGCTGCCACCTGCTCTTTGAGCAGGAGTTGTAAGTCCAGGAGAACCCCCAGGTTCTGCACTGGAACTGTCTGGGGCAGTACAACCCCATCCAGAACCAAAGGTGGTAAGTTCCTGGATGCCGAGCAGCCCCCAACCCACAGCCACTCGGTCTTACCAGTGTCCGGCTGAAGCCTGTTGTTCCCCATCCAGAGCCCTACATCCTCCAGGCACTGAGAGAGGGTGGCCACAGCTTCATTCAAGTCACCCGGGATCGAGATGTATAATTGGGTATCATCAGCATACTGATGATACCTCATCCCATGGGGACAGATGATCTTACCCAGTTGTTTCATGTAGATGTTAAAAAGGAGCGGAGAGAGTACTGAACCCTGTGGTACCCCGCAAAGGAGGGGCCGCAAGCCAGATCAACACCAATTGGGACTGGCCCTGAAGGAAGATGAACTAGCACAAAACTGCACCACCCACCCCCAGCTCCCTGAGCCGGCCCAAAAGGATACCATGGTCGATGGTATTTCCACAATCTTATTGGTTACAAAATATGTATAGGACTAGTCTATGTATAGGACCTTCCAGCAGTGACTTAATTCCAGTGTTCCTTCTGCTTGACCCTTATCATCTGATTCTCAAAAAAAGAAAGGTATTGGAGGGAAGGAACAAAGGAAATTGCAATGGCACATAAAATGGGACAGTATATATTGGAAAAAAATGTTATTTTTTCTTCCAAGTCTCAATATTTTTAATCATATGATATTATTTATTGTATTTTCTTTAGAGCATCCTTTCTCAACCTTTGACCCCGGAGGAACCCTTGAAATATTTTTCAGGCCTCAGGAATTCCTGCACATTCAGGCTCAAATATAGGCCAGAAGTTACAAAATCATTATATTTGTTTCATGTGTAGGCCTGTATATATGCCTTAACAGTGTTCTTAAACTAAAAATAAAGAATGAAGCTTACCTCTTTAATGTGAAGTTGGTCAAATTTGAAATAATTTTTTAATAAATCATGATCTCCCAGGGAGCCCCTAGTCAGGGCTGCAACTGGGGGGGCAAGCGGGGCATGTGCCCCGGGCGCCGCACTGGGGGGATGCCAAAATGAGCACTGGGGGGGCGCCAAAATGGGCGCGGAATCCATGTTTGCCCTGGGTGACACAGATCCTAGTTGCAGGCCTGCCCCTAGTGATCTCTTGTGGAACCCTAGGGTTCCACAGAACCCTGGTTGAAAAACCCTGATTTAGAGGCTACCTTAAGCTTTCTAAAAAATTTTCTCGTAGTACAACTACAACAGAGTAACTATAGATTGTTGTATACCACTGTCCTACACATTACACCTATTGCACACTTAAACATGAATATGGTTTAAAAAAAATAGTTTACATGCTATGGGACTACAGAACTACCGAATTGTTAGAAAACTAAAGCCTTTGGTCTAAACTGTTAATGGCCACTTGGATGCCCTGAAAATCTCTGAAACCAGCTATTTTAAAAAATGGCAGTGTGTACAGGCATGTACTTTGACCAGAAAAATAACCAATTTTTTAAATTGAATATCACTCTTCATTTTTCTCTACAATTTCTTCAAAGGTCTTTGGGCCACTGTTTGTTCTTATTCTTCTCTTCTAAAAGCATGGTACCCCGGTGGCAGCTAGTGCTAAGTGAAGCTGATGAGGCAGGATTATACCTCCCCCTCAAATAATCTCAAGCTGTAACGCAAACACAATTTGAACAAACCAAAAAGGTGCACGTTAAGCAGGAGCAGATTGCAGCAAGGTCATCCATGTTGCTGCACTGGCTTCGCCATGTTCTCTTAGCACAACCAGAAAAGCTCCACTGTAGCTGAGGTTGGAATAACACCACATGGGGGAGCTTTCTTGAACAGTATGGAAAACAATTATGGGTAAAGAAGGAGTCCCACTAGAAGGAATGCTGAGATTGAGGAATAGATGCTGGATTTAAACCCTAAACAGGTAATGCACAGTAATGCCATTCCAGCCCAAGCACAGACAAGTCAAAGAGATTTTAAAGGCAATGTATATTGCCAGCTTTTGAAAAGACACAATTTATTCATTGATAATATTGCAAAACTTCATCATAGGTGAGTAATAAAGAGAAGTACCTATTTCAGTTTTGAAAACATGATGATCCGGTCCAATTAGCTTTGGGATTACATTTTCTTCAGCACCTTAAGAAGAGAAAAGAGTATTACTTAAACCAATTTTCCTAAGGAGTCCATCATAACAATAAATGTAATG
Organism: Candoia aspera; assembly: GCF_035149785.1. Lineage (NCBI taxonomy): Eukaryota > Metazoa > Chordata > Lepidosauria > Squamata > Candoiidae > Candoia > Candoia aspera. The sequence goes on from NC_086157.1 coordinate 35,437,702, forward strand.
TGTTTGTCCAAACATAAAACTTTTTTTTTAATTTTTAAGTATATTGGCCACTTAATCAAAGATTATTCTTCATCTCAAAGGAAGGACATTTTTCACTGTCCAAGGCCATGGTTCAATGGAGGTCAAAATAAGGAGAATGATGTGAAGTGGGAAGATTTACACATGTTTGTTTGTTTATTTCTGGGCTTGGGGAAGAGGTTCAAGGGTTTTCCTAGTTTATCAAAAAGTGCTAGGCCTATTTTAGGAAATTGTTTTGTGCTTCCTCCTCAAAATGGCAAAAAACATACCACTGATTGGCAGTAGAAGGGAGTCAGATAGAATAAGCTACATAGGAATGCATACATCTTTCAAAAACATTTTTTATATGATTGCTTCAAGATAAAAGGAGTGAAACAAGAAAAATCAAGACTGAACGGGATGGGAAGGGAAGGGAAGGGAAGACAAACACATATTACCCTAAGGAATTCATTTAACATACTATTGGGTACTGACCACATGGAATAAATCTATCCATTACATTCCTAAACAGTGAGCTCATAAATAGAAGTAAACGCATGTTGGGGTCCAGGTTTGTAAATCAGAGAGTATACTGTCTTTCCAATATTAATCTTTTCTTTTCTTTCTTTCTTTTTGCTTATACCACGTTCAAGAACTCCATAATTCTTCATACAGTGATAAATCCCAATTTTTTGATATATTAGTCAACCAAAATTGGACAACAGTGGAAAAACCCATATCAGATGAATGGACACTTATTCACCCTTACCCCACACTCTGAACATAATGAGGTTGACATCCAATCCTTTTGAAACATTCTCTGATGTGTTCAGTGGAAAATAATATTTTGTTGAGTTGCTTCTCATATTAATAAACGTAGTATTTTAAGATCCTTATCCATTGATTTGTTAATATAGGATATCCCAATTTTTTATTTCAAACTTCTTGCAAATAACTACAAAATTGTTACACTGGCTCTTGAAGGCAGGGCTCCAAATTAATTTGGACCCTAGAGCTGGAAATGTTCTAAACATTCTTATGGCACCCCAATTTCAATATCCTCATATCCACTCCATACAAAAGGAAAGAAGACACATTGATCTCCACCCATCCATGCTTTTTGTTTATCTGATAGCACATAAAAAGAAATGAGTCATTTTCAGTTACATTGGTCTCATGGCCTTCTAATATCATATTCAAAATAGAAATATAATACATTGTATATAATTTAAGAACCAAAATGAGTGGTATGCATGCACAGGAGCAAGCTGACAAGGCCAGATGACAGCCAACAAGGAGTAAAAGTGACTATCAAGCAGTAAGACTTACTTCACTCAGTCACACAACCAACAAGCATGAAGGACTTGAAAGCTGAGATGACGTGGGATGGAGGGCTGCTGGCACGAGATAAAAATGAGGTGCTGTACAGAGGACTTGTCAGGAGACCCTGTCTGTGCACACAACCATCTATCGAGCCTCTGGCTTCTCCAGCACCGCTTGCATTACATAGCCAGTACATGTATGAGTGTGTGCAGCTTCAGCAATTATAATCCATAAAGCTAAGAGGATAACAAAGATTCTCTCTGCTGTTTTCTTGAGTTCTCCATTACTGCATAAGATCTCAAAATTCAAATCTGCAACAGTAGAGCGAGAACATCACTGATTGTTGTCCCAAGTCATGTAACAATTTTATAGACTCACCTTTAACATTTAAACTGGTGGTACTTGTCCTGTTGTATTTCTTTCCTTCATGAAGAATTGTTTTTACACATGTGTATTTCCCACCATCCTCCTCTGTTAACTGATCAATGTGCCATTCTTCTTCTCCTCTTTTATTAATATTCTCTGTGCAGTTCTGTTTAAATGAAGATATTTACAAGAGGGCTTCTGATAAACATAAAATATCCAGATTAAAAAAAGTGAACAAGTATACCATATTGTAAGACAAAGCTCCCCTTCCACCCCCTTCCAAAAATACATTCATTACTTTGCTCTAAGCTTCTGGGATAAGCATAATGATTGCATTCAGTTTTCATTCTTTAAACTTAGAAAATTAGGATCATTCCTCCTACAACCCTTAATCTTGGAATAAGTCCTACAGAGCCCAAGGTGACTGGTATGTACAGATTTAGGTGCTTAAACTAAGTCCCCAGCTTTAGTTGCTTAAAAATCAGTTCTTTGTTTTAAATACACTCATTAAAACCTTAAGATCTTTCAGAAAGAATGAGTGTAACACAGTTGCAACCTGCTCATGTCAATATTCACTCTTTTTCAGTGAAATGAAAGGAATAGGTGTTACTAGAAATGTATTGCCATCTGAAATTTGTATTATAAAGCAACATTCAGGGAATTAACAAATTAAAACATCTGGAAACATTAATCAAATTTCACATTATACCAATCATTGTTCAAAAGAAGACTAAAGAAGGATGTATTAAAAAGGGAATTATTTTTTGACAACAGACAAGTTGGATGAGAGTTGCCACCAAGCTGTACAGGATATCGGCAGTGAAGTTTAAAACCCTAATCAGCTTCAGAGTAGGGTCTCTGATGTATTCAGTTCTAGCAATTCATGGGAACAATAAGATGAACTTTATCCAAGTTCAAGATTGTACTAATTCCTCATATGAGTAGTGGTCAACAAAAGTCCTCTCTTTAGAGTTGTACACCTAATTCTACAAGCACAATGGAACTGTCTGCATTGGGGAAGCTTCACCACAGTGACAGGCTCATGAACTGCTATCCAAGTAATGCAGCATTTAGGATTGTCTGGAAGATTCTGTATGCCTAGCTCTACAGTTGACAGCCCCTGCTGAACACAGTTATGCTATACTTATAGAGACTGAGTCTTCACTGAAGCCACCAGGGCCACCTTTCAGAGAGGAGGACAATGTTCACTGCAACTCAGGTAGTCACTTGTGTTTTTTATTGTCATAATGTATGAATGCAGTGAATGACAATTTCCACTGTGGTACTTTATCTCCATCCTCCTGACTCATTTTATAAACAAGAAATACCTTATACCTTATACCATGCTATGTCGACCACATTTACACTGTCATCTGTATCGCTGCATGTGAAAGCATAGCTCCTCCCAACTATGCCATCTATTCCAGTAAGCACATGCTCTTCGGTGAAACAATTTTTTTTATTTCTCTTGATGACATTTAAGGACCATTCCTTACAGGGTGTCTCACGGGTCCCATTTCTGCAGGGGGACAAGAAATGTGACGTTTAGCCAGAAAGCAGAATAATTGTGTCAAGGAGAAAATATTCCTCCAGGCTTTTCACATCATAGAAATAAACCTGTAAAATCTATGTCAATAAATTAGGGGTTATTTAACTTAAAAGTTAAAGAAACATACCCATATTTTTGTTATCTGGCCACACTTTTAATAAAGGCTTAAAACTTGGATAAAACCAGCTATTTCAATTGCTGACCTGGACTGCCAATCATGGCTTGCTCACCACCAGAATCAACTCAGTCTCACTCAGAAATGACTATTTAGAGTAGCAGAACAAATTAGGGTCAAGAAAAATAGGACCAAATTACCATCCATGTTGACATGGGTATGCCTTCTCTTCTCTTTTCCTTCTTTCTCTTGTAATAATTTATAATCGGAATTTAGATAGCCAAACATGTACATAAAGATGTATACCGACTAATTTTAAAATTGTATTACAGGTAGTCCTGGCTTAACAATCACTCATTCAGCAACCGTTCAAAGTTACGTCAGTGCTGATTGTGTGCATTTATGACCAGTCCTCATAGTTGTGGCCATCACAACATCCCCACAGTCATGTGATTGCAATTCAGGTGCTGGGCAACTGGCTTGCAATTATGACATCACAGCATCCCGCAGTCATGCAATCACCATTTGCGACCTTCACTGCCAGCTTCCAACAAGCAAAGTCAATGGGGAAGTCGGCAGGAAGTCACAAATGGCAACTATGTGACATTGCATGGGATTTGCTTAACGATGGCAACCAGAATTGCTGGAACTGCCATTGTAAGTCAGCATGGTGACGCAATGACGTGCTTTACAACCGTGCACTTAGTGACAGAGTTGCTGGTCCCAATTACTGTTGGTAAGTGAGAAGTACCTGTATCCTTTTCTAAAACAAAGCAATGTTTATTTCCAATTAAATGTGTTCAGTATCACAGCAGAATATTCTTGAAATCACAATGTGCTATGATTTAAACAGAAGAAGAATGACATTTTTGGTGGTTGTAAACATGGATGTCTGGAATGCGAGGAACAAGACAATCATTGGTTAGAACTACTGTACAAGGCAGATTATAGCTTTGTTTGGTCTGTTTTTCCTCCATTCAATTTTGTTTTTGTTTTTTGTTTATCCACACATGTTGTTTCTTTTTCAATTCTTTTTAGAGGACTGTATTATAAATAATACTAATAAAAACACTGTAAATGGTACTACTACTTACCAATATACAAGGCTATTATTTTCCCTTTTTTATCATTATTTGTGGAAGGCAGGCATTTTTCCACTATTTGAGGGCATACTCTACTTCAAACTGGGAAGAAACGAGACCACTCAGGTTTGATCAGAGCCTTAGAAAACAGATATATAATGCCTACCCCGATTCTTTAAAATAGTGGGGGGGGGGGTGTTCAGAGGATTACTTTTTCATGATTGTCAAATAGTTTAGGTTTGGTTTATCAGGAATGTAGAAGCAACTTAAGAAATTGGAATGATTGTAGAGAAAACAATCATAACTAATACACATAAGAGCATTCGGAAATCCCACTCTAAAACTATGATAGGCTGAATTCCGCATTTTCCAAAAATGCAATTGCTGAAATATATATACAGATCATAGCAGTGAGGTACTTAAGTGCCATTTAAGTAGATAATGTGTGATAGATTTACTCATAACTTGTGTAACACTCTTCCTGTTGTAGACATGCCAAGTAAAGCTTAATTTGCAACACCCTTCCTGTTGCATGCACACACTTACAGTGAAAACCATGCCATCACCTTTGGAGCTAAGAAATTTACGGCTTGATGTAATCAGGAAAATGGAACAAACAAACCACAATCTCTATAGCAACAAGGTTGTTATCTGTGTTCGGCCACAGAGTTTGCTGACATTCCATTCAAAGCTTCTTAATACCTTGACGTTTTGAAGACTGGTTGCATGAAGAAGATGATGATATCCAGAAGACTTTGGCTATCTCTCTTTTTCAAGATTCTAAACTGATTTTGGAAGCTCTAAGCTGTTGTCTGGGCATAAGCCAGTGACTGAGAGGGGATGAATAAATTGGGGCTTCACATGACAAACTCTTTTTGATCAACAAGCAGACTAATCTGGGACTGGGGCACAGCCTGTCCTGGATGAAGTCATGTGAAAAGCTTGAACGAAAGGGCTGTTGAATGTAATGGAAGCAAATAAGTTGCTCCTGGAAGGTCGGGAAGCAGCAATAGCCTCCCAAAGTGCTTTTCCCGAGATTTCCCTGTGGATAAGTTGCTCTATTTCTTGGAGAAGGAAGTTAGACTTTAGTGATTCATTATTTAATCACTTCCAGTTTAGACTACTGTTAAGGACTCCAAGTGGGGCTGTTTTTGAAAATGCAAGCATTCTATCACTGATGCTCAGTAGGGTTGCACCTCCCCCTTTGAGGTTTGGGCACAATCTAAGGGACCTCTTGAACTCTCAGCTCCTGCTCAAAGAGCAGATGGAAGCTGTGGCCAGGAGGCCTTTCCTCAGGTGCACCTAGTGCACCAACTGTGTCCTGTCCTGCATTGGGAGGCCCTTCAGATGGTTGTTCATATCCTAGTCACCTCACAATGGGATTACTGTAATGCAGTCTACATGAGGCTACCTTGAAAACTACCTGGAAGCTACGGCCCATCCAAAATGTAGTGATGCGGGCACCGGCTTCCAGGTGTAATTCAAGGTCCTGGTTATCACATTTAAAGTCTTTCATGGCATAGGGCCTGGCGATCTGAGGGACTGCTTGTCTCCAGTCATCCCTGACCTTCTGATTCAATCCAGCAGGGTGAGTGTGCTCTAGGTCCTGTCAATTAAAGGTCATCTGGCAGGAGGCAGGAGATGCACCTACTCTGCTGCAGTTCCTGACCTCTGGAATTAGCTTCCCCCAGAGATTTTTGTGGCTCCCACCGTTATGTCATTTAGAAAATTGCTAAAGATCCGGTTGTTCTCCCAGGCCTTGGTGACAGTTGACTTTAGAGCCCCCATTTTATTTTGTTTTTTGGTCTGATTTGTTTTGGTTTTCTTCTGGCATTTTGCCCTTCCAGTCAGTTGTACTTTCTATATGTTGGTATTTTAGTTGTAAGTTGCCCCAGAGTCATTTGGGAGTCAGGCAGCCTATAAATTAAATTAAATTAAATAATTAATTAAATTAAATTAAATTAAATTAAATATACTGTAAGCTCAGAGCTGGGGCAAAATGTAGCAGCTATGATTCTAACAGGAGTGCCTTCTGCAGATCATATTACACTGATCCTGAAACAAGATCATTGATACTGAATTGGATTCTGGACCCACATCAAGGAGCTGGTTTTGATGTAAAGCCTAAAATGCATGGGGATACCCTAGTGTAAGGGCTGGTCTTCTGCAGTAACCTGTTCATAATTTACAGTGCTCATTAAGTGTCCTATTATATGTCCCCTCATTTAGTAAGTTAGATAGGTTGGCTTTTGAAATAGTACCGCCTTTTATAGTAATAGCAACCCAACTATGAAAAATGCTCCAAAGGAAGAGGTGACTTGTTCCTTACATGTATTACATGGACAGGATAACTTCGTAATGGTGAACTTTTAATATTGTGTAACATTTTGTCACTCTTTAATTTTAAATGCCACAAATAAACGTTGTTGAATGGATTTTTTTTTCTCCAAGATTTCTTGTTTTTATATCACTCCTGAGAAGGAAATTATTTTTAAATTTGCAATGGGAACATACAGTATTACCTCCACTGCAAAGAGATGGTATATCTCTGATTGGTAAACTGGGTAAATGAATATCATGTAAATGTAATGGCTGGGAAAAAATAAATACTTTAGAAAGGAATGCTTTGCCATGCAGAATTTATACCATGTGTAGCATTTCTCTACATGTACCTAAAGTGCATTTTCAGAACTGTAATGCACTATTTCAGAAGTTTATTTAGAATAAAATTCCCTTTTTTGATTCAGGAAGCTTCAACTGTCATTTCAAGAAGGAAGTTTGATTTCAAGATTAAGTTTATCTGATAGGGTTCATTTTCTGGTTTATGAATGGCAAGTTTTACTATTGCTAATTTTCTCCTGGTAGCTATATTGGAATTCTTCTGTTTAGGTAGGAGAGTATTAGTGTTCAACTATCTTGGAATGTAAGAGGTTCTCCTTCCTTTATTTTAATTACTGGGATTTGTTCCTTCTGCTAATGCTAAATTTATTTAATTTATTTATAAAATTTGTCACCACCCATCTCCTCCCACCAGAGGGACTCTGGGTGGTTTACAACAAAATAATCACAAAGACAATAAATATATAAAAATGCACTATAAAATTACATATCGCTAGTAAATATAAATAAGAGTAAAATCCCGATGATTGTGATCTTGTTCAGTCTTTATGTAGAAGGGGTCATTCAAGGCACTAGCCAACCCCAAGCATGACTATTCTCCTCCCCGCCCTAGGCCAGGTAGCAGAGCCAGGTCTTCAAGTTCCTCCGGAAGGCCAGGAGTGATGGGGCTAACCTCACCTCTGGGGGCAAGATGTTCCAGAGGGCGGGCGCTACTCCAGAGAAGGCCTGCCTCCTGGACCTCTCTCACTCCCTATCATCACCGATTGGGACCGGCCCTGGAGGAAGGAGGTGAACCAGTGCAAAACCACGCCGCCCACCCCCAACTCCCTGAGCCGACCCAAAAGGATACCGCGGTCGATGGTATCGAAAGCCGCTGAGAGGTCAAGAAGAGTGAGGATGGATGCACTGCCACCATCCTGCTCCTGCCAGAGATCATCCATAAGTGTGACCAATGCCATTTCCATCCCATATCCAGGCCTGAAACCTGACTGAAAAGGGTCTAGATAATCCGCTTCATCCAGAACCCTCTGGGGCTGCAATGCAACCACTTTCCCCAAAAAGGGGAGGTGGGAGACTGGATGAAAATTGTCCAATACAGTATTGTTAATATTATGAGGGAATTAATTATTAATATTAATAATATGAATTAATTATTAATATTAATAATATAATATGAATTAATTATTGGTATTGTGATATTAATTAATTAATTAATTAATTAATATTTATGCAGGGGCCCAAACTTAATAACAACAAGGCAATCCTTCTTTTGGAGAACCTGTGTAGTGTATGAAGTATATACTTTAAATCAATACATAGCTTTAAATTGTAAATTTGTTATTTGAGGAATTGCACCATATATATTTGCCAATGCATGCAAAATAGCAATATATTCAATTAACAACCTTGTAAGATGGGCCAGCAACACTTGAAACTCCCTCTAGTAATAAGGGATTTCCCATGTAATATTCAGGGTAATAAAATAAATAATTACTCCTAAACAGTTGTTAGGAAAGACTAAATCGGTTGTTCAAATGCAAAAGTTGCCCCGGTTGACTTCTGGACTTGCCATAGATTCCATTTCTACTTTTCTTGGCAACCAGAGGCTAGTCACCAGCTGGCATCCTTCCCCCTCTTCTGCTGCTATGCAGGTATTCAGCCGTGTGACCAGCAGAAGGCTGCATCACCCAGCTGCCATCCTAGAGACTTCACTAATCTGGCTAACTTGTGCCCGTTCTTCAGCTAACTGGCCTCAAGGTGTGGGAAGCGACATCCAGGAAACTGAGGTTGGACCATAAGGCTGAAGAATGGAGATAAACAAGGAGACAACTTCCTTTTTAAACATGTAATAACAATCCTTGTATCTAGCTACATAGTGCACCTACCTGAGACAGCAACTATAGATTCCAGTATCATTCACTACAACTGGCCAAAATCGCAAATTAGTCCCGTTCAAGTCAATTCTTCTGTCTCCACGAACTAGCACTTGTTCTTTTTTGTTGGTATCTCTTTTATACCAATATGCAACTTGTCCTTTATCTTGGGGTCCCATAGAGCAGCAAAATGAAAAGTATTCTTCTTCTAGCACATTAATAGGTGAGTGCCATTTGCAAAGCTTTCCTTCAGAAAATTGAAACATATATAGAAATATAAAATAGGTAAAAATAAATATGTATTTTCTAGAAAATAGGAAGAAAGCCTAGTTGTCATTATTAGAAGTATGCTAACACTGGAGCTGATATAGTTCAGCTTTATAGCACAACTTGTCTATGGCAGCCTTTTCTTTTAATTGTTAAAAAATGCTGTGTGTTTATATGCTAGATATATGTTAGTAGATATGCTAGAGCAGTGTTTCTCAACCGTGGCAACCTTAAGATGGGTGGACTTCAACTCCCAGAATTCCCCAGCCAGCATGTTGGAATCCACCCATCTTAAAGTCCCCAAGGCTGAGAAACACTGGTCTAACAACTCCATGGCATCTGGTAAAGTGAGCTGTAGCTCACAAAAGCTGAACCTTTTAATCAAATGTGTTACTCGGAACAAGTGCTACCAGACTCCTTTTGATTTTGGTTACCATACACTGGTAACAAACTGTCCTACAACTTTTATAACTTTTGAAATTCAAGAATCACCATCCACTAAGTCTGCTTGATTGATTGATTGATTGATTGATTGATTGATTGATTGAGGTCACCCAATTCGGCTGGACTCTGGAGGCCTGCAGGTGTATCCGCAAAGGGGCAGGCATCAAAAAAGTCAAGATGGCAGCTGCAACTAGGTGATACAATTCCTGTCCCATTTTTACATGCATTGCAGCTGCCATTTTGACTTTTTAAAATCTTTCCTCTACCCACCTGCCAGATCCCCTGGGAGGCCTGTCATATCCATACTACATGTTGGTGTTTTTCAAGGGATTTCATGAATATTTCATGCTTCTGAAAGAGAATACTAAGCCTCTAAAGGATGTATATGTTCAAGCATTTATGTCACAAAATCTTGAAGATTACAGGTGGGAAGGAGAAATACATCTTAGTGATAGTGATGCCGCAGGAACTAGCAAAGTTTGGCTCACAGTATCTTCTTGCCTCACTTTAATTAAGAAAAGATCCAGTTCAAAGATCCACCAAAAGGATGCTCATGACACTCTGAAACTGCTATACTTCACACTGTGTAATGTCACAGTGGGACATAAGCACATGCACATTCTCCAGCATAGTTCTAGAGCAATAAGATACTGTGGTTTGAGTATGGGAGAAATACTGTGTCTTAAATGGAATCAAATCCTTGGTAATACTGTGGTGACATTTATTTTTCATTAGTATTAGATCATTTTCATTACTTAGAAATATTTAGATGCTGAACCTCCAAACGTTTTTGACTTATTGTTCTGCTATACAGTATGCTGCATTTCTACATAAAGTTCACAATAGACTATGATGAAATGAGAACAAGCAAATTCACAACTGCCAGCTAAACTTGTCCAACACGCTTTCTCAAACATTACCAATAACTACTTTCTATTGTTTTAGTATTAACAGTATGTCAAACTCGCAAGTAACATCCAGCCTCTGGTAGCATAGACAATCTTCAAAAATCGACCTTAATATATCATGCTTAAAGATAAAAAGAGAAAGAAAAAAGAGTTATGCTTACCTGAGCTGATAAAACTAAGGATCAGCAATAGCAAAACTGCCAGATTCTTGGAATACATTTTAAAATGTATTTCTCCTTAGCTTCTCCTCTAGACCAAAAAATTTTTTTAAATTCTAATTAAAATGTAATTTTAATAGTATGATTCACTAGTCTTTAATGTGGGGATATGAGTAATACACAACAAAACTACATCTGGATATAAGATTTTGAACTGGGAGTGAGACTTAAGAAAAGTAAGTGAATATTTGCATAACTGAGGTGGTGACTCCAGAATTTCATCTGGTGCAGCTCATTCTTATAATCATGGGTGTCCACAGGCTCTGGTCAAAAAAGTCAAGATGGTAGCCACAATTGTGTGAACGAAGCTCCACCCATTTTTATGTGTGATGCACATTAAAAATAGGCAGAGCTTTGATTGCACCATCCAGGCTCCCACGTTGACTTATTTTTTAACCATACCTTATGGATATCCCTGCCTATATTAGATTTAATTTTCCATATTAAACATAATTGACTATTGCTGTAGAATTATTGGGCAATCATAAATACTTGATGTCTTTTCTAGAGTAAAGACATTAACTTGCAATGGAGGTTCCCATGAACCCTCTGGTCATTATTTCCAAGTAAATCTGAGTATTTTAGTCTTGAACTGGCCGTGCACTGCATACAATCCACAGAGAACTTATTTTTATTGCATATATGTATATACAATCCCACTCCCATTCTATTTATATGACATCTTACTCATGCATGCATATATATACATATACATATACATATACATATACATACATACATACATACACTCAAACTGGAGAGAGAACATTCATGGTAAACCACACATTACTTTCAGGATAAAACTGGCAACTGTGTCTATTAAGTGTATTGTTAAAATTGCCAGTTCTCACAGTTCTATCATAATTCAATCACTAATGTTTCTAACATGAAATAATATTGCCCCCTTTCAACTCAGCACTTCAGACCCTTGTAATCTTCAGAGAAACAAAAATTATGATATCACTATATCATAGCATGGGAGAACAGCTTGTATCTACTTAGTATATAAGCATGGCCATGGCCTACCAGCAAGAGCTGAAGACTCCCAGATGTTTGCTGCTGAATCTGTTTCAAGGGTCACGGCAAGGAAAAGCCAACATAGTGTAGTGGTTATGGTGCATGGGAAATCCAGGTTCAAGCCTACCTGTAGCCTTGGAAGCTCACTGGGTGACTTTGGGCCAGTCAGTCTTTCTCAGCCCACCTCCTGACAGGGTTGTCACTTGAACTCCTAAAGGAAAAGCAGGACATAAAGCTAATAAATAGAAGCCTGGCACTTCTAAGAGTAATTGACTCCACTGCATATCGAACTTACCTTCAGAAGCCCATCCTATTGTTCAACCAAAATCACTGGCATGTAATTTAAGACTATTAGCTTATGCTTTTTGATGTAGCAGAGGAAGGGGAAAGTTGTCATCTTTGCAGTCCTTACTGTGTTTGAAGAGTGTTAGGATTGTTTCCTATGTTCTCCAGACTAAGTTACTTCAGCACCTTCACTTCTTCATGCTGTTGACTACCTTTACACTCTTCAGGAAGCTACAATCTATGTGGTCCTACAGTTGGCAACAACTATCAATCAATCAGGTACAAGAGAATCTGAATAGGGACAAAGCAACTCTCCATAAAGAATACCAATCAAACGGGAAGAAGCTCAGCAGAGTAACAGTCAGAGACAAAAGAGGCCATTGCCTCTTAACCAAGGAGATGATGTGAATAATTGTTTCAAAGCAAACTGCAGATATTTCAGAGAGGGATAAATCAATAATGATAGGGGATTTCAATTCTCCACCAACTGTTGGGAAACGAAGTCTTCATACTGAATTAGTTTAAATCTCCAGGGACAGATGAATTGCATCCTATGGTACTGATGGTACAGTTAGGATGAACTCCTAGGCATTATCTATAAGAAGTCATAGAGCACTGACAGATGCAAATGCCTAGAGGGCAGCAAATGTCCCTATTTAAAAAAAAAAAAGATGAGGACTAACTTAGGACTGATACTTGAGGTATTCCACTTAATGCCTTCCTCCAGTTTGATGAGGAACTGTTAACAAAAGCTTCACAACTGCAACTTTCAAGCCAGTTATGTGCCACTATAAGGAATATATAATTCCTTACTTAATCTATTACCAAAGTACCAATTAAAAATGAGATAAGGTGATTGCTGACCAATTCATGCCGACTTCTGGTAATTATCACATTGTTTTTGAGATGCTTTCAGACTGTTCTCTTTATGATCTACTCTAGAATCTTTCCAGGTATCAGTGCCTGTAGAGGTAATCCTGTCCTAACAGTCAGGAATCACGCTGAGACGAGGAATAGGTCTCTAGTGTTTATTACTACTACATAAGACAGAAAATCCTAACAAACTGAAGAAGCGTGAGAAAAACCCAGACAGATAAACTCCAAAAGTTAAGGCGGTTCTGATCTGTGTCTCTTTGAATGGCTGCTTAATTCCTCAGTACTACGCATGCGTTTTTCCCCCTGGATAGAGGCCCCCTCCTGCTCGCCATCAGTACTCATGACAAATCCTCACTTAACAACACTAATCGGGACTGGAATTTCCATCACTAAGCAATGCAGTCATAAAGCATGACATCACATAACCACACTGCTTAGCAATAGCAGTTCCGGGACTTCCAGTTGCAGTCATTAAGTAAATCCTACGCTGTCAGTAAGCATGACATCACACAGTTACCATTTGTGACCTCCTGCCAGCTTCCCCATTGACTTTGCTTGTCGGAAGCCAGCAGTGAAGGTCACAAATGGTGATGACGTGACCGTGGGGGTGCTGCAACTGTCGGAAGTACGAAGACCGATTGTAAGTACCACTTGCTCAGTGGCATTGTAAGTTCAAATGGTTGCTGAATGAGTGATCATTAAGCGAGGACCACCTGTAATTCCTCAGATTCTCTTTTTCCCCTTTTTGAAGATAGGGACTTGGATGATGCAGAATACAGAATAAATACAGAATATTTATCAAATTTGTAGATGATACAAATTGGATAACTAATATGCACAAGATAAAAATAAAATTCAAAATAATATTGATAGAGAAATGTGCTTTAAGTTACAATGAAACATAACAAATAAAAAGTTATTCACAGAAACAAAAATTAAATGGAAAAGTTCTAGGATGGGGATACCTGATCTGGTAAGAGACTTAAGAAAAAGTCTTTAGAATAGTAGTTTATTGCAGAAAGAAAGTGGGTGAGCATTGTAATGTGGTTGCAAACATTCCAACGTATCTCCAAATCATGGAAATAACAGTTCTACTTTATTCTTCTTTTGGTCAGAACCATATAAAGTATTTAACCTTCTCTGTGGTGTGAATGTTGGGGGAAGGTAAATTTATGGTTCATTTAGGAAAGCGATTCTGCAATTGTGGTCTATGAAGGTCTAGCAGGTGACGGGTCCCAGCCTCCTCATGTTAACCACCTGTAACCTAGCCACAGTTTGTTGGCTGCCTCTGCCCTAGCAAACCAGGATTAGTGGCTGAAAACTGGATCCCTGAAGCACAGAAGTTATAATACAAGTAGCACTGGAGTACTGAAACTCAGAAAACTGACACAAGTGAAGAGATCTCAGTTGCCACTAATGTGAGTCCATATGTGCCATCCTAAGGGGAACCATGATCTCACACAAACAAGCCCAAAACATACATGCGGATAGGAAATATGGTTATGGGATTTCATGGTGGTGGAGATCCACATGCCCCCTAGTAGAGATTTCTACTGAAGAAAATTTTACACAACAGGTTTCTGCTTAGTGTTGCTACTATTATGCCATCAGGTACATAGGGTTATGCAAGTGCTGAATGGATTAATATTTTTGATGCAACATTTAGTTTTAAAATGCCTCCAAGAATAGAAAGGATGGGAAAGCATACAGAAATGCAACTATAATCATCTAATACATCGAAAAGAATGAACCACAACGGTTTTTAAATACACAAACGTAGAGAGTTTGTCTAACTGTGCGGTCCCTGCATCTCTCTGCACCCGTACTTGCTCATCCACGTCTGGGAAACACTGATTTCGAAAAAATGAGATTGGGGCTGAAACAGCCACAGGACTACAACATGGTAACAGAGTTTTCTGTCTCCTTTTGCTGCCATCCAGTGGTCCTCCGAATTTTTGCAGCACAAATCTAGTTGCGCCCGTGAGTCTCTTCAGTCCCGAAAAGAGAGATAACTAATATATCCCTGTGTCCCAAACAGCGCGCGGGCCGAGAATTCTGGAAGCTGTAGTCCCAGCACCTTTGCACGGTTGCATTGTGGGAAAGATGGTCTTTACCTTAAGCCGGCTGAAGGTGCAGAGGCGCTGACAGACGGGCTGCCAATTCAGGCGCCCTGGAGGTGGAGGTCTGTCCCTGACGATTCCGAAGGCGAGGATTTTACGCTTCTGCCCTAGAGCTTGGCAGCCGGGAGCGATCCCATCACAGCCGAGCAAGGCTGCAAAAGAGCACCATCGGCGGCAAGTTTCTTCCTGCAAACGCTTTCGATCGGCAAGGATTGACTTCCTGATGGGAACTCAAGATCAGAACCAGAGTGACGAGAAAGAAGAGTCTTGACTGAAAGCCCCGCCCTTCCACCTGCAAAAGTCTCCGTCCCGCCCCCGCCCCTGCTCCCGCTCCCGCCCCCGCCCCATTGTTTAGACGAGAGATGTGAGCGCGTGCGGATGTTTCGCGAGACGT
Organism: Candoia aspera; assembly: GCF_035149785.1. Taxonomy (NCBI): domain Eukaryota; kingdom Metazoa; phylum Chordata; class Lepidosauria; order Squamata; family Candoiidae; genus Candoia; species Candoia aspera. The sequence continues at coordinate 35,453,156 of NC_086157.1, forward strand.
GCTCCGACTCCGGGGAAACGGGGCTTCGGTTCCTTCAATCAAGCGGGGAAATTCTGGGAGGAATTGCTTTCAAAGCAAGAAAGCGGTGCAAGCAGTTTTTAAAAAAATGATTTTAAAAAACGCACTCGTCTACACACCCTCACCCCGGGGAAAGACCTGTCGAAATCCTTTGGAATATTAGTTTATTGCAAATAGAAAGTGGGCGAGCACTGTAATGTGGTTGCAAACATTCCAACAAATGTCCAGATCATTGAAGTTAACAGTTCTCCTTTATTCTTCTTCTGGTGCTTTTGATTCAGATTGTATAGGAGCTGGTTGCAACGTTTCCGTTTGGAAAATGAGGAAACGATGTGGTGGTATCAACTTTTTCAGTATGCTGGTTGGTTTATCGGCGGTGAGCTGGGGGGAGTCACAGAGCCCTGACGGAGAACAAGCTGAAAAGTTTTTGCTGGAAATCCTGTTCTGTGCTCTGTCACCAACTTGACCATACTTTTAGAAAAATAAGGTGGTCTGAGAGTGTAGACTGGGCTATGTATTTGCTTTTTACGGGCAGACACCTACTGATAAGAGTCCAGTTGATTTTCGTTATTCATTATCAAATAACTCATGAAAAATGGAATCAGACATAGCAGCTCCCATAAAAATATTTTATTTATTATTTATTATTCACATTTCTATCACTGCCCATCTCCCCCCAAAAGGGGCACTCTGGGCAGTTTACAATAAAATTCACCTTATATATACGCTTCTTTCTCACACCAGTCCTGGATCCAGCAGAAAATATAAATTGCTCTGCCACCCACACCCCCAGCTGTCCCTGTCATATCATATCCCTGTGCTGTCCTTACTTAAGTTATACAGAATACATTCAGGGCAAGAATTCAAGGATACCTCAGTTTTTCCCTCACTTCCCTCCAAACATCACCAGGCAGCAGGAAAACATCTACCAATACTTGACATGAGTTTGGGCGGTAAAGGAGGTGAAATTTGATAGATAGCTAGACCAGCAAAATCAAAGTCATTCTAGTTTTGCCTAAGTGCTTTTAAGGGTATGTTCAAAGGGAACTTGTCAGCTGATAGCCAGGCTCTCTTTAGATATAGTGTTATTTTAGAAGAGCATTAAATCCATGTTCAAAACCCACCCAAGTGATCGATGTGCGGAGAGCTGTGTGAGAGAGAGTCAATTGTCTCCTGCTTCATTGTGGAGCCCCCATATCATCCCTCCTGGTCAGCTGCTCAAATGTGAATGTCTGTGGATCAGCTTGGAGGCCTGGTGTGTACAGAAAGAATCACTTTCCTGCTTCTCCATGCCCAAATGCCAGGGGATAGATGGAGATAGAACATGTCCATGCCAGATAGAGCAGTTAATAGAACCTGTGCAATCCCACTTTTCAGGGGTCTTCTGACTTTACTGCAGACAGAAGAGTTGGGAGTTGGTATCCAGAGACAAATCTGCTGCAGCTTGTGGCCTGCATAAGGGAGAAAGCACTACTTTAAAACTGGAACAACTAAGGACCACGAGGCTGCCTGAGATTGGAGCTGGGATGAGATGAAGGCAGCATCATGAGGATATTGCAGAAAAAAGAGGTTGCTGAGGATAGGTGGAAATGGGAAACAGTTCACAGACACTGGTCTTCTCATTTCCCTTTTTAACTCCAGGACTGTCATGACTTCAGAGAATGAATAAGGACACCTGTGGAGTGTCCCCTCCTATCAGGAGGTATGACAGGAGAAAGCATGCTGCTTAGGAAGTTCTGGGAGTTGAAGTCCACACATCTTAAAGTTAAAAAAACACTCCATTTAAAGCATCTTTGACAGATGACCATACAGTCTCTGTTTAAAGACCTCTAGTACAGAAGAAAACCAGTTTGGTGTAGTGGTTAAGGCACCAGTTAGAAACTGGGAGACTGTGAGTTCTAGGCCCACTTAGGCACAAAGCCAGCTAGGTGGCTTTGGGCCAGTCCCTCTCTCTCAGCCCTAGGAAGCAGGCAATGGCACACCACTTCTGAAAAACCTTGCCAAGAAAACTGCAGGGACTGGTCCAGACAGTTGCCAGGAGTCAAAGCTGACTTGAAGGCACAAGAGGTGGAGTACAGAAGAACTCACCACTTTATATGGCAGCATCTTCCAAGTTTTCTTGATGTCTAGCCTGAACCTTTCGTTTTAACCCATCAATTCTGGTTCTTTCCTCTGGGACAATAGAAAATTATTCCACTTCCTTTCTTATGCCACCCTACAGGTATCATATTTCATCACCACATCTTTTTCGTAGGCTAACTATACCCAGTTCATTTAACACTTTCTCATAGGGCTTGGTTTCCAGAACGTTTACCATCCTGGTAGCCCTTCCCTGAACTTGTTCCAATCTGTCAGTGTCCTTTTTGGACTGTGGTGCTCAGAACCAGGCTTGTATATCAGAGGACTCAGACAGCATTTCTTTTATCATTTAATAAAAGGGGTAGGGGGGTGGGATGAGAGTGTGTGTGGTGTGGTTTAACTATAATTTCAGGGAATAGTACAGAGACATGTGACAAGCCTGCTTTCTGGAAAATAATCTTATTTTCCCAGAAACAAAATTCTATGTAAAGAGGAGGAGGAAGAGAAGAAATCTATATCCTATGGAATACATGGCATGTGGTGGGTTAATTCTTTGCTGATAGCATGTAGACAGCCTCTTTTTGCCAAATTACAGTTCTCTTTGCAGTTGATTTATAACACAATAGGAAATGATAACAGGATAGGAAAAGAATAAGCAAATTAAACCTGCATTGTTGAATTAAAATGAAACCCACCCAAACAAGTATTCTGTGTCCTATAAAGCTACCAGCCAGATATCTACCTTTCTTGCTGTTAGAATTCTTATGCAAGTAACTGTTCAGTCATCGTGGTAAATAGCGGTTACCTGTTTACAGCGAAGTTTGATGTGAACGCAACCCACAGATCACATGAAAAGCCAGAAAAAGCACAGTGAAGGATAAATTCAGCTTGCCTTCCTGTAAGGGGTAACAGGAATGCTGAGTCTACCAGAAAGACTATAATAATGGGAGGGAGGGGTTTTCTCATGGGGTGTTTTTCCAATGTTAATTTTTTTAAAAAGGAATCTATTTTGGCTTGCAAATAGATTTGCAACCCTACAGCAGCCCTACAGCAAGCAACTGAAAGAAAAGTATTTCCTTTCTGAATGAAAGTGTAATTCTTAAAACATGAAACTGATGCAATGCAAAGGATGAACCCTTTTTCAAAACTACTAATCTTTAGTAATGAGGTGGATAATTCTGACTGTATACTTTCTCGTAGAAAATGGAGGGAAAGTGTCACCTGCAGGAATTCTTCTTTCATCCAGCTATTAACAGCCAAGAAATGTCCCATGTCTTCATACAGAAGATGCTAGTCCCCTCTGTTTCTAGTATTTGGAGGATTGTTGCCTGCAAATATGCAAATCATGTCTAATAGTTATTATAACAATGAAAACTAACTCGCACTGAAAATACATTAATCCAGTAGAGTCATTGTTGCCTGATAAAGTATAGCTGCAAAAAAAATAATAATGCAAGGCTTTCAACTTCAACCAAGAAGTCAAATGGTTGAGGATGAAAAATTTACACTGCTTCAATTATTTGTCCAAGATAGTTTCTAAGATTTTTTTTAGTTACTTTCCAAGTACTTTTTAATTTTTCATTGTTTTACTAACACAAATACAGTACTGGAAGGAGAAATCTACAGATTATTTGCAGAATTATCTACAGATAATTTGCAGAAGTAGTTTGTTAATTTGCATTGCTGTCAACCTTTGAATTAGTCTTTTTTCAACCAAAGGGCAAAAAATAATGATTTTGAGAATATGGTGACATTTTTTTGCCATTTTTCTGCCCCACTCTTTTTTTCCCTTTTTAAAAATGTTTTATGCTGATTAGTTTTGAAGGTGTGCTGCTCCTTTAAGGCAGTTGTATACATTTATCATTTTAAATTTATTTGGACAAAAAGACAAAGAGAGCATCCTTGACTCATATCTTGGTATAAATTGAAGTAAAGAGAAGGTACTTCATAAGTAATTGGGAGTTGAATAACTCGTATCAGTCAAAATATAGAACTTTACAGAAACCCCAATATATATCAGTATTCATTTTAAACATTGCTAAGTTTCATCCATTCAATAGTTTCCAACTATTCAACATCCATTTCAAAAATCACTAACTAAAAATCACCTTATTTCTCATTGTCCAAAGATATTATAGCCGTTCGGTCCTAACTAAAATATGAAATCAAAAATATCAATTAAATGTCTGATATTATCAGAAGCTTGATGTGTCAGTCTGTCAGCCTCATCTTAGTGTAGCACAGCTGAAAGAATATCCTGTAATCTGTGGGTTATCTTATCACCTACCATTCTTGTCCAGCTGTATCTCTCAGAGGCCTTAAATACTGTTGATCATAGTATCTTTCAGGGTCATTTGCAAGGGTTGGAAATTGGGGGCCCAGCTGATGATTATAAGGAGGAGAGTCAGAGACATTCCAGCAAAAGGGAGCATTATGTATACTTCATTTTGGTCCTGAATGAAAAATGAGATATAAATCTAATTATATCTATATATACATCTATCTATCTCTCTTCATTAATCAGTTTAGAAAATTTAACTACACCTGTTGCACATTTGAAAATGGCCACTTATGTAAAGCTCATCCACCCAAATTCCACCCCCCCCCAAAGTTTCCTTTGAACAAAACTTTTTTGTGGTTAGTAGGAAAACCCAGATCTTTAATATTCCATGTTACAAACAACTCATTTACATTATTAATATTGATAACAACAACAAAACATATGTATCATATCAATCCAATCCAATGTTTTTGGACTGCATCCAAAAGACAGTTCCCACTTCCCCTAAAAGTTGGAAAAATATAAAATAATAAAAGTAGTGCTACAGTGCTAAAATTAAAATTATAATCTCTGAATCCCAGTCAGTGATAGTTAAAAAGATTACTATGTATCTCTGCTCTTCCTTATACAAATTAATAAACTAATCAGGTAATTTTTATTGTAAAATTTATTGTTGTATGAACCGATGGGAAAGGAAAAAAGAAAAAATATTTAATTAAAGGGATAATCTGAAATAAAGTCCAATTTAAAGATGAACAAATTAAAAATGGGAAGTTGAGTAATAAAAGCAAGGAAGGAGCTCAGTTGTAAATAAAGTAGCAATTCATAAACTTTCCCTAGAATCAAAGTCATGCAGAAATAAATACAAATGCATAATTAAGAACCAGAAATAACAATAATACCAAAATATTAAAAAGCAAACCTTTACAAAGAAACTTAAATTTCAGTTTCCACATGAAATGATTTGAGCTTCATTTGATAATTTCAAAGATGGCCAGAAACCTAATAATATTATTTTCTCAAGTGTTATTTATTGTGTTATTAAATATTTTTCTGCATTGTTTGCTTTGTAAAATCAGAAAAAATATATCGTGATCTTGTTTTCCCATGTTTAAAATGACAAATCTAAAGATCCTCATAATATATAGCAAGGCCACATCAGCTATATGAAAAGGAGAAGCCAGCATGTGGATTACCTAGTTTATTAGCTTCCGGTGAGCTGATACTTTTCAAATCAAAGCTTTGCCAAAACTTTGAAGACACCTGGATTAAGCTACAAAACAGATGTTGCAAAGAAAACATAAAGGGGATCAGGACTCTGTCAGTCATTGTAGTAACGTTCCAAACATTAAACATAATGGGACCAAATTTAGAAGGGAGAGGAGAGCAAAAGGAACATCAGATTTGGAAATGGGTTGAATCAAGCTGTGAATTGCAGAGGAAAAAAAAGATACAGAAACAATTCCCATGCAGGTAGTTTGGCAGTGAACAGTCCCCTGTTCTGAGCCCCATGTCTCCTTCCTCCAGGTCCAGAGTGGGGGCATATGCAGCCTACTCTGCACTACCCAATCAGCAGCAACCAATTTCTGCCCTTTCCTTAATACCATTTTAATATGATTGTCAATTTTAGGAGAATGTCCACTTCCATGATCCCAACTTGTTTAACTACAGCTTTACAATTTATCTGAGAATCAGTTTTAAAAAAGTAAATCTAAACCACGTCTGAAGGTGAGAGAGTTTTATTTGTAACTGTCACCATTCTAATAAATATGGAGACTACACCAAGTGGAGCTTTCTTGAAGAATGTATAGAAAATATTTGATATGACAATTATATGATATGATAGCCCTGGCAGCCAAAAAAATGGTGTGCCCATGATGCAGCTTTGAGGTAAATGTTAAATCCCCCTGCCCCCAATAATTATGCTAGAATATTCCAACACACAAGACCATCTTTGCTATCTTAAAGGCATGATGGACAACAGTGGAATCAATACCTCAGGAAATTTCCAATTTGTCAAGCCTATCATTAGATACAAGCATTGAAGATCAGCATTTAATCAAGCTGGTCTCCTAGACAGAGAGTTGGAGGTCTAACAGTGACCTCCTGTGGAAAATGATGGTGCTGCAAGGCATACCCAGAAAACAGCTGACAAAGACAGCTCCTCCCATTTCATTCACCCAGGCAGAATCAGTTTTTCCAAAAAAGGAATAGCCCAACTGACTTTGTATGAGGCCAGATAAGATAAAATTTCTTGAAGAAAACCAACATCTGTCTACGGTAGATATTACCAGGCATTAGTCTGATCCAATTCACTCCCTTGAAGACAGGGTGGGTAACTTCTGCTTTTGTTTCACCCCTGGAGCCATGGAAGCCATGGCAGATGCATCAGGAGACCACCAGTGGGCAGGGTTGAAATTTGTAGCCAATTTTTAAGCTTTGGGAGGTTTAGGAGGGAAATAGGTGCCAAGTCCGGCAGAGGCTTAAAGCAACAATATCGTTCCTCATACCTCCATCCCTGAAGTTAGAACAACTGGGCTTATTCTTTGCACATTTTAGAGCTTTTATGGTATGCAGTGGATGACTTAAACCTTTGCACAGTATTCATTTTGCAGCTCTCACAAAAGGGTTGAATAAAACCAGGTTGCTTACCTAGGGAAGGAGGCAAAATAAGGTACCAAGGGAGTGTATATAGTCTGTGGTCTCTCAGAGGAAGTTCTCTGTAGTTGATACATGTTGACATCAGTTTGCACTGCTATTACAGATTTCTAGAAGAAGATATGCAAGCCTAAAAATACTTCTCAATGCTTGGAGTATGCCAGATTTGAGAGAAAATGAACCTGAGATCACCAAGAAAAGCAGCATGCAAATATCTATTCTGAATAGATTATCATTGCCTGTCATTAGGCAGAAGTGTACAAACGCAATCATAATCATGTCTAGAATAGATGCTAATCTGAAGTTATAGTGGACCAGAATCAGAATATATTATAGAAGCATAGGTAATGTATAACTTGCAAAATGCAGAGGCTGAATTATTGCATCACTCTCAGTGAAATGTCCTGCTGCTTTCTCAGAAAAACCACTTTTCTTTCCTCTATTCATAGAAATTGCAGACCTTAAACCACAGTTGATAAACATAGGACTAGTAACAAGGACTTAAATTGTGCAGTTAGCTCAAGAGCTGTGCTAGAAGACAGATTTCAACAACTGTCGGGACTATTTTGGGAAGTGTTATCCAAATATTAAGTGGTGGTATGCCTTATGCATCTACAAGGCTAAACTTACCTCTTGTGCACCTTAAAACTGGGCCCACAGAATCCACCACTATGGCAGAGTCTGGGGGCAAAAGAGAGAGACAAAAATGTTCAAGTGAATATTTTGATCTAAGTATTCTTTTTAAAGTGGGAACTGTGAGCTTAGAGCACAACAGAAGTACAAAGGGACAGAGGAGTGGCAAAAACAACCACCCCAAAACCCCAACCTTCAAACAAGGCATTCACATTCTAAACAATGAAGTCTACAATTGTGCTAAATTTCAAACCAACACAGTGAAAATCTACAGGTCTAGAAAGTTATTTTTATTCTAGTTTTGATCATATGTTCTTTCACGTTTTCTCTGTCGATATATTTTATGCAGTCCTGTTGAGAGAAGCAACCTCTACTCTGAGAAAGTTTTAACTTATGACCAACAAATCAAGACCAATTACAACTAGTCTTGGTTTCTTCCAAAAGAGTGAACTAAAAGCTAGATTAAACATGAGTCAGAAAGGCCTTCTGCAGACAAATGGACACTCTCCACCATTTTCCACATATCTATGAGAAGCACCATCTACAAATTCTCAGAGTGCCTGAAAATTTTGCTTTGTTATCTTTGTCATATGCAGTAAATCCATCCACACCTAAGGAAATAGGCCAGGGGCTTAGACCTTTTAGCCCAGCTATTGGGACCAAAGTTCTAATTTAAAACCCTAATTTGTTGGAGCCCTGCACATCTGAAGGAGACAAGCTTGTCACACAGCCTATATATAGGCAGAGGTCTTCCCTCCCTCTACCACATGTATACACATTGTTTTTATTCTTATCTATCAACCCTACTCCCATGGTCTATTTAGAGGCTCTGCATTACATTTGTCAGAGTGCTATAGTCAAAGGGATGTCAGTAACACTCTGCTTTTGGCAATGGCAAAGGAAGACCTGTTTGGCTAATTCTTGGTTTCAAGGTAAGACTGAAGTGGATCTTTGCAGTTGAACCTTAACAGTATCTAGACAGCAAGCCAAAGGAATGGGAACCCCATTGCACATCAATTTCAGCACTGCATCCTGATGCCCTTCAAGCCCAGGGATAATTAGAGATGCCGGCTCTGGAGCTGGTAAGTGGGCAGTCTGAATGAACTTTGCTTTATCCTGCCTCCCTGTTTCTGACACTTTCCCCTTTCCTTGGGGGAAACATCTCATTGCTTTTCCACATTCTTCCCAATCCCTCTGTATTCGTCTGCTTGTGCTTCTTTGGGTCAGTTGCTTTCTCTCCTACAACAAGCTAGAACAGAAAAAGAAGAGCCAAGACAGGGACAGAGCATCAGCTAGTGTCAATTTTCACACTCCTTTCTGTTAGAAGTATTGGCAAATCCAGCATGCCTCATTAACATGTAAGTTGCCCCACAATGCAATTCAGAGGAAGCTGTTTGTTGCCACTCCCACTTCTTTTTTCCCTCTCTTTCTCCTGTCCACCCAGGGGGAAGCAGCATGGATGCTGCTCTCTTCATCAGGGCCATGTGCTTGGGCCTTGATGAGGGATTCTGCCCCTTTCTTTCACACACCTCTTGGCAGCTGTAGGGCTGAGAGTTTAGGGCATATATGTAATTAGTAAGCAAAGAAGAACAAAGGAACTTCATCTTTTCCACCAAGTTGGATGTAGCAGAAGCAACAAAGAATAAAGTCAGTAAGCTTCTTTTTACTTCTTAACCTAATGTGTCTAAGCGTGTGATTCTTTATGCTTGGGAGGGCTGAATGTGTAAGAGCAACAATCTGTGTTTCTCTGGCATGCTCATTGAAGCTATCTAAGATAATTTTCTTTTTCTGTGCCAGCTTCTAAGCTGTGTTAAGCTCTGCTCCATTTCAGTGGTTCTAGCAGGCTGCTGAATTGGCTTCACTTTCTTGGCTGGCTGGTAGCAGTGATGGCCAGATGACCAGGAGTGTGGTCTACAGTTGGGAGTGAGAGCATTGGAAGAGCAGCCTGAACTGCTGTAGATGAGTGACAGACCGGTGTGGAATTGTCCTGAATAAGCACAAAGAACACCTTCCTCACAACACCAAAATGCATTGCACTTCTATTTAAATAATGGTTGGGTAATTATTTTTATAGTTGTATCTGTGTTAATCAGCACATGCAGTTGTATGCAAATTTCTCTCCTTCACCTCTTCCTCCCCCTCCTCTTTTGGGGCGGGGAGAAGCAATTCATTTCCTCTCTTTTGGCATTTTGTTGAATGGGAGTTGAAGTCCACACATTTTAAAGCTGCCAAGTTTGAAAAACACTGCCCTGCACTCATCAAAAGGGAGGTGCATTGCTGGAACTCAACACATTCACAGAGGTAAAACTTAAGGGCTATCTTTCAAGTTTGAATTGTTTTGTCATAATTTTTTTTTTAAATGCAGCTTTTGAAATTAGATCTGTGAGTTTTCAGTTGCTCATAAAATTGATGAATTTACCACATTGCATTTAGCTTGATAAAGCCAGTTTGGTCTAGTGGTTAAGGCAACGGGCTAGAAATCAGGAGACTGTGAGTTCTAGTCCTGCCCTAGGCGTGAAAGCTGGCTGGGTGACCTTGGGCCAGTCACTCTCAGCCCAACCTACCTCACAGGGTGGTTGTTGTGGGGAAAATAGGAGGAGGAAGGAGTATTAGGTATGTTCACTGCCTTGAGTTATTTATAAAAATAATAAAGGTGGGATAAAAATTAATAGAAATAAAAAATAAAGGACAGAATGCTTCCACACAGAGGGTTTCAAATGCTCATCAGTCAAAATGTTGTGTAGCAATTCCATCTCCACCCTCTTAAATCACCACCAGTGCAATATATGACATTTATGTGTAGTGAGTGCGTGAAATCCAGCCCTCCTTTTACTTTTGCTCATCCCCTTTCTTATTTTCTGAATTTCTTTTAGAGACACTGTATTCATTTCAGGATTATTTATTGCAAATGGATTCTGCAAGTTCTTCCAGACATAAAGGAATCTTTGGATTTCAAGATAACATGCCACGTAGACTTTCAGGTCATCTTGGTACATTCAGCACCATCAAGGAAACTTGACATTCAGCAAGGCAATGGGGGTGGAGATCAAAACTGGCAAGATGGCAGGCAGTTTATCACAATGCAACCCCCACCCATTTGTACATGGGTTGATGTCTCATGCACATTCAAAATGGGTAGGGCTCACATCACAACACTCTGCCATCTTGCCAGTGTTGACCCCACCCTACCCTCATGGATGCTGCTGTCCACAAGAGCTGTAAGGCAAGCAGCATATGACCATAGAAGCCTTCCATATAATTATGATGTGTTGATCAGCCCTGATTACCCTCCAGGGATTGAGTTTTGTTTTCCTAACTTATTAGGCTTCAGAAAATTACTAAAATGTTTCTGTAGGAAGGCTTTTGGTTTATTAAATCTGATTGATAAATAAATAAATAAATAATCTTTTGTTGTAGTTATTGTTTCTATAATTTTGGGTTAATGGTTTTAATTTTTCATGATTGCTATTTAACATGCATCTGTACCATGAACATTTTGCTGATTATGTTTGCAATCTACTAGAGTAGTTGGATTGGGGCAGGAAAAAAATTGAATGAATGAAAGGAGAAATACATTTCAAAGATAAAACTATTCATTTAGGTTCTATGGCCAACACCCCAAATTACTTTCCTCTCAGTATAGATATTTCACAATTACAATGAGCACTGAAATTTAAAAAAACCCACTAATATTAAAATTTTAGTGAAGCTTTATTAAGAAGATTACAAGGATAACTGGATGTTTTGTAGTAAAACATTTAATTTAAAAGGAAGCAACAGGAATCTTGGCATTCTGGACTCTTGGCAAAGAGCTATTTTTAAAAATCTATTATTTATATTTGTAAATCCTTGAGCCTTATATTCATCTATTGTAAGTGATTTTAAATGAATTAACAAACCCTATCATGCCTATTAAGCCATGTAAAAATCAGACTTATGTTTAAAAAGTAAATAAACATAGTAAGTTTAAACAAAAGGGGGATGGGAAGCTAAAAACTTAGGTTAACATAGAAAGGCCATGATTAACCAATGGCATAATAGTTCAAATTTAGTCCAGATTATTATAAATAGACTTCATTCTTTTTAAATTCATTCCCAGCAACCACAGTGGTCTCATCTAGATTTGGATGGGAAGAGTAGTCAAACTTCATCATCCTTACAGTGCCATTTCCAGTAAAATTATCTTAACCACCAAGTTACTGTTTACCATTTTGTCTCAATTTTTCCAGCATACAAGAGCAATATTTAAATGCTTAGGGCAAAAACCTTCAACGGGGTTTGTAAAAAAGTACCTAGCCCTTCTTTAAAAATTGTATTTGGTTAAATAAGTGGCATGCACACAAGGATTCATGTTGCATTTATTTTGCCTTGAGCAAGGAACAGAAATCCAGTCTTGTGTAATGCCAAAAAAAAAAGGTAGTTCTGTAATACTTGCTCAATACACACTATAGATCAAAGCTGCCTTTCTGACACCCCACCCATAATTACAAACCGCTTGCATCATTACATAAATATTTGTTGTAAAATTAATAAGCAATATAATCAATACATTGTTGAATATAATGACAAACTGACCTGTAAAATCTTCACATGAATATTATAAAGTCAATTAAGCAATGCTTTGTTATATTTTTGTTCACCATGGTATCAAGCCTTTTTAATCTTTTGCAAACATCTTTGGCTTCAACCAATAAAAGTAATTATCCATTCATTGGTTCATTGAACAGGTAAGTATTTAATTCTTGCTGATAACTTCTTATATTCCAATATACTGGCAAATATAAGTGATATTGGATTCTAATGTTTTAATTATCTGCAGCCATTCTGTAGATCATTAGTATAATGAGCTATCACTAAAATAAAATCGTTTTTAAAAATCCCTCTGTTACTTTTATTTGGAAAAAAAAATATTTTCTGAGGATATTTTAATATCATAATACATTTGTCATTCAGATATTGCAAAGAAATAAAACCTTATATGCTACATTGGAAAATAGCAAATGAATTATGTTACAGTATAGCTTAAAACAGCCAAGTGGGGCGCAGAGTGGTAGGGGGCAGTATTGCAACCGAAACTCCCCCCACAACCCGAGTTCTATCCCAGCAGAAGCTGGATTCTCGGGTAGCCGGCTCAGGCCGATTCAGCCTTCCATCCTTCCGAGGTCGGTAAAATGAGTACCCGGCTTGCTTGCTGGGGAAGGGGACAACTGGGGAAGGCAATGGCAAACCACCCCGATATAATCTGCCAAGAAAACATCGCAAAAGCGGCATCCCCCCAAAGGGTCAGACATGACTCGGTGCTTGCACAGGGGACCTTTCACTTTTTCACCTTTCACAGTATAGCTTATCCCTAATATGTGCACATTTGTCAATCTATACTAAGCACATACACACAATTGTGCCTGGATGTTAAGGAAAAACAGTATTTATTTAATTCATCTTAGGCACCACCTGGTTTCAATCAACTCTGGACAGCTGATGTTATAAAAACTATACATGTCTGTGTGTGTGTGTGTGTGTGTCTATATCTATCTATATCTATATCTGCATCTATCTATATGAAATAAAAGCCAAAATGCAAGGAAAAAAGCATTTTATACATGTACTGCTAAAAATAGACTTCCAGCTGTGTTAAAAATTTAAATGCATATAAAATAAGTACACTGACTGCTTACAAAGCAGTGTTGATACTGACACAGTCACTGTTTATATGTTCTAAAGATCTCATAAAAATAGCGTGTTCCAAGCAAAATGGCTTTTTACAGCTGTTGAGCATAAGCACAAAATAACCCAGCCATCTTGCACATCAGGCGGTGACTACGGCTGTGTAAAGCAGCCCAAAGAGGTGCTCTGTGCTAAACAGGCGTGTAACAAAGCAACTCTCTTCAAATTATGAAAGCCTCTTTTTCCAGCTTTTGCAGGAAAAGTTGTTCTCAGAAGTTGCTTCTGGGAATCTCTACATGTGTCTCCTGATGAAGCAAAGTTGTTGTGCATGCCCACAGGGGAGGCAGCCAGAAAAATCCTCCAAAGCAGCTGCGTGAGCCTTGCAAAAAGGCTTGTCCGCTTAACACACTGGAAGAGAAATGCTTTGCATTGCCACATGTAGCGTAGGGCCGCTTTCAAGTGTTTTGCACAGCAAAGGAAAGGGAATATTAATGAAACGGTATTCAAACGATTTTGGGCCTGCAAGCCTATTTTGGGGGTATAGCTGTTTTATGCAGCCTGCAAAAAATGGAGTGGATCATATCAAGGGCTTATCTAACGCTTCGTTTAGTCCTCACCAGGGGAGAGGAGGCTCAAAAGCGAGATGCCAGGGCAAATGCTACCTCCCACATGTCTACTCCAGCAACTCATACTAAGAGATTTATGATACAGCTTGTAACCTGTAGCCACCGCTGATAGCTCTATGTGCGTGTATGTATTCTCCCTTGAAAATGAGAAAACCTCAAAAAAAAATGTATTAAAAAAATGTAAGCGAGTCAAAATGAAGTATTTCTTTCAGTCATAGACCAGCATAAAGAAGAGGGGTGCAGTCATTAAAAAAACTTAAAGGCTACATCAAGAGTAAAAATAAAAATCTAAAACAATATATATAAAAAGCTAGAAGATATAAAAGATATATAAAATAAAAATTAAAAGTATACAGAAAAAGCAAAAGTCTAAAAGAAGGGGTAGCGGCATTAGATGATTGTAGGGGAGCATAAAAGATTAGTATGTGGTCAAAGCACTTTCATGTGGCAAGTGAGGTGCTCAATAAATCTAGTTTATAGCACAGGTCATCATCCAACGGGCTTTGAGCACTTCTGCACAGAATCTTGAAACGCCGTACGTTGAGGCAGGGTTGGCATCTGAAACCAACAGGGTGGTATAAAATTGTTCTGTGCACCCTATTTGTGTAGTATTGTAAGCAAGGATTCTTTATGAAAAATCCCTTTTGACATTACATTTTTTAAAACACAAATGAAAATGCTGAGCCGTTCTACCTGTGGGAGTGCCACTAAATTACCTTAATCTGGTGAATAAAAAAGAAAATCAGTTCCAACATGAAATGTAAATTTAGGAGTTCATCTCCACCTCATATTGCATCAGCCGCTATGCAAACATCCTTTCAGAGGGATTCCTGAAATGATCTCACGGTTATGTTTCTATCATCTGGGAGGTGCTGCAAGGAAGTGGCATCAAAGGTAGTCCTTGGGAAACTTGATGTTCTGGTGGCATTCTGTACCTGACCTTTTTCCAGAAGGAACTATTTGCAGAAGAAGAGTGCTTCTTTGTGATGTCCCCTTTCCATCTTACAGCTCCCTGCTTTTGCTTGATGTATCTAATAGATTCAGGCATGTGGCTGTAATCCTTTATTTTATTCATTTCGATCAGGATAGTTTTCATTCCATCAGGTATAAGGGCATGATACACTGCTATATTCTGCTCAGGAGCCCCTTCTGAGCTGGACAACCCAGGTCCTAGAATCATTATTAGCCTTCTGCTTTGCTTAATTGTTTCATCAACAACGCTGACTAATGCTATAAATCACAAGAGATAAAAAGATTGCATCAGATTTTAACACCTACAACCTGATTATCTTATTTTAGATATACATGGATTCTAAATGACACAATAATGGGCCAAAACAAATTCCTAGAATTAAACCCACTGATATATGCAAGCAAATGATACTGGTGCCTGAAATACAGCCTTCTTTAAAAAATAGAACAAAACTTACACACTGTATGCTTTCAAAGTCTTATTGCATAAAGGCCAAACTAGATAATATAAAAATGAATGCATCTGATACCTCTGGTCATGTAATTCAGCAGTAGGCACCATAAGATAGGTGTTCCTGTTGTTTAATAAATGTTCTTTATACTTATGGTGATCAACAAAACATTTTAAAAAATAGAAAGCAAATACACAAAACAAAAAATAAAATCCTGCATAGTTTGGATGTACATATATTTGGCCCACTTGGATCCTTGATCCCAGCTGCAGATTTCCTTGGGGGTAGTCATAATAAGTGGCCTTTTTAATTCTTCAGTGCCTTCAATGGAGCACCGATTTAAGAAATTAAAATGATGTGGTATTGCTGCAGATACAGAAGGAGACCAAGAGAGGGCATTTTATTGATATTTCTTTTACTCAGATACACACATACACATTTATTTCAAAGGAGAGAGAGCTGTGTTAGCATTTCACCCATAATTTAGTTTAGCAACTAGTTTCACAGTTAAAAGAGTGGATAATTTTTTTATACATAAGACTCCACTGTAAAAATAGCTTAAAGTTCATATTCAAAATACTGGCTGAATAAAATTGGAACACTTAATTCTTGTAGATCTTAATTACAGGGAACTTTCTAATGTTACTTAAGTAATAAAGAAAGAGATAAGAATTCAAAGGGCTCTTTCTCTGTTTCTAATTTGATTATTACATGTATATGTTTTTATTGCTTTATAAATGTTTACTTTGTATGTCACCATGACTACTAAATAATTGTATAAACAAATAAAATTTACCCTTTTTTCTAGTAGCAGTAGAAAAGCATCTTTAATGGATGCTTCCCACATTTAAAAAAGGAACAACTGCATTTTTGTTTTCATATGACATAAAATGTTGTACAAATTGAAGAGAAATTCAGGATTTTGAAATATATAAAATAGTAAATAAGCAAAACCAGACTGAAAGTTACATTTTACCTTTTCCTGGTAAATCGTCCCTGCCAGGTATAAAGAGGCTGTATCCACACTGTTTTTCCAGAATGTCAGGGAGTACTTTCAGCACAAAGTCAACTTGGGTGCTGATTTTTGGATATAACACATACGCATCATAGATCTTCCCATCTGAAACTGACAGCATAAAACAAGGAACTTCATAAAACTTGTTCAGAAATGATTAAACCCCCCATCCCCACCCTGCCAAATGCATTAAACACTTGCAGGTAAGAATGATTCCAAAGCCAGTCATGCCTAGCTGTTATACTGGATAACTGATGAATGTAAGAAATGGTTATCTATATCAGTGTTTCTCAACTTTGGCTACTGTAAGATGAGTGGCCTTCAACTCCCAAAACTTCCAAGTGCAGGCTGGGAAGTTCTGGGAGTTAAGTCCAAATATATTAAAGTTTCCAAGGTTGAGAAACACTAATCTATATAATGTTCAGAGCTTGTGTTTTCTTTAAAACATAGAAGAGAATTACAAAGGAATAGCAAGTCTTTTAATATGTGTGTATGTGTGCGTGTGCGTAAGATTTCAGAAGTTAGAACTTGCCCTATCATCTTTCCACTGTCTTTAGAATTTAAGGCCATTGACCATCTTTAACTACAATTATTACCTATTTATCAACATGCTTTTTTCCAATCCCTGCATATAATTATTCAAGGAATTCTAGCTTGAAGCTTCAGATTTTCCTACTTGGGACACATTATGCAAAGACCCAGCTCTCTGGAGAAGGCTCAAAGGCTGGGAAAGGTGGAAGTAAAGAGGAGAAGAGGATGACCAGCAACAAGGTGGATGGACTCAGTTACAGCAGGGATGGGTCACCATTGGAAAACCTGAAGGACCAGGCTGGGGACAGATTGTCATGGAAAAAAACTATGTGGTCTGTAAGAGTTGGCACTGACTTGATGGCATGCAATCAATCAATATGACTATATCATTATTCTTCCCTTACATTACAAATACAGTGTTACCTTTTTTATGAAGAAAAGGGAGGCATGATTTCCGATACCAAAGGACAATTTCAATCTTGAACAAGATGCAGATTACTACCGGAATAATCAGTAGTAATATCAACACAACAAGAGCTGTAAAGTTTTTGACTAAATCAGAAAAAAAAATCATATTAAATATGGTTTTCTATGAAATGGTTAGAATAATTATTAGCATCTAGAAACAACTGGGCTAAATTCAGCTTTCCTCAGGAAGGCTTCTTGCCTGGATTTCCAAAAGAAGCTGGGATAAAAGTCATATATGTGGTATTTAAGGAAAAAGTGATTGTGGCATTGATCAGCCAGGAAATACTGTACAGTGTATCAAAAGGCTACAGCATTTCCAGATTTAATTTTTGCAAATTTAAAGTAATTAACTTTTAATATTCTATATGGCCTTAAGTTATTCAGTCACAAAATCAGCAGTGTTTTGTGCAGGGGAAATGTCACTCCCTTCTACTCTGCTAATGCCTTTGACGCTACAAGATGTTAGGATCAAAAAACAAAGGATCTGTTCTATGGAAAGAACAGGAGGACTTTGGTATGATATTCACCCATATGTCTCTTTAAATGGTAGCCACTGCCATTAGTTCAGGACAGATTCTTTAAAATAAGCTGTTATTAATTTAGAAGACTTTCCCTTTTTGCCCATGCACTGGCTGGCTGTATTTGTTATGTTGCTGTGGGGAAAATAGGAGGAGGAAGGAGTATTAGGTATGTTCACCGCCTTGAGTTATTTATAAAATAATAATAATAATAATAATAATAATAAAGGCGGAATAAAAATAAAAAATAAAAATAAATAAAAATATTCTATAAATGTGGCAAAACTGCAGCGGGGTAAATGAAGAAAGTGAAAATGAAAATATTTTACACTTCAAGTACAACTCCTATCGTTGAAATTCTACGCATACCAGAAGACATTTCACAGCAAACTATGTGGCTTGCTTGCAAATAAAATGCACAAAATGTCTGTCCCATTCTATTTCCCACTTCTTTATTCAATATTTCAGAGGCTGAAATGCCGCAGTTCTTCATTATTTGCACAGCTATATCTTTTCCTTTTTTTCCTGTTCTAGATTTGCATTCTTCACAATAAGACACATTTAGAAATCAAACATAAAATGACATACTTGGACGCTGTATTTTGATGTATGCTGCAACCTCACCAGCATGGCAAATAAAAGGTTGATCATAATCTTCATTTTTCAACTCTGTAATGTTCAGAGACACTATAAAAATCTCTGTGCTTTCCTTTGGAATACTTCTTCTGTATTAATTAGAAGTTCACATTTAAGTTAGGCAGTAAAGAACCTCCCGGATTTATTCAGAGCAAAGGTTAAGATTCAAAATCTCAGGTTAAATGTGATGCCAGAAAGACTAACCACATCATCTACTCTCCGGGCTGATTCACATGTGCAAGAATTGGTATCATACAGTGCTATGCCACTATAGTGCCCACTCACATTATTTATGCAGTTAGTTGCAAAGAAGCTTGTGTGTGAATTTCATTATTGATACAGTAGACAGATGACATAAATACATCAGAATACTCTATAGTCTATAATATAAAATATTTCAAAATAACTAATCATTGGTGTGATTTGTCGAAACAGCACCAAGTTCAAGTTTGTCTTTGCAACGATTAATCTAGCATTTACTAGATTACAAAAAGAAAACACATTTTGCTTGATTAATTTATGTATTAAAACATATAACATACTTACTGAATTCCTTCTTGAATTCTACCTTGAAATAGATTGTCAACTAGTGTATTATTGACTCTCCAGGATATAGAAATAAAAGTGTCTTTGAAACTTGATACATTGCACTCTGTAAAGAAATTGGATCCTAAAAATTGATATAAGAAAATAGTCATCAGTTTTTTAAATAAATAAATGTATAAATAAATAAATTTATATCTATATAATGGAAGAGGGAATAGCTGTACTTGGGGATGGCTAGCGCCCTAGCATGACTTCTGATGGACCTACTATACTCACGGTCTGATAAAGATCCCTCGCCCATCTTGATTCCATTACATTCTTACTTTTATTGTATTTATTGTATTTATAACTGTTTTAGTTTTTAATTCTATTTTATTGTAAACTGCCCAGAGTCCCTCCTTGGAAGGGAGATGGGTGGTGATAAAATTTGATAAATAAATTAATAAATAATAGAACAGAACAGACGTGTTTAAAAAAAAAAAAAAAGACTGAAACTAATCCATGGATCTGACTGCTAATATTTTAACAATTTTAAGCAAAGCTGAATTAAAAAAAAAAAATCTAGCTGATAGATTCTATCAAATTGCCTATTTCCCTGTTTCTTACCTGTAAAATAGGTCTATTAATTGGCCACTTTTGACCACTTCTGTTTTATATATAGTTCTGCTGGCCACCAATTGGGTTAGACTTCCTCATCTATAGTAACTCAACTGTATGTTTATATGTTCATATTTAGCGTATTCTCTTGGGATGGCATGTGACAATTTATTCTACTCTCTCTACTGTCCATTTTATACCTGACTCTGATTAATAGACCTTAAAATTGAGGCAACCCCTACCTCCCAAATTCCAGATTTCCAAGCTCTGTCTATCATGATGCTTTGTTGTTCATTTTTATTTTTGTTTTTATTTCATTGTACATTTTTTTGTTTGTTTGAAAATGGACTAATATAAACTACCACAAAAAAAAAAATCACGACATCGCTGCTTTTGTCATCTTGTTTCCCATCCAGCCTGGATGCCACTGGATCATTGAGATTAAAATGTGTGCAAATTGAGAGTTTTACAAGTTTTTTTTAACTGCCTTTTTAAATTAAGGCAATAGCAGAGAACTTACCAAGCTCAGCTTCAACAGTATTGTTTCTGGGGTACAGAATCTCAGTTCTTTTCCTCTCTGAATCTTCTGGCATAAAAGAAACATATATAAGCTATGTCTTAAGTTCAAAATATGCAAAGCAACATGGGGTGGGGATGAGGGGCAGGAAGAGAAAATGACAAACTTTCATAATACTTCAGGCTTATGAATTAATTAGCATTCATTTATGCCAAGATTTTGTTACACACATTTTAGAATGTCAAAACACATTACAAACGGTATCTTATATGTACATGAACCTACAGGTAGCTTGGTATGTATGAATTTAATATTCATAGCATTTTTACTCCAAAAATACTGCCAGTGGCTTTCATACAGTTAAATTAAAAAAAAACATTTAAAAAAAAATATCAGATGGAAAAAGGGACAGAGAAGGAACAAAGGACAAAAGACATTCAGGCACCAGTCCTAAATTTTAAAGAGTATCCAGCTGAATACTACAGTTACAATGCTTTGACAATGATTCATAAGACAACTTCAGACTTTGAGCAACTACTGCACCTCACTGCCATTTATTGAAGCAGCCCATCTTTTTCCAGATTTCCAGAAAAAAGATACAACTGGTTTAAAAAGTCAGCTGTATTACAACTTTTCTGCAATTCTTCCAATGAAGCCTTTAAAAAGAGGAATTGCTTTACTGACGAGCAAAAAGCTGCTGTGCTTGTGTGAGGTCCAAAGCAATGGCATTGCAGTGGGGCAGGTGACAAAACATACAAAGCAATGCAAACTATGCAAACTCTGCCTCTTTACCTATTGAACTTGCACATGATGTCACAATGGAAGTAGGAAACGGTGAAAACTGCATTGTGTCATCAAAATGTCACTTTGGTGACCCTGTGGTTAGGAACAATTACCTATGGTGTAATGCAGGGTTTCTCAACCAGGGTTCCATAGAACCTTAGGGTTCCACGAGAGATCACTAGGGGTTCCCTGGGAGATCATGATTTATTTAAAAAATCATTTCAAATTCAAGCAACTTCACACTAAAAAGGTAAACTTCATTCTTTGTTTTTAGTTTAAGAATACTGTTATGCATATATACAGGCCTACAAAATTATAACTTCTGGCCTATATTTGAGCCTGAATGTGCAGGGGTTCCCCAAGGCCTGAAAAATATTTCAAGGGTTCCTCCGGGGTCAAAAAGTTGAGAAAGGTTGGCCTAAAGCAGTTCTTATGAATCATTTTTGATGCATGAACAGCTTTACTGGATGCAGGTCAGGGAGAAGACCATCATGGTGGACTTTGTCTTTTAACAAGGCTGATTGAACAGCCATCATTACGTTCTTTCCCTCTGCTACAGCCAGATGAAGGGGAAACTGACAGAATGGTCAATACTGTTATTCCCAATACTTAAACGAATAACAGTGCTCACTCCCAAAGTACCATCCCTGTTCTTCCAACCTATGGTATAAAAAGCAACTTTTATTCTGAATAGTTTTCAGTGCAGGAGAATAGGTTTTACAACAAATGGAGAGATTGGAAAAAACAATGGAATTCCCCTTTGTATCAGAACTACATCTGAAACTACACCTGGAACATGGAACTTTGTTTGCATTGTTTATAATTTTATTTATATTTTATTTATTTTATTTATTTATATCATTTCCATGGCCAAAACAGTGATGTTGAGTGGTATACAAAGATTAAAACCAAGACTTACAAACAATAACCCAGGATGCCCAATCATAGTATGTCCCAATCATAATCCGCATCAACAGCAGGTGACTCCTATGTTGAAGCTCGACTTACCTAAATACATTATTCCCTCAAAGGAATATAAAAGAATCAGCTACATTATACTTAAGGAATGTTCATGATGGCAAAGCAATTGAATTTCTGTTGCTTATAAATGAAGAAAAATTAATCTGTCATAAAACTTATTTTATTTTGAACTGTCCCCTGCAATTGTATGCATTATGTACTTTAACACTGTTTAAAGGGGCATTTGAAGACTAACTGTCGCTTGAGATTATCTGTATAGCAACAGTTGTACAACATGTGTCCCAACTGCTAGATGGTTAAATATATAGCATGAGCATTTTGAAAACTGCATCAAATCTCTTTTGAAATCTGGTAAAATAAACAGAAGTCAACATATACAAAAATGAATGGAAAACATACCCTGCCCGGGAAATATAGGAGCAAACTACAGTATAACTTTACTGATAAAGTAACAAACCCAGATCCTTACCTAATAATTTCACCAAAATACTACTTGAAAAATTGTATTTATTTCCCCGAAAAGTGTAGGTTCCTTTGCATACATATTTTCCCTGATCATCTTTTTTCACATCTTTTATGATAAGAGCCCCTCTGAAGAACTCAAATCGTTCTCCCCGTATTGGCTCACATTCCTAAATGCAACAAAGTAAAACATTTTTAAAGACAAAAAGGGAAAGAAAATGCTTCTCAAATTGTAACATACTTCTATAGGCCTGCTTATCCAGACATAGCCCAGAGTTTATACTTTCTTTTTTATATAATTTTTTTAAAAGGTAGTATAATACTACACGCTGAAAATATTTGACACTGTCAATTCTCCTTATGAACTATTTCTCTGTCTCCCTCTCCAGACACACACACACACACATCTGTTTACAGAAAAGCAGTACCTAAATTTTATTACTCTGTGTGTATACACCTCCGAACACCCCACATATACTCATCTGTTTTTTGTAAAAAGATATTAGTTCAGTCTGAATACTGGACAACCACATAGTAACAGTGGCAAGTGGGACCTTTATCAGCTTTGGATGACTAACTGATTGCGTCTCTACATGGAGCAGGAAGCCTGCTTTCAGTGATACAAGTGCTAGTAACCCCAAGGTTTGGTTTCTGAAATGTGTTATTAGTAGGGCAGCCACAGAAGGCAGTCAGAAATTGCAGCTGGCCAAGAATGCAGCAGCACAGGTGTCAAGTGGTACCAGATGACCTTCAAGTTGAAACAATATTGATTGCCAGTTGCCTTCTGAGCCCAATACAAGGTGTTTGCTGTATAGGGGTGTTCAAAGTCAGATGAAGCTCCACCAGGGTTTTTTTTGTGTGTCATACGCAGTAGCACGGCGGGTTAAACCGCTGAGCTGCTGAGCTTGCCGATCGGAAGGTCAGCGGTTCGAATCCGCGTGACAGGGTGAGCTCCCGTTGCTAGTCCCAGCTCCTGCCAACCTAGCAGTTCGAAAACATGCAAATGTGAGTAGATTAATAGGTACCGCTTCGGTGGGCAGGTAACGGCTTTCCGTGTAGTCATGACCACGGAAGTGTCTATGGACAAACGCCGGCTCTTTGGCTTTGAAACAGAGATGAGCACCGCCCCCTAGAGTCGGACACAACTGGACTTAATGTCAAGGGAAACCTTTACCTTTACCTATCCCTGTTGCTAATATATGATTCAGGCCCAAATTACCTGCCATTCTGCCTCTTGCTCTATAGTCCATCTCACACTCTTAGGTCTTCAACAGAGCCCATTTTGCTGGTCATATTTAATATCTCACTTGCAACACATTTAACATAAATATGTAGGAAATTTGGCCTTTTTCTGTGATAGGACTCATACTATGAAATATATTGTGACCAGAGCTGAGCCTAGCACACTCTTTTTACACCCTAGGAAAAGGCTTAAAACTGTTTACTTGGGACTTTTTAGAGTTTTAGTGGATCCTATTTGAGGATCATAACATTTTTTTAGTTTTTTGTTTTAACATATCATCTGAGAATTTTATATCTTATTTATGTATTCTTGTAAGGCATCCAGAGCAATTGGAATGATGGCATATAAATGTATACATTAATAAATCTGATTTACACTCTGTATGTGAGTGTGTAGGGTATTGTGGACAATTGAAAAAAACATATCAGAGAAGGTTGCATTCTTCAGGTAGTCACCAAGAATTGAGCTCAAGTTGTGGGTCTTTATTTGAAGAGCAGGTGGCAGTCGTGGCTAGGAGGGCCTTTGCACAACTTCAGGTTGTGCGCCAGTTACGCCCCTTCCTGGATCGAGATGCCCTCCGGACAGTCACTCATGCCCTGGCCATCTCCCATATAGACTACTGCAATGCACTCTACATGGGGCTACCCTTGAAGAGTATCCGGAAGCTTCAGTTAATCCAAAATGCGGCTGCGCGAACAGTGATGAGTGCTCCAAGATCAGCACATGTAACACCTCTACTGCGTGAGCTGCGTTGGGTTCCAGTTTGCTTCCGGGTCCAATTCAAGGTGTTGGTTATCACCTTTAAAGCCCTACATGGGCATGGGGCCAGGCTACCTGAGGGACCGTCTCATCCCTATAACATCAACCTGTCCCACCCAATCATGCAGAGAGGGCATGTTGCGGACCCCGTCTGTAAGAGAATTTCATCTGGCGGGGTCCAGGAGGCGGGCCTTCTCTGCAGTGGCGCCCACCCTGTGGAACATTCTACCCCCGAGGTGAAGCAGGCCCCTTCGCTCCCGACCTTCCGGAGGGGCTTGAAGACCTGGCTTTGCTGCCTCACCTGGGATGGGAAGGGCAATAGCTCTTCCTGGGGGTGGCTGGTGATGTAGAGTTCTCCCAACAGAATGGAAATCTCCCACTTGGATTTTATATTTATATTTTTATTATTTTAATATTGGTGATTTTATGATGTTAGGTTTTAAGGTGAATTTTATTGTAAACCGCCCAGAGTCCCCCTTTTAGGGGGAGATGGGCGGTGATAGAAATGTGAAAAATAAATAAATAAATAAATAAATACATACATACAAATACACATACAGCTATGCATGTATGTGAAACATCCATCTTGAACAAAGAGGCATATATTTTTAGCTTTTCTTTTTTATTATTCTCAATGTTTGTGTTTCTAAAGAACTTCTGTTTCCAGCCTTCCTCCTAGCAACTCTTTGAGCTAGATTACAGAGAGTATAAGTGGTCCACAGACCTTGAAAGATCACAGCAGAGACAATTCAACCTGAAGGATTTAGCCTCCAAGTTCAGTGAGCAATGAATCATCATTTGACTTGTTGGTAACCTCTTCAAAGTTCCTCCCCCGCCATTGTGCTAATATTACAAAGAGACACGAAGACACAGGATCTCATAATTACTAACATTCATTTAAACATCCATAAAGAAAAATCACAGAAGAAAGAATCCTAAAAGATCTCTACCTTATACCAATGGATGGAAGAATAATCTACTTCCTGTCCAATATTATTCATTTGATGACACACAATCTTGAATGGTGCCGTTGGAGGTACCTCTTGCTTATTGTGGTATTCATCATTAAAACAAAGAGCAGCACTATTACTGAGAACCGCAGTTTGGACACTGTATTTATAACATCTTGTTGAATTCCTGTAACCAAACATTAAAACAATCTGTTAAAATTATTTTGTTTTGTGCGATTCTATTTTCTGCCTGAATATTTTACCAAAACCTATGTCTTTTATTTTCTTACACATTATGGTTCTAATCCACTAACTAAAAAACTTCTTTGGAGAATTATAAACCAAAATAATTAAAACAAAAAGTCAATAAAATACAACTACATGTAGCAAAGGAAATATCACTATACTTGTAGAAAAAGCACCATCGCAGCCTAAAATACATAAAAAATTACCAGATTAAAAGTACCGAAACTTAAAATAACAAAGACATGACAAATGTCTTTTATACAATAATAATTTTAAAAAAGATACCAGCATAGATGCCATGAAAGCCTCTGTGGGACTTTGCTTGTAGAAGTTTGCTTATATAAGTTGAACTGGTATATGCGCCTTTGTTAATTCCAACCTATTTACTTTTGGTGGGTCCCATCAGGTGGCACCGTTTTAAAGATGGGACACAGAGCATGCCTATTCTGTCAGTTCATATAGAGTGGGCAGAGACAATGAGAGAGCAACCAGCCGCTATACCATGAAGGGCTTTGTAGGTAATTTGAATTATACCCAGAAGCTTACTGATAATCAATGGAGCTCACTCTGAAGAGGTATTCCATGGGCATACCAAGGCCTGCCCATAACTGCCTGTGCAGCCATATTCTGGAACAGCTGCAGTTTCTGAATGGTCTTTGAGGGCAAATCATGTAAACCACATTGCAATAGTCTCCGTGTCAGGTGACTATTGATTACGCCTGTAATAAGAGGGTACAACTGGCACACCAAATGAATCTGTGTAAAGGCCCTCCAGGACATAGTTGCCATCTACTTTGAGTAGCAATTGCAAATCCAAGAGGATTTGCAATTGCAACCCCATTCAGAACTAAAACTGGAAAATCGATTGTACTGGATTATGGTCAGCGACCAAATCTGAGCATAGTTTCATGGAAAGCATTACAAGGGTGAAAAGAAAGATCCAATAAAAATGACTAAAAGTCATTACAGAGTAAAAGAAAGCAAATTAAAAGTCTAGAATACAGCAGTAGATCTAAGTTATGTAAAATGATTAAAATTGTAAAATTCTTAGCTGTTAAATGAATATAGTCCTATTGCTACTGTATATAATAGACTATTAAGACATTAAAATGTGAATTTAATATTGCTAAACCATTAAGCTGGTTAAGATTTAACCATAAATAAATTTGTTGAAGTATAAGGCACACATAAGAATGGTTAAAATTCTGCCAGAAAGTTCCAAGTCGTCCTGCCCAAATTCTTGAGCATACTGTGATAGCAGTTGCACAAAAAGTTGCAACTCTTTGAGGTCCTTTGTTGACAACCACTAAAAGGTGGCAATTGAGGTCATTGTCATTAAGTTCCTGCAACAGATTGGAATGACAGGTCTGCATGACATCGGGAGTACAAGCACAATATGGGAGGATATGGGCAATTGATTTAACTTCCATCAGCTGGGAGGGGCAGAGACATTCCTGCAGAGAAGCATCACCAAATCAACCTTATAGAAGTAGAGATGGTAGCACATTATACCTAGCCAAAGTGAAAGTTCTCCTATGTGAAGGGCAAACGGTATCTGAAAGACTGGAAGCTGCCAGAAAAGAACTAGTGACAAAATTGGGTTAATCAATATTTAGGTTGAAGCACGGGTTTGTTGAGAAGTCTTTATCAAAGATGTGTTGCTTTTTCTCTCATTAAGCATTTTCAAAATCCAATGTATTCAGATATTGTAACAGTAAGTCAGTGCATAGTTAATTTGTTAGACCATGTGGTTATGAAGTTGTCTTGGAAGGTCAAGGAACCCAGAGGAACCTTGAAATAAATTAATTTAAGCCAATAAATCAAGCAGCTGAGCCACGTTCCGGGCTTTAAGGAGATCAGACCTGCTTCCAACTTTAGCAGAAGAGCAGGTATACATTGTGGCACACCAAGTAAGGCCCTTAGTAATTTGGACAGAATGGTTTCAAGAGCAGCTTCAGAGCAGATCTGAACTCTGTATATTAACTAATTCATAGCTTTCTCTTTCCACCAGTTAATTTGTGTTGGGACTTGATCTGGGACGTGATTGTTGCCATTTTGTTTCACAAATCCCAAAATGACATTTTGTAAAGCTTTGGGTTTTCAGGGATATCACCCAGTCTGATCTTTCCTGGATGTCCATATGAACTATGAGATATTTAAAAAACCTGACTTATTTTGTACTGGTATCACTGATTTTCCAGGAATTGTGACATGACACAGTATTTCTAGAGAACACAAGTAATTTTGTTTTAAGCTGGTTGATGTCAAAACTATTATTTTTACAGTAAGGAACAAAGGGGACCTTCTCATATCTACTAGAGATGCAGATAGAATGGCTTTGTCATGTACATAAAAGGTGAAGACAAGTCTGTAGGCTACAAACAGCAGGTTGAATTCAGGTCTTGACAGAACAAAACCTATATGAAGTGCTGACATATAGTTGGTGTTGTCACTAAGAATGGCTCAGAAGTGATCAGCCCTTCAATCAGAATCAAAGGATCAGATTTGTTCACCACTTGAAATAGTCTCCTATAGTTCTCAGCCCCAAAGATTTATTGTTGAATCGTTAAGACTGGCAGGGACAGAGACAATTATTGCCAAAGACAATTAAATTGTGTGATCAGTGAATCATCCCTTAGGCCAAGTCTGGGGTTAAAATCACCCACCATTTGCATCGGTTATCTATAGGAATAAATGCAAAACATATGTGGTTTCTTCTTTTATTTTTGTTTTTAGTCCTTTAAAATGTAAGCTGCCTTGAGTTGCTCTGGAATTGGATATAATTTAAATATAATAAACATAAAAGTAAATATTAAAATAATAAAAATATTATTTGTGGGTATCTCAAATGCTGTTGGAGAAATATGCTAATTGTTGAGGAAGTATGTAAATTTTAAGTAAATTTACTTTAAGTCCATCCACCACCAGATTCACTACTATGGCTGGGGTGTGGGTGGAGGGCAAATGGATTATGCAAGGCATGATGATTGTAAATGAGATGCTACCATAATGTCACCCATCATTACAGACTGGGGATGCCCATAAGAAGAACTTAAAGTCTTCAAGATCTAAGGCTTTATATTCCTAAATCTCTTGGAGGAAAATAATACCATGTTTCTGCATTTGTTCTAGGAAGGATAGATCATTGCACTTAGAACACCAGCTACACCATTCCAAGAATTCAATAGGATTTCCCATTGATTCTCTTGCAGTCAGTTTGAATGTAAGGGACTTGTTATTGCTTCACCTGAAAGGTTTGATGGGCTAAGCACAAAAGAGTTAGCATCAAGATCTAAGAGAGCATTCTTCAGGAGAGACATGAACGTAGACACACTCAGAAAATAGCTCTTCATTGTTATCGTTTTGGGAATCATCAAGCAGGAATAAGAAAACCTCAAGGGTCATTTGCTGGTTATTCCCACTAAATATTGGGGTATTTTTGAAGGAGATGCAACGTCATCTTTGCTGATTTCCTTAGAACGCCTTGACTGGATGAAGAATTGAGACTGAAAGACTTTGTTAGAAGCAAGAGAGAATTGGACATGCTGGACAAGGACATAATCCAGGCTTCCTTCCAACTGGGTTGTGCAGGTTGCTTATGAACTTCCATTGCCACAACAATTGAATTGATAAGGAGCTTATCTTTAAATACCACTGTCTTGGCATGGACAGTTGTCATGGAAGATTTTAGACTGCATAATTTCTACCTGCAATGATTTGAAACATTAGGTGTTCTTCCACCTTGGAAGCATTATGCAAGGAGTTTCTGGAAACTCATTAGTCTTGTGATCTTCAAGTGAGGCTAGTTCTTTCTGTGTATGTTGTGGAGTTGGGTCAAGGTTAGAGTTTTGCAATGACTATGTGTGGTCTGACCACTGGGTCTCTGAACATATGGTAAGATATAAAACTAACTTTAACACTTTCTTATTTTACAGAACATTAAACAAATGATTTAATGGTTTTGTTCATTTTTACTAAGACCTTATCACTGGTGGCCATTCTTGGGAGCCACTCAGCATTTATTAGGTGAACTTGATTTATTTCATAGCATAAGAGTAAGCTGAGAAGGGGTACCAATGTCTTTCCTAATGGACCATCTTCCCTGATTTATACTAATACTTTTAATAAGGAGCATTATTTGAGTTGGTAGTAAGACAGGCTGTGCTGGAATGTTGCATTGTCTTTAAATTGTACCCTCCAGGTGTGGGTTGCTTATTTCTTGCCTGAAGTTACAAGTTTATCTGTGGTCTGAGGATCTGCTGACTCAAGGGACAGATGTGTAATTCTTTTCCTGTTTCCTTTAAGCTTAAGTACTTCATTTCGAAGATAAGCAACTTTTTTCAGAGAAAAATTGACATTTTAATTTCTCTGAAATATCTGAAAGCTGTGGAGTCCTTAGTGCTCTCTGAGCCTGGTTGTTTGCTTGCAGACATTTCATGCCCAACTAGGCAACATCTTCACTGCTAGAGGGGAGCTAGAAGGCAACAGCTGGAAAATTGTGCCTGGGGTACAGTGGGACTTGTCAGAAAAAGGATTTATCTAAAAATTAGTTGCTTCACTTGTGGGAATAAGCAAGGCAGGAAATAAAATAGCTGAGGGAGCCTCTTAGAGAATATTTGGCAGTATCAATCAAGAACCTCAGCTACATCTGAGAACTGTTGGAAGTATGAATGTAGAGGCATTGATTCTTCAGCCCCTCATCATCTCCTGACCATACAGGGGAAGCAGAATGTAGAAAGAGAGTTAAGGATTTACGCTGTTTCCCTCTTGGTCTTATCACTCTGCTTGCAGTTTGCCTAACAGACTGTCCTAACAACCAGGAAACACACTGAGACAATGAACTGGTCTCTAATATTTATTGCTAGTACTTAACAGGAATCCTAACAAACTGAAGAAGCGTGGGAAAACCCAGACATATAACCCCCAAGGGTTAAGGCGGTCCTGATCTGTGTCTCTTTGAATGGCTGAACAATTCATCAGTGCTACGCATGCGCTTGACAGTCTGGATGGGAGCCCCCTGCTCGCCATCCTTACTCATGACACAGACTGCTTACTGCTCCTGGGTCACTTTTTCCACCTTTCTTCTCACCTTCACATTTAGAGAACTCTTCAACCTCCAACAAGAACTAAGAATGTTTTTTTTTCCAAGAGGTTCCAATGAAAACCTATTTCGTCAAGGGCAGCAGAGATTTAGAAAAGTGGTGATGTAATTTTTAATGTAGGTTTGAGGATAGCATGGAACACAGCATTGATATCCCAAATTTCATCTCCAAAAAACGTATACTTCTCATTTTGGCATTATAACATCTCAGTGCTAGTGCATAATGTCCTTCTATCTGTCATTCCTGTCCTTCCTTCACCGCATGACAATGCAGTGTTTCAAGATTCTCAATAAACTACTGTCCCCTATAGTAAAGGTAAAGGTTTCCCTTGATATTAAGTCCAGTCGTGTCCAACTCTAGGGGGCGGTGCTCATCTCCGTTTCAAAGCCGAAGAGCCGGCGTTTGTCCGTAGACAATTCCATGGTCATGTGGCCGGCATGACTAAACGGAACGCCATTACCTGCCCACTGAAGTGGTACCTATTAATCTACTCACATTTGCATGTTTTCGAACTGCTAGGTTGGCAGGAGCTGGGACTAGCAACGGGAGCTCAGAAGGTCGGCACATTCAAACTGCCGACCTTCCGATCGGCAAGCTCAGCAGCTCAGCGATTTAACCCGCAGTGCCACTGCGTTGAAATTGTTTATTATTAAATTGTTTATTAAAGCAAGGCAGGAAAGGACTACTTAATAAACTACTGTCCTCTATAGAAATTGTTTTGAACAATCCTGAGAGCTTTATATCCAACAATAAATGATATGAAGTGTCATTGTCCTCCAGGAAATGCTGGGACTCCTGAGAAATCATCCTGTAGAAAAGCAGCAAGCAAGAATGACATGGACCTGCTACCTACAGGAATGCTCTAGCTCCTCTGTGGTTTCTGTGGTCAATTATTCCCCTATTTTCTTGGCCCTCCAATAAAGGAGCCATCAACAGATTGACAGAATTAGTTACAATCTACCACACAGTCAAGGGCCTGATTCAAACCATGCATAAAAGACAAAGGCAGACCCATCAGAATAGAGCTGGCACCATTCCCAACCACCAGTCAACTGCTAATTCCCAAGGAACCTCCAATTGTGAACCAGCCCCACAGAATTCAAATTCCACACAAATTATAAATGCTGCAAGGTGATCCCCACTTCTCAGCCCTTGCTCTGAGGAATCTTTGCCAAAATGGAAGGTGAAACATCTGCCCAAAACCTGGTATCTACTTCAGTATAGATCTCCCAAAGCCTGGACAACCCCAACAGTGATTCAAATTTCCAGTGATGTAATGAAACACCACCATCCCCTCTACTCCCAGAACCCATAAACACAATTTCTTACCATATAATACATTCATACAATCCTGAATCTTGGGCTATGGCAGGGATAAACCAGAGTCTGTTTTCCTGCTGGAGGATTCTTGAAGAAGGATGTGCGGTTAAAAGCATTTTATTTCCATTCATGTACCAGTTCAGAGTATAGTTTGCATGTTCATGGTATAGAATTTGGTCCCATAGGCACTTAAGCATGAAAGGACTGTTTTCTTCAAACCACCTCAGCTTTGCAGAATCTTCGTGGACAACACAATTCTCTGCATGGAGGGGAAAAAAATCAGTGTATTTTAAACTATGCATTCCAACAACAACTCCACTGTTTAGAAAAACCCAACTCTCCACCAAAATCAAAACCAATTTGGATTGTGGCTACAGTCCCTTCTGGAGGTGACCCTAAACATGTCCTGTAAAGCCTGCTGTGGTCCTTGGGCTAAACAAAGTTGGCACTTTGTTTAGCCCTTACTTTGCAGATACCTCTTTGGAGAATATTTCGTAGTACTCTAGTTTGCAAATTATTGACATGCAAGTTTAGCTATGGGTACTCAAAAGTGAGTCACATTTCACTCAATGGGGCTTACTCTCAGGGTAATTTTGATAGGACTGCAGCCTTTATCCTGCTTTGTTTAGGACTGCAGATAAATTTAGAGAGGCTTACAAGTTTTTTTTATTGCCTTTTTAAATTAACGCAATAGCAGAGAATTTACCAAGCTCAGCTTCAACAGTATTGTTTCTGGGGCACAAACAAACTTTCATAATCCTTCAGGTTTATGAATTAATTAACATTCATTTAGGACTGCAGCCTTTATCTTGCTTTGTTTAGGACTGCAGCCTGCCTCTTCCATCATTCATCTTCAATGGCTTGCATCATAAGTTAATTTAAGAAAGTCCACTGAAGAAAACTTTCTTATCCCCTTGCCCTGGCTAGGGAATTCTGGGAGTTGAAGTCCACACAACTTAAAGTTGCCAAGTTTGAGAAGCACTGAGCTAGATTCTTGAATAAATGCCTGCCTACAAAAAGTAGCGCAGTTCATTTACACTTATACAGCTGTACCAGATTCTGTAATTCAGATCATCACGTCTTACTTTAATCTAATTAAAATTAATTCAATATGCATTCCATAGCATTTTTGTAAAGTACTTTTAAAAGTATTGTTGTCCCCTTTGCTTGTTCCTCATTTGTGATGGGCCAGCAACTAATCTTATCCAGCTTTCAGGTATGAAAAGACAAGGACATTTACAAAACAAAACTTCCCCAATTTAACTTACCTGGGATCAAGCCAGTGTAATCCTTTCCATTCTCCTCTAAAATCTTAATACATCTTAATACCTCAGATATGGAAAAAGAGTACGAGGCAATCTCTCCCCAACCCCTACCTTCCATTCCTTTGGGAATTCTATTATTTAAGAATCATTCTAGTCTAAATCTTTTCTCAGCATCTTTCAAGATCAGAACTGGTCTTGGTAAATTGTATGATCTTGATATTTGCATTAAGAATTACAGCCAATGTTGTACAATGATGTACTATGGGACACATTTTAAATTAAACTACCATAAAAACAATTCTGCTCTTTAAAAAAAGGTAAGCCTTGTTGCCTCTATTTTCCCAGACTTTTAAATTGGCTTTTAATTTGTATTGTTTCAAATGCAGCCTAGTTTGTATGGTATTTTCATTTTGCATGTGATATGATTTTGTTTTATGTGTTTTTAGTCAAACTGTATTTTTTTAGTGTCCATTACTGTAAACCGCCCAGAGAGTTTTAGCTTATTGGGAGGTTTAGAACATTTAGTAAGTAATTAGAAAAAAATATATAGGACGAAATAGAAACAACCAGCACAAACTACATACAGTACTGCAATGAATGTGCTTAGAATCATAATCCTGCCATTAAAACCACTGAATCCAAAACATCTCTGAAACTGCATAAAAAGAATTGGTTCGCTATTAGGGCTCCTTTGTGGCCCATGGTATAACTCAGAACCGCATCAAAAGGGTAAGTCAAATCGGCATTACAAAGTTAAGTATAATAGGGATCTAAACACATATGAATCCGAAGGCACAGTCCTGTTCATAATATACCATCTCAGAAATCCACTTTGGAATTGACTCTATCATCTAGCTCAGTGTCTCTCAAATGTGGCAACTTTAAGATGTGTGGACTTCAACTCTCAGAATTCCCCAGCCAACACAGCTGGCTAGGGAATTCTGGGAGTTGAAGTTGACACATCTTAAAGTTGTCTTGTTTGGGAAACACTGAGCTAGATTCTTGAATAAATGCCTGCCTACAAAAAGTAGCACAGTTCATTTACACTTAGTTTATACAACTGTACCAGATTCTGTAATTCAGATTATCACTTCTTAATTTAATCAAATTAAAATTAGGTCAATATGCATTCCATAGCATTTTTGTAAAGTGCTCTTTAAAGCAGTTTTGCCCGTACTTGCACAGAATAAAATTTCCTACTGAATTTTAAAAGCAAAGTAAAAGGCTACATTTCATAAGCAGAGTAATTAACATAAATACAATTGCTCCTTTTTATTATGACTGAACTTTCTCTCTGAATATTTGATAAAAACGTTTTCAGAGAACTTACCTGATCTGAGCACACCAAAAAATGAGAGGACTAGAATACAGTAATCTGTTGAAGCAGATTTCATGTTTTACTGCACAAAAAGGAAAGAAACACAAGACTCAAATTCAAGCCATATATAGCTGATACTTTTCTGCATCAATCATTATCATTTACAAGATTCTATCTTTTGTTTCTGCATTTTCCCCTTCAGTCCTCCCCCACCCAACCCCTCAACCCCACCCAATATAGTACTGTATAGTAAAACCATATTAAATAAAACAGCCCTGGATTATTTATTTTGTCAAACAACTGAAAGTTTTTTCTTTTTATTATTTTTCCCTTTTATTGAATTTATTTCAAGATTACAAAAAGTAAACAAAGCAGAAAAATAAAAAAGATAAACAAAAAGGGATGCATACTAAAGACCATTAAAAAATAATAAACAGAACTAAAACATAGGAGAGAAAAAAAGAAACCCTCCAAAATTTAAAAACCAGAATAAACATTACCAATACTAAATACATTATGTTTTGTGTGTGTGTGTATTAGAAACCTTTGGCTTACAAAAAAAAAGTACTTGTAACAGTATATTACTAATAACTAGAAAAGGATAGGAATACCTTAGAAATGCTAGTTTATTGTTGTAAGATAACATGAAATCTGTGCCAAAGAAGAACACATTGCAGCAAAATGTTATCTATGAAAAGAAATAACATGAAAGAGTCTCCATGGAATCAGCCATTAGAGATCTGTACCAAATATAGCCATCTCAAGATATTTCTATGCAAATTGTATCCTTTTGAAAGTACATGGAACCTTAATTCAACAACTATAGTTGATTTGGCTGATGATTAAAGACAATTACAAATTATTATTATTATTATTATTAAATTATTTAAATGTATTGACTGCCCAACTCCGATATCTTAAATATCTGCCAAAAAGTAAGTCAATTAAAAGCATTTACTCTAAATAAATAAAATATTGCAGTTTTGAATGTATAATCCTCTTTTGTTATCTGTTATCTGATTTATGGCCAGATAATATAAAAAACAGCATTTGCTATTAGTGTCTAGTTTAATTTAAAACTAGGTACATTAGTTGCTGAAAGTTACTAGTCATAGAGGGTTGATGGCTAATAGTCAATTCTTCTGTTAACAATGCTAAAATCAGCTGGATACAATTCTACAAGATGGTACAAACTGAAAATTAGGGTGTCTCTAGAAATCTTAAATATTATGTCAGTCTTCAATCATCAATTAAAAAATATTAGTATGCAGGCTATTTAAATAAAACCCTGTGAATTTAAAAATATACCTATATATTTAACTATGCAATTATTTTGGCAAAACAGGCAAACACATTACCATATAAGGAAAACCTATTTAAGGCTCAGAAGTAACTTTATTGTGTTCAATGGGATTTATGTAGGTACAACATCATAGGATGGTAGCCTAGGTAGCTATTTTCTAAATACTGTAGTTTATTATGTAATTGTTTGATAGATAATGATAAGCTGATGTATAATACTAAAATTTACTAACCTGAGAAGAAAGGAAACCACCGAATAGGTTTAAAAGATCTGTAGCAATTTATGAAGTCCCGAAGTCTTTTTTTTTTTAAACCTGGAAATGCTCTGCCTGTGAAGATAACTTTATCCAATACTTCTAAAGTAGAAATACAAGAGGTCAATAAATGTTTTTAAACAACCGTTGGCCCGCTTGTTTCCAAGTAATTGGACTGCCTCTCGCTATTTAACTCTGCGGAAAAATGTTACTGCCCGCTCACTTGCATAATTCTTTATCTCCTTAAAAAGGACTTCTCGGCAGGGCAGAAGCCTGCTGATTTGCTGGTGGCGACCTCAAGAACAACCGGTGTGACTCGGGACTCTTCCTTCTCCCTCCTGAAGGAAGCTCTCAAAACCAGCACAAGAAAGAAACGGAAAACTACAAGAAAGCGCGTGGGACAAGCTGCTTCTTTTCTATTAAACCGGCTCTACCAGTTTCCTGGTAAAGAGGTGCCTGAACTAAGCGCGTAGGCAAATCATTCAGGGCAAATCCAGTGTTGAGAAAAAGGGAAAGAAGGCTTTTTGCGAAAAATCTCCATCCATCCTGAAAGTGCCCCCAACACGTTTGCAGCAGATGGAAAGTTTCATGCCCGATGAGTGTCAGAACATATATGGCTTTGAGGGGTCCCACCAGCCTCCCCTTGATTCCCAGCCCCGAGTAGTTCAGACACACGAGTACAATCACCTGTCCTTGTCCTGAACAAGAACAATCTTAAGACCATGAAGACAGATAAGCAGATAAGGATTCCCTCAAGTCGAACTTGACTGGCAATTGCATGGATACGCCCATGCTGCTTTTTAGGTCACGCAACGGAAGTGGTTTGTCCTTGCCGCCTTCCGGGGTGTTTTCTCAACTTCCCAGCCTGTGATTTTCTGGTGGTCTCCCATCCCAAGCGGTAATCGGGACCGACCTTCCTGATTTGGGGCGGCCAGCTAAGATCGATTGACTGTGGCTCCTTGAGCTGCATAAACGCGGGTGCTCGACCCAAGATCAGGGAGAACATGCATGACAAA
The DNA here is from genome assembly GCF_035149785.1 of Candoia aspera. Lineage (NCBI taxonomy): Eukaryota > Metazoa > Chordata > Lepidosauria > Squamata > Candoiidae > Candoia > Candoia aspera. The sequence continues at coordinate 35,490,368 of NC_086157.1, forward strand.
TTGGGTGTAATGCATCGAGAGCGTCTGGGAGGAAGAACATAAGAGGAACCTCGGCCTCGCTCCAAACGCCGGGGCCGGAGTTTCACTCTTGCGGGGCCGGAGCACCTGCAGAACACCGAGATGGGACAATAAGAAAGCAAACAGTCGTTTTGCCCCACATCACGGATTTTCGTGAGCGGTGTAGTGTTCCGGAAGAAGCTTTCCTGGCGCCCAGAGTCCTCTGATGGGAAATTGCGCTAGAACGGACATACAGCAGCTGCCGCTGCAACCTCGGCTGACAGATCTGCGCCAAAAGGCCGAAGAACTTCCGCGCTCCTCTTTCCAGCGGCTCATCCTAGTCTCCTCCGCCCCGCTTCCGCACGGCCGGCAGCAGCGGCGCGGAGGCGGGGGCGAAAGGAGGCGAGCCATCCGCGGAGCTTGGCGCGAACCCGCTGCATACCAATAAACCAGCGGCCGGTCAACTCCACTTGGAAGCTGGGCGTTAATTCCTAACACGCCAAGCCTCAGGAGACAAGTGTCAGTTGGCGCGCAAGGGAAATTACGCGCGCGGAAAGAGGAAAAGAGGTTAAAGTTTGCCTATCCCAAGGCGGCCTTTAGAAGAAGGCACCGCCGCCGTTAACCTCGCAGGAGCGCTACCAAACTACTTTGCTTAAGAAAATAACTGCGCACAGTAATTCCAAAATATTGTAAGCGTTGTTCCGTTCTCCTCTTCTTCGGTGTTGTCAGATGCCCAAAATTTTTATAGCCCAACAAGCCCTTAAAAGTAGCCCAAACGTAGCCCCAAAAAACAGCAACATGCAAACGCCAAAAATTTCCTGCAGCTGATCTCCAAACCTTCTAACCCTCCAACCTCCAAGACTGCAGGAGCACACACGGACCCTGGGCAGGAGCGTGGATTGCGCCCGCACCTGCAGGCAGGAGGCGTGCAAAGCGCGAGTCGGGGGGGCAGCGGCAGAGCAGACGGGGGTGCTGTGCTGCTTAGCCACGGGGAGTGGGGCGGGGAGAGACCGAGCCTGCGCGTGCTCTGTGTGTGTGTGTGTCTATAACGTGAGAGAGCCAGAGGCACGAGGGAAGGTGACTGGGAGCAGCTGGATGGAATACGCCTCCTCAGCCCCCTCCCTACCGGCATAAAATGACGCTCGAGGGCGGGGGAGAGAAAGGGAAACAGCTTCCCGCCTACTTTGAAGGCCCTCCCGAGTGCGCTGGAGTGTGAAAAGCGAGGCTCTTTAAACGCTGCCGCCCAGCTCGGCTCTCCCTCGAGGCTATCGCCCAAAAATACACCCCTTAGAAGTAGCCCAAAATAGCCCCAAAATACGCAACCCGCAAAGACCAAAAATTTCTCATAACTGATCTCCGAAACTAGCCCAACAGGGCGGGAAAACCGGCCAACTGGCAACACTGCTCTTCCACGTTAGCTATTCCGTACGCCCGCTGACCGAGAAAGTGGCGGGTGGCCAGAAGTTCATAATTATGCCGCCCTCTGTAGGTTGCTGTTGGATCCGCTGCGCGACCACGCTGCGCCCACAGGCTTGCGAGCATTGTCTTCCTTCTGTTCCTCCCTCCCTCTCAAATGGACCCTCTTCTTTCCTGTTGGTACTGTCAGCTCTGGGAGAGCGATCCACTTGTCTGTCCTTCGGTCTTCTGGAAAATGAAGCCCTCAGCGAGGCTGCTGAGTTGTTTTTGGAACCCTGTTGTCTGGACTGAATCGATTTCCCAACAGACGTCCAGAGATCTGCCATTCCAATGCTTTGGGTGATATTGTAGCAGAGCCTCTGTCAGAAGATACTGTATATTCAAGCATTCTAAGCATATGTGTTCTTATGAAGTCGGGGATGTCAATCAGTCCTAGCTGAAGGCCGAGGTATTCCCTAAAACGAATGGATGGTATATTGTGACGCCCTTAAGTCCCCAAAATGTTTTCCTGCTCTCTACCCACACATTCCTTGTTATTGTAGTGTCTCCAGTGCTTGGTGACAGATGGGAAATATGCTTGGAATTTGTCCATTCCTTTGCAGGATATTTTCACTCATTCTTTGCCTAAACTCATCAAGGACCTTTCTAATCATTCCACTGGCCTGACTGGTTTCCAGATAAAAAGCCTCACAAAACCAGCTTGGTCTTTGGGATGGCTGAACCTTCCATGAGCCAGAAGCTTTTACAAAAAACTAATTTTCCAAACAACTTGTGTACATTACATCTGCTTTCCATTACGTTTGCAGGGAACAATTTGATTTCAATCATTAAGCTTAACTTTTATTAAAATATTAACTATTAAATTATTCAATTTTCTCAGCTGCTACATAGATGCAGGCAGCTTCTGATGGCCTTTTTCCAGACTGTATTTATGACTTCCCAGTTGAACCTGCTTAGCTTTTGGAGATCTGCCAGGATTAGCTAGATGCTGCCAGAAGAAGACTGTCCAACGTAATTCCTGTGAATTTTATGTTTCCTGATTATCCCTGTTTATTGTGCATAATAAACACATGCATAAAAACATATGCAACAAACTCTTTAGTAAGGGTTCTGATTTGTTTCAATTGCATTTTCCTGCACTTTTCTGATATTCTCTTCTTAAAATAGAGTACACAGTAGCCCAAATATATACAGGTAGACCTCACTTAACAACCATTCATTTAGTGATGGTTTGGACTTACAACAGTGCTGGAAAAAAAGATGACTGGTCCTCACACTTATGACCATTGCAGCATCCCCACAATCACATGATCACAATTTGGGCACTTGGCAACCAGTTCTCATTTATGACCGTTACAGCATTCTGTAGTCATATGACTGCCATTTTTTACCTTCTCAGCTGGCTTCTGGCAAGCAAAATCAATGGGAAATTGCATGATTCACTTAACAACCACAGTTCACTTAACACCTGCAGTGATTCACTCAACGACTGCCACAAAAAAGGTTGTAAAATCGGGCCAGATTCACTTAAAGACCACTTCACTTAGCTACCAAAATTCTGGGCCCAATTGGGGCCGTTAAGTGAGGACTAACTGTATGCACTGTAATATATTGGACCAATTTCAGAAGCTATTGAATATGCAAAGAGGCTTGAAAAATCAAATCACTTGAGCTGATTGCTACTTTAAACAGGGTTTGCCTTTGATTCACCAATCTACTTCAGTCAGGTGACACAGCGGAAGCTTTGTTGACCAGACATATTCTTTCAGAATTTTGCACAACACTTATTAATAATATGGACTTGTTCTGTCTTTCATGGTAGGACTCAGGGTTTTAGACAAAGTGATTTATGAGAGGTAAGATACAAAAGGCTAAAAACTATTAGACCAGATCACTTCTAAGCACACTCATTTCCTAAGAAAGGGAATCAATATGACCTCTTGGGACAACTCCACAGTTCTGACAATATCACAGGAAAAATTATCCCATTCTCTCCCATGTTCTTTACAACCCAACAATTTTCAGTCAGATTCACATATAGCATGCAGTAACTTCGATGTATGAAAGGTATTTACGATCATGAGCATTAACCATGATAAAAGTTACAGCTGATAGATCTGTTGCATCCAAAATCCTGTGGATCTTTTTAAATGAGTATATAATTTACCTATAATGAGATACTATTTACGAACATCTCATATGTCAGCATTTTTTCATTTACATTTTTCAAGAACCTTTGAGAAAATGGCTTTAAATTCATCTTTTTATCTTCTCCATTTGATTTAATTCTTCAGGTGCCTTACTCCATTCACTTGGCATTCTAGCACATTCCACAACAAAGATACAAAGACTTCATAGGAGTAACTTTATTTTGTGATTTATAAGAATTATTACATAATGATAAAAATAGTATAGGAATAATTGTACAGTTGTTCCCAAATTATACAAAGATGAATTATTTTTAAAACATTTAGTCTTATTTGGACAAACTATTAAACCTGGGTTCCCATCCAGAAAACACGATTTCTGAAAATAATGTGACACATTTGTATTGCTTACGCTTAGCTACACATAGAGCTGATTTGAAACTTAACAATTGTTTCTGAACTATTGTCAACTCATTCAATTCAAAATAATCCATTTAATTAAAAAAAGGTTTAAAATTAAAATTAAAAGCATGCTTTGCACTTACTTTCTGGTAAGGCAGTTTATTTAAATATAGCCTTGCTAATGGCTATAATGAAGGCAGATTTGTACTTAGCAACTTTTCCATTTTTCTCCTTGGGAGATAATGTAGTAATACCCATAGTATATGGAATGTACTACATCCCATATGTAGTGCATTTGGAATATTTATTTATTTGTGTAATTTATATAGCTGCCCATTTCACAAAACCAGTGACTCTGGGCAGCGTACAACAGAGCTAAAAGCATTAATAAATACCTAAAATCATTATTATCATTAAAAAACAGTAAAAACTAGAAAACAGAGCTAATACAAAAATAGTAGGTGGTGGATGTTAATAATAACAGAGCCACCTCCCTAGTTCACCTGTCCCCTGAGGTCCCCAGGACTGCTGGCATAACCAGGTCTTGAGGGATCTTTGGAAACTCAGAAGTGATGAGGCCAACCTCACTTCAGCAGGGAGAAGATTCCATGCAAGTGCCACAGCAGAGAAGGCCCACCACCTAGGGCCTGCCAAATGTAGCTCCCTAGACAATGGAACCCATAACATGCCCTCTCTGCTGGATCTGGTGGGATGGGCAGATGAAATTGGTCAGAGGTGATCCCTCAAAAGCCCAGTCCCACGCCATGAAGGGCTTTAAAGGTCAACACCAGCAACTTGAATGGGACCCAGAAACAAACTGGTACCCAGTGCAGCTCATGAAGCAGAGGTATAACATGTGTTTTACCAGAAACACACATAACCACTCGTACTGCTGCATTTAATATAACAATATAACATTTAATATAGCAATATAACTCTATATAGAGAGGAAATACATACTGAAATGTTTCTTTGGCAAGTAACCTGAATATTCCATTTAATTAAGGCAGTACAGGCCAAGGAGTACAGTATAGGCACTGTTGTTCAGAGGACATAGAAGGAAGACCTCCCCTTGGGATATGCCTGGTCATCAACTCACAGCCATACAGGATGCTTTTCAATGGGAAGTCTAGGAAGGGTACCAGCTAAAGGAAGGACTAGCTTGGAGAGCTCACCCATAAAAGGCTTGAGATACAAGGATTAAATCCTTGTTAATGACTAAAATGAAAGATTTGTAGTTAGCAACTTCAGTGCTGGAACTTCTTCATATAAAGTTTTCATATAGAACAAATACGTCCCTACATACTCACTTATTTTGCATGTAAAATAATGGTGTGCAAGAACAATTTAATTTTCTTCCTCTTCAAGCATTTACATTATCTTGCCACTTGCCCAAGTAACTCATGCTCCTCAAAAGAAAGCTCACAGTCTATGGCTGAATAATCTTTCAGAAAATTATTTTCTGAAGTATCCAAATTATGTTTCTGTCGATCCCAGCCTTCAACAACCCTTAGCAGGAGCACATGTTTACATATCCATAAGGATTCATTGGAATAAATTTCAAGCAAATATTGCAAGAGTTTGACATCATCCTTCTGATATCTGAAAAGAGTGAAAAGTTATTGGCAAAAAATGCAAGTCTGAGGAAAGTGGGTTTCGGCTGGCTGGCATCTGATATCTCACATTTTTCCAAAACCTTGTAGTTGCCATTTCAGTGGTTTCTGTAAAATCTCCCCTCCATGTGAGTATGCCATGCTTTTGCTTAAGATATCTCAGAGATTCTGGCATACTCTTGAAATCTTTTATTTTCTCTAGCTCAATCAATATGACTTTAGTTTCCTCCTGGATAAGAGTATTGTAGACTGCAATTTCCCGTTCACCGACCGAACTCTGCATGCTGCTGCAATATAGATCTGGCATTAAAATGATGATCACTCTTCTGCTTAGCTTGATCACTTTATCCACAATAGTAATGACAGCTGCAAATGAAAAAAAGAAAATCAATGTGAGCCAAGTAAGGTATAAATTTTACCAGGCCCTGGCTATAAAAATTGCTTAATTTTAGTTACATGGATAGTTTTTCTTGAATCCCAAGAAATTGAATCATCTCAATTCCTAGTGACTTCATGGACACATCTCCCTAGTTTTCTTGACAACAATATGGAAATGGTTTGCCATTGCTTCCTCTGAAAAGCTCCCCCCCGCATTGTCTAGTCTAGTTACACATACAAATGACAAATCCTCAAATCCATGATTAGCTAGCTATGCATCACATTCAATCCTCTTCTTCTCTGGCCACAAACTTCATAGCAAATAGAACTTACAAAGAACCCAAATTTTACATGACAGGTGTCCCCCAGGGAAAAAAGGCTACTCATTTCTAATAACACATTTCCAAAAACCACCTAGAGTCATTAAGAGTTGGGCAGCATATAAATGTTAATAATAATAATAATAATAATAATAATAATAATAATAATAATCTGATGGCACTACTAACAGTGGTTTCAAAACCATCATTAAGCAGATCAAGCCCCTCAATCATGTCAATTTGAGACAAATAGAAAACTTTGTAACAATATTCCACGTAGCAATACAGGCAAAGTTAGTTTCTCATTTAGTTGATGAAACCCAAACCTGGAAGAGCCCTGATCCTTTTTAAGTGGGGGTATAATTATCAAACTTCCACCTAAAAGTTTGAAGGAAAGTAAAATAAAGATTTCTCCAGGTAGACATGTTGTTTAAGCAATTAAAAAACAGAATGGGGAAGAAAAGGACAGAGCCAGACCAGTGTTAATTCTTTTATCCTTCCCCTGCAAATAATTCATCAGTTTCTTTTTTTACTGTATGATATTTTAAATAATGCAATGTTGGTCCCACAATCAGTATTCCCCTGCCATCTTTGGTCCTTCTGTACTAGCATTAGGCAAGGTTCTCAAAAGATTGAAGATAGGAGGGTTGTTTGGCCAATCTGTACCAACCAAGAATTACTAGAGCTTTGGGAATGGGACAGGAGTTATCTGAGCAAATAGTCATTCTATCAAAAGATGATGTAATTGGAAAATCCCCATTGCAGATGGGTACAGTAATAGGCAAACGTTGCTCATAAGCCTCTAACTTTCCTGCAAATTTCATTGAATTCTAATACAAATGTTACAGTCATTAGGCATTTGTATTTCTTCCACATTAGATAATGGATGACAGAAGTTATTATTTCCAAACTCACAATCCAGCCTCAAAGGCAAGTTAGGACAAGCCATCCCTTTCATGAACACAAGAAACAGCTCTTCTGGAGCTGACAGTATGACTATAAAATACATTGAGCAGTCCTTGCACAGCTCTAATATTAAACATTTTTGTTTGCTTTAGAGTAATGTATACATAGCTGATTGCAGTAAGAACTGAGGCAGATCAGTGGAGTTATTGATTATGTGATGGAAAGAATAAAATCCAAAACTAGGGCTTTGTGGGAACAGATCAAGGGGACACTTGGATAAACATACCCCCAAAGTTTCAGACAATTCCAACCATATGATATTGTAAGCATTCTTGAATGAGTCGATGGATGTGGGCTTTTAAACACTTTAGTAGAGGAAAATGGTTCTCATATTGCCATTAAAACATAAGTACAAGAAAAGAAAGAAAAGAATGACAGCAGAGTACTGAGGCAGCATTACATTCAAGGCATAAAACTAACTGGAAATCCAAAAGGGAAAGTATAAATGTGGAGAGTAAAGAAGATGGCCTTGATGAAGAGAAGGGAGATTTGTTACCAAAGCAACAAGGAGGGAAACATGGCTTAAGCCCAAGCAATGAAGGAAGAACATGAAAACGTCTCAGACAGACATCTCCCTAATTCACAGTAATATAAGAGGGGAGGAGGAGATTCTGTTACTATAGCCAATCTGAATAAAAGGAGTTTTAGTCTTAATGTGGAATTGATTTCTTGGTCTAGTCTACATCCTGGAGCTGACAAGTAAAGAAAAAGATGGGGACATTCCAAAGGAGGGCAAATTCCACTGAAGAAATATTAAGGACAAATTTTTTAGTGGTAAGATAAATGTGCAAGGCATACATGAATCCAAAAAGTGAAGTCATGACAGACGGGAGAGAAAAGCCAAGGGGTAGATTATTCAGAATTATCACTAGTAGGTGAGATGCAACGGAAGAAAATACCAAGAATGAGGCCTGAAAGCCAGTAAGACAATTCCATCCTGCTCCAGGAAAATATAATATCGCAGTTTTCCTCCACATTTAAACAAACAAATGGATCCTGACTTAGACCACTAGTCCATCTAAGTACCAGATTTTGGATGCCAGTGTATCTTCAGGGTTTGAGATAGGTTCTTTCCCAGCCCTACCTGGTGATGTCAGGAATACTACACAATACAATAATGCTTTATTGATTAGTTGTAGGGCCATATCACCATACAAAAATCCCAATAAAAGTATTCATAACAAAATAACTAAAATAACTAAATCCAAAACTGAACTCATGTGTCCTTATCACCTTTACAATATACCCCAATCAGATCTATACTGTATATGAGGCTCTGAATTGCACTATTTTATTAAAAAAAAAGAGGCCATATGTTCTAACTGCACATAAAACATGTTGTTCTAAGATATGGGGTCCCGGTCAGCCATTTGTCTTATAAATATGTGGTTCAAGATAATGATCTTTGTATTCTATACGATTGCACTCAAATAATATACGTGCTATATCCTAAGTCTCTGGTACACCACAAATACACATACATTCATGAGAGGGGATTTGATTAAATCTTCCATAGTTACCATTGTATCTAGCTGTTCAAATCTTGCATGGGGAAACACCCGCCTAAGATACTTGGGTATTTTGGTAATTAAGTATTTTTTAATTTTAAATTACATTTGTAGCAGCTCATCCATGTCAGCATATCAGCCTTATTGATAGTAGCTATATCTGTTTGAGCTTCTGTATCAGAAATTCTTTGTGTAACAATTTTCTTAACTTGTTGTCCAGGTATTGCTAAGCCAAAGGCAGGAAGACCACAACTCCTAACGTAATTTGTAAGCTGTACTATCCCTATGGTCTCATTGAAGTCTATTCTATTCTATCAAGAATAATCTTGGGAATCTATCCATTTCCACAGAAGTCATTTTCCACCAATAATTATATGCCCTAATTCTTGAATGAGTACAAAGTGTATACACTCCCAACTCACTTTTAACAGCAGCAGCTGGAATCCTTTTATCCACATCCAATATACTGCTCAAGTGACATGATTGCATTTGTTCTCAAAGTAATACATGTTTTAAACCCCAATCAGGAATGCTGTAATATAGGCTTTACCACCAGATCAACATTTCAAAATGTTTTACCTAAGAGTTGCCCTTTAAGGAACAATTTACAAATTCTAGGCACAGATATTAAAAATACATACCTTGCCCTGGCACATCATCCCTTCCAAGAATAAAGAGCTTGTAGCCACACTGTTTTTCTAGGATTTCAGGTAATAATTTTAAAACAAAGGTGTCAGTCAAATATACATAGCTTGATATGTTGGGATATAACACATATGCATCATAGACCTTTCCATCTGCAACTAGAAAGAGATAAACGAAGTTTAGTACACTGTACTAACAAAAACTTTTCCAATGGAAACATCACATTTATGGTTTGGGTCTACCTCAGATACAGCTTTTTTCCAGCTATCGAAAAAGGGATAATTTGTTGTAGAAATTTACATCTCATGTCCCTGAATAGCTGAGGCAATAAATACATTCAGCTAAAAGACATCAAGAGATATCAGCATGTATCAACCAATAATTTAATATTACAATATTATCATAATAATATTGTAATATTATTACAATATTAAATTATCAACCAATAATTTAATATTATAATTTAATAGATGAAACTCAGCATGAATATTATTGTTATACAAGCTACAGGTTATGGTGAAAGAAACATGCCACATCATAACCTCATTAACATTTCCTGTCCTTTTTCATGGTTCAACATCTAACATGCTGAAGATTAAGATTAGACTAATGAACACATGTTTGAAGTATATAAATAAGTTTGAACAAATCTGGGCATTCAGCTCAGAGCAACTTAAAAGGAAACCAATCCAAAAGACTGGTGGGTATTTGATTTTGAAATCTTCAAATTCATTTTGTATAAAATACAAGGATTTCAGTACACTTTCTTTTTTAATGCAATTTTGCAAAGTCATATATACTTCTGAAAGATGGGATGGGCAATGTCTGAGTGGTCAGGGTTTACGATAGAGCCTCCTGACCTTCTGGAGTGCCACACAGACATCTAGTGATGTGATAACATCACTGGGTGGACAAAAATGTTTCAGCTTATTTTTTCATACTTTTTAAATATTAGGAATAGGTACAGGATGCTCTAGGAGGCAAAGCTTTTCTATCCCCAGTCTTAAATCTCAGCTATCAGATGCTCTAATCCGATATTCCAAGCATGGGCAATCCACAGTGCAAAGCTTCCAAGCCTGGAAGCAAGATGGTCAAATTAGAAAATAGGTTGAAATTGGTATTTGGCTAGTCAATTTAGGACTGTTTGGGATGGGTTAAGCCTAGCAATTGGAACAGCAGGATTAAAACATCAGGCCAGCAGTGTTTCAAATCATAACTCACTAAAGCTTCCTGAATAATCTACTGCCATCACTATCTTGGGTTAGTCTACTTCACTGGGTTGTTAAAAAGGTAATACAGGTGAACAATGCTGTATGTACCTTACAGCTAAAATTCGTTATAGGAAAGCCAAGACACTAATAAAAACACAATACCTCATATTTCAGAATAGACTTTAAATGAAATATGGCCATTTAGATCATTTTCTCCACAATACTATGTCACTTAGTGTCATTCTGGAGTACAGAAATACCAGTAAGTAAGTAAGTAAGTAAATAAATTAATTTATGACTTCAAGTCAGTGTTGGCTCCTAGCAACTGCCTGGACAAGCCCCTCCAGTTTTCTTGGCAAGATTAATATACAAAGGTGATATCAGTTAATGGATATCAGTATACATATGGTTCACTTTTTCTATATTCTCTGCCCTTCCTTAGCCATACAAGAGGTAAGAATCTGAAGAAGTGTCCAAATCTTGTTCTCTTCATTTTGTTTTGTTTTTGAGAAAAAAAAAGTCCATATAATTCAAAATTACAGCTCTTCTTAAGCATTCTACTTCTGAACAAAATCACTATATAGGACAACCAAGGAAGTTCAGTTCTGTCATTCACCTTGGTTTCTTTTCCCCCCCCCATTGTTTTTATTGAACTATGATTAGCAAACAATACCAGGTAACTACATTAACATAAATCCAAGATGCATGCATGCATGCATGCATGTGTGTATATATATATATATAAAATACAAAAAAGTACTACTACAACGAAAATAAAGAGACAGGTACTACACATGTACAGATTTACCATATATGTGTATTATAGTTTATTGCTATTGAGGTAAGTCATAAAATCCATCCAAATTTGATGAAATTGTGGTTCCTGCCTCTGATGTCTCATTATTTTAACTTTATCTGTGATTTTTTCTAATGTGGCAATTGAAGAGAGTTTGTTAATCCACATCTCAAATGTTACGTTATCTAGAGTTTTCCAATGTTGCACAATTATTATTTTGGCTGCTAAAATTAAATAAATAATAAGTTCTTTATTTTTAAGCTTGAGGTTTGGTCCTGTAAATAAATGTAGTAAGCCTTCTGGGGAGCATTTAATTCTTTGTTTAGTGATGTTACTTATCTCCCCAAAAATTTTACATCAAAAGGGTATAGCTTTATCACATGACCACCACAAATGAAAAAATGACCCCTTTCTTGACAACCTCTCCAACATTTGGAAGAATAATTTCGATATATACAGTATGTGCCAATCCAATGGGAGTCACCTTGGTTTCAATTATTTGGAAACATCTGTGATAAGAAACCTTCCCTGCTAGTGTGGGTTCACATTTTTATCACAAAGCCTGTTTATATAAGAGGAAAAGGCTTCTCTCCCTCCCCAGAAACTACAGTATTTGCCTGTAACTCATAGAATGAGAGGAAGGTAGCAATGCTTCTAGTGTGCCCCCTACTGCCCTGACCGACGATTCTCAGAGGTAGCTCATCTCAAGAGATTTATAATCAACAACCCGACACTGGAGCACTTAAGAGAACCCACAGTTCTTATTTCATTAATGCAATCACAGAATATTAAAGTCACAAAAGTATGTTCTTTATATTAACAATAAGTTGTAATCCAATCCCTTGGGGCAGAAATGGTGAGACACAGAACCTGCTATAGAAGCGAAGTTTAGAAGCCATCAAAAGCTTCATTCTTTCTCTGTCAGAGGACATGACACTACTGAAGCTGAACTTACTTCCTTTACTGAGATGTCGGCAGGAATCCCGGTACCAAAGGACAATGTCAACTTTGAAAAACTTGTAAGTAAGCAGTGCTGCTAGTATAACAAACAATGGTGAAACAAGTCCTCCGATCAGATAAATCTGAATATTTGGAGCTGTATTGGCCAAAAGAAAAAAGAAAAGAAACAACAAACAGGGGACATTCTTACCACAGTAAGTGCCATAAGATGTTTATAAGATGAGACAACTTCTATACAATTTCTATTTTACTTTTATTTTTCTAAGCAAATCCTCATAAAATATTTCATTCCTTTGAAAAGGGGCTTCTAATGTTTGAAGTAAAGATGATCCAATTAACACCTTTTATTGTCAAGTGGCAGGTTATTAAGTGGATGATGCTTGGCATTACTTTTCATCATAGCTTTTAGAGTTTGTTTATTTATTCTTGCAAATCAGTTTCAAAAAGGTTTATAAATAATACAAAAATAAAATAACAAAAGCATAACAAATTGGCCACAAAGCCAATAACAAAATAAACCTTTCAGTCCATTAACACAATAAGGAAAAACAGTTGTAACAATTGCTTTCTATAGGAAGGGAACCCATGATACCATCACATGCCAAAAAACTCTCTGGAATGCCTGACCTTGGGTGGAACATTGTTTCAAAAAGACATATGCAGCCATCTACCTCATTTAATCTGTCCTCTAGGCATTTCCATGGATATTGTCTCCTTACAGAAGAGAAGGGCCACTGAGAAGGCCAGCTGAATCCCACTGGTGGAAATAGCAATAACTTCTAGCAGCATTATCCAACTCTGACCTACCCACCCTTCGTAGTGTAGCCTAAATACTTCTACATAGAATAAGTGTCAACACTTGCTTCCTTTTTTTAGGGATAGGGACATTTTTTCCCATTAGACCATGGACCTAAGCAGAGATTTAGAAGATGAAAATACCTCAGCAATATTTTGCCAAACATCACAATGTTTTTTTTTATTTCCATACAATTCAGTACCTATAATGTAATAAAATATAATTCATTATTTTAATTGGGTATGTGGCTGCCATTTGCAATCCACCTTCCCATTGGGTTCAATTACTGTTTCTAGATTAGAATAAGTACCAAATCTACTGCTCCCATCCCAGAACATGATCTAGTATTATGTGAAATTTTGTAATCTCAGCCCCAGACAAAAGAAAAAAAAAACACATTTAATAACAGAATGCATAAATATTAGCACAAGTCTCATGGATGCTTGTTTGTCAAGCACCCTTTATAACAATGCAAAGCATCTTTCCTCTCTGTTATATAAATATACATTTACATAAAAGATATACATAACTATAGATTACTATACTGTAGTTACCTGGATGTTTTAGCATTACATATGCTACTTTTTTCTCACGAAAGCTCCATACAGCACAAAAATATTTTCCATAATCTCTGTCTTTCATTTTGGAAATATTGTAAGTTGCTTCTTTTATTATTTTTCCAGAAAAAGTGTCTTTCCTAACAGCACACACACAAAAAACCCCACAACAGAAATAGAGGGAAAAAAAAGAAAAAAAAATAGGGGAAAATTATATTGATTTGTATGGAATTGGGTCCCACTCAGGTTTTGGAAAGTTAAATAAAGTTAAATTTATTCAAAATAGAAGAATTTAATAGAAATTTAGCTCTTATCATTAGTTCAGTATTAAAGCAAAGCCTAAACTTCTGTTTCCCTCACATTCAGCACCCAGTTACCAAGATTTACTGTTGCATAAGAACAATCAGGATAATGTAATACAAGAAATCTTAAATATTTTTGATTAAATATATCTGTTTAATGCTATATACTCTTATGACAGCAGTGCACTTATTGTCTAAAACTATATAACTTTACCTATCTAAAATTTATCTGTTCTTTAATCCTCTCTTAAATCAGTACTATAATCATAAAACTTATATACAGTATGTCACTGGGAGTCTGGCAGTATATAAATTTAATAAATTATATCATTATCATTATCACTACTATTAATAATTACAAAACACTTAGGCCTGGTACAGTTAAGAATGTGGTCTGATGCACCTTTCATAATAACATACTATCCTTCTTTAGCCACATGAATGCTGTTGCATTTAATTTTCTATCTTGGCCAATCCTAATGGCTGAAGCCCCCTAATTTTCTTAAGACACAGTTTATGTGCTTTTATTCTATTTATGTTTTATTCTTCTACTGAATGCTTTATTGTTACCCACCCAATCCATCAGGACTGGGTTGGGATATAAATACTGGAAACACACACAACACACACAGATAGCAATTGAAAGAGAACGTGTCAGACACACAGTTTAAGAATACAGAAGGCTTCTTGTTATGTGCTAGATGAACACCCAGACCCGAGAAAGATAGTTCTATTTTACTATAAAATGTATGGAAGGCATTAAGAAGTGCATTTTAGGAACTCCTATTAGTGTTGCACATTTGTGTGCAATTACTACATTAACAAGCTATTGCAGCTAAATGAATTTATTTTACAGTGAAGCTTGCCTCATATTTATGTAAATATCTAACCCCACAGCATAGAATTAAAATGTAGTAATTCAGAGACCATTGGAGGATATCCTATTGTACTTACTTATACTTCTCATCTATGTTTGTTAAACTCATATAATTCAACTCCCATACTAGAAATACCATATCCAGATGATCTACTGAGACATTACACACCAGCTCAAATCTGGATCCTGCAAATCATAAATAATGATAGTGAGTGAATAATTGTAACATTTTAGAGTTTACTTAGGACTGTTAAAAACAGGTTCTTTTTCAAAGTAAGTAATTACTTACCTGGTTTTACTTCAACTGAGTTGTTGTTTGGGTAAATTATCTCTATATTTCCCTTTGATTGTTCTAAAAAATAAAGAATTACTGGAAATAAATAATAACTATAAAATCTATTGCAATGCTATCTTAAGTTTTTGGAATGAATTTTATTGCCACAGTTACTTAGTTACTGAAGTGTCATACTATGAGGTTTTTATTTTAAGGCCTAATTTCAGAAACTCACAGCACAAACCATGATGGATATGCAAAGTTCTTTATTAGGTCTTTACCTCAGATTGTCAAAGCCACAACTGGCTCCACTTCCTCCCGCCTCCCTCCTTTGTCTTCCTGACTTTTCTTTCTCCCACCCCTTCCTCTGCGTTGGGAGCTTGCGTAATGGTGGCCTCTCAGTTGTGAATGGGGTTGCTGCCATCAGCTCTCTTCTTATCCCTTGCCCTAATTGCCTGTAGTCTCTTCTCTATCCTTCCTTCCCTTTGATGTGTAACGTTAGAGCACCCAGGTGCAATTAACCATTGCCCCTGGGTTCTCCATCCTTACACATACTTCATAGTACGTCATAGTTATATAATCATAAAAGGAGATTTGTGATACATATCCATATGTTATTAAAGCAATAATAGCATGAAAATGAAAGAATATTAACTGTTTATATGCATGTATTGATGTTCCTGAACATACTTAGATTCTATTGATGCAAACGTTTTACTCATTTACATGATAACTCGTGGTTCTGACAACCTATTTCTGCTAAAATATAGGCAGTATAACATGCTCAGAAGAGTGAGAACCAAATATATTTTCAGGTAGTATATAATATCTGGGGCAGAGGGAATAATGTAACAAGACTTTATTGCAAATTTAGGTTTTACAGGTTCCACTATAAAAAAAATAATCAATTTATATTATAAAATAAATTACATTCTGTAATATACCAATAACTATAAGTAATAACTACTTAAAGCATCAGCTACCAAACGCTGCACCAAAAACAAGATGAAAATTACATACCAAAAGTAGTTAGATTAATGGCCCGTGAAATATTATATTCTTTTCCCATATGCGTATGTTTAGCTTTGCATATATAAATTCCTTCATCTTCCTTAGTTATATTATTAATTAAAAGTTGTTCTCCAAAACTCTGAAATTTCCAGTCTTCATATAAATGCAAATGGCATGCCTTGAACAAAAATAAGCAAGTATTATAAGAACAGATAATACCAAACTAAACTTCTGCATCAAACTGAAAACATATACTGCATAATCGAAAAAGAACAATTAAATCAGTCCATTCCAGATCCACAAGTTAAAGACAATTAATCAGCAGGACCAGAGAGCTGCAACTGAGTAACAAAAAGTTCATAAACAAACATAAATTAGGAACTGAAAGAAATTTGACAATTCTCAGGATAAACACAGGCCACACCTGTCAAATTGCACCTCAATTAATAGCTATGATAACAGTGTAGTGCAGATGCCAGTCTCAAATGCTGTGTACCAAGGGCAGTAATTATTTTATAAATATTTCAAATACACATATCAGTTGGAGAAGAGTAATTCTAGAGAACTGGGAAGATTATTATGATGTAGAGAGAGAAAGGAATGTAACAGGTAGCATATTTTAAATAAAGCCTGAAATGATTTATATTTAGAAGTCATACCAGCCTGTTCTCAGAGCCTGACTATTGCACAGAGAATAGTTAGGCCTGTCTTTTGGCAAATATTTGTGAGTTGTAAGTGTCATGAGTAAGGATGGCGAGCAGGGGGCTCCCATCCAGACTGTTAAGCGCATGCGTAGCACTGAGGAATTGGGCAGCCATTCAAAGAGACACAGATTGGGACCGCCTTAACCTTTGGGGTTTATATGTCTGGGTTTTCCCCACGCTTCTTCAGTTTGTTAGGATTCCTGTTATGTACAAGCAATAAAACATTAGAGACCAGTTCCTTGTCTCAGCATGTTTCCTGGCAGTTAGGACAGTAAGACCCTGTTCCTGAAGTTGGGCTCTCAAGAACAGGTGGGATTGTTGCTACTGTACCAGTCTCCCTCCTGCTTAGCAACCTCCCTGCCTGAGCTGCTGGAGGCTGTTTGGTGGTGGAGTTCCCCAGTCTCATGGTTCTGGGGGACTTCAATCTGCCCTCCCAGGGGCATGCCTAGGAGGTGGCTTGGAAGTTCATGGCCACCATGGCGGCCATGGGACTGTCTCAGATTATTTGGGACCAGACTTGGGTCAGTGGCCTCACACCAGGCTTGGTTTTCTTGTCGCAGCAGTGGCAATGTGATCTGAAGGGGTAGTTAAAGCTATCCCTTTGTCATGGTCAGATCATGCCCTGGTGGCCTTGAGATTCTCCTAAGCTGCCCCCCTCTGCAGGGAGGTGTGACCCATTTGTTTGGTCTGCCCCCAGCGACTAATGGCCCAATGGGGTTCCAAAGGGAGCTGGGGGCTATATTCAAGGATCTGCTGCATGGTCCAGCAGAGGCCCTGGCTGCCACCTGGAATAGGGAGGCAGTCGGGGCCTTGGACAAGATCACGCCCAAGCAATCTCTCTTGTCCCATCGAACTTGACACTCGCCATGGTTTATGGAGGAGTTGAGGGTTCTGAAAAGGATTAAGAGAATCTAGAGTGCCACTGGAGGAAGACAAGGATCGTATTTCTCTGCTCTTATTGCATCTGCAGAATGCCACCCAGTGGCCCTGTTTAAGATCACTCGATCACTTTTGGGGAAGGTGGGCCCAGTAACTCACCTGCAGGGCCGCACAGAGAAGTTTTCCAGGCATTTGGTGGATAAAATCAATCGGATCAATTCCAAGTTGGATTCCATGGCCTGTGAAGATACCTGGGGAATGTACTTACCCTGTTATCTGGGAACAGTTTGATCCTGTTGGGCCCAAGGAAGTGGACAGGGTCCTCTGAACTGTAAATGCCATCACCTGTCATCTAGATCCATGCCCCTCCTAGCTGGTGAAGGCAGTTTGGGAGGTGACGTGTGGGTGGGTCCAGTCGATGGTGAATTCATCTTGAGGGAGGGAGTGTTTCTGACAACCTTAAAGAGGCGCTGATGCACCCCCCCTCAAGAAACCATAGCTGGATCCTACCATACTGGACAATTTTCGTCCAGTCTCCCACCTCCCCATTTTAGGGAAGGTGGTTGAGAAAGTGGTGGCGTTGCAGCTCTAGAGGTTCCTGGATGAAACGGAGAATCTAGAACTTTTTCAGTTGGGTTTCAGGCCCAGATATGGGATGTAAACAGCATTGGTCACACTTTTGGACAATCTCTGGCGGGAGCAGGATGGGGCAGAGATTCATCCATCCTCGCTCTTCTTGACCTCTCAGCAGCTTTTGATACCATCGACCATGGTATCCTTTTGGGTTGGCTTAGGGACTTGGAGGTGGGTGGCACAGTTCTGTGCTGGTTAACCTCCTTCCTCCAGGGCCCGTCCCAATTGGTGTTGCTGGGGAAGAAGAGATCCAGCCCACGGCCTCTCCTTTGTGGGATGCCACAGGGTTCAGTACTCTCCCCGCTTTTTAACTCTCCCCACTCCTTTTTAACATCTACATGAAACTGCTGGGTGAGATCATCCACCATGAGGGATGAGGTATCATCAATATGCAGACGATACCCAATTATACATCTCCATCCCAGGTGATTTGAGTGATGCTGTGACTACCCTTTCTTGGTGCCTGAAGGCTATAGGGACCTGGATGGGAAACAACAGGCTTCAGCTAAGCCCTGATAAGACAGAATGGCTGTGGGTTGGGGGCTCCTCTGTATCCAGGAATTTACCATCTTTGGTTCTGGATACAGTTGTGCTACCCCAGTCAGACCTGGAATGGAATCTGGAGGTCCTCCTGGACTCACTACTCCTGCTCAATGAGTAGGTGACAGTCGTGGCCAGGAGGGCCTTTGCTCAACTTCGTGTTATGTGCCAATTATGCCCCTTCCTGGACTGGGAGGCCCTCTAATCAGTCATTCATGCTCTAGTCAACTCATATAGACTATTGCAATGTGCTCTACATGGGGCTACCCTTGAAAAGTATCCAGAAGCTATAGCTGGTTCAAAATGCACGAGCAATTTTTGGTACCCCAAGGATAGCACATGTAACACCTTTGCTGCAGGAGCTGCATTGAGTGCCAGTTTGCTTCTGGGTTCAATTCAAGGTGTTGGTTATTACCTTTAAATCCCTACATGGTATGGGTCCAGGTTACCTGAGGGACTGTCTCACCCCCATTACATCGACCTGCCCCACCTGGTCTGGCAGAGAAGGCATGTTACGGATGCCATCCATGAAAGAATGTCAATTGGCGGGGCCCAGGAAGAGAGAGTTCTCTGCCATGGCCTCCACCCTGTGGAACACTCCTCCCCCAGAGGTGAGGCAGGCTCCCATTCTCCCGGCCTTTCGGAAAGTGGTGAAGACCTGGCTTTGCCATCTCACATGGGGCGTGAGAAGGGGTAACCGACCCTGGGGGTGGTTAGCACCCTGAAGATGCTCCCATAAATTAAGAACTTTTTAACATCTATGTTTTGGACTATATTTTTATTTAAGAATATTGTTTTATTGTATTTTAATTACTATTCTTGTTTTATTGTAAACTACCCAGAGTAGCTCTTTGAGTGAGATGGGCAGTGACTAAATTTGAAATACAAATAAATAAATAAATAAATCTGTTAATTTGAAAACAGGAGAGATGATACCTGAGAAAGGTAGGCAGAAGAGAAAGAAAGTTAACTGAAATAACTAAATAGTTTAAAAGAAGAAAGAAGAAAGTTAACTGAATTAACTAAACTAAATTTTCATAGCTAAAAATAAAATTGAGTGGATGGAACATTTGTTCCAAAAGGCAAAAACAACCCAATAGATATTCAAAAGGAATAACCACAACTAAAACATACAGTATTTAAATTACTTATTTGAAGACACTAAATAATTATAGAAAGATGGATAACATATGGGAGAATAAGAAAGATACTGGGAAAAAGTGAAAATTAAAGAAAATGAATCACTTTGTAATCTTCTTATCCAAAGAAGAAAAAGAAATACTCAATGTCTTGATATCAGCATTGCAGAGACTTGAAAGCATGTTTGGGGTTCATGTTGGAGCTGCTCTCAAAAAATGTTAAGGAAGAACAACTTAAAGGAAGACAGAGAAACTGGCTCCTAAACAATTTGAAAGATTACCTTAATTCTAGAAGAATGGAATATGGCATTTTGTAACAGAAACAAAGTTTGGAACTGCAATCAATACAATTTGGGCTGACAAATACATCAAAGGTGAAATGTCAGTGTGATGAACTGAGGACCAACAGGTTCTTGACATGTCTTGCAGACAACTTCATCATCTGAAAGGTGAAGGGGGAAATTAGGCAATCAGCTACCCTGGACTTAATACTTATTCACGGGAAAGAAATGGTTTAGGATGTGGAAGTTGCAGGGACCTTCTGAGAGAATGACCATGTCATCTTGGAATTTACCTACCATATTACCATACTGAAAGTAATCAGATTAGGATTCTAAAGTTCAAGAAAACTTATTCCAATAGGCTGAGGCAAAGTTTTGGAAAGATTCCATGGATGGAAATCCTGAAGGCAAAAAATAATTCAGGCAAGTTGAAAAATTCTGAAATATGAGACAATAAACAAACATCCAAACACATATAATACCAGAGGAAAAGGAAAATGGGAGGCACCCAATGAAACCAGTGTGGCTGCATAAGGAACTATCTAACGAACTGAGAAGCAAAACAGACAAGTTTTAAAAAATGGAAGGAGAGGCATATAACAAAAGAAGAAAATCAGAGAATAACTAATATCTGTAAAGATGGTTCTGGAAGGCTACAACTCAGAATGACCTGAGGCTTGCAGTGAACACCATAGTTAACAAAAAAGGTCATCTGGGTATGCATGGAACAAGAAGAAAGTCTAGGAAACAGCTGGTCCACAGGTGGTAGAAGATGGTAAGATAGTGATGTGCAATATGGAGAAGGAAGAACTGCATAATTCCTATTTTGCCTCTGTCTTTTTGCAAAAGGAAAAGTGGCCCAACCTACGAGATGCCACACCTTGGGGGTGTGGGAGAAAAAAAATATAAGTCAAAGCAGGTAAGGAATTGGTGAGAGAACACCTACCTATTTTGAATTAATTTAAATCTCTGAGACCAGATAGATTGTACCCCAAGGTGCTAAATGTGCTAAACATGAATGTGATCTCAGAATTATTGACTGTAATCTTCAAGAACTCCTGCAGTACAGGAAAAGTGCCAGAAGACTGGAGAAGAGCTAATGTTGTTCCCATCTTCAGAAAAGGGGGAAAAAAGTAGATCTAGGAAACTGCAAATCAATCAGTTTGGCATCAGTACCTGGAAAAATCTTTGAAAAGATTATAAAACAGAGTGTTTGCAAGCACTTAGAAAGAATTAAGGTACTTGTTAGAAGACAACATGCATTTGTTAAAAACAAGTCATGCCAGACAAATCTTACTTGCTTTTTTGACAAAGTGACTAGATTAGTAGATCAAGGAAACGCTGTGGATATAGTGTACTTAGACTTCTGTAAGGTGTTTGACAGAGTTGGTCATAGTCACCTTCTTAATAAAATGGAACAACATGGAATTGATGGTCCCCATAACAGATGGATTTGCAGTTGGTTGACCGGTCATACTCAAGATCTGGTCCTTAATGGTTTTATGTCAACTTGAATATTCAGAATACAGAATATACAGATATGCAGTGGCATACCTAAGGGTCCTGTCCTGGGTCCAGTGCTCTTTAGTATTTTCATAAATAACTTAGACAAGGGGATAAGAAGGGATGCTTATCAGGTTTGCAGATGACACAATGTGTTTGGCAAGGCTGCTAACCTGCCTCAGAAGACAGGATCAAGTTTCAAAAGCATCTTGATAGATTTGAACACTGGGCTTTATAAAAAAATGCAGTTCAGGAATGGGAAATGTGAGGTTTTAAACTTAGAAAATAAAAGCCAGATGCATAGGTATAAGATAGGTCATACCTCTCTCGATAGTATACTTGTGAGAAGAATCTAGGCATCCTGGTAGACCATAGATTAAGCATGAGCCAAAAATGTACTGTAGCTTCTAAAGGAGCTAATGCAATCTTGGGCTGCTTGAACAGAGGCATAGTGAGAAAATCGTGAGAAGTGATAGCTCTGCTCTATCCAATCCTGATCCATTTCTGGTGACCACAATTCAAAAAGAATGCAGAGGAAGTGGAAACAGAGGAGAGTGACAGATGGTGAGGCGCTTGGAGGCTAAATACCAACTTTCAATACTAAAGTTATATGAATCACCCTTACCTTATACCATTGTAAAACAAGTGGAGCATGTTCATAATTTCTGAAATTATGAAGATCTGGACAAGTCAGCCTCCCACTGTGATGCAACGGAAGTTTCTGTATATAAGCCATTTCTGTATTAAAACACAATCCAATGCTGTTCTCAAACACTATTAGGTTTCTGTTAGCTCTTGTTGAATTACTGTAATGACAAAAGTATATCAGTGCTTCAGTTATCTATTATATAATATATGCTGTACATCCACAAAGATCATGACTGGCATCAAATTATCATTTAATATTTAGGAGGAAAAACAGCAACATAAATCAAGAGTTAGATGCACCTATAAGCAGATATTGGACCAAGTGACATTAGAGCATAGGTTAACAATTTCTGTATCAATTCAATTTCTTATATTTAATTTGGTAGTTACAGGAATAATGTATTTTTCAAGGAAAAATATATATAATTGAATGTATAATAAATACAGCCCAATACAGGTCATATTTAGCCAGAAATAAGACTCACATCAAGTAGAGTTTACTCTCATGTAAGCATGTAAACTATCATGGAGCCATGGCCATAACAAGCATTGTTCAAACTCAAATGTTGCACAATTAAAAATAAGTATCAATAAAAATGGTCAAAATCTTAATTTTACATTTTCTTCTCATTGTTGAACTATTTTCAATCACATTATAAATCCCATCCATTTTCCAAACACTAGAACCATGTAAAGTACTACAGTAATTATGATGCTGGAGTGAGATCAGGTTATGTCCCCACTTGTCCATGGAGTTCATGGCGCCAGTCAGTTTCTCACTTGGCTCAATCTCTATCGTAGAGTTGTTCTTTATGATGTATACCCATCTCCCACAGAAAACGTGAGATATAAGTGCAATGAATGAATACTTACTAAACACATTGATACATTCCAGAATCTTCTAGTTTCATAGGATGAAACCAAAGCAAGTTTCCTTGCTGATGGACCCGGGAGTAGTTATCTGTAGTTATGGGTACATCACTATCATTTCTGTACCAAGTCACAGTATAGTTATATTGGACACGTAGTGGACAAGAGATAGTTCCTGGCTGTCCTTTAGGCAAATAGATAGGAAGGTTTAAACCTAACAAATAAATAAATATACATTACTATTTGTATAACTGTAGATGTACATTAGTATTTGTATAATAGTGATTATAATAGTGTAACTAATACAGATAATATATTTGAAATGTGTAAGCAGATCTACAATTATGGTAAATATTTCTCTAATACTTAAGAATTAAGCAGATTTGGGTTATTCAATTTGCTGTATCAGAAATAATTTGTTTACCAAAATAAAACTAAGCTACACTGTTTTAAAAGTAACATGTTTTTTCAGTTTTCAAAGAACAATCATTGCACCGCTATGCAACATTCTCTTCTACTACTTCTAGAATAATTTCAAACATTTCCACCTTTCACTCTACAATGTACAATACGATGGAAATTTATATTTATTTAGCTAATAGTATTAATTTGTCTGACTTAATGCTGAGACTTAAACCAAACAGCATCTTTAAACTGGAAATTGAGATTGTCTCCCTGCATGCTTCAGGCATGAAGTAGAAGGGCTCCGCAAAGATTAATTAGCACTGGAATTGTGATATTATACAGTATATAATACATATTGGGATGGGAAAATAATTTATAATAACGCCTTAATAATATAATTGTCATGTTCGCCGTTTCAATGTCTTTGATGCATCGTAACGTTTCGCATGTCATTAATTGGATGCGTGTTTCATCTTTCTGGGGAGGATGGGAACGGTTATCTTTTGGCTTTGCTTTGGAATGTATTTGTATTATCTACTGCGCTCAAGGTTACTTTCCCAGGCTAGCAACTCTGACGTTTGCTAGCACCTGTGCCGGGCGGGGCTGTTATGAGGGAGGCGGGATACGTTTGCACCAAGGGTTTAAGTTTGTATTTGGCGCGCTTTTGCTCATTCTCAGCTTTCTTTGTATTTGTCTTTAGTTCTCTAATAAATCAGATTTCATTTAGCAGCCTCTTGTGAGTCTGAGTATTTGGGCTAGGGCAATCATTACATAAAGCTGAGAATCTAAGATCCTAACTCCGCTGGCCCCTGTCCAGGAAAGACAAGTGTCTAACCCTGTGAGGGAGAGAGCCCGCGATGACCGAACCCGACATCATGATGATGGAGGAAGGGGAACCGGACTCGACCGTGAGGCAGTCCGGCCGAACGTCCCAAGGTGGGGAGCTGTCAGCCATCCGAGAGGAGGCGAGCTCCGAGTCGGAGAGCGAAGCCGGGGGGCGGAAAACAGCCCTGGAGACCACCGTAACTTCTCCGGGTGAGCTGCTCACCTGGGATGAGACCCAAGGAGATACCACGGCAGCGGGGGGCCCATCCTGGAGGCAGAGATACCCATTATCCCCCAACGTGGTGCAGGTGCAGCCAACGGAGGGCTCACCCACTCCGGATCGGATCCGAGTGCTGGAGTCCAAAATGGATTCGTTGGAGGCTATACTGAAACAGCTGAGTTTGGATGTGACCTCGTTGCGAGAGGTCCGGGAAGAATCAAGCCAGCGGCATTCAACCCCTTCTTCCCAGGGGCTGTCCCCGGAACGGCGACGGGCGGTGCGGAGGCGCGAAGGGGACCAGTCGGTCCAGATGGAAATCGCAGCATCGTCAGGGCGATCGCCCCGGGGCCCCGTGCCGCCCCGGGCCAGGGAAGCACAAGCCGCGGCAGCACCGGTGGTGGGGCGCAGCCCGGTGGGAGGCGGCATGCGAGACTTCCCTGTCAAGTTTGATGGGGACCCGACCAAACTCTCGTTCTTCCTGACGAACGCGAAAGCCTACATGGAAGAATGGGGGGCGTTTTTCCAATCGGAAAAGGCAAGGATCATCACCATTGCCACCAAACTGAAGGGGAGGGCGGCAGACTGGTATGTCCAGATGTGCCAGTCGGAAGCGCCTGAACTGGAAAGTCTCGATGAGTTCCTCTGGGCGTTGAAACAACACTTCGAGGACCCCTTAGCAAAAGAGAGAGCAAAGCGAGCCCTGAAGGAACTCAAGCAGGGGTTCAGATCAGTGGCCGATTATGCTTTGGAGTTTAAAGCGCTAGCTGGGAAGGTGGATGACTGGTCCCAAGCAACCATTATCGAGCTATTCAAGGATGGTTTGAATATGGAGGTGCTGCGCTGGTCCCTGGGGAGGGACGACCCATACACGCTGTATGAATGGATCCTGCTGGCGGGGAGGGCTGAACATGCCCAGGAGATCTTTGCCCAGCGGAAGACCGCCAAGTCGGGGCGGGAGGTGAAACCCAGCCGCCCATCGACCACCGGGGGGAAACCGGGACAACGACCCTGGGACGAGGAGCGGGAGAAGCGGTACGCAAAAGGCTTGTGTTTGAGATGTGGTAAGGAGGGGCATCGAGTGGCAGCATGCCCGAAGGCAAAGGGAGAGGAACGGCCCGGAAAACCGCCGGCAAAGTCCCCTGCATTGCCGAGGAAACAGAAAGCTGCGGTGGCTGAAACCGAGGGAGACGATGTGATGTTCTACGAAATTGAAGGGGAGACCGAAATCCTGCAGCCGGCGGGAAACGCCAGCCACCTGCTCTAAAGGCCGCCACTGGGCAGGTGGTAGAGGACGGGCGCGAGCCTCCATCGGTGAGTGGCAGTTACCGCATTCTCACGGTGAAATTGAAATTGGGCTCCCAATCCAAGACTGTGGAAGTATGGGCCATGATTGATTCGGGGTGTTCCCGGTGTCTTATGTACCCCGACGTGGTGGCGGCTTTGGAGCTACCCACTTTCCCTTTACAACGACCCATCGCTTTTACACAACTGGATGGGTCCATGGCAGGGGGCAAACCGGTCACCCATTTTACAGGGCGCGTAGCCTTGCAACTGGGCAGCCACCGGGAAGGGTTGTCTTTTGTCGTGGCTCCTGTAGGGGGACCATTGGTGGTGTTGGGGGTGCCCTGGTTGGTGCAGCAAAACCCCCAAATAAACTGGGTTTACCGAACTATCACGTTTAGGGATGGGTTCTATCAAGCGGCAGAGGGGAAGGGTGCCCCAGAGGAGATGGTGGGGGTTGCGGCAGCTGCGACTCCGCCTTACCCGGCCTCTCCTCTGGAAGGCTTGCCGGCCGAGTACAGGATGTTTGCTGATGTATTCGGTGAAAAGGAAGCTGACCAGTTGCCCCCCCATCGAAAGACGGACTGTGCCATAGAACTGCTACCCAACACCCAATTGCCTAAACCAAAAATTTATTCCATGACACAAAAGGAACTGACTCTGTTGAGGGACTTTGTGGACAAAAATCTGGCGCGTGGATTCATTGAGCCGGCGAATTCACCGGTGGGGGCGCCGGTTCTTTTTTGCCCAAAAAAGGACGGGACATTGAGACTTTGTACGGATTTCTGCGGATTAAATGCCGTCTCAATTTCCAACAAATATCCCTTGCCATTGATAAAGGACATGTTGTCACATCTGGCCAAGGGAAAGATCTTCTCTAAGCTTGATTTAAGAGAAGCCTACTATCGTGTACGAATCAAGGAGGGGGATGAGTGGAAAACTGCATTCAATTGCCCGTTGGGAGCTTTCCAGTATAAGGTGTTACCGTTTGGTTTGGCTGGGGCCCCTGGGGTATTTATGCAATTAATCAATGAAGTTTTGCATGAACATCTGTTTAAAGGTGTACTGGTGTATTTGGATGATGTGTTGATTTATACTGAAACCATGGAAGAGCATGTGGCTCTGGTAAGGAAAGTATTGTGTAAACTCAGATCCGCTGAATTGTATGCCAAGCTGTCGAAATGTGCCTTTCATCAGACCCAAATTGACTACTTGGGGTATAGAATTTCAGATAAAGGCATAGAAATGGACCCTGCCAAGGTGCAGGCTATCATGGACTGGGAGAGTCCCTGCACCCGCAGGCAACTTCAAAGTTTCCTGGGGTTCAGCAACTACTACCGATTATTCATAAGGGGGTTCGCTGAGATTGCATTGCCACTAACTGAACTGCTTCGAACAAAAGGGGTGGGAGATACTAGGAGAGTCAAGAATCCCGGAGCGCTGTTGCGGTGGACGCCTGCTTGTCAAACGGCGTTTGAGCGGCTAAAAGCAGCTTTCGTCAAAGAGCCCATTTTACAGCATCCTGATCCCTCAAAGCCTTTTGTGGTACAGGCAGATGCCTCCGATTATTCTATTGGGGCATTGTTGATGCAACAAGACGGGACAGGATGCCTCAAACCCTGTGCCTACTTGTCCCGCAAATTCTCCGAGACTGAGAGACGTTGGCATGTTTGGGAAAAGGAGGCATTTGCAGTAAAAGCCGCATTAGAAGCTTGGCGGCATCTGTTAGAGGGGGCAAATCATCCCTTTGAAGTATGGACTGATCATAAAAACCTGGAGGCTCTTAGTACCCCTCGAAAACTGAGCCCCAAACAGGTTCGTTGGGCTCAATTTTTCAATCGATTCAATTTTCAATTGAAATTTATTCCGGGGAAAAAGAACTTCTTGGCTGATGCCTTGTCAAGGCAACCTCAGGATTCCGGGGCAGCGCCAGATGTGGTAAGCACCCTGTGGACGGCGCCCCAATTGGGCATGCAGGCTGTGACGCGAAGCCAAACGCGCGCGCAGCAGCCACCCACCACAGGCGCTGTTCAGCCAAGCACTTTGTCAATTCCCTCCCAGTTGCAACAAAAGTTTCTAAAAGAACTGAAAACGGATACTTGGTTGCTTGCGAATAAGGACAGTGTTACTTTTGACAGAGGCTTCGCTTGGAAATCCAACCGCCTCTACGTTCCTGAGAACCTCAGAAAAGATGTGTTACTACGTTCACACGATGACAAACTCGCAGGTCACTTCGGGTTTGTGAAAACCTTGCACCTGGTTCGGAGGCAGTTCTGGTGGCCCACATTACGTAAAGATGTCAAAGACTACATTGCCTCCTGCACTGTTTGTGCAATGTCTAAACGCAAGGTGGGCAAGCCCCAGGGCCTTCTGCAGCCGGTGGCAGCCCCTTCTTCCCCTTGGGAGGAAATCTCCATGGACTTTATTGTAGAGCTACCACCCAGCCAACGCAAAACGGTCATTTGGGTGGTCAAAGACTATTTCTCCAAACAGGCTCACTTCATCCCTTGCGTGTCCATTCCGTCGGCACGTCAATTGGCTCGCCTATTTCTTGTACACGTGTACAGGCTACACGGATGTCCCTCCCGCTTGATTTCGGACAGAGGTACACAATTTACCTCACAATTTTGGCGGGCGTTTCTCAAGCTGTTAGGCACGAAGCAAGCCCTGTCCACGGCTTGGCATCCTCAGATGGACGGGGCCACTGAGGCGGTAAATTCTACTCTGGAGCAGTACCTTCGAGCTTTTGTGAATTATCAGCAGGACAATTGGGTAGACCTCCTACCATTTGCTGAAGTGGCTTACAACAATGCAGTGCATCAAAGCACTGGCCAAACCCCATTTCGGGTAGCCCAGGGTAAAGACTTTGTACCTATCCCTGATCTACCGCAACCTCCTGCAGGATCAGCCACTCCAGATGATTGGACAACACAACTGGCAGACTCCTGGCCAATGATTCAAAAGGCATTGGCTGATGCACAAGCGGATTATAAATTGTATGCTGATCGGAAGCGGGCCCCCCAACCTGCATTCCAAGTTGGGGACTCGGTTTACCTTTCCACCAAGTTTATCAAGTCATCACAACCTTCAAAGAAACTTGCGCCTAAATTTGTGGGTCCTTTCCCGATTATTGCTCAGATTAACCCTGTGACTTTTAAACTTGACTTGCCTCATAACCTTAAACGCTTACACCCTGTTTTTCATTGCAGCTTACTCAAACCGACTATTCCTTCTAACCGCTGGCATCGCCAACCTCCACCTCCCACCCCCATCATGATTGATGGTCAGCAACACTTTGAAGTTAAAGAAATCTTGAACTCTAGACGCCTTCGCAATACTTTGCAATATTTAGTTCGTTGGAAACATTTCCCTCATCCAGAGTGGGTCGCTGCACCAGATGTGGCTTCCCCTGTCCTGGTGGCCCGTTTCCACTCTGCTTATCCCACTAAGCCAGGTCCCTAGGTGTATTTTTAGGGAGGCGGTATGTCATGTTCGCCGTTTCAATGTCTTTGATGCATCGTAACGTTTCGCATGTCATTAATTGGATGCGTGTTTCATCTTTCTGGGGAGGATGGGAACGGTTATCTTTTGGCTTTGCTTTGGAATGTATTTGTATTATCTACTGCGCTCAAGGTTACTTTCCCAGGCTAGCAACTCTGACGTTTGCTAGCACCTGTGCCGGGCGGGGCTGTTATGAGGGAGGCGGGATACGTTTGCACCAAGGGTTTAAGTTTGTATTTGGCGCGCTTTTGCTCATTCTCAGCTTTCTTTGTATTTGTCTTTAGTTCTCTAATAAATCAGATTTCATTTAGCAGCCTCTTGTGAGTCTGAGTATTTGGGCTAGGGCAATCATTACAATAATGCAGAATAATAAGTTAGAAAAATATATTAATAATAATAATGCACAAAAACCCAAATATGGATAATCGTATTTACAATGTACCAAACTGAGCCAGGAGGGGAAGCGCCCCATCAGCATTTATACTCACAGCTTGTGCTCTAGATTTTTAAAACAGCTATATTCAAACTATGAGAAATACCCACTTAATGAATTGGAGGATTATTGAAATTGAGTATGCAGCGGAAGATATGACCAGAATATGACTACAGCATTTATAGAAGAGCAACAAGGCTTGAATGATCTGGATAATAATTGCTGTGAGATACGGATACTCAGTGCCAGTAAGAAGGGGAAACTAACAGCTATGTAGGAATTGATTCTTCAGCAAAGGATCGTTACCTTGTCGTGGTGCTGGAGCTTGAGCACCTCAATGATGCCATGAGCTAAACCGTGAAGGGCCACCCAAGACGGGAAGGTCATGACAGAGAGCTCAGACTAAATGCGATCCCTGGGGAAGGCAACGGCAACCCACCCCAGTATTCTTGCCATGAAAACTAAATGGATCAGTACAACCAGAGGTATGTCGGTATACCATCGGAAGATGAGACCCCCCAGGTCGGAAGATGGTCAAAATGCTACTGGGGAGGAACAGAGGATGAGTTCAACTAGCCCCAAATGTGATGACACAGCTAGCTCAAAGCCGAAAGGACGGCTAGCGGCTGACGGTGCTGGTAGTGAACGGTGAATCCGATGTTCTAAGGATCAACACACCACTGAAACCTGGAATGTAAGATCTATGAGCCAGGGCAAATTGGATGTGGTTATTGGTGAGATGTCAAGATTAAAGATAGACATTTTGGGCATCAGTGAACTGAAATGGACTGGAATGGGCCACTTCACATCAAATGACCACCAGATCTACTACTGTGGACAAGAGGACCACAGAAGAAATGGAGTAGCCTTCATAATCAATAGTCAAGTGGCTACAGCAGTGCTTGGATACAATCCAAAAAACGATAGAATGATCTCAATTTGAATTCAGGGCAAGCCATCTAACATCACAGTGATCCAAATATACGCCCCAACCACCGATGCTGAAGAAGCTGATGTAGAGCAGTTCTATGAGGATCTGCAGCACCTACTGGACAACACGCCTAAAAGAGACGTTATTTTCATCACGGGAGACTGGAATGCTAAGGTGGGCAGTCAAATGACACCTGGAATTACAGGTAAGCATGGTCTGAGAGAACAAAACGAAGCAGGACATAGGCTGATAGAATTTTGCCAAGACAACTCACTCTGCATAACAAACACTCTCTTCCAACAACCTAAGAGACGGCTTTATACATGGACTTCACCAGATGGGCAACACCAAAATCAGATTGACTACATCCTTTGCAGCCAAAGGTGGCAGACATCTATACAGTCAGTAAAAACAAGACCTGGAGGTGACTGTAGTTCAGATCACAAACTTCTTCTTGCACAATTTAGGATCAGACTAAAGAGATTAGGGAAGACCCACAGATCAGCTAGATATGAGCTCACTAATATTCCTAAGGAATATGCAGTGGAGATGAAGAATAGATTTAAGGGACTGGACTTAGTAGATAGGGTCCCGGAAGAACTCTGGACAGAAGTTCGCAACATTGTTCAGGAGGGGGCAACAAAATACATCCCAAAGAAAGAGAAAACCAAGAAGGCAAAATGGCTGTCTGCTGAGACACTAGAAGTAGCCCAAGAAAGAAGGAAAGCAAAAGGCAACAGTGATAGGGGGAGATATGCCCAATTAAATGCAAAATTCCAGAGGTTAGCCAGAAGAGATAAGGAATTACTTTTAAACAAGCAATGCATGGAAGTGGAAGAAGACAATAGAATAGAAAGGACAAGAGACCTCTTCCAGAAAATTAGAAACAATGGAGGTAAATTCCAGGCCAAAATGGGCATGATCAAAAACAAAGATGGCAAGGACCTAACAGAAGAAGAAGAGATCTGGAAAAGGTGGCAAGAATATATGGAAGACCTGTATAGGAAGGATAACAATATCGGGGATAGCTTTGACGGTGTGGTCAGTGAGCTAGAGCCAGACATCCTGAAGGGTGAGGTTGAATGGGCCTTAAGAAGCACTGCTAAGAACAAGGCAGCATGAGACGATGGTATCCCAGCTGGACTGTTCAAAATCTTGCGAGATGATGCTGTCAAGGTGATGCATGCCATATGCCAGCAAATTTGGAAAACACAATGGCCATCAGATTGGAAAAAATCAACTTATATCCCCATACCAAAAAAGGGAAACACTAAAGAATGTTCGAACTATCGAACAGTGGCACTCATTTCACATGCCAGTAAGGCAATGCTCAAGATCCTGCAAGGTAGACTTCAGCAATTCATGGAGCGAGAACTGCCAGATGTACAAGCCGGGTTTAGAAAAGGCAGAGGAACTAGGGACCAAATTGCCAATATCCGCTGGATAATGGAAAAAGCCAGGGAGTTTCAGAAAAACATCTATTTCTGTTTTATTGACTATTCTAAAGCCTTTGACTGTGTGGACCATAACAAACTGTGGCAAGTTCTTAGCAGTATGAGGATACCAAGTCATCTTGTCTGCCTCCTGAGGAATCTGTATAATGACCAAGTAGCAACGGTAAGAACAGACCACGGAACAACAGACTGGTTTAAGATTGGGAAAGGAGTACGGCAGGGTTGTATACTCTCACCATACCTATTCAACTTGTATGCAACATGCTGGGCTTGAAGAATCCAAGGCTGGGATTAAAATCGCTGGAAGAAACATTAACAATCTCAGATATGCAGATGATACCACTTTGATGGCTGAAAGCGAAGAGGAACTGAGAAGCCTTATGATGAAGGTGAAAGAAGAAAGTGCAAAAGCTGGCTTGCAGCTAAACCTCAAAAACACCAAGATTATGGCAACCAGCTTGATTGATAACTGGCAAATAGAGGGAGAAAACGTAGAGGCAGTGAAAGAATTTGTATTTCTAGGTGCAAAGATTACTGCAGATGCTGACTGCAGTCAGGAAATCAGAAGACGCTTAATCCTTGGGAGAAGAGCAATGACAAATCTCGATAAAATAGTTAAGAGCAGAGACATCACACTGACAACAAAAGTCCGCATAGTTAAAGCAATGGTATTCCCAGTAGTAACATATGGCTGCGAGAGCTGGACCATAAGGAAGGCTGACCGAAGGAAGATCGATGCTTTTGAACTGTGGTGTTGGAGGAAAATTCTGAGAGTGCCTTGGACTGCAAGAAGATCAAACCAGTCCATCCTCCAGGAAATCAAGCCAGACTGCTCACTTGAGGGAATGATATCAAAGGCAAAATTGAAATACTTTTGCCACATAATGAGAAGACAGGACACCCTGGAGATGATGCTGATGCTAGGGAGAGTGGAGGGCAAAAGGAAGAGGGGCCGACCAAGGGCAAGATGGATGGATGATATTCTAGAGGTGACAGACTCGTCCCTGGGGGAGCTGGGGGTGAGGATGACCAACAGGAAGCTCTGGCATGGGCTGGTCCATGAAGTCATGAAGAGTCGGAAGCGACTGAACGAATAAACAACAACAAAGGACTTGACTTCAGATAAGCAAGTTGATCTGAATCACCTGTATTTGATTAGAAAAGACAGGAAGACCATATTCAACCTTTCTTTCTTTCCTATCTTCATTCTCTATGAAGCAGCAGGAAAAAGCAGAGTAGTTAGGCAGGGAGGAGAAATTCCAGTGGTCTACTATGACATTATTCTCTGGAGCAGGCAACCTATCCTACAGCTTTCCAGTTGTGATAATAAACATCATGACAAACTGGAGGCTTTGTTTGATGTACTACCTGTCCTTCTGCCCAACAATCTCCACTTCTAAATAATCAGGGAGGTCTCGGAGATGATACTGAAATTTCCCTTTGCAAATACGTCCTGGCTGCTTTGTTGGCACTGGGTCAGTATTTCATATTTTCCATAGCAATCTTTGGTCTGTCCAACAATTAATTATTCATTATGCCTTCATTAGGCATTATTCATTATTCATTATGCCTTCACCAGAGATCATAGTTGAGAGATTATATGTCAGGCTGTGCCTGCTAACCAGTAAAGACACAGACGCTAGCATAGGCTTAGGTTCTGGCTTTATTGAGGAAACAGAGTGCATGTCTTTAAAAAGCTGAGAGTGAGGGGAGTGCGCTGGAACGGGATTTAAATAGCCCGCGCCGGTCAGCGCTCCACCCCACCTTATTCCAGGTGCATCTCACAAGTCCCACCGGTATCGTCCTTGTCAGGTGAGAGGTCGTTCAGCCCCCCTGTGCCCCGGGCGCCGCCTCGATCACCTTTCTGAACGGTAATGATTCATTGCCAGGCGATCAGGCTCTTAATCCCATGACAGCTCGGGCGCGCCTCTCCTGTTGTCTTGTCAATTACCTTTTGGCAACTTTGTATCTTTGTCTTCCGTGCCGCCGGCTTTGGTTGTTACTTAGTTTCCAGCACCTGTTGCTTTTTGTTTCATGGTTGCCTTTTGCCTTAATCCACCAGGGACCCATTTCCCTGTATTGTCATGCGAGCCATTGCGATGTCACAAGCATCGCAATGGTGATCATGACATTATATCAATCTGTATATGGAGGCATATTTTATAGTTCAGCTGCCATGGACAAATGACTACTTGGTGACATTTAGATTTACTGGGACACAGCCTCTAGAAGAGAAAAATGTTGATTAAAAATATTTTTTTAAAAAAATTCCTTGATGGCACTTGGGTTTTTCCTTTAATTACAGTAGGGGATCCCATTGAACCATTGTTGACTTCTTGAATGGGGAAAATGGTCAGGAGAGCTGACATAACAAACAGAGCCAAAAGAACTCCTTAATTTTCAGGTAAGTGACTGTGATGAAACAAGTGGAAGAATAAGAATAGCTATGTATAATTGGCAGAAAACACGGAATGGGAACTGATTATGTGTAGCTTACAGAAGAGATGGCTGAGGGAATATATGAGAACAGTCTTCAAATATCTGAATATGAAGTGCTGAGTTCTTCTCTGAAGGTCTTCAAAGAGAGACATGCTAGTGGATCCTACAGCGACTGGATGACTTTTGAGATCCCCTCCGACTCCTTAAATCTATAGGCCAGTAACCATTTGAAAATCTATGTTACAATGGCAGCAATGGAAATTTAGGAGCAGGCCATTCTTTCAGCCCCATCATCATCAATCATCAGCATGTCTGATTTTGTCAGTCACTGGTCCTAGGCTTCAGAATTCCCTGCGAAAGAAGATGAGGCTAGCTCTTCCATCCCATCCACAGGCAAAAATATTTTTAATCAGATGTATGCTGACAAACATGGTGTTACAGTAGATTCATGTGTTTTAATTGTGTTTTTGTTTTTCATTTGTCTGAATGGCACTTTGAATGGCAATTATTGGAGAAAAATGGGTATACAGTAAATTAAATACATGCGTACAAAATCGGCAATTATGTGGAATTTATTCAAGTATGAGAAATTTATTCAGAGTATTTAAAGAATAAATGCCTTTTAACAATTAATTACTATAAGCTCATCCTCCTGCTCTTTTGTACTTTTGTTTGAATAGAATGCACTTTATATTATAAAATTGTAAGAAAGATTTTTTCAGAAAAAGCGAACCCGAATGTTATTTTAAGTATAAAAGAAACTCAAAATGAGACATGGATCTTTAACTTCCACTCATATGCACTGATTTTCAGCTACATATCTGTTCCTATATTGCAAGAATAACCACATATCATGAGACATCCAGGTTGGGTGTGCATGTGCAAATCAAAATAAACAAACCATATAGGAGACTGGTTAACTGAGTCGGGAAAAACCCAAATGTTGGTATGTGACACTGTGATATAAGACAGAAAGAAATGTAGTATACTTACAACAGCTGAATGAAAAATGAATGGCAGAAATCCAACAAGTAAGCCACAGTGCAGGAAGCATCTCCTATTAATAAAGAAATGAAAATGTATTTAAACTTGTGCTGACTTATTAAAGTATATAACATATCTGACTGACCTAGTAAACTAAACAGGTTGGACCTGGTTAATATTTGGATGGGAAACCACCAGGAAATCCCTGGACTGTAGGCTAGTGATTGTTTTTTTGGGGGGAGGGGGCTTCAAGTCAGTCTTGACTTCTGGTAACTACATAGACAAGTCCATACAGTTTTCTTGGCAGCATGTTTTTTTGGAAGTGGTTTGCCACTGCCTTCTTCCTAAGGCTAAAATATGCTTGATTTCATGACTAGGGCAGGACTCATGGTCCCTTGGTTTTTCTAGCCTGGTGTCTTTTAACTTCTCCACCAAACTGGCTTTCACAGGCTATTCTGGAAGTTGAAAAACCTTATGGAAAAAGGCAATGGCAAATTGATAGTGTTTGATACTGTTGGCAAAAAGCTACACTGATGAATCTATAAAATCAACAGGAGTCAAGCTCAACCAAAAGAATAGTTTGCTATTACTATTACTCCAGCCAGAAATAGATACTTCACATAGTAAAGGAAATGTAATTGTTAAGTATCTTATGCACTCTGATAATTAGTTTGGAAGACAGGTTTTTTTAATTGTAATCTTAACAAAAGTAACCAACATGTTCAACTCCCGTATTACTAGCCATTACTGCTTTACCATTTGAATATGATGTGGGCAGAGGCATTCTATTCACTTATATGCTATTGGTTTAATGCTTTTATATACACCCAAACACAAATCTCTTTGCAGTTTACAACTGAACATAAAACAAATAAAAATAAAATATTTATCTGAAATTGAAAACAATGAAGTGAGTTAAGCACAAATCCCAAGGGTGTAAAAACCTGTCTCCACTTTTCACAGCCCCTAAATTGTGAAATTGTACGAATCGATTGTACCAATGAATTTTGGTGGTACAACTCAGTATCATTTTGAGGCAGGAAGCACCTAATATCTATAGTGAAGATCCTAAAATAAGTTTACCATAGTTTTAAAAGCAGAAGAAAAAAACTAATCCCTCAGAAGTCCAAGAAGATTTTTCTCAATACCATATTATATCCCATGTCCCAATCTATTTTACATCACTAACCTGCCCATAGCAGGCAGCCTTTGATCCTCCCAAAAATGTTAATTGCAACTTCTGGCCATCAAAAGACTATCACTTAGCAGAAAGGAGACTTTCCAATTCTACCTTTGAAGAAGCCCTGCTTCCAGTTAACTGCTGCATCACATTTAGCACATGCAATAAAATAAGGGCCTCAGAAGATTAAATTTCACATTTATGTGCATATGGATGGGAAACAACAGGCTTCAGCTGAACCCTGGCAAGACAGAGTGGCTGTGGATTAATGGCTCCTCGGTATCCGGGAATTTACCATCTTTAGTTCTGGATGGGGTTGCACTGCCCCAGACAGACCCGGTTCATAATTTGGGTGTCCTTCTGGACTCACAACTCCTGCTCGAAGAGGAGGTGGCAGTTGTGGCCAGGAGGGCCTTTGCTCAACGTCATGCTATGCACCAGTTACGCACTTTCCTGGATCGAGAGGCCCTTCGAATGGTCACTCATGCCCTGGTCATCTCCCATATAGACTACTGTAATGCGCTTTACATGGGGCTACCCTTGAAGAGTATCCAGAAGCTTCAACTGGTCCAGAATGCGGCCACGCGGGCAATTCTAGGTGCCCCAAGATCGGCACACGTAACACCTTTGCTGTGTGAGCTGCATTGGGTTACAGTTTGCTTCCAGGTCCAGTTCAAGGTGTTGGATATTACCTTTAAAGCCCTACATGGCATGGGGCCAGGTTACCTGAGGGACCGTCTCATCCCGATTATACTGACCCATCCCACCCAGTCATGCAGAGAGGGCATGTTGCGGACCCCATCTGCAAGAGAATTCCATCTGGCAGGGTCCAGGAAGCAGGCCTTCTCTGCAGTAGCTCCCACCCTCTGGAACATTCTTCCCCCAGAGGTAAGGCAAGCCGCCTCACTCCTGGACTTTTGTAAAAAAAAACTGAAGACCTGGTTTTGTCAGCGTACCCGGGGCGGGGAGAGGAATAGTTGGAGATAGCTAGCGCGTTAGAATGGCCCCTTATATGTTCACGGGCTGAAGCACAACCTTACTGCCATCTGGATTTTATTGCATTT
The DNA here is from genome assembly GCF_035149785.1 of Candoia aspera. Lineage (NCBI taxonomy): Eukaryota > Metazoa > Chordata > Lepidosauria > Squamata > Candoiidae > Candoia > Candoia aspera. The sequence goes on from NC_086157.1 coordinate 35,528,458, forward strand.
TATATTTTTACCTTCCATTTATATTTATATTTAATGTATGATTTATAGTTTCTATTGAATTTTAAATTTTATTTTTATTGTAAACCGGCCAGAGTCCCTCCTTGGAGGGGAGATGGGCAGTGATAGAAATTTTATAAATAAATAAATAAATAAATAAATAATATTCACTAGAGAAAGTAATGCTACAGGTAAGTTGGCCGTATAGTATTTAGGGCTTTAAAGGTTGTATCTATGCTAAATGAAGGTGTCCCAGTAATGGGAAACCTCATGTTCAAACCAAATAACTACTTTTCATGTCACAGCCAACCTACTTCACAGGACTAAGAGGGCAAAATGCAGCCAAACTATATAAATGGCCATTTGCAAAAGCCAAGGTAAATTCTGTACTAGTACATCATTATCAATATTTGCACGCAGAATCTGGGAGATTTTTGTCAAGATCCCTCATAAATAACAGTCCATGGAGCTCCTTTTCGATAAATAGTAATGGAAGTTTTCATTGCCCCAACGTCTGTTAGAAGAAACATTCTGCAAAGCACAGTCCTGCAAGGAAGTTTCTGACTTTTCTTGATGGTAACTTCCCACTTCAGAAAAAGGCACAAGAAGATTAGGGGATAGTGAATACGTAGCATTGGAATTCTCAGTATCAATAAAAATTAAAACTGTGCGTGGTTGAATGCTTATCTTGGAGTTTAAGGAAGTGTTAATGAATTCAGTGTAGTAATAAGTAGGATTCCAAGATGGAGAAGCTAAGGAGAAAAGGAATTTAAGATGGGTGGAAGATTCTAAAATGAGAGACAGTAAAAGTACAACTGAAAACAATTCCAATAAGAAAAAGAAACAAGTAAAAAAAATCCTGATGTATCTGTACAAAAATATTAAGATGTGGAAACAAAAAACAAGATGGTACAAAAAGAACAGATCACTGAAATTATGATATACAGATCTGATGATTAATATTAGTTGACAACAGAAAAATGGATGTTATGTTGTAACCTTAGAGTAAGAGTTTAATGTCAGTTTTATTTGTATCTGTTATAAAGAAGTTGGGAGTTTCCTATTTCTTTTTCTATTTCTGTTCTCTTTTTTTCGCACTTCTCTTCCTCTTTATTAGTTTGTTAGATTTTATCTCTTAAAATTTAAGAAACTTATTATAAAAAACATAAAAAGAATAGGTCAGAAAGGAAGAAGACACAGAGATAACTTGGAACTCTAGAGATGGTGTCAGAATGCTCAAAGGACTTATTTAAGTAAGTTAAAAAGGAGGATAAGAAACATTATACCAGCTGTTCAACAGTGATGGCAAAACACTAATAAGTAACAAAGAAAAGGCAGATCTGCTCAGTTTTGCCTTGAGCTTCTCCAACAAAAGCAGCAATAACTCTATTAGTCTCAGACCAGAGCAGAAATAGTGTTACAAACAATTTAGTAGATGTCAACTACTATATTCTAGACATAATTCTATATATTTAAGGAATAATAGAATATCTGTATTAACGAAAAAAGCAAAATTGGAAAACAAAGGGATGCCGGTTTCCTACAAGGATGCATTGATTTAGATTCCAGCAGTAAATAATGGATTGGATTCATTGGTCTAAATGGCCCCTTGTAAATCCATATTTCTTGGTCTGTCAAAGAATAGAGAGCTGATAAGGGAACGAAAGATCCAGTGACTTCTGGACAAAAAAAAAATCCACAGAGAATCCAAACAAGGATACATGGAATAGGCATAGATCAACAGAAACCCGCTCCTCTGTGAACAAATGTGGGTGGAACACACTCCTCTGTGAAAGAATGTGGGTAAAATCCAATTCCTTAGCTAAAACCTAAAGGGTGATTTCAAAATGAAAAAAAAAATCAAAAGGAAAATGTTGTAATAATGGAAAAATTTATCAGAAAAGAAAAAATGTTGGTCACTACAAAGATACAGTAAGTAATTGTGGTCTGATGCAAAAGGTGTTGACCTAACCAAGAATAATCACAACGGTGCTCTTAAGTTCTTTGGGAGGAAATTGTCCAGAAGTGAGAAGATTTATTATAATACAGATATTGAAAAGGAGGATCAATCTAAAATCATCTATAATTTAAAACCAAAATAAAAAAATTCAGCTAGAATATACATTACAGATTAGGAACAAATCCAGCAAAATTCCAGGATAGTTACTAAGTCTATGAGTAACACCACAATGCAGCAAAAAGGAATTTTTGCCAGTCAAGAAACTGAATTAAATTCCTTGTAGAAAACTTTGGGGGAAAAAGTTCGTACAGAGAGTTCTCAAAAGAAAAAGCCAAATAGATAAATGCTAGGGCTTAAACCTAAATGAACATTAATGTCACGCTTGGGAGGCATCTACTTAAAAATACAAACATGTAATTGCTGGTCCTGTGAAAGGAAATATAATTGTCACCAACGTTACCTGTGTTACTGGAAAAGCACTTGGAGCTGCTCAACAAGTAACTTGTTTTAAAAGAAAAAGCAAGGTAGGACAATGCAATCATATATCCTTTAAACTAATGTTTTTCTCAGACAAATTTATAGTTACAATTAAACCCAACATTTATCAGCTTTGGATAATGAAGTTTTCTTTTTGTTATAACGTTAATATATTATACAAAAATCAAATCTATATAGGAAATATATAAATTTCTATAATAAAGATGTGAACATTTTTTCACAATTGACTGGCATGCATATAACTATATCCCATCTCAAACTAAAAGCAAATCTAAATGTTTTTCCTCTGCCAGATTACAGCAAAGCCCTTGAACATTGTTTTGAAAAAAAAAACATACTTACTGATTGACTTCACATACAAGGTGGCTTGTTAATGTTTTTAATTTAAATGTTAAAAATGTATAGGAAAGTTAATATCCTGACCTTTGCTTCAGCTCATAGACAATTATACTTTAGCTGTGAAAAGTGAAATTAACTATACAAAGCAGAATTTGAGCCTTTTAACTGTTACTTACTCTACCAAAATGAGTACTATTTGGGCTATTCCCTCTCTGGCCAAAGAGACCTAATGTGCTAAAAAATCTAATACAAGCTCCTGAAACTCAGAGGTCTGTAAAACGCTTTCCTCATCAAATTCCAAAGGGCAGTCAGTTTGTTTTCTCTGAAACTTCACAAAACATTCTGTATTTCAGATTTATGTTGATTCTCTTTTTTTAGGGAGTTCTTCATTTCTCCACACAATCTTTCTATATAGGATAAAACTAAAAAGTAATTACCCTTACTTACAAATTTTTTTCCCCATCCATAATTTCTTTCTCTATGACAGTATGCATTTGAGTACAGTAGCTATTTCTTTTCAATGTTGTTGTTTTGTTCTTTTTTTCTAACTATTAATTCTGTTTTTAATTTCTCATCAAGCAGATGAGCTTCTACAGATTCTCATTAAGAAGATTTAAAAGATATAGTAAACTATTTCCCCCATATATTGTTTACTAATTTTTTTCTACCAGTGTTTATAAGACCTTGCTTTTCAAAAATTCACGGATTTTGAGAGAACATTAATGATTTCAGAGTTTGGAAACAAATGTATTTTTTCTATATTCATGATTGCTTCAGCCTTCAATATGCAATGAGCAGTCAGGATTGACTCCTGACTCATATTAAATGTGAATAAGGTATATAGCACTCATACACAAAAGCCACTAACATACAACTGTTATCAGTAACAAACTAGGTAAGAAATTTGTATAAATTAGATCAATTTACATTGATCTAACGCATGCAAGCAAACAAGAGTGGTTAATTTAAGCTGGGTTCACAAATCTCTAAGCCTCTCTTTCGGTATTTAGTCACAACTGGCTAGATTCACAAAAACTATAAAGATGATATACAACTCACTATGGAGATTCACACAACATACTAAGCTAAAACACCACAGACCATTTGTAGATAACAGTTCATGCTATTATTCAAGATTTGCAGATGCAGAATTAAATGTTTCATTTGTTTTGAATATATGTACTTTCTGGTCACTATTCTGATTTTCATAATACTATACATCATACACTTCAGTGGAAAGAACATCAGGCTATTTTCTAAACTGTTAATTATTGTTCTTGTTGCCCTCCGAGTTGACCAATTAATGCAATGATTGCACTTTTCAACAGAAAGACAAGAAAATAACTTATTGGTGGTTTACAATCTATCCCCCCACTCTACAATGTATATGTACTGCAGACACATTGCAAACATTAACTCTGAAGGTTATGCAGGGAAGGGAAGCACATCTGAATCTTAAAAAATGAACTCCTTGGATGTAACATCTCAGAAGGACCAACTTTTAAGAAATGTGTTTGAAAATGTTTAGGTAGTTTAATGTTAATGGGAATGTGGCAGGTTTCTGGTACAAAAAAAGTTTTACTGGCATCATCAAGACAACCCTTAAATTTTGGGTCAGAGAGATATACTTGTGGAAGGTAAAATCCCAGGGGGGAATTCCCATGTGGCAGCCACCCTCTACTCACATGGTACAATTATAGCCTGAAAACTTTAAAACTGGGATGCACAACTTCTTTTCACCTGACTCACATTTGGCCTTTAGTGGTATGCTAGAGGGGAACTCAGCAAAGTAAGCAGAGCCAAGAAAAATACTATTAAATCTAATTAAACATTTACATTATCTTAAATGACAGTTTCCTTCAAACAACCAAAATGATGCCTCTATATATGGACATCACCAGATGGAGTATGTAGAAATCAAATTGGCTATATTGTTGCTAAAAGGAGGTAGAGGAGCTCAATTATAGCATCAAAGACATGGCCAGGTGCTGACTGTGGGACAGATCACGAACTGTTCATGTGCAAGTTCCAAGCTACAGAAGAAGAAGAAGGCCAGTCAGTTTCCACAATATGGTCTTGAACATATACTCACCTTTTTCAAGGAGAACATCAGGAATTCCTTTGAAGTCCTGAACCTCATTGATAGAGAAGCAGAGGAATTATGGAATGAACTTAAAGAAGTCATTAAGGATGAATGTGAAAAGACACTGCCAAAAATGAAGAAAGCAAACTGGATGTTAGAATAAACATGGAAATTGCCAAGAAGAGAAGAGAAGAGAAGAGAAGCCAAAGCCAAGAAAGACAAAATCTCAGAAAGGAACTTAAGAGTTTCAGAGAGCTGTTAGAAGAGACAAGAAGCAGTATTACAATGAAATCTATAAAGCCATTGAAAATGGAAACAGACATGGAAAAACAAGGGAAGTCTTCAAAAAATTGAACCTCTGAACTCAGGAGGTTCCAACCTTGAGTTAGTATGGGAAGGGTCACCAATGGACAGATAGTAACTGATTCAAAGGAAATCAGACTAAGATGGAAGGAATATACTGAAATGAGTATACAGTAGATGTCAAGATCCAAGATACCTTAGAAGCTATTCCCTACTTACAAGAACCTCTAGTTCTAGAAAATGAAGTTAAATCAGTACACTGGTCATTACCAAGTCAGAAAGCTACAGGAACTGATGCAATACCCACTGTAATAGAAGAAGAATCAATAAAGGTTCTACCAAGCTATCTGGAAAACAACACAGTGGCCAACCAATTGAAATAGGTAAATCTGTATTTCAATACAAAGAAAAGGAAACTTAGTGTGCAAACTATCATACAATATCCTTAGTTTCACATGCTAGCAAAATAATGCTTAGGATCATCCAACACAGCCTTACATGGAAAAAGAGACTCCAGATGTTCAAACTGGTTTTAGAAAGGCTAAGGAACATGTGACATTATTGCTGATGTATGCTGGATAATTGAGAAAGCCAAAAAATACTAAAAAAAAGTCACTATGTGCTTCAGTGATTATAGAAAGGCCTTCAACTGTGTGGATCATATCAAGCTGTGGAATGTGCTCCAAAAAATGGAATCCCGGAACACCATTGTCCTTATAAAAATGTATATACAAGTCAGGAAGCTGCAATACAGATAGAACACAGTGAAACAGACTGGTTCCAGGTTGGCAAAGGAGTGTGACAAGACTGTATACTTTCCTGTATTTATTCAATCTATATGCTGAATATATATTAAGGGAAGCTGGATTGGAAGAAGATGAGCATGGTTTTAAAACTGAAGAATAAATAACCTGCTCTGTGCTGATGACGCCACCCTGATAACCAAAATGCAAGGCATCTGCAAACTCTAGTAATAAAAGTCAAGGACCACAGTGAAAAAATGGGACTAAAATTACACATAAAGAAGACCAGACTAATGACAACAGGTAGAACAACAGTCTTAGAACTGACAATGAAGATATCAAAATGGTGGATAGTTTCTTTTAGGATCAACCTTCTGAGGCCGCATTCAAGAATTTGGTTGGCTTACATTTTTGTTTTAAAATAATATAGGTGCAATATTAATTATTCCCTACATACTATCCTTAAGGATTTCGTAACAGAAATCGATTTCTTAATTCAGAAAATTTGTCCTAAATTCTAATCTAATCTGGATTGCATTACAGAGAAAAGTGTCTAGATCACTGTTTTTCAACCTTGGCAACTTTAAGATGTGTGGACTTCAACTCCCAGAATTCCCCAGCCAACATAGTCTAGCTAATCACACTGCACCTTCAATTTCAGAGTTTAATTTAGCTACACATATCAGTTATTCACTCAGAAGCTGAGGTATTCACTCAGAATACCTTTGCTACAATAATCTTTAGAAAGAGATAACAGCCTTTGCAGAAAGGATGGAGAGCCACTGGCTATCCAGATTTGATTCCCAACATCCTCACTGCAGGTTATGTTAGGCATGGCTCCCGGAGTTACAGTGCAGGAGCATTTCTACCTTCTGCCATATACAAGAATAAACCCGCCCAAGGCAAGAGTTTCAAAACCAGGCATCAGGTACCACTTATTAAAATCCAATTATGTTCTCTATAAACATTTCAATTACTAATCAATATCTTTGATCACCTTCAAGCATTTCATTTGTGACATAGGAATAAACATCAAATGTGAACCACTCAACTATCATAATCTCAGACTGGAGAGTTGGAATTTCTATCCTGGGCAAGAGCCTGAACAATAAATAAAAAGATTCTTGGATATACTAGGATTACTGCAATACTAGGTTCAGATTTCACCTCTACAGAACATGTTGGCAATACTGGTGTTTCTGAAAGCCACCCATTAATAATGAAATCTGGCAGTTCTAGCAAACCATATTCCCAACTGGGAACAGTTCCCGCCACCTTAAGCTACAGTTACTTTTTCTCCCCCCATTGCCCTTCATCAGGCAAATGAGAAATGATTTCTCCTTTTCAACATGCCAAATTATATTTTGACTTAACTCTGGACTGCAAATGTGAAATCAAAGAACAAGTAAAACCACAAGCTACATGTCATATTGGAACAATAAACATGCCAATGATTCCCTTTCTAGCAAGATACTTCAGCCAACTGTATGAGGACTCCACGTCATGAGCAGAATTACTTAGAACCTTGGGCTCCCCTACCGCTTCTTCCCCATTTCTTGACCATAGCGAAACAATTAAAGGAAGATACCTAGATTTGTCAGGCTGTGGCTTTTGGCAGCGCAGGAATTACTCTCTGACCGTCGCGAAGTACCCTGTAAAGCAAGACCAACAAGCCCCACTTACACTCACAGAAGATCAAAACTGCGCTCAGTGGACTTTAACCATGACAGCAAGAATGTAAATGGGACAATAAAATTACGTCAGCGGCCAGTATAGGGTGGGAAATACACAAGGGTAAAACAGCACTTTTTGAAATGCAACCTAGATGCAATGAATTATCCCTCGAAGAGTGCGAGATGGCATTGGAACTATGCCCCTGCCAAGGCTTCACAGCAACGCGACGAATCCGTCTTTGGCGGAGAAGCAAAATGCCGGAGGTGAAGGCAATTTATTCCTGCCGGTCTCGAACAGGCCCGAGCGAGAGAAGGAGAAAGTGCAGGCATCCACCGGGTGAGTCACTCTTTTCTGGAAATAAAACGGGGACGAATTCGCCGCCCCGAGTCCCTCTCCTTCCTCGCGCTGAAGAAAGGTCAAGGGGCCACTATTGCTCCCCGCTTTCCCCAAACACTTGGGCAAAATGATCCACCGGCGCGCAAAACGGCGCCCCGCCCGCCCAAAACCTTCTGGCTCTCCTGGCTCTCCCGTCAGCCCCCCGGCCTCATCCGGACTCCAAAGCAGAAAGAGCCTCTTCACCTGCGCCAGCCCAGGCGGCAACTTTTCCCGGCCTCGCCTCAGGCAGACAGCCGCGGCGAAAGCTCTGCCCCTGAAATTACTCTTAGCCTCGCCCCCGCCAGCTGGATCCCGGGTGGGCGTCGGGAGAGAAGCCGCCGGTTGTCGGGAACGCTCTGAAGCGGCGAGGCTGGGGGAGGAAGCCAGCGTCGCGGCAGCTTATTCAGAGCCCGACCTGGTAGACCGCCTCTCAGGAGGCGATCCCGCTGGCTTCTCAAAGTCTCTCCACCTCTCAGATGGGACTTTGGAGAAACTTGCCAAAGCAGGACCGAGTTGTGGTTTGAAGTCAGTATGCTTTTCATCCCGGCCCCACCCCCCTCGGTAAATGGATCGGGTGGATTTTATTTTACTTGCCAAGGGGCACTCCCATAAAATAAATCCATCTAAGTCTCAAACTTGTTTCCAGGTTCAGGGTGAGGACAGCCGACTTCAAAACAATTAACACAATCAGGCCTATGGTGGAAAATCGTTTCTGCGTGGGCAGTGGGGGAAGGGGGTGACAAGTCATGGATGTAAACTTTGAGAATAAAATCTAAACACAAAAAACAGCCCTGTAACCCTTCAAGATGCTTTGCGGTTCTTTCTGTTAATGTGCAAACTTTCAAATTACAGCTTGTGGAACCTGTTAGTTAACAATTTCCCAGAACCTGAAATCAAGAAGCAAAACTCTAGTGATAGAAAATTGGCAGCATTTCTGTGATTTTTTTTCTTTTAATTTCTCATGGAGCCCATCAAATTCTCATGGAACCCTGGGGACATTCCAGAACACAATGTGAAGAACCCTTATCTAAAACAAAAGACAAGTTCCTGCTGTATAACAAGACTGAATTTATGCAATTTACATCTCTTGAATACAAAATTTCTGCTTCATCTGCTGCTTTAAAAAAATTAAAATCTGTAGTTTTCAATTCTTTTAGACTTAACTGTGAATGTTCCTTAAGTGATCAGTTTTCCTCATATTTTTTCATGTATGGTTAACTCTTTACTCCTAAGCAAATATACCTGGGAGACAGCCATAGGAATAAGGTGGTAGAACAAAAGAGCGGTGTTCTTTAGTTTTGCCCAGTTTCCAAATTGGGGGTACAGTAGACTAGCAGAACAACCCAGTAAAAGAATGGCAACCTACCAGCACATGAGACAGACAGTGTGACAATTATCCTGCCATGTGGGGCTTAAGAGAGAGAACAGGATTGTTGTAAATCAGTGCTTCCCAAACCTGGGTAAATACCCAAAATTGGGTAAAAGTGGTTTTTCTTTGGATAATGACACACAAACCCATTACCGGATGGGACATTTAAATTGACTTAAAGTGTTTTACCTACATTGGGTAAAAGGGACTTTCTGATAAGCAGTTTTGGGTAATGAAGGAAAAAGTTTGGGAAGCACTGCTCTAAACCAGGGTTCCTCAACCTTGGCAACCTTGGTTCCTCAAGCTCTGCTGGCTGGGGAATTCTGGGAGTTGAAGTCCGCACAGCTTAGAGTTGACAGGGTTGAGGAACTCTGCTCTAAACGGTGAAAAACTTCTCAAATTTCATCAGAAATTTATTCACCCAACAATGCAAGACAATACTCTTTCACATCACACTTAGTCTGGGTTAATACGGTTTGCTTAGTTCTAGCTTAGCATCGCAGCCACTGTGGCTTGTAGGTTCGTGACATGTCTCTTGTTTATCCAGTGAGTAGTTGATTGTTCTTCAGGGGCCTGAACCACCTGCTTCTGATAGTCATTCCTGAGCACTGAACTTGCTCTTTTGAATCGTTCCTTCCATGTAAAGAACCACATAACCCTTGTAGTTGCCTTGCACCAATAGGCGTGCAAAGGTGTTATTTGGCCCATGCTCTTGCCCAAGCCAGCACAGATCCTAGAGATCCCCAACTCCCCCAAGCCGCCACTCCATGCAAAAAGGAAATCAACAGCTTTACTAGTTTTGCTACTACCCCTCCATTGCCCATTCTCATAAACATATTATGCATTTGATTGTTTCCTGAGAAAAATCTGAATATTATAACAGGATAAAGCTGTCTGGCTACCAAGTTATTTCTCCTGTAGTAATAACTATTGAGAGCTGTGAATTTGGTATATTATGTCATCAATTTTTCCAAAGTCTCGTAACGATAGCATCACCTGAAGTTGGGGAAAGGGGGCAGAAGTTCTCAGCATTATCTATAGGAACAGACCACTGCAGAGGGTCACTTATTTATCTGATGACTGCTGTGCTAGTTAGACACAGTCAACTTGCATCTAATACATTTTTATGTCATTTGTAAAAGTATAACTTATGCATTGAATTTTTATCAGAAATGAGACTGAAGGCATCAAACATGACTGACAAGAACATATGGACAATGATACACTATGTTGCTATTAAAATTATTAATAGGATTTTAAAAAAATACCAGTGGGTGTGATGCACCTGCAACTAAGATGTGACTAACAGACAACCAGAAGGCTGGCCATTTCAACAGCAAACGTTCAGGTGTCACGTTCAGTGCTGGCATTTCCTCTTACAGAAAGGGTAGACAATATTTTTGACCCAAATACTTGTATGAAATTAAGATCAAGCCAGCCACTTGGACAAATGAAGCAGTCATCTGCATATCTGAGATTGTTAATGTTTCTTCCAGTGATTTTAATCCCAGCCTTGGATTCCTCAAGCCCAGCACATTGCATACAAGTTGAATAGATAGGGTGAGAGTATACAACCCTGCCGTACTCCTTTCCCAATCTTAAACCAGTCTGTTGTTCCGTGGTCTGTTCTTACCGTTGCTACTTGGTCGTTATACAGATTCCTCAGGAGGCAGACAAGATGACTTGGTATCCCCATACCACTAAGAACTTGCCACAATTTGTTATGGTCCACACAGTCAAAGGCTTTAGAATAGTCAATAAAACAGAAATAGATGTTTTTCTGAAACTCCCTGGCTTTTTCCATTATCCAGCGGATATCGGCAATTTGGTCCCTAGTTCCTCTGCCTTTTCTAAACCCAGCTTGTAAATCAGGCAATTCTTGCTCCATGAATTGCTGAAGTCTACCTTGCAGGATCTTGAGCATTACCTTACTGGCATGTGAAATGAGTGCCACTGTTCGATAGTTTGAACATTCTTTAGTGTTTCCCTTTTTTGGTATCAGGATATAAGCTGATTTTTTCCAATCTGATGGCCATTCTTGTGTTTTCCAAATTTGCTGGCATATGGCAGCATCATCTTGCAAGATTTTGAACAGTCCAGCTGAGATACCATCGTCGCCTGCTGCCTTGTTCTTAGCAATGCTTCTTAAGGACCATTCAACCTCACTCTTCAGGATGTCTGGCTCTAGCTCACTGACCACACTGTCAAAGCTATCCCCGATATTGTTATCCTTCCTATACAGGTCTTCTGTATATTCTTGCCACCTTTTCTTGATCTCTTCTTCTTCTGTCAGGTCCTTGCCATCTTTGTTTTTGATCATACCCATTTTGGCCTGGAATTTACTTCCGAAGTTTCTAATTTTCTGGAAGAGGTCCCTTGTCCTTCCTATTCTATTATCTTCTTCCACTCCCATGCATTGCTTGTTTAAAAATAATTCCTTATCTCTTCTGGCTAACCTCTGGAATTTTGCATTTAATTGGGCATATCTCCCCCTATTACTGTTGCCTTTTGCTTTCCTTCTTTCTTGGGCTACTTCTAGTGTCTCAGCAGACAGCCACTTTGCCTTCTTGGTTTTCTCTTTCTTTGGGATGTATTTTGTTGCCGCCTCCTGAACAATGTTGCGAACTTCTGTCCAGAGTTCTTCTGGGACCCTATCTACTAAGTCCAGTCCCTTAAATCTATTCTTCACCTCCACTGCATATTCCTTAGGAATATTAGTGAGCTCATATCTAGCTGATCTGTGGGTCTTCCCTAATCTCTTTAGTCTGATCCTAAATTATGCACTAAGAAGTTCGTGATCTGAACTACAGTCAGCTCCAGGTCTTGTTTTTACCGACTGTATAGATGTCCACCACCTTTGCCTGCAAAGGATGTAGTCAATCTGATTTCGGTGTTGTCCATCTGGTGAAGTCCATGTATAAAGCCATCTCTTAGGTTCTTGGAAGAGAGTGTTTGTTATGCAGAGTGAGTTGTCTTGGCAAAATTCTATCAGCCTATGTCCTGCTTTGTTTTGTTCTCCAAGGCCATGCTTACCTGTAATTCCAGGTGTCATTTGACTGCCCACCTTAGCATTCCAGTCTCCCGTGATGAAAATAACGTCTCTTTTAGGCGTGTTGTCCAGTAGGTGCTGCAGATCCTCATAGAACCGCTCTACTTCAGCTTCTTCAGCATCGGTGGTTGGGGCGTATATTTGGATCACTGTGATGTTAGATGGCTTGCCCTGAATTTGAATTGAGATCATTCTATCGTTTTTTGGATTGTATCCGAGCACTGCTTTAGCCACTTGACTATTAATTATGAAGGCTACTCCATTTCTTCTGTGGTCCTCTTGTCCACAGTAGTAGATCTGGTGGTCATTTGATGTGAAGTGGCCCATTCCAGTCCATTTCAGTTCACTGATGCCCAAAATGTCTATCTTTAATCTTGACATCTCACCAATAACCACATCCATTGCCCTGGCTCATAGATCTTACATTCCAGGTTCCAATGGTGTGTTGATCCTTAGAACATCGGATTCACCATTCACCACCAGCACCGTCGGCCGCTAGCCGTCGTTTCGGCTTTGAGCTAGCTGCGTCATCACGTCTGGGGCTAGTTGAGCTCATCCTCTGTTCCTCCCCAGTAGCATTTTGACCATCTTACGACTTGGGGGTCTCATCTTCCGATGGTATACCGACATACCTCTGGTTGTACTGATCCATTTAGTTTTCATGGCAAGAATACTGGGGTGGGTTGCCGTTACCTTCCCCAGGGATCGCATTTAGTCTGACCTCTCTGTCATGACCTTCCCATCTTGGGTGGCCCTTCACAGTTTAGCTCATGGCATCACTGAGGTGCTCAAGCTCCAGCACGACAACAAGGTAACGATTCTTTGCTGAAGTTATAAAACAATACTCTGTCCTTATTTCAGGCATTAATTCCCAATATCAGAGTCTTAACCCCATGTAGATTGACTTCCACCCCAAAATATCTACCATGCTCATCAGTCAATATAAGCGCTAGTTGTAGTTGGTGGTTTATATACAAAACAACTCCATTTCTTTAATTCCTGCTGAAATAAATTCTTCACCCAATTTTTTATATGTCAAATATTTCATGTCCTCTTTTCTAATATGTGTTTCTTGTAGGTAAATTATGTCTTGATTTAATTTTTTTCAAATAATGATTTTTTTTCTCTTTTGAGCAGCATTTGCCCCATTTATATTCCACGTTAAGCACTTATATTCGATCATCAAAGCATAAATTTAGAAAAATCAATACTTGTGCCTAATTCAGTAACATCCATTTCATCTTCTTGTTGCACCTGTCAAGGTTTTTGTGTAGTATCATCTATCCCCTCCAACTCTTTTTAATTTTTTTTAGAAATTCTCTCTTCTTCTGAATAGAATTCAGCCAAAACCTCTGCTGTTTAAAAGTAGAAATCACTCCTTCCAATCTGTCCCATTGAAATGGATTTTTTTTCTGTTTAAGCTTGTCAGTCAGAAAGAAGTACTCTTTTCTGTTATGCAGTATTCTAACAGGAATTTTTAAAGTGCAATTACATTTATGTTATCAATCTTAAATTTTGTATTAAAACGCTGCTGCAGAACTTCATCTCTTGTCTTTTTCCTGACGAAATGCACCAGGACATCCCTTGGGACATTACATCCCATCACATCCCTTATTCTCGCAAATCTTGTATTTATTCTATAAACTTTATCAATTACTGCCCCGGTATCCTCTTCATCCCATCCCATTCCACCTCAAAAGATTAGATAAAATTTTACCCTTTTTCTAGTGTCTTCACCAGAATCCTCTGGAATCACTCTGGATCTCAAGCAAAGTTCCTTCTCTCTCAACTTTAATAATGCCAGATTATCTAAATCTCTTTCCATCTCTCTATTTATATCTTCTGTCTTACTTTCCAAAATTTCCACTTCGTCATTAATTTGTTTTACATCTCCAGTCACTTGTTTGTGTGTTCCATCTTCTTAATTTCTTCTTTCATCTCCTCTTTCATCTTTACAAGTCTTTCATCCAGTCTCTCTTCAAAAGCTGTCAATTTAGTATTAAGTGATTCACACAACATTTTGCCTAATTCCTCAAACATTTTCTGAAGCAACTCTGGGGTAATTCAGCTTTCTGCAGGTTGTTCTAATGATCCTTTCCTCCCTTCTCCTGTTTTTGCTGCTTTTCTAGTAGTTGCCATTCTAATACTGCAATCCAAAAGTGAAAGTGTCTCAGTTACAAGAGGGGAAGTAAAAGGCAGGCTTCCCCCCCATTTTTTTTTTTTTTGGTCTTTCTGTGTCCTTAATAATTTTGTCCCAAATGGCACTCCATAGTTACAGCTACCATCACAATCTGTCTCATATTACCTTTATCTTTATTTTGTAAAATCCACCAATTGTCTATGCACTTTTTAAAGCTTGTTTTTATTTTCTCATTTTTCAGTTTTTATTGCATTAAATTTTGTAGGTTGCTAATATCTTTTCAAAATTGATCTATTTTATTTTCTAATCTAATTTTCCACTTTGGCATCTAATCGTTGGTTATTACTTTTTGTTATTGTTATTACTTTTGTGAGGCTGTACATGAGCTGATCAGTCATTTTGATCATCTTTATCATAAATGATTGCACAACCCTATTTGCACCATGCAAAATTTTATTTAAATGTTTCCTTTGAATGGATTTCCATTGTAATCTTTGTCTTACAGTTTCCTTCGTGCATTCCAATGTTGTTGATATTATGGATATTCAGACAATTGTAGTTCTGTTTTATTATTCTGAATTTCAAAATTTTCATTGGCTCCATCCAAGTGGATGTTTACATTAACTTGTTCTTCTCCTGCTTTTGTAGCACATCTTTCTTTTTCAGTTTCAAATATTTTCTATTCATTATTTATTTGTTTGTTGTTCCAAGTCTTTAAATTAGGTTCCATAAAGACCCTTTTTCTGAGTGTAAAATATTTTTGATAACAAATTGTTGTTCAGTGATATTTGATTCCAGAATTTTATTTTCCAAATTTCATATGTTGGTTTCTAGAAACCACAAGTCACTGAGTGAGACTCATAATATACAAAATTACAAAGTAGCCACATTAAAAACTTAGGCAGTAGAAATAACTTCTCTCATTCTCTAAAGGAATAATGGAATAACCAAGACAAAACTGGGTTACAGTAAAAATAACTTATAACTAAACTCTATAAAATGTACTCACAATAATTAATTAAGTAATTAACTCATTCATTAAAATTAAACAATGTATAACATACAAAGAACTCTTTCACCAAGGCATATCCAGAAGCTGCAAATATGCAATCAAAGGAGCACTCCTATTCCTCACAGTCAAACCAGAAGCTTTTAAGCCCAGATTTAAAAGCTAATGAGTCATCCATCATCTGAAGATTTCCCCCTATGTTTCCAGTTAGCTCATCTTCTGAAGGAGGTTTCAAATGCTCCACTTCTTCAAAGCCTCCTCCATGGGGAGACTGACTAGTGTGCACTCATTCTGGGATTATGGTGAGATCAATGGGGGTTCCTCTCCCTTTCCCTCTGGTGGCTGCTGAGATTCCACTTCTGACATCACATCACATTATATTGGCCTGCAGACTCACAAATCAGGATCCACTCTAAACTATAGGTAGTAAAACTACAAATTATTATACTATTATATTGTTATACTATTAACACAAAAACTACCTAACAAATGTAATTGGGCTCTGACTGCCAACTACAGGCCAAAAGCCTTAAATGTGGAAAGTGACTGCAACTCATTTATTGAAAGTGTAGTAGCATACACCACAGGCTCAAAGTAAATGGCATTATAAAAAGGTAGTCTCCCTTAAGGTGAGCTTGACACTTGTCGCTACATATACATGTCCATATTATTCTGTTGGCAACAATATGGAACTGGTTTGTTATTGACTTCTTCCACAATGGCTAGTGCCAACTAGGTTTGGCCTGCTAAACTTTTTTGAAATTAGTGCAAGTCAGTAAGGTGCATTATGGATTTATCCAATTCTGATTCTAGGATTTTCTTTCATATGGGAACTAAGAACCTAAATTTTTGGGATGTTGCTAATGAAAATGCTGGGGTCTTGCTTTGTTTCTTTTTTAGTCTTTGAACTGCTATCTATCTTATATGTATTATCTACCATCATCTCCTCTTTGTCTTTCCTTTTTAACTTACAGATATAATTGATGTTCTAATTATAACGTTACTAGATAAATTTAGGGTTAAATATTTTCAAGTAGAAAGAATTGCTGTAAAAACTTGGCAGATGAGATACTTATTTTGTAATCAGGATGGAAATACGGTAAATATGGACTCTAGAGGATATGTGATCACACAATATTTGCATAGTTTCTTGTTAGCTCCAGTAAAAACAACAAAAAAAGGAAAGATTCAGGAATCATCTGCCAATGATTGTTTGCATATGCTCAGATCTTATTCATACTTGATGACTTTCTGGATACAATGAAATACATATTAGGAAATATTCTTATTTAATCTTTTCCTGCAGGTTACCTCATGCTTTTTTTAATGGACTTCACAGGCTACTTTGAAACTTGAACAAACACTTCACTCTTCTATATTATGTTTCTCTTCAGTGTATGCATAGCAAGCTCATGTCTCCTTGCAACACTTGATACTAATAGCCAGTTCCAATGCAGTACATGCATACACATAAATTCTCACATCACAGTCTTGTTCACATTCAGTAGGCTGTGTAAGCATGGATGCCTATTTATAATGGCAATTTCTGAATCCTGAACATGAAGTAGCTCTAAACAGAATACATTTCTTTGAAAAAAAAATAGTTATGTGACTGAAACATGTGTTTTATTATGTACATTACATGTACTTTGTTGCACTTTTTGGCTCTTTGATATCACAGAATGCCTGGCTGAAACACCGTACAGTGAAAGTTGGCCAGCTCTGACCCACATTTCCTTTTCTGTTGCTATTGTCTCCCCCTTCCCCATCTTTAGGAATGAGCTGAAACCACAAATGGATAGGGGATTGATGTGAAATTCCAGAAATAGCTCAATCTAATCCAACTTGTTCTAGAAGCAATCCAGTGTGACAATTCTTGGATTCAGAGCCAAGATATGGAAAACCAGAGCCCCATGGGGAAAACATCAATGACTGTACAATTTTATTTCTCACCAAACTTTGATTAAATTTTCAGGCAAGGGACTGAATCATACTAAACTTCACAGAAATTAAGCAAGGATTTTCCATCTCAGATTGTATATTGTTTGGGAGCAGAAGGTGATGAAATCTGCTTAACCAATATTTATTCTCTCCATAGAGAGAATAAACTCCATTTTTTTAAATGCAGTTGGAGGGCTTCAGGCTGTTATGGTTCCAGAGATTCCAGTGGCTGTTTCTTTGCTTATGCTACCTGAGACTTCTCTGCATCCTTAGGAGTGCTTGATTACATTGTTAGTTGAATCACTGTGAATTTTGACAATACATGAAAGAGCTGCCTTGGTGTTGAATAAAAGCTCTGAGAAGGAAGAAGTTTTAATAAAAGGTTCTTTTGCAGTGTTTTGCTTTTCCATGAATAATAACTTGGCCTCTTCCTCATGGCCTGGTTTAAAGTCCTAACCACCAGTCCATGAGTTGGCAGAAAACTCTTCTGGCATAGCATCTGCTTCCCCTATTTCCCATAGGATGGTGCTATCCTTATTTACAGTGTATAGAATTAATTAAAGATAGAATTAATGGATTTCCACAGCCTTTTTTTACCTGCTCCCACCAAATATCACATAGGAAAACAGCCCTCAATTACTCTCCTTAAGGTGGGATGGAGCTCAAGGAAGAGGTAAGTTTCAGCAGATGGCTAGACTAGTTGGTTTAGCTATTTGTCAAAACTTGTGCCAGTCTAGCCCAAGGGTGTGTGTGGAGGCCTTCAGACAGAGGTTTAGATAATGGGAAATAACCCTATTCCAGAGTAATGCTAAACTTTCCTTTGAATGAACCCATGAAAAACACTCATACCAGACCAGAGGTGATTTTTTTTTTGCACTGTCCTAGAAAAGTTTTGCCAGATCAAAAGCAATCCAAGATAAAAGAGAGAGCTTGCATGTATGGAAGATTGAGCTGTGAAGCAGCATACAGACAGCCAATGCTCTCTTTTTCCCACTGCATCATGCCCCTCCCATTGCTACTGCTGATCACCTGGTCTTCAGGCTGATCTGAATCTCCATGCCCAAGATTGGCTTAAAGCCCTGGCAAGGATAGGGAAGAGCCTGGGTGTCATGAGTGCCATTGAGCTGAAGACATCAGTGCAATGGCACACATGACAATAACGAGGAAACAGGGGAAGGGACTCAAGATAAGCAGCCATCAACTCACAAAGACGAAAGGAGAAGATACAATGGCTAAGCGGATCGCGAGGCACACCCAAGCTGTTAGCGCTAGCGCAACGGAGATCGCCCAGCTGACAGCAATCACCAGATGAATAGGGAAACCGATGATGGGCGATCCCGGAGCGCCAGCGGGGCCTCGCAACCCCTCACCTACCGGCAAGACAGCATGTGGGACAAAGGGGGGGTGACGTAACCTCGAGTGAGGGGGCGCTGACCGGCGCAGGGTATATAAACCCCGCACCGGCGCGCTCCTGTCACTCTCAGCTTTTTTCTACAACTGTAACTACGCTATGAATAAACCAGAGCCTGCTTCATCTGAACCAGTGTCTGTGTGTTACTCGGCGGTAGGCAGTGCATGACATAAAGCTGAGAGTCACAAACTCAGCCTCGCCGAGCCCCACCGGACGACAACGAGCCGCGGGAGGACTAGACGGCGAGAAGACCAGGAACGATGAGGCCGGCGCGACGCGGACAAGGGGGGAGAGCCGCACGGCAAGAAGCAGAGGAGGACCGATCGAGGCCAGAGGCACCGCGGACTCCCGGAGCCATGGACGCCCACCCGGCCCAACCCGAGCCTCAGCTCCAACCCCAAGGGGAGATGGCGACGGAGGCAACCCGGCCACGGGAGGGAGCAACATACCTCCCGAGACCAGCGGAGAACCCCGCGCCCCACATCGCACCCCAGCCACGGGCGTGGAGCGGCAGCCCAACGGTGGTAAGCACGGGGGAGGACGAAGAAGCAACCCAGCCGATGGCGGAGGAAGCGGGCCAACGGACGGGAGTGCCTGAACCCCACCGGCGACCCACCCCCGCCGACACACCGATGGAACTGGCCCCAGCGGCGGCGCGGATCGCGGACGGGGACGCACAAGCTAGACTCGCGGCCATGGAGACCCAACTGAAGGAACTCCGGACCATGCTTCAATCGTTGATGTCCCCCGCGCCGCCCAACGACGTCCCCGCACAGGTCCACACCCCGAGCGAGGCGCCGAACTCCCACGGGCCAGATGATGGTCAACAAACGGCCCAGGCAGACGACGCCACAGGCCGGGAAGTGAGAGGAGGGGGCTCACAAAACGCCCGGGCCCCAAAGGACTTCCCCATCTTCTTTGATGGGAACCCCGCGAAACTGTCGTTCTTCATTACGAACGCCAGGGAGTTCATGGGGAGGCACGGACGCTCCTATGACTCCGAAGCGGACAAGATCGCAGCCGTGGCGATCAAACTACAAGACCGGGCGGCGGACTGGTATGTCCAACTGTACGAGTCCAGCTCCCCCGCCCTCGCCAACTTCCACGCCTTCATCAACGAGATGAAGAGCTACTTTGAGGACCCACTAGCCAAAGTGAGGGCGAAAAGCGCACTCCAAAGACTCAAACAGGGCGCACGCACTGTCCCGGACTACGCCCTCGAGTTCAAAGCCCTCGCAGGGAAGATCAACGACTGGTCCGAGACCACCCTGCTGGAAATGTTCAAAAGGGGGCTCAACCGCGACGTACTCCAATGGGCCCTCTACCGCGACAACCCAGAGACTCTATACGGTTGGATCCACCTCGCGGGGAAAGCAGAACACGCGCACCGCACCTTCCTCATGGCAACGACGGAAGACACGACCAACACCGGCCAAAAGGTACCCGCGCCACACGTGGGGACGGCCGGTCCCACATACCCAAGGAAGAAATTTAATCGCGGGCCCTGCGGGAGGTGTGGAAAACTAGGGCACAAGACGGCAGATTGCTTCGCCAACCGACCGCCGGCTAGTGTGCCTAAACCCGCCCCGAAAACTAGCCTCAAACCACCTAACCCGCCACCGCCCCCTCACCGCCGAATGACCGGAGCCACAGCGACACCAGAGGACGGCTGGGACGCCTACTGGGGGGGAGAGGACGCCGTAGACCCAGACCAGCCGGCGGGAAACACTCCCCGCCTGCCCTGAAACGCGTTGCGAGGCAGGCGGTGGGACAGCAGCGCGGACCACTTCGACGGAACGGCGAAAGCTCCATTATAATGGCGGCAATCAAACTCTCTGCCGGCAACGGAGTCACCACGGCCGCGGCACTAGTGGACTCGGGGTGCTCGAAAAACCTCATCCACCCCGACTTAGTCGCCAAACTCGACCTCCGCTGCTCCCCCCTCCCCACGCCGCTGGCATTCCACCAGCTGGACGGCTCAACAGCGGGAGGGAAACCAGCCACAATGCAGACCGAGCCGGTCACCCTGCAAATGGGCACTCACACCGAACGCACATCGTTCGTAGTTACCCACATCGGACGACCCATTGCAGTCTTGGGAATGCCATGGCTCGCGACAAACAACCCGCGCATCGACTGGGAGACCCGCACCTTCATATTTGGCGACGGCGAGTACCGGGCACCAGTTCCGGCGGGCAGAACCAACCCCACTGTGGGACGAGCAGAGGCGGCTACACAGGACAACGCAGCTATCACAGCAGACCTACCGGAACAATACGCTGACTTCTCCGAGGTCTTCGGAGAGGCGGAAGCTGATCAACTACCCCCCCACCGCAAGACGGACTGTCGGATTGACCTGCTGCCCGACGTCCCCTTACCTAGACCGAAGATCTACTCGATGACCCCGAAGGAGATGGCAACCCTCCGGGAGTGCATCGATAAAAACCTAGAGAGGGGATTCATAGAGCCAGCATGCTCACCGGTCGGAGCCCCCGTCTTATTCCGGGAGAAGAAAGACGGCACCCTACGGCTCTGCACCGACTACCGGGGCCTAAACGCGGCTTCCCTGTCCAACAAATACCCCTTACCCCTAGTAAAAGATATGCTCGCCCACCTGTCCACGGGCAAGGTCTTCTCCAAGCTGGACCTTCGCGAGGCGTACTACCGCATCCGAATCAGGGAGGGGGATGAATGGAAAACTGCGTTCAACTGCCCCCTAGGCGCCTTCCAGTACAAAGTGCTGCCGTTCGGACTCGCGGGGGCCCCGGGGGTGTTTATGCAGCTCATCAATGAGGTCCTGCATGAACACCTGTTCAAAGGGGTCCTCATCTACATAGACGACGTCCTTATCTACACTAAAACGCACGAGGAACATGTGACCCTAGTCAGACAAGTCCTCGATAAGCTCAGAAGGGCGCAGCTCTATGCCAAACCCGCAAAGTGCGAATTCCATAAAGCGCGCCTAGACTACCTGGGGTACCGAATCTCCGGAGATGGCATAGAAATGGACCCCGCAAAAGTCGAGGCGGTGGTGAACTGGGAACACCCCCGCAACAGACGCCAACTCCAGAGCTTCCTCGGCTTCGCGAATTTTTACAGGTCATTCGCCCGGGGGTTCACGGAGATAGCCCTCCCCCTAACAGACCTCCTCAAAACCAAAGGGGTGGGGGACACCCGACGCGCCAAGAACCCAGGCACAGTATTGAATTGGACTCCCGCGTGCCAGACCGCATTCAATAAGTTGAAAGCGCTGTTCACCACAGAGCCAATCCTCGCGCACCCGGACCCAGAACGGCCGTTCGTGGTCCAAGCCGACGCCTCAGACTTCTCCCTGGGGGCCATCCTACTTCAAAAGGACCCCACAGGACTCCTGAAACCATGCGCCTACCTGTCGAGGAAATTCTCCGAGACAGAAAGGCGATGGCACGTCTGGGAGAAGGAAGCCTTCGCGGTAAAATCGGTGCTGGAAACATGGAGACACCTACTCGAAGGAGCCGCCCAACCATTCGAGGTCTGGACTGACCACCGGAACCTCGAGGCCCTCCGAACGCCCAGACGCCTCAGCCCAAAACAGGTCCGATGGGCCCAATTCTTCAGCCGCTTCAACTTCCAGCTGAAGTTCATGCCGGGTAAAAAGAACTTCCTGGCTGACGCCCTTTCCCGACTGCCCCAAGACGAAGAGCCCGCCCCAGACACGATTGGGACGGTCCTATCCGCTTCCCAACTAGGGATGGCTGTGACCACCCGGAGCGGCGCTCGGAGGCAGCACGACTCTACGGCGCAACCGACGGCGGGACAACCAGTGACCAGACGACGCCAACCGCAACTACCAGGGGGGATACGCACGGACCTCGCCGCTGCCCTCAAAACTGACCCCTGGTTCCTGGCAAACCCCGACAAGGTAACGATGGCACAGGACCTGGCATGGGGGGAAGGCAGAATCTATGTCCCGGACTCACAACGCCAAGCGATCTTGCATAGATCCCACGACACCAAGCAAGCGGGACACTTTGGGTTCCTTAAGACCCTGCACCTAACAAGGCGTCAATTCTGGTGGCCCGCGCTAAGACGGGACGTGAAAGCCTACGTAGCGTCCTGCCCAACGTGCGCCAGAGCCAAACGGGCACCAGGCAAGCCCTCGGGACTTTTACAACAGGTGGCAGAACCCTTCCGCCCATGGGAGGAAATCTCCATGGATTTTATAGTGGACCTCCCACCCAGCCAGAAGAAAACGGCCATTTGGGTGGTGAAAGACTATTTTTCGAAACAGGCCCACTTCATCCCCTGCACATCGGTCCCGTCCGCACAACAACTAGCCAAACTCTTCCTCATCCACGTGTACAGGTTACACGGATGTCCCGCACGTGTGGTGACCGACAGGGGCACACAATTCACTTCTAAATTCTGGCGGGCCTTCCTAAAGCTGACGGGGACCCAACAGGCCCAATCCACTGCCTGGCACCCCCAGACGGACGGAGCCACAGAGGTCCTCAATGCCACCCTAGAACAATTCATACGCTCATACACCAACTACCATCAAGACGACTGGGCCGAACTGCTCCCGTTCGCCGAAGTCGCATACAACAACGCCGTTCACACGAGCACGGGGAAAACTCCGTTCGAGGTAGTCTCGGGGCGCGACTTCATCCCCATACCGGAGCTACCACAACCCCCGGGACCCCAGGTGGACGCGAGTGACTGGGGACGGAAGATTGCGGAATCGTGGCCAATAATCACGGCAGCGCTGAAGGAAGCACAGGCGGCCTACAAAGAGCAGGCCGACAAGCACCGGCACCAACAACCGACGTTCCAGGCTGGAGATATGGTCTACCTATCCACCAAATTCCTAAAGTCACCCCAACCCTCGAAAAAACTGGGGCCTAAGTACATCGGGCCGTTCCGAGTCACACAGATAGTGAACCCGGTGGCAATACGCTTGGACCTGCCACACAACCTACGGAGACTCCACCCGGTATTCCACACCAGCCTCCTGAAACCGGCAACTACCTCTCGATGGCACCCAAGCACGCCACTGCCCTCACCAGTGATGATCGACGGCCAACATCACTTTGAAGTAAGGGACATACTCGACTCCCGCAGGCAATGGGGAACTTTACACTATTTGGTCAGGTGGAAACACTCCCCCCACCCAGAATGGGTGGCGGCGCACAACGTTAACGCGCCTGACCTGACCCGGGCTTTTCACCGGGCGTACCCCGACAAGCCTAAGGCGAAACAAGCAAGCCGGCACCTGCATACCCCCTCCCCCGTGGGCCCCCCCGCCTACCGTGCCCCAAGGGAAAGGGCCCCCCCAAGCCCGCGACTTGGGTGGACCTCCCCCCCCCGGGACTCACCCCCCCCGCCCCGGGCCCACGAGGCAGTGACAAGCGGTCGCCAGCACCCTCCCCCCGCCCCGGGCCCACGGGGGAGTGGCAATCAAGTCAACAGTGCATCCTGGGGGCAACGCCCAGGAGCACACATAACAAAGGCGACGCACTTAGAATAAAAATAAAGGCCCTACCTGGAGCTGATAAGCACCCGACCAGCCACGCCTCTCTCCTCGCCGAACTGAGCCAAACAAGCAGGGTGTGGCCGGAGCATGCGCACGCCCAGGGTGTGACCGGGGCATGCGCACTGGGAACACACCCTAGATGGACATGTGGTAGAGGGCGGAACAAAGGGAGGGGCGAAAACACTCCGGCAGGAAATTAAAAAAAAAAAAAAAACCAATTTGACAGCTCTCCTGGAAAAAAAACCGGAAAGCCGGGGGGGGCACTATTCGGACAGGGGGCAGTATGTCACGAGTGCCATTGAGCTGAAGACATCAGCGCAAGGGCACACATGACAATAACGAGGAAACAGGGGAAGGGGCTCAAGATAAGCAGCCATCAACTCACAAAGATGAAAGGAGAAGATACAATGGCTAAGCGGATCGCGAGGCACACCCAAGCTGTTAGCGCTAGTGCAACGGAGATCGCCCAGCTGACAGCAATCACCGGATGAATAGGGAAACCGATGATGGGCGATCCCGGAGTGCCAGGGGGCCTCGCAACCCCTCACCTACCGGCAAGACAGCATGTGGGACAAAGGGGGGGTGACGTAACCTCGAGTGAGGGGGCGCTGACCGGCGCGGGGTATTTAAACCCCGCACCGGCGCGCTCCTGTCACTCTCAGCTTTTTTCTACAACTGTAACTACGCTATGAATAAACCAGAGCCTGCTTCATCTGAACCAGTGTCTGTGTGTTACTCGGCGGTAGGCAGTGCATGACACTGGGGCTTCCGGAAACCCATGTTGAACAATGGAAGCAACCAGATTCTCCCACTGTCTAAACCATAACGGCCCTGAAAGACAGTGCCCAGAGGTTGGGCAGTGAAGCCCATCTGATTGTACCCATGGCAAAACCTTCATAGTTTATGGCCTCTTAAAGAAGAAAAAATCACTTTAAAATGGTTAGGGATAACTTTTAAGCTAACTCAGATAAACTTGAGGATGAGATAAAAATAAAATATTATGCGACCATGGCAAAAAAAAGAAGTTGCTGCAGCACCCTTGTGTCATGGTTAAATTTCAGTAGGGAAAGACACCTTGCTTAGGTAGAATCAGAAATAAATCATCACACCTGTATATTGTAGAGCTATAGATATTCTGACATACCTCACCCTTCAGTAGATTTGCTAGCAGTACTTATTAGATATGCAAACCCCTACTAATTACAAGTTCTTATTTTTCCTAATTCAATTAAAGGAAAGTTTTTAACCACACATTTTTAAAGGCTGGTACTTCCTGGCACCTTAGCTGAACAAGGGAATCAAGCCAATTTCTAGTATCTTGGCATAAATGCCTTTGCAACAAACATTTTGATGTGTTCCGACCCCATGTTCTGATGTTGTGTGGAAAATATAAAGGGGGCTTCTGTGCTATTTAAGTGGATGCATTTATAGTCAGCTGGGGAATTCTGGGAGTTGAAGTCCACACATCTTAAAGTTGCTAAGCTTGAAAAACACTGATTTAGAGCACCTCCATGGAAGGGGTTCATGTTAGTTCACAGCTAATTCCAGACCAGTGCAATGACTTGGCTTTGATTGCTTTTGAAAGCCAACTGTTGTTGGGTTTTGTTTTTTTTTAATTCCATTAGGGTTTAGGTTAGTTGTGCTCCACCATTCCTCAAAGATACAAGCTCATCCAGTGCTTTAACTCAGTGGTGGGGAAGAATCCTTAGTAATCCAATCCAGTGTGTGTGTGTGTGTGTGTGTTTAATCCATAGAAAAAACCACAACATTTCAACTTAATTCAACACATTTTAATACAACATAGCACTACATATAGCCAAATTCTGAAAGCAAAGATTAATGTGGAAATCATTAAAATAAAATAATAAACAGCACTGTTTTCCTTCCTCACCTACAGAGTGATGATCAGTATTTCCAAGTCTCATTCTTAAACAGGTCACTTTCATATAGTCCTTGACTGCATTTGAATCATAAGCAATTTGATAATCTAGGTCACATGAAAATAGTTTTTGTACTAAAGGGACCAAGCAGATCCCTTCATGAACTTAAGTGTATAACTTCAGTAACACATTTTTTAACACATGGAAGAGGGGAAAATGTTGGATGGAACCATGGAGGGGATCAACCTCTCTCCTGATCCCTTGAAAGTATGTTAGACCCATACTTCTAAACTTCTCATAATGTTTCCTTAATTTCTGCATACAGGTAAGTTAAACTGGAAGGATCCAAAATGGAAACCTGAAAGATATCCTATAATTATAGGACTCAATGTCATATTTATCATTGATCTGATTCCAAAATGGAACATCTCCATTTGCAAATGCAAATTGAAGATGTGCATGAGTACATTTCATTTCACTTAATTGCATTTCATTCCAGTTAATTGTAGAAGACACTGGCTGCCTTCTAATCTCGTCACTGAAAAGATGGACAGCTATTCCATGGGTGTCCATGAAGGGAGCATATCATGTGTCATGATATCATCATAGATGTAATTTGCACCACTGACATCATGACATGACTTACACAAAATTGCATCATTTGCTTGGTATCATCACTATTTGAGCTGTTAGGCTTATCTGGAAAAACAGTTATCAAAACCTGGGTTTGACAGATATACCAGCTTAATTTGGAAATAAAATTGGCCACATTGTTGGACTAAACATTGTTTCAGATATAGACTTAAATAGCAAAACTGATGACTAGGCTTAAATTATGTGGCTCAGTCTTCCCATTAAGACATTTCAGCATGAAGAGTACAGCCTAAAAATGTTGTTTAGACTGCATATTTCTTGACTAAATTAAATCTCTAATGTTACAAGTTAGAGCGGGGGTCCCCAAAGTGGTTAGTATCAACCCCCAAGGATCAATGGGATTATGCAATGGGTTGATGTAATAATAGTAGTAGTCGTTATTATTATTATTATTTGCAGTACTATTAAGTAAAGTAGCAATAATTTATTAAATTATTTTCATATAATAAATGTTTCAGGGATCAATGAACAATCTGAAACTTCATGAAGGGCTCGATGAGCTGAAGAGTTTGAGGACCCTTGTTATAGAGCAATATGTTAGTCTTTCAGCAACTCTGTTCTTGCACACTATTTTGATAGCAATTCATAGCTCTGTGAAATGAAGAATTAAGCCTTTATATGTAAGTAGCAGCTAGGATGAATAGTAAAAAATATTGGAATTATATGATATCCCTCATCTTCCAAGTGGAGAGAGAGAAAATAGTGTTAAGAACTTGCATGCAGGTTTATTTTTTAATGCAAGTTAAAGTTATAAACATTCTCACAATTCAGATCAATTTATAATATATGTTCATGATATCACTATATGTATATAGTGTAAACTACCCATTTAATCTCTAGCACTTGAAATGATATTAATGAAAGCTCTTTACTAAGATTACTATTCAGTAATGTTTTTTCAAGCTGTACTTTTGCAAACCCTCTTCTGTAGCAATTTTGCATTATGCAACTCTTAGAAACAGTTTTTTTTTTTTAATTATTTGCTCGATTTATCTGGAAACCATTCTCAGCCATTCGGCTTGCTCAATAGTGTGGTAGAGTTGCCTCTGTTTCCCTAACAATTGCTGAAAATAACCAGATAATCCTGTTCCTGTCAAGTGGAAACATTTCTTGAAACAAATTTAAGGATTAGGGTATAACACTACTGCAAATAGCAATGCTTTAATCTAAAGAATTACAAAACATTAACAGTAAAACTGAAAAAGACCCTCCCTTCTTGCCTTCCAATTTTACCAAAAAGAAATGAGGGAAACAGAAAAATGCAAAAGAAGGATAATGGGGGTGGTGACAGGAACCCAGCAGTGTGACAATCTGAAAAAAAAAGATATTGCCTGGATTTCCAAGAATAAATGAGTCAGGAAATGCTGCCAACAGTAGAGGACAAAGGCTACTGTGAAAGCACCTGATACAAGAATCTCAGACCCCTTAAACCTGCCAGTGGAGGGCATCATCTCCAGTTGGCTTCATCCTCCTTTATCCCCACAGGAGATGTGGGGAGCAGGATGGGGGCTGGCATGCTGTTTTTTATCTGAGCCCATTGGCCAGGCCAAAGTCCTTTCTACCCTCTCTCCCTTGGGTTTCCTGAGCACCTGGGAGCAGCTATGAGGATACTACAGGAGACCGAAGGGACTTTAGGTTCCCCCCACAAAACATCTTCAGAGAGTAATGGCCTAATGATTGCCAGAAAGTCCCCTCAGTCTCCTGTTGTTATTGGCCAGGTACTGAAGAGGAAGCTGGTATGCTGTAAATCAACATTTCTGTGTAATAGTAAGGCTCAGTGAGAGTTGGCTTTGAGCTATGGTCAATGGAACCGATGGCTTTGCTTGAACACTGCTGTTCTTCAAGGAATAGGGTAGAGACCTGCTGGCTTTCAAAAGCTTTCTAGACTTCACCACCACCCCACCAAACCTCTCAGTATTTGTTCTGCCCTGACATCAGAAAGGGCAATTATGAGCATGTAGGTGTCACCTTGTACCCTTAGGCACAAACGGCTACGTGCGCAGTAGCATGGAAAGATATGGTGGGTATAATCCTCCTTTCCACTTTATCCAGATGTGTAAGTACCCCTTTTACACTGTATACATTTTGTAGTAAATTAGTTGATTTAAGAAATACTACAGGTATCAACAATGATAACTAACCAAGTCATCTAATGTGAAGCGATTCAACCTGTATAGCATTAGGCAGGGCTGGCCCAGGTGCTACCTGAGATAAAGACAGGATAGCACTCCCTTCTTATTCTCCCTTATAAAAGGTACATGAGCTGGCAGTAGGATCTTACTTCAAACCTGTCAATTATCTACAGCATCATAAGAGCAGAAGCCTAGTCTGATATAATAGAGTTTCATAATCCTGTATCCACACCAGTTATGTGGCACCATCTGCTGCCTTTCTCCCCTAAATAGTTGGGTGGGAAAGAAGGAGAACATACAATTGGAAAGATAAAGAAAACCTGATCTGTGACTCCTCTTTTAGCAGCAGTGAAACTTTGGATAGTATGCCATATATAGGAAGCAAAACAACTTGTTTGTAATATGTTGGAAAGAAAAACCACATGACTCTTTTTTATGACAGTGAAAAAGGTCATAAGAAAGCATTAAGACATCATAATTTATCACTCAGCCTTTTAAAACATTACAGAAGAAAATCCAGCAGGATGTGATGAAATTGAGGTTTGGCAGGCTACTTCTCATTCTACAGTTGTTTTTAATTTCTGAGAATTATATAAAGTTTTAATTTCCTGGGATTTCTATGAGCGTGCCAGCAAATATCTACTGGACAACCATGCCACAAGATTCAGCAACCAAGAACTGATTGCAGAATAATATAACTGTCATCTTTACTATTTTTTTCTTACTTTAATTTATATCCTACATTCCACTTACCCAAAGGAAGCTGACAAATTTAAACCCATTTAAACTTAATGACACTTTATTTAGTACCATGTAGATTATTTTTAAAAGATCTAAAGGAAAACATCTTGGGGAATTATACAGGTAGTCCTCGTTTAGCAACCACAATTGGGACCAGCAACTTGGTCATTAAGTGAAATGGTTGCTAAGTGAAACTGAGACTGTGCTTATGATCTTACTTCAGCTTTCCTTTGCTTTACAGACCTGCAAAGGTTGCAAATGTGAGGACTGGTCTTAAAGTTCCTTTTTCATCACTGTCGTAACTGCTAACAGTCGCTAAATGAGGCAGTTGCTAAACAAGGACTACCTATAATTTCTTTGCAGCTTCCATACATTCATACAAATCTGAAGAACAGCTCTATTATGCTGTCATTTAGCCCAGAATTTCCTATTTTTCAAAATAACTTTTTAAAAGGCTGAGGAGCAATTCCTTTGCCTTTTCTAAGACCTGAATAAACCTGTTTGCCTAGACCACTGTCCATTTCAAGCAAAGATTGAGGTTAGGTTGTTGTCACACACTCTCCTGTTTATTTAATACTTCTTTTTCTATCAGTTTACTTAGAACAGAAATTATATTTATGGGCCTGCAGTTCTTGAATTGTCCTCAAGTTTTTTTGGGGGGGAATTATATTATTTGCTGTCTCCTAAGGATCCAGTGAAGAGTCTGGTTTAATGGACAAGCTCAATAATTGGGGGGTTGGCAGAGAAATGAAATTTCATTGAACCTGGCATGCGACGCCCAATTAACATGCAAGGTGGTAAGCTCTTCTAATAGCTTTATTCTGCAGATTAAAGGGTACTTGGAAATTAGCTTTCAAAGCAAGTGCAAAAGATCATTCTAAGGCATCAGGTTTTAAACAGCTATAATCAGAAAATCATTACATCTTGAGCAAATACAATTTCATTGTAAACATACAGGTAATCCTTGCTTAATGACTGCAGTTGGGACTGGAATTTTGTTCACTAAGTGGTGCAGTTGTTAACAGAGGCATCACATGACAGGACCTCATTTTATGACCATGTTTACCATGGTTGTTAAGTGAATCACATGGTTGTTAAGCAAATCAATGGTTCCCTATTGATTGGCTTGTCAGAAGCCGGCTGGGAAGGTCGCTAATCACAATCACATGACCGCGGGATGCTGCAACTGGTCGTAAATGTGAGCCAGTTGCCAAGTGCCCAAA
Source organism: Candoia aspera (assembly GCF_035149785.1). Taxonomy (NCBI): domain Eukaryota; kingdom Metazoa; phylum Chordata; class Lepidosauria; order Squamata; family Candoiidae; genus Candoia; species Candoia aspera. The sequence goes on from NC_086157.1 coordinate 35,559,491, forward strand.
TCGCAATCACGTAACCATGGGGTAGGGCGACAGTTGTAACTTTGAGGATGGGTCATAAGTAACCTTTTTTAGCCCCATTATATCTCCTAACTGTTGTTAAATGAAAGGTTGTTAAGCAAGGATTACCTGTAGCTAAAACACTCCCAAGAAGGTGGGTACAGGTATTCCTTCCTTAACAACCACAATTGGGACTGGAATTTAGGTCACTAAGCGATGTGGTCATTAAGTGAAATGTCACATAACCACTTCCCTTAGGGGCTGCAATACTGTCTCTCCCCATTATGGTTGTTAACAGAGAATCGCAGTTAAGTGAGCATTCACCCCAATCCAAGCCATTCCGGGCTTGGTCCCTCCCAGCCCCAAGCCAACTCCCCCCACCTGCCTATCTCCCCCCCATCTGTGCCCTTTTGGCTGTCCTGCACCTCAGCAAGCATTCGCACCCCAGTGGTCATTTGCTCCCCAACTGCCTTCTCTCCCGGTTTCCTGCACCAACCTTTCTCCTTTTACACCTAGCTGCTGCGGCCAAAGCCAAAGCACCTGGCTCCCTCTGCTGTCTTCCTTTTCAGGCCAAGCTTCTCCAGTGAACACGTCCCCTTACGTAAGAGGGATACTTCTACAAGGCAAGTTCCTTCTGTCCAGAGTGAATCATCTCCATCTATAACGTAACAATTATGTTAATAACGTGCAACTTCTTGTCCAAACAATTTTAATCATAACTTTTGGACATTGGGCCAATTCCAAAAGGACATGCAATCCTAGAATGGGACCTGTATACAGAGGGCAAACTGCAGGAAAACAGTGTAAAAATACTGTTCAAATTGCAAAGCTGGAAATGTGCAGCACTCCGATCTATGCCCTTTGCTACATCAAAGCCTTGTGTTAATTATAACCACAAGGTGGGTTGTGGCAAATATTCTCCACAAGTGGGAACAAAAGAACCTCACACTCAGCCCTCAAGTCACTTTCCTCTCACTGTCCTTTATATATTTGATTGATTGATTGATTATGTGCCACCAAGTCAGCATCAACTCTTAGTGACCACATAGATACATTTTCTCCAGGAGGATCTGTCTCCAAATTATAGATATTATAGTTAAACATTAATTGGTTGAAATGAGTTGATGTTCCATTAGCAGAAGATCTCCCCCAAGAGAAAGACCACATCAATGAAATGTGACTGGGAGGAAAGTGACTTGGGGGCTGAGTGAGGGTCTTCTGTTCTCAACTCCTTAAACATTTCAGTTATTATTCTTGTTCACCTGGTAATATTAAACGCAGCTGGTGAAAGGAGATAAATTGCTTCATAACGTACTTCAGGAAGGAGGAAAATATTTGCCATAGCGCACCTTGTGGTTATAATTAACACAAGGCTTTGATGCAGCAAAGGGCATAGATCAATTCCTTTGTGGAATTGGCCCAATGTCCAAAAGTTATGATTAAAATTGTTTGGACAACAAGTTCTATGTTAAGAGAACATAGAACAACATAGTTGTTGTGTTATAGATGGAGAAGATTCACTCTGGACAGAAGGAAATTGCCTTGTAGAAGTAGCCCTCTTACATAAAGGGACAAGACCAAGAAAGCCTCCAACTTTCAGGATCAACCATCCCCAGATCACTAACCTTCAGGGGCTGCTTTGTTTCTTCAGGCATCCAAGGAGACATTCCATCCCTATCATGCTAGAGCAGGATTTCTCAACCTTGGCAACTTTAAGATGTGTGGACTTCAGCTCTCAGAATTCCCCAGCCAGTATGGCTGGCTGGGGAATTCTGGGAATCAAAATCTACATATCTTAAAGTTGCCAAGGTTGAGAAACCCTGTGCTAGAGCAATGAGGTTTCCCTTTTGCCCTTTTCAGTCACTGCTGCATGTACACTGTGCTGGGGAAAGTGCCTTTTGTGTGCAGTTTTAGGAATGCATTTTGTTAAACAGATAGGCATTCTCTTGACCTGTGGTCTGCATTCCATATGAGTTACTATTATTATGGTTTTAACTTCCAAGAATCCTGAAGAGATCTGAGACTACTTTTTCAGCTTCCTTATACGTAGTCCTCTTATTTTTGAGAAGTTTTCTCTTTTATATTTAAATACGATGACTTGGACTTCCTGGGCAAGTTTCCATTGTCATTTAAACTGAACCTGTAAATACATGTGAATTGTGAGCTCATATTAATTTCTGAACATTGTTTCGAATTATGTCCACGCTATTATCTGCCAACTACTAGGTTCTTTGAATCACCATTCAAAGGCAGGTGCTTACTATATCTTTCTTTCCCCTGAGCTTACATAAATCTAATTGATTATGTAAGGCAAGTTGAATTTTCCAATTATTACAACACTTTCTGTCTGAATTTCTTCATTCCAAGATGACTTGTCCAGCTTTGGTAAGGGGAACATACTATGATTCTGGTGTTAATGTACTTTTAGCACTGCTATTTCTTCCCACTGTGATTCTGTGAAGTAGCGTATTGATGTATTTTCTATCTTACTAGGTTCTGTGTCCTCCACAGCACTATGCCTCCTCTGCAAAAACTGTCCCTAATCTTTCTATAGATTTATCTTGGGGAGTAACTACAACTTACTTATTCTTTCTTGTATAACATTCTCTAGAGAACATCTCTATACCAGATGTGTGTGTATATGTATGATAATATTGTATCACTTCTGCTGTCATGTGGTTTAATTTCAAATTCTAGCACAGAAATCCTTATATACTTTTTCTTCCATCAACACTAATGGAGTGAAACTTCTTATATTCAGTTCTGTAAACTATTGATTACTGAAGCTTACTAGAAGTTGGATCATCATGAAGAGAGGTGGCCACAGACAGTGAATCAGCCACCATTTAGAAGATATATTTGTCACCTCACTGTCACTTAGGATGTAGTGATAGTGCTGAATATGAGAGAAAGCTCAAGCTAATAACCAGCCTTCTCCCAACAGCATGCACTTTCTTCCAAAGGAGATAAGACAACGGTGTTTCTGGATGGAAGAACTATATATTCCACAATCATGGCACTTAGCACCACCATGGGAAATGAATCAGCTCCAGTCCCAAGGTCAGTATAAATCTGAGCAATTGTCTTGCACGCTCGACACAGCATTTATGTGACATTCCGTCTTTAGAAGATTCCGTCACAGCTAGTAGGATTTTAACCATTGGGCAAGGCTTTCTTAGATTATATTCCAAAGATGCAGTGGTGGCATAAACATCTTGCTTCCCTGTCATAATTACTGGCAAAATGTGGGTGAGCCCTTACTCTGTGTGACTGGTGTGTGACAGCAGTACGATTGGTAGGAACATTTTGAGAGATGAGGAAAAAGCACCCCTATCTTTCTCCAGCCACTGAGGAGTGGTGAACAGTTATTGCCACCAGCAGAACTAAAAAAAATTAGAAATGGGAATGTGACTGAGCTCCTGTTTCTGACATAGGTCTGCAAAGTTGTGAGAAGAGATATACACCAATAACTTGCTTATGGATTCAGCTGAGAGGATAAAAACTGGTAACTCAGATATGGAGACCTGAAATTTTAGATTGTCAAGCTACAGTGTTGCCAGCATGGGGGAATTTTCCTTAAGGAAAATACAATACTCGAGTAATGACAAAATACTCCAAACATGTATTTGAGGAGTCCTTGGTGCTCTCTGAGCTTGGTTGTTGCTTGCAGACATTTCATTACCCAACTAGGTAACATCATCAGTGCGAGGGAGTGTGGGGTTTTCTCCCTGTTTAGTCCTGTTTATATACAGTAGTTTGCCCTGCCAATATTGGTGAGGTATGATTTTCTCCTTGGTAGTTCCTTGATTAGGGTATTGTTTTCTGCTTGATTGTTTGTCTGGTGTTAATCCCTGCTTATCTGGGTGTTGGCTGCTGGAAGAGTGGCTCCAACAGATCCCAGGAACAGCATCAGAGCTCTCTGTCCAGAAGAGTGCAGTGCTAGGAACAGCTAAGATACTGCACAGAACCCTCAAACTCCCAGGCCTCTGGTAGAGGACCCGAGGTTGGGGAAGACACATACCACCCATTGGGGTGAGAAGGGGATTTTTTTTATATATACCCCTCTCTACTGTATAAATTCAATTGTTGGATTATATTTCTCACAAAAGATGTTAGTGTTATCTTCTGGGGCTTTCAGGAAAAGCTAAATTCCAACTTCAAAGATTATGGGTTACGTCTGATTTATCTGCTAACACATACTGTATATAAAAGAAGTAAGTTTGTTCAAAAGCTTTGAAGTACCTGGTTTAGCCTCTGAACAGAGCTTCCCTTTGCCCTTGGATATTGCCCAGGATTGAAGCTGGAGTCTATTTGGGGAGCAGGAAGCTCTTCTGTTGTGCTTGGCATTGCCACTTAGCCTGTACTGACAGTCTGTTGCTTAACAAGTTTTCCTTGATACATACAGCAGCAGTTGTAGATTTTGGCTGCACTTCTGCTCTGAATAAGAACATGAATCAACAGAAATGCTTACGTGTTATGAGAATCACTTTTTCCTATTTGATTGGTCCAATGTGAAAGATTGGTGTGTAGGAACTACAAAATGTACTGTGAATAGCATGGCTAGTCAAGAATATACATTAATTGTCAGGATTGGCTAATCCTGAATGTGTATATAATAATAACCCATAGTTTGCTTGCTATACCTGGAAAGTAAGTCAATATTTAACAGTTATTCCCTTGGTGGTTTCTAGTACTTAGACAATGTCGTTTAATGGCAGCAGCAACAACAACAGCAAAACATTTCTGCCATGCTGAAACATAATTCGAGGTAATTAAGGGTTGACATTTACGTATGTAAAACTCATTCACTTCTAACTCTTAAACCAAATTCTCAGCCCAGAAGTCTTCACTTTTAAATGTTTATATTTTATATAAAGTTGATGGATTTTATAATTCCTTTAAAAAAAGAGAAGATTCACATGTCCAGGGTCTGCCAATCTTTGCTCTACTAAAAAAGAGAGAGAAGAAAGATGCCCACCATCTGAAGGAACCAAGTAAAGAATGATTTTTTATTTAGGAAAAGGAGAAGAAAAGGGCTTTTAGTGTAAAAAAACAGTAGATGCATAGCATGGCCTGGGAATATCTGTGGGGATAATGCCAAGTGTAGAGATCCTGAGGAGTTAACAGGAAAGGTATTTCGCAGCTGATAAGTTAGTTTCTCTCATTCTTAACTGACAGTCTGTTTTGCACCCATGATTAATGAATGCTCAGTGTGTTAGGTATTAAGGCTTTGCGTACATACCTGCTGTCCATCCCAGGGAGCACTGTGTGTTTACTCCTGTAAGTATTTACCTTTAATAAAGCTTGTGATGATCACAATTTTGACATTTTTGGAACTATAAATGGGAGCAACTCACAGGTTGTATCTAATTAATATTTGCAAGCTTTGGAAACCATTTTTTGGATCCACAGAAAGTAGATATTATGATTATTTTGGAAGGGAGGGAGGGATAGATACCAACCAACCAAGGAATAATTTTTATACCTGCCCTAATAGTAGTAGTAATAATAATAATTGCAAAATTCTAAAAATGACCTCAAGGATTTATTTACAGTCTATTGAAACTTCCTTTTAACTGAGACTTGTCCATCAATAATTTTAAACCAAAGGCTCCCAGTTGATCTAGAGCTTTGTAGGTTTGGCTTCATGTTCTAGATGACATGCACTACATGGGATTCTAGAGGAATTAATTTTTCAGGCAATAGTATCATCTGAACTAGGTCTTGGAAAATCCTTCTGAGATGCCATTATGCTTGCTTGCTTTGGCACATCATTTATCCCTTTGGAAAAAATAATTCCATCTAGACTCTTCACAGCTTTCCATGACATAATATGTGACTAGCCGCCTCCTGTTCTTTATCCCCAACATCTTTCAGTAACTATAGAAATGAAGGGGATTATTTCTTCTTTTTCTGAGTTCAAATGAATAACAATTCTATCAGTACTTGGTGTACTTCTAGTTAGTTGTTCTAGTTAACAGAACCTATACTTCATTACTTAATTATTAATCTTGAAAAGTTTTGTTACTTAAAAAAACCTAAAAGCTATTCTACTTGTTGATTAGTAGACCTGAATACAAAATAAACATAATTTTACTTTCTATGGATCCAACAGTGGTCAAATTTCCTTTGCCTACTATTTCTTACTCCTTTTCTCACTTTCCTTAATATTACTTACCCCAAATGACAATATCATGATGGGTATGTATAAATATATGCATGTACCATAACCTAAAATACAGTATAATAAATAAAAAGAATGAACCAACATGCATTCAGGAATAATCTTTGCTAAATTTTGACTTTTCTGCTCCCCTAAAGGGAAATTATTGCATTGGTATGGCTATGAAGCTGTTTTGAAGAACCAAATTAAGTTAGGAATGTCAGATTTAGTCTTGCAATGATCTGAATGTTTTTGCAGGGTTCCATCTTTTGTTTTGTTTTTCCAGCCATGATTTGCTACTTTGCACTGCTTAAATTACTGAATGACTATGAGTGAACTAAGTAAAACTAGACTCAGCAGATTCCCAAAGGATTTTGAGAGGTGCTTGCTCATTGCTAGGACTGGGTGTCCTTTCTAGGTCCTCTGTGTCTAGTGTGACTAAAGCTTCACTGTGAGCTTATTCAGAGGTCCAAAGATCAGAACAATCATTGGGATGGCTCACTGAATTATTGAGGTTTCTGACCGGAGTTTGCTGGTACTTCTTGTTCTTGAACCACAGTCATCAAGGAAGGGATGCAAAAAAACTCTTTAAGGCTAAGTCTTGAAGAGGCTGGTTACCAGATCTGTGGAAGGGCAAAAGGAGGAAAAGACAGAGAAAGGGATTCGCTGACCTTGTCCATTTAAACCTGCCACTTTAGCCTAGGCCTCCAGAACCATCAGAACTACCTGGATCAGAATGTCCTGGCAGTGTCCAGAACTGTAACCACACATAAGTGAAAAATACCGAAAGAGTTGCCTTTGATTCAGATCTGCTGACTGATTTCTATGCTTTTAAGAACTTTTCAAGCTGAGTTAGCAATCTCAGTGATTAAAAAAAAAAACCTTCAGAGTAAACGGGGTTCCTTTTTGTGTTAAGTAGATACAAATTACTCCTTAAAATAGTATTAAATTTAAAATAAAGTCATAATTATTAATGCCACTCTGTGTTAGGCTCCCAGGCTCTCAAACTCTCTTCTGAGATTCCTTTGGAAGCATCAGCTTGTGCAATGGTTGGGTGAGGGGGAAGCAGCTTTCCAGAGAATGGCACCAGAGTTCTGGACTGATCAACTTTACTGGATCGGGAAACCAGCAGCAAAAAATGTTATTTCAAATATTATTTAATAATTAGACAACCTGTGACCCGTTGGGTCATTGTTTCAGAGATATTTCCTTACCTAAACAGAGAAACAGAATGACCACAGGCGGGCTAAAAAGCAATGGGAGCAGGAGTGGCTTCTGACTTCCTGCCTGCTTCCGCATTGACTTTCCTTGTGGGAACCTGGAAGGGAGTGTCAGAAATGATCACGTGACTGCAGCAGACTGCAGCAGCACAAAAGCGCAGCAGCACTGAAGCGGCCACAACTTTGCCAAATTTCAATCCTACAGGAGTAATGGGTCCTGGACTTTGGACACATTCTGTAAATTAGCCCATTTGAGGTATCTTGGTTCAAAAATTGTTGCCCTATGATGTACTGTTTCACCCAATTGAAGGTTACATACAGACAAACAGAAGACTTGTAGTAGTATATCGTTAGATACCCAGCCTAAAGCATGAAAAGTTCAGTGCTGTTTAATGGGAAATCAGCAATCTACATTCATGGCTAATGCCAAGACCACCTGCTCTGAAGTGAATCGGCCCACCCTGGAAGAATTGCCAAGTAGTCCCCCTATAGGTTCCATCTCCAAAGGAGTTCAATCTCCATCTGCAGCACAGCCTCCTCAGTGGTGTCACCCCTCCTGCAGAACAACTCTCCCCAATATACTGTATAAGTACCACTTCCTCCCTACTGATTTTCTGAAAAGAAGTGAAAGCCTGGCTCTGGGAGGGGAAATTTATGGGGGTGTCAAATTTCTCTTTAGGATCTACCCTGTTGCTTAGCTCCATTGCAGTGTTGTTTCCTTTGTTATTGTTTGGATGTTTTTAAATCTTGTTTGCTATTGAACACCTATCAGAGCTGTTTTGGAATGGCATGGAAACGGTAGTGATAAAGAAATACAACTAATTAATTAATTTTTAAAGATAAATCAAAAATAACATCACTGGCCAGTATAAGCAGCAGCCCCTTCCTCACAAAATATCTGGAAAACCTCACCCTGTTCTCTTTGTCTTCCTTCTGGTCTGTTTATTTCATTTCATTTCATTTCATTTCATTTCAATATTTTATTTTATTTATTTTTTGAATAAATACTCTTGGAAAAACACAGAGGAAAGGGTGTAGAGAGAGATTTCCTATAAGTCCATTTTTGCATTTGCAGGTTCATGGATAGATTAATATAATATATCTATTTATGTTTTACTTAACAGCTTTGTTTTGTAAGTACACAGATATCAGAAAAGTTTCTCAACTAGCATTTAGTTTCACTTATTTGTTAAAATGTTCCTGTCCGCTAGAAATGGTAGGAACAAACTGAAAACAGCAGCTGAGACTGCCAGAATGAGTCAGTCTGATTTACATAAAGTTGAACAGCATGAACTGTTTATCAAAACAAATCCTTGCATGGAATATTTATATGTGGAGTCCTCTGAGCTCTCTGAGCCTTGTGGTTTTCTTGCAGATGTTTCATTGCAAGGAATAGGCAACACCTTCAGTGCGAAAAGGGAGTGGCCCTATTTATATTTATATGTTCTGCTCTCCCATTTGCTACTTCTGCTCAAAGGGAGAGGAGCATAATCATTAAATTAAATTAAATTAAATTAAATTAAATTAAATTAAATTATAATCTTTGTTGCACCCACTTTTTTCTTCTTCCCCACAAACGTTTTGGAAGGCAAGCCCCAGCACCCCCGTTAAGGGCTCAGTATGGCTATGAGCCAGAAGACTGTTGTGTACCTCTCTGATAGTATGAATGTGTCATAACAGTAAAAGTAGCAAGCATTACCTTAGCTGAAACCTACTGGTCTCCATTAGAGAAATGAAGATTTTCATTATTTGTAAATTGACTTATAAACGAAGCAATTTTATTCCATGAATGCATCTCAAATTTGCTTTAAATAAGTCAAGTATGTGTTTTTCAGACAAGTATGTCTTCCCAACAGCTGCTTCATATTAGGGATTAAGAGGGGAATCCTATGCATAAAGCTACACTTGGAAATGCTTGATAATAAATATTATGGGTATACTAATTAACACGATGCAATTCAGACTTGCAGTTTGAAATTTTAATTTGAGCTGAATTCAAATTCAAGGCTGGATCCAAGCAAATTTGCTTAAACAATTCTTGCAGAAATTAGAAAAATAAACCAGCACTTTCTTAAATGCTCTAATAGTGTCAGCCTTGCAGGGTAGTGCATACAAGAAGCACACCCAGGAGTGATAGCTCTATCTTTATTGTAAGATTATATTAACAGAATGTTGCAAGTCTGAAAGTACCCCTCCTGGTCCTCATTTTTATTCTCCCAAAAACTAGAGAGGCTCTCTTCTGAGATGTTCTCACCACCCATCCTCCTTTGGACTCAAATTTCATTTTTCAGACTATTGTCTAGGCTGCAGCTGTTCCTCCTGCCTCCCAAGGTCATTCCCACATATCATTAGAGATAGGCAGGTTTTCAGAGTTAAGAGAACTCTGACTAGTCATATCAGTATCAAGAGCCCATTTAACCCTGCCCTGATTTTCTGCATGTGTGGAAGAAAAACTGCAGCAGTATTTCACACTTGCAAAGTTCATTGTTTACAAATATCTTGAAACAGTATAAAACATCAGACCTGACTCAATGCCTTTAGAGATTTGAAGTTTGATGTTATTAAAAAATTCAACCGAGATGGCAACTACATGATAGAAAGGATGGAAGTCATAATTCTATATTTTCTTACTTTTTTGTTTTTGTTTTTCTTCTCTTTTGTTTGTCTTCCCTTTCTTTTAATTATTTTATACTTTTATTTTATTTTTATGCATGTATGTATGTATGTATTTATTTATTATTTTATTTATTTATAAGGGAAACACTAAAGAAAGTTCAAACTATCGAACAGTGGCACTTATTTCACATGCCAGTAAGGTGATGCTCAAGATCCTGCAAGGTAGACTTCAGCAATTCATGGAGCGAGAATTGCCAGATGTACAAGCTGGGTGTAGAAAAGGCAGAGGAACTAGGGACCAAATTGCCAATATCCACTGGATCATGGAAAAAGCCAGGGAGTTTCAGAAAAACATCTATTTCTGTTTTATTGACTATTCTAAAGCCTTTGACTGTGTGGACCATAACAAATTGTGGCAAGTTCTTAGCAGTATGGGGATACCAAGTCATCTTGTCTGCCTCCTGAGGAATCTGTATAACGACCAAGTAGCAACAGTAAGAACAGACCACAGAACAACAGACTGGTTTAAGATTGGGAAAGGAGTACGGCAGGGCTGTATACTCTCACCCTACCTATTCAACTTGTACGCAGAACACATCATGCAACATGCTGGGCTTGAAGAATCCAAGGCTGGGGTCAAAACTGCTGGAAGAAACATTAACAATCTCAGATATGCAGATGATACCACTTTGATGGCTGAAAGAGAAGAGGAACTGAGGAGCCTTATGATGAAGATGAAAGAAGAAAGTGCAAAAGCTGGCTTGCAGCTAAACCTCAAAAAAACCAAGATTATGGCAACCAGCTTGATTGATAACTGGCAAATAGAGGGAGAAAATGTAGAGGCAGTGAAAGACTTTGTATTTCTAGGTGCAAAGATTACTGCAGATGCTGACTGCAGTCAGGAAATCAGAAGATGTTTAATCCTTGGGAGAAGAGCAATGACAAATCTGTTGGCAGATTGCTGGGAAAGCCTTTAGCCCAGGAGAGATCAGAAAAGTCACACACCAGGCATTTCTATAAAAATAATTTATTTACAGAAAGCAAAACGAAAGCAAAACATATTTAAAGGACTTAGCTCTTATTGAGAGCAAGCCTGGCTGACTACATGCCGGCAGACAAGAGAAAGAGGAACTGAAACAAGTCCGGGCAGGTTCCTCCCCCCAGGCGATTGCCATCAAGCACGTGAAAGGAGACAATCAAATACAACCTCTTCACCCGGCCAAAATGATTAGGTACAACAGCAGTCTTAATCGTTAGTAGGAAAACATCAACAAAATCTCAATAAAATAGTTAAGAGCAGAGACATCACACTGACAACAAAGGTCCTCATAGTTAAAGCAATGGTATTCCCTGTAGTAACATATGGCTGCGAGAGCTGGACCATAAGGAAGGCTGAGCGAAGGAAGATCGATGCTTTTGAACTGTGGTGTTGGAGGAAAATTCTGAGAGTGCCTTGGACTGCAAGGAGATCAAACCAGTCCATCCTCCAGGAAATCAAGCCAGACTGCTCACTTGAGGGAATGATATTAAAGGCAAAACTGAAATACTTTGGCCACATAATGAGAAGACAGGACACCCTGCAGAAGATGATGACGCTAGGGAGAGTGGAGGGCAAAAGGAAGAGTGGCCGACCAAGGGCAAGATGGATGGATGATATTCTAGAGGTGACAGACTCGTCCCTGGGGGGGCTGGGGGTGTTGATGGCCATCAGGAAGCTCTGGTGTGGGGTGGTCCATGAAGTCACGAAGAGTCGGAAGTGACTGAACAAATAAACAACAAAAATACTTTTATTTAATTCTTTATACTTTAAAATTCTAATTTAAAAAATTCAACTGTAAGGGATGATTTCATCAGCTGTTTTTTATACTGAATCACCAATTTAAAGCTTCACGCAATCCTAATAAATATCCACCAGACTGAACAGCAACTAAATTAAATGTATATAACTCATTGGCTATTAATGTTGATTTCTCTGGGTAATGTTCATTGCCAGATATGACAAAGAATCATGTTTCTTTTTCCTTTTTGAACGACACATATGAAAACAGAAGCACAACGTTTACTCAAGATTCAAAGCAATATGTGGATCTTGTGGTTGTTAAAGGGTGGCTTGTTAAGATAGCTTATGCAAAGATGTTTCCTAATATGTGTTTTACTACATCCAGAAGATCACAAAAGATAAACATGAGAAAATGTGAATAACCCTTGCCAAATGACTTCTGAATCATTTTCAGTGGGTGTTTTCCCCTCCCCCCCACTTGGTTCAAACTAACAAAAAAGTCTGCAAATACAACGTGAGAAAATAGTTCCTAAGGTTCATATTTACTCTTTTTCCTCCCAGATTACATCAGATCTGTGAACTCTTTATGCCATCTTTACACAGCTATAACTCTATGCAGTTCAGCATATTTTACGCCAGGTGCAATTACCATGAACATAACTGGCTAAAACTAGAAATTAAAGTAACAGGGGAGGGGGGAGGAAAACTAATTTCAGTGACATACTAAATCTGACTTTTTATTAACAAAACTGACCATTAGAGTTGTTTTTATCAGGATGCTCCATATCTGGGAATCATAGAATTTGGACAGGAAGAAGCTTTTGGTTACTTACCCAAAATGCTGGCTATCTTCAGCCTCCAATTTTGTCAAAGCCTGATGTCGAAGCCTGATGTCATGCTTTTAAAATAAAAGCATTACTCTTTGGAAAATCAAAGAATGAATTCATCAGGGCTTCTGAGAAAGTTTGTATGCATAGGTTCGGAAACTAGGTGATGTGACTGTCATAGCAAGAACGAGGATTGGGTAGAGTTATCAGATAACTGAACTGGCAAAGGAGGACACAGACAATTGGAAAGGAGGACAAATAGGGGGAAGAGGAGGACGCACTAACTGTTTAACTTTCATGACAAAAATTACAGTGAAAAAGTGCAAAAAAAAACCAAACAAAAAAACTTAGGCCTACTTGTATACGAAATTACTTTTTCCAGCATCAGAAAGACTGTTTTTTCAATTTCAAGAAAGTGCTAAAGCTGGCAAGGAGGAAAAGGCCTTCAGCATGGAACTGATTAGGGTCTTGCCAATTTCAGACAGCAGGGCAAGCCAGCCAGAGGGTACTAATCAACTGATTAAGATCACAGAGCAGAGCTTATTAACTTGCAATTAGCACTTATTAGGGAAGTGCTGCACTGTGGAGAAAAGCTGCCCAGGAAGAGATTGCTTGTTAGATACTCAAAAGGTTGGACAATGTTTGATTTTAAGTCTATGCCTGCTGGACAGAGGACATGAGGACAAAAAGGAGGGCATGTCCTCCTTTAGCCAGACATCAGGTAACCGTAGGATTGGGTAGAGAAGAATTAGTTGGGGGAGGAAGAAAAGTCAGCTTCTGTGAAGAATCATCTTCTGGGTTTTTTTGATAGAGCAGAAATGACAGGGAATATTGGGTTTTTTTAAACCTATCTTCTATTCCTTGGATTTAAGGTTTATCAAGTACCATAATATATCTTATGAATTGGATTATGTATGAGTGTATATACCTGTGTGCATCCATATCTACTGTCATGAGTACTGATGGTGAACAGGAGGGGGCCACTATCCAGGGGCAAAAACACATGAATAGTTTAGAGACTTTGAGCTGTCATTCAAAGAGACACAGAACAGACCCGTCTTGACTTTTGGGGGTTTATCTGTCTGGGTTTTCCCATGCTTCTTCAGTTTGGTAGGATTTTCTGTCTACTATAGCAATAATAAAGCACTAGAGACTTCTTCATTGTCTCGGCATGATTCTTGCTTAGTCAGGACATCAATCCTACCAAACTCCTCCCCATTGAAATAGGGAGGAAAGAAAAGAAAATTTGGTGGGGGGGCAAGATGTCTTCAGAAAACCAAGAACTACAACAAGCCATACAACAATTGGCAGCAGCCTTGCAGCAACATCAGCAGCAAGTAGATCTCCAGGTCAACACATTACAAGCAGCCATGCTACAGCAGTTACAACAACCAGCTCCGATCATCCCACAGCCGGTGCCAGCAGCAGCAGCAGCAGCTCTGCCAGTAGTCTTGAGATCCCAGGGCAGCTTACCGGAGAAGTTTGGGGGAGAAGCTGGATAGTTGAGAACCTTTCTTACCCAGCGCACAAAGTTTTTCGACAGCAGACCAGCAGAGTTCCTAACAGACCAAACCAGAGTCACCTTTATTTTAAGTCTGCTAAAGGGTCCAGCAGCCAAATGGGCTATTCCCATGGTGGAGAACAAAGACCCAATTCTTGATAACTACCAGAATTTTCTGGCAAGGTTCCGAGCACACTTTGACGACTCGATCAGAGAGGTCACTGCCAGCTGGGAAATTCAGAAGCTCAAGCAAGGCATCAAGAGAGTGGGAATTTACAATGCTGATTTCAAGCTGTTAGCAGGGGATCTGGACTGGAATGAGAGTGCTTTGAAAGACCAATTCAAACAGGGGCTGGAGGAGGAGATAAAAAACGAATTGGTGCGCCAGGGAACACCAGCTACTTTAGAAGATTTATATCAGTTGTCTGTGGTCATAGACGCAAGACTAGAAGAGCTTAGACAGCTGCAGCCAGGGAGAGTCAGGGGATTCAGATCACTTCCAGGATTTCCAGCTCTCTCTGCAGCATCTCTCTACTCAGGACAATGCAGATCAGGGTGAGCAGGAGGCTTACTTCTGAGGCTGAGAGACAGAGAAGAGAGAGAGAGCCCTCTGTTTCTACTGTGGAGCTCCGGGGCATATGGTGAGAGCTTGCCCAGCGAGAAACTAAGTGAATCCTTTAAGACCCCCAGGGCAAGCAGCAGAACCAAGAGCCATCCCCGCCTCTACTTCCAACCAGGGAAACTCCGTCGGTCTCCCTCCACAGAGCTCAGCAGGGAGACCATCAATCAAGAAGGGCTCATTCCGAGGATTCCAGGCAATCCTTTTACTACTTACCAGTCATAATGCACGTAAACCCAGAGCACCATTTCAAGTTAGAGGCTCTCATGGATTCTGGAACTTCCACCAATTTTATTGATGTACACTTGAGGGAATGATATTAAAGGCAAAACTGAAATACTTTGGCCACATAATGAGAAGACAGGACACCCTGGAGAAGATGCTGATGGTAGGGAGAGTGGAAGGCAAAAGGAAGAGGGGCTAACCAAGGGCAAGATGGATGGATGATATTCTAGAGGTGACGGACTCGTCCCTGGGGGAGCTGGGGGTGTTGACGACCGACAGGAAGCTCTGGCGTGGGCTGGTCCATGAAGTCACGAAGAGTCGGAAGCGACTAAACGAATAAACAACAAACAGACAGTACAAGACTTGAACATCCCGACCATGGAATTGCCACGTCCCATAGAAGTCAAGACCATTGATGGCCAGCCCCTCAAGGCCGGGCTGATTCGAAGATCCACAGAACCTTTACAGCTAACAACGGGAGACCACACTGAGTGGATCCAACTTTATGTTACTGCATCACTTAATGTACCTATAATTCTGGGCACACCTTGGCTGAAGATCCACAACCCATTGTTGGACTGGGCTATGGGAGCATTCTCCTTCCCGGCTAAGGAATGCCGGCATCACAAGATTCAAGCCACCCTTCTCTCTCCAACAACCAACACAGTCATCAAAGTAGGTGGGGTACAATTGCCAGCCAAGTATGCAGATTTCACAGACATTTTCAGTGAACAAGAGGCCACAGCGCTACCCCCCCCCCTGCCCATAGGGACTGTGATTGCACTATTGAGTTGATACCAGGATCCAAGATTCCAACAAGGAAACAGTATCCCATGTCGCCCAACAAACTAGCCACCTTGAAAGATTATTTGGATACTAATCTCCAAAAGGGTTTCATCCAACCTTCTACTTCCCCAGCATCTGCTCCTACATTCTTCGTACCAAAGCAGCCTGACCCGTTGGCCCTGGCAGCTCAGGAGGCACCCCTGAGAGTTGTTCATGATTTCAGCTCCCTCAATAAAGTCACGGTCAAGGAAAATTACCTGCTTCCCTTAATAGCTGACCTGCTGGTTTGTTTACAGAAAGCATGCATTTTTACTAGGTTGGACCTCAGGAATTTGTACAATCTGATCCGGATGAAAGAGGAGCATGAATATCTGACTGCCTTCGATACTGGGTATGGAAAATTTGAATATCTTGTGGTCCCTTTTGGATTAGCTAATGCTGCAGCCATATTTTCCCAATTTATGAATCAAATTTTCTCTGATTTACTAGATAAGTATCTGGTCATTTATCTAGATGACTTAATATTCTCTGAGGATGCTACAACTCACGTAACCCATGTACGTAATGTCTTACAAAGACTGAGGGAGAACAAGCTGTTTGCCAAGCTAGAGAAGTGTTCGATTTAATGGAATTACATTTCCTGGGCTATAGAATATCAACAGAAGGCATATCCATGGATCCTTCAAAAGTCCAGGCAATTCTCTCTTGGCAACACCCCCCCCCCTCCCCGCAATGTGAAAGACGTACAAAAATTCCTAGGATTTGCCAATTTCTATAGAAGATTCATACATAAATTTAGTGACAGGGCCAAGCTCCTCACACAGCTTTTGAAGAAAGGATCCAAATTCCTTTGGGGGCAGAGGGAGCAAGCAGTCTTCCAAGAAGTTAAGCAACTTTTTGCATCCCAGCCGCTTTTAAAGCATCCTGATACCACAAAGCAATTTATAATACATTCAGATGCTTCATATTTTGCTATTGCTGCTGTTTTATTGCAATATACTGACAAAGTAGGGAAGATATTGCTTCCTTGTGCCTTTTTCTCTTGCACTGTCTCGCCAGCAGAGAGAAACTATAATGTTTTTGACAAGGAGTTACTGGCATTTAAAGCAGCATTTCAAGAGTGGAGGCATTGGCTAGAAGGTGCGACCTTTCCTGTGAAGGTTTGCACTGATCACAAGAATTTACAGCTTCTACAAAACACCAGATCCCTCACCCCATGCCAAATCAGATGGAGCCAGTTTTTCTCCCGTTTCAATTTTGTTATCTCTTATGTTCCCGGGGCACAGAACTGTTTGGCAGATGCCTTGTCTTGATCCATTCAGGCAACCCCCGCTACTCACCAGGAGGCCCAGGCTACTATATTACAACCTCACAACTTTGATCAGTCTATGGGGGGGGGGGGGGACGGGACCAGACAGAGATTTTAGCAGCAGGCAGACAAGCAGAGGACCTCTTTGCAAGGGTCAAAGCTCAGCAGCAACAGGACCCGTATGCCAGGGCCAGGATGGATGACCTCTAGAGGGGTCTACAAGACACCTCATTCCCATTTAATATGGAAGCAGGAATCCACTGGCATAGTGGGTGATTGAGGGAAGAAATACTGAGACTTTGCCATGACCATCAAAAGGCCGGGCACGGAGGGGTTTTCAAAACTCTCCATAGAGCTCTGATAGACTACTGGTGGCCTAAGATGACTGCAGACATAAAGGGTTATGTAGCTTCTTGTCATACCTGTAGATTAGCCAAGACTCTCCCAGGGAAGCCCACAGGACTCTTGCAACCCCTACCCACCCCCAGTGGGCCTTGGGATACAGTTTCCATGGATTTCATCACTGATTTACCTCCGGTCCAGACTTCCATACTAGTGGTGGTGGACCTTTTCACTAAAATGGTGCATTTTATTCCTTGCAAGGGCCTCCCATCTGCGCAAGCCACAGCGCAGTTGTTCATAGACCATGTTTTTAGATATAAAGGCATGATAAATCACTTGGCGAGTGACAGAGGCCCTCAGTTCACTTCTAGGTTCTGGAGGGCCCTTTTCCAGTCATTAGGGGTCCAGATCCACCTATCATCGTCTCATCCTCCTCCTAGTAATGGACAAGCTGAGAAAATTAACAAATGGTTGCAACAGTATCTCAGGTGTTACACCACTTATCGGCAAGACAATTGGCCAGCCCTGCTCCCCATGGCAGAATTTACTTATAACCACTCTGTGCAATCCTCTACCAAGATGTCTCCTTTCCAAGCACTCTACGGGGTTAACCCTCGGGTGTTGCCCACCTCCTCCCAGCAGGGAACTGTCCCAGCCGCGGCTGATTTTCTTAAAGAGCAACAAGCCACACAGGAGTTGTTAAAGGAGCAGCTGAACAAGGCAAAAAGTGCTTCCAAGAGAGCTGCAGATGCTCACAGACAAGAGAGGCCAGTGATTGCTGTAGGAGACAAAGTGTGGCTCTCTACCAAGTTTTTGACCTCTACCAGACCCTCCAAGAAGTTGGACTCTACGTTTGTGGGCCCTTTCACTGTGGTACAGCAGATAAATCCAGTGGCTTATCGCTTAAAGCTGCCAGCATCCATGAAAGTCCATCCTGTGTTTCACAGATCCTTGCTAGCCAAAGACCCTCCACAAGTGCCTTGCGATCGCAAATGCCCCCCCACCTCCAGTAATTGTGGATGGGAAGGAGGAATATGAAGTTGAGGAGATTCTGGACTCTGGGAGGAGTGGAAGGGGCATCCAATATTTAATACACTGGAAAGGGTACCCTGAGGAAGAGCGCATGTGGGAAAATGCCAGAGATGGGCACACACCAGCACTGGTTCAACAATTCCATCAGCTTTTCCCTCACAAACCCAAGCCCTGCACTCTCCCAGAGATTCCTCACTTGGCCGAGCAAGCAGAGGAATCCCAAGCAGAGGAGTTCATAAGTCGGCAACCTCCACCTCCGCCAGAGGCTCTGAGGCCAGAGCGAGAGGAGGAGGGAGAGCCGCAGCCCTCCACCTCGGGCTTGCATTTCCCAGGGGGGAGGGAGGAGGAATCTTCTAATCATCTTGCTATTTTCCAGAAGCAGCCACCTGAGCCAGAAGCATTATCAGAACTGGAGAGCAGCAGTGATTCATCCTTGGAGGAATTTTCCTTTGAAGAATTTCCATTGTTGCTCAGTTTTCATGGGAGCTTGGAAGGGGAGATGGACTCTCATGAGACTTTGGAGGGAGGAGGGAACTCTGGAAGGGAGGGGGCTAAAATGGAATGTGAATCTGGAGGGGAGGGTGATGTCATGTGCACTGATGGTGAGCAGGACGGGGGCCCTATCCAGGGGCAAAAACGCATGCGTAGTTTAGAGACTTTGAGCTGTCATTCAGAGAGACACAGAACAGATCCGCCTTGACTTTTGGGGGTTTATCTGTCTGGGTTTTCCCACACTTCTTCAGTTTGGTAGGATGTTCTGTCTACTATAGCAATAATAAAGCACTAGAGACTTCTTCCTCATCTTGGCGTGGTTCTTGCTTAGTCAGGACATCTATATGCCAAAAATATAGATAAACTAAATGATTATGCCTACATACAGATAAGTTATATCTTCTAAGTGCCGTAATCTGCAGCTTCCTATGTACCAGACCAATAATAAATATGTACCATTGTTTTTTAAAGAAAAAAATTGAGTACAGTTTGTGTTTTGTTATCTTTATTTAATATATCTCTGCATGCTCTGTAGCCTTATTGTTCATATACCAGTAAAAGCAGTTCCTGTTTAATTCTCAGTTTGGAGAGGACATTGCCAAGAATTACAAAAGAAGTTAAAAGCAACCATTAATCATGCAAAAAAAAAAAGGCTGGTATAAAGTCCTTTTTAAAAAGAAATGGGTAGGTCATGTAATTATCCAAGCCTATGTTTTCACATTAACGATTAGTGAAATATCCATGTTTTGGATAGGGAATGTGAAGATATTACTGAGTCTCCCTTCTAAAGAATGACTGTTATTTTTTTCTTTCAAGCTGCTTAATCAAGAATTAATTTTTCCATACAACTAATGTGCCCTCCTCATTTCATCTAACCACACAGGGATCTCAGCACTGGGTCCTGACAAAATAAAGTGCAAGAAAATGAAACCTTCGGTCTGCAACTGAAAATACAGGAAGAACTCACTAGCTGCTTTAATTCTTCTGGGAGTGATCTATTTGTCTATGCTCTACTATGACCAGAGTGCAGGAAGTGGCTGGATTCTTGAATGAGCTCTAAAACAACTATTAGAATGTTAGGAAATGAAGATGTTTTTTCCAGACAGAGAAATCAGTGTGAAATTTAAAGGCATTTGAATTATGTCATGCACTTGCAAGCTCTGAAGAAAAATTGGAATGTTACAGCATAGAAAGACATGCAGGAAGAATAAATATTGGCTTACATATAGTGACACCTAGATGAGCAGTACAGTTTTTGAAAAATTGCATTCTAGCAGTGCAGCTAATGATCATTCATAAAGCCTATCCCAATAAAGTGTTTAGCTTTTTGCAGTCTGATATCTGAGGGGGAAATTAGAAAAAATTTACTGGAGGACTACAAGTACAGAAAGCCAACAAGTTCAAAAATTCAAGAATGTAGGAAATGTATTACTGACTTCTGTGATGTTGTTATGAAAATAGAAGCTGGCGATGATGTGAATATTGAAATATTTCATTATCTTAGGATGATGGGCAGAAATTATTAGAGACAGCTTCAGCAGTTATGCATATCTATGGATTTCTATCCATAGCAGACTTTCAAGTCTGGGATGATGATGATGATGATGATGATGATGATACCCAACTCCCAGTGATTCCAGGTGGTTTACAA
The DNA here is from genome assembly GCF_035149785.1 of Candoia aspera. Lineage (NCBI taxonomy): Eukaryota > Metazoa > Chordata > Lepidosauria > Squamata > Candoiidae > Candoia > Candoia aspera. Next base: position 35,580,051 of record NC_086157.1, read on the forward strand.
CTTTAAAACATTAAAAACAAGAAAATGGTTAAAAACAACAAGAAACAAGTATTAAGAGTAAAGATAGCAAGCATGGCAAAACTGAATAAGAATGAAAGAAGACAATCCATGGACTCCAAAGGGGGCTTCACGGGCTTCACTCACCCTTGGCAAGGTCTGGATGTAGAGCCAGGTCTTCAAGGCCCTTCAAAACACCAGTAGGGTGAAGGCCATTCAGATAAGGCTTACAAAGAGGTCATGTCTTCTCATTTATAACATAATGCAGTACTGAAATACCTTTTGCACCAATTAAAGACCATGTAACAATTAATTATGTGGATGTATTAATACTTCTGTTATATCACACTTCTTACACCACAGTAGTAGCCCATATGAGTACCAAAGAAATTCATAGGGACTGCCAACAGGATTGAATCAAAGAATCATTTATATAGAGGACCATTTGTGCTGGCTGATGCTTTTTCTAAAGACTGCTAGAACTTGCACAGCTATTACGAATTTCAGAATTATTGGATAAAGCATAGACGTTGCATGTTCAATTCTATGTGGATGCACTGATACTTTGAAGTAGCACTTCTACAATGTATGTTCTGTCTAGCTTTAATATCCTATAAGTTCCATGCTTCCATAAGCAGTTTTATCACAGACCCATATGTGAAGGAGCCTGTAGAGCAGGAATGTACAATCTGTTTTGATATAAGGGCCACACTTAAATTACATGTAGGATACAATCCTCTCCCCAAAAAATACAGATAGACAAACTTTAAATGTTATTTTATTTTTCATTTCAATAATGCATTAAATTTTAATTATAAACCTGTTTAATTCATTAAAATTAAATAACTCTACAATTGAACAACATCCTAGAAAATTTGACTATGAGTTTTATCTACTATGCCTATTTGTTGATACCTAACTATAATTGTAAAGATTTATGAGCAGGTCTTAAACATGTTTCAGTGTGAAAATTGCAGAAATTGAATAGCTCCAACTTAGGGAGTGAGTTTGTTAATGTACGTTGTATAAAATTCTTGTGCATAATTGTTGTACTCAATAAGATAATGAAGCTATGATTGGAATAATTAGGTTCTGTGTAAAGGAAATCCAAATGTGAGTAACTCATATCTCCTAAAATAGTCATATCCCAAATTTAATGAACAAAAGAAGCAGATTACTTGGTTTGACATGAACTGGATCCATTAATATGGAAAACTCTGAAAGCATGACTGTTGTTAAAGCAGTCATCACATTGCTTACGGGTATATATGGTTGCTAGGCCAAATGATTTCTGGAAAATAAGATTATGCTTCCTTTCTAAACTTCTCCCCAAAAGCAAATCATTCAACACAACATTTGTTTTTCATTCTCTGGCTATCAACACCCATTGTAAAACAAAACATGACAAACCAAATAAATTTTATCTATATGATTAATTATAGTTAGTAATGCCTTAGTCTACAAATGCACAGTCATGGTATTAATATTTTAAAAACAAAGCAGCTCAGACAGAAATCATCAAAAACATAGCAATTTCTTTAGAGAAACACAGTTTGGTCATTAGGACATCAATAATTGGCTTGAAAAGACAAATTATACTTTTTAAAAACCTTCTTTTTAAAACAAAAGCAATTATAATTATTTGTTTGCTTCCAGTGGGTTTACAGGCAGCTACAATTATTGACGATGCAGTAAATCATGGCAAAAAAGAACAAAAATACAGTTAATAAAAACCAAAGCACATCTACACTTTGGCGGGGGGAGATGGGTGGTGATAGAAATTTCATAAATAAATAAACAAACAAACAAACCCCAGGAGCATTGGTTATATTGGACACATTATATTAGACAAATATTCCAATGCCAAAAGAAAAATGTTAAAACATCTCACCCCCAAGGCCTGCTGGAACAGCCAGGTTTCAGTGAACTTCCTATAAATTGGGTAAGAGATATTCAGATTTTTAGGGAAATGCTATTCTATAGAAGGCGGGCAACAATTGAGAAGGTCCATTTCTGTGATCCCCATTGTGGTATTACCTGAGGCCAGGAATATGGAGAGAACATGCTGTACTGATCTTACTGGATTGACAGATAACACTGGGAGTAGATAGTCCCAGACACCACTGTCCCAGGTCCTAGCTGTGTAGGACTTTAAAAGTGAAAACCAGCACCTTGACTTGTACCTAGAAGCCAAATGGCAACTACTGCAGCTCTTGAAATAGTGGTAATATATGGGTGAATCAAGATGTATCTATGACTATTCAAGTTGCTGTATTCTGGACTGTTTGTATTCTCTGACTGCTCTTCAAGGGCAGCCCCAGATAGAGCACATTGCAATAGTCCAAGCAAATGGTAAACAAGGTATGAGTGAACTTCTAGCAGTCTTGCTCTCTGTCAGTTCATTAGGACTTGTTCAACAAGTGTCCAGCTCTGGATCCTAGCAATGTTATCCTCCAGATGCCTATACAATTTTCACAGTGGCTCAGAAGATGTTCTCCTGATCCATCCTTCCCTAATGTGGTCTGGGTCACTTCAAAAAGGGCCTGGTGGCCAGCATCCTGCAGATGCAGTAAGACAAAGAAATGCTGATGCTGTTATTACCATGGTGTATGTTCAAACATAAGTCTGCCTTGTGTCTTCCACCAGCAGCACTCAGGATGTTTCCTAATTCGGTTCATCTTTCAGAGCTCCTTAGGACACCAAGAAGCTGCCCTGAATTGACAAACTGGGAAAGGCCACTCAGGTGCAATGCTGTCTAAGGGAAGTGTTTCCTCCCTATTCCTGCAGGCACCTAAAGACTCAGTAGACCATGGTCTCAAGAAATTCTCCAAGTGCCCTTTGGAAGCCAAAAGGTTCTGCTAGATGCCTTGGGAGGGTAAACTGAATATGTCTATCCTCCCCAAAGAGATTGATAGCACTAGTCAACTCTAATGCAATCAGAGAATGATCTTACCATGACAAGGGACAGATGGTAATGTCTCCTAGCCCAGATCATGTCACCTCTGCCCCCAGACAAAAATCAGATCTAACATGTGGCCTTCTCCTTTTTTTTGTTTCCTGATAATTTTTGCCTGAGACTCTTTGGAAACTGAATGACAGATTGCTCTTAATTAATTAACATGTCCCAGTTTTTAACCTTGGAAATCAGGTTATCCCAGTCATGCTGCTTTTAGAACTGGTGGGAAATTAAAAGGTATGATATGGGACAATTGCATTAATACAATAAAATCTAGAAAGAGCCTTGGGCTAAACAGGATGCCTATAGAGTGGTATAAAATATTTAAGGAGGCTTAAATATTTTTTTAAGGTGGCTCCTATTTGTTTCCTATGAAACAGAGCCTCTGTCAATGTCATATTATGAAGCTTATATAACACTTACTTTGAAAGCTGATAAGGACCCTACGAATTGTGCTCATTATTGCCTGATATCGCTGCTAAATGTTAATGCTAAGACTGTAACATCTGCTTCGGCAAGAATATTACAGAAACTATTACTTTCAATAACTCATCCAGCACAATCTGGTTTAATGAAAAGGTGTTCGATTATATTAGACTTCCAACAGATATGTAAGCTTTCTGTACTGATAATATGGATCAGCTATTCTAGCATCATCAGAGGCAGAAAAAGTTTTTTTTTATGGTGCAGATCAAGTTTCTGATGCAGGTGATATACTGTAGAACATTAAAATTTGATACTAGCCTTCTTGGAAAACTGATGCTTTGAAATAGTCTCAGGTCGACCCAGCCTTCCATCCTTCCAAGGTCAGTAAAATGAGCGCCCAGCTTGCTGGGGAAGGTGACAACTGGGGAAGGCAATGGCAAACCACCCCGCTATAATCTGCCAAGAAAACATCGCGAAAGCAGCATCCCCCCAAAGGGTCAGACATGACTCGGTGCTTGCATAGGGGACCTTTCACCCTTTCAAAAATGGCTAGAAAAAAAATTTTTTTTTGTTTTCCGTAAGTTGGAAAAGGGCATAATTACTCTTAATCAATTAATAAGTAATGCTAATTTTAAAACTTATGATAAATTACAGAAGGAACATAATTGATTATATAAAACCAAATGGTAATATATACAGTTAACTACATTTGCTATGTTCTCTGTTCAGCTCCGATATCTTACTGGCTTCCAAAATTCCAGAAGAACAGAAATTACGTTTAAAATATAACTTGTAATAATATGTATAAACATAAAATTAAGATTTTGGTTATAAACAGATGTGTTTTAAAAACACATAATAACTTAAAGTCTTTTTATAATAACTTAAAGTCTCTCTCTCTCTCCTCCCTTTCTTCCTCTCTCTCTATGCCTTTACCTTTCTTTAAATATACTGTTTATAAAAAATTCAATATGATTTTTAAAACATACACACATCCAGTCCCCTCCCCCTTACTATAAAATCTAAATAAGCCAGTGGTTGATGTATGTTTGCTAATGTTAAACTTATTTTCTATATCAAGTTTCAGGGGTAAATTTGGGGATTAAAAGACAGAATTAAAATTAAAATTAAAAGACAGAAAATTACAGTAACTTAGTATATTTTTATTGTCATGGAAACTTGCATTAGATTTCCTTCGACAAGCATCAAAACATCAGCTTCATTTCTGTTAACAACCAAGAAGACTTGAGGTACATTAGGACAGATGAGAAAATCATTTTGGATGCTAAAATAAAAAAAGTACAAGAAAATAATTTTTAGGAGCTGGCAACAACATATCCCTTGGTAGATCTTTGCTTCCAGTATTTTCTCATGTACATTCCTCCTACAATGAGAGAAGCCAGAGCCACAGGAATGACTGCCAAGTGCCAAGACAAATGGCGGTCTGTTAAAAAAGAAAGAAAACACCCAACAACATTAGACATCATACTCTGCACTAAATCACTGTTTTTCTAAGCTCCCTGGTTCCCACAAACACAAGTCTCATCAATAGGAGATGGAGTACAAAACAACAGGACATATCTATGGCAGTTGGAAGAAATTTGGTTACAATCACTGCAGCCCTTTAAAGTAGGGAATCCAGATGTTTCCAACAGTGGGTAACCAAATATGCGGAAGGCCCTGGAAGACAGCCTGAAAACAGCAAGCTTCCCACCTCTTCAGTGCTGTCCCTTGCTCTGAAGGTGTTTAATCTATTTAGTTATCATGTCTCACTAATATCATTATACCCCACCCCATTCCCCACCCCCACCTCCCCATAATTGGTTTAACCCACTGTGTTTCTCAACCTTGGCAGCTGGGAGATGTGTGGACTTCAACTCCCAGCTATGCTGGCTGGAGAAGTTTGGGAGTTGAAGTGCACACATCTCCCAGCTGCCCAGGTTGAGAAACACTGGTCTAACCTATGATTTTCCAGGGGACATTGGAGTACAGTTCTACTGTCTGCTGGAAGCTGAAGGTTCACAGGGCCCAATCTTGCACCTCTGCCAACTCATCTTGTGGTTGTGAAGTTCACAAGTCAATTTTATTTATTTTTTTAATTAAAACTTTTAGCTACAATAATAAAAGATAATACAACCTAAAAAGAAAAAGAACAAGAACAAGAAAAAATAAAAGGAAAGAGAGAGAGAGAGAATATTCTCGCTTTCTATTCTTTTTCTTTTTTGGTTTGTATTATCTTTTATTATTGTAGTTAAAGCTTTCTAATTTTTTTTATTATAAGTCAATTTCACACAGAACAAACTGATCCTTCCGTTTGGTGCTACAACTCTCCTCTGAAAAAGGATACCTTCACTGTCTTGCTCTACAGATTATAGGGCAAGCTATTGCCCAACAGAACAGCTGAAGGTTTTACCAAACATTGGACTTCACAAATAATTTCAGGGAATTTAAGCAAGCCAGCTTGGAAAAGATATTCCCCAATAAGATAAGCCCTTTCCTGGATCAGGAAGCCCTTCGAACAGTCACTGGTGCCCTTGCTATCTCCCATATAGACTACTGCAATGCGCTGTACATGGGGGTATCCTTGAAGAGTATCCGGAAGCTTCAGCTGGTCCAGAATGCGGCTGTGCAGGCTATTTTTGGCACCCCTAGAAGGGCGCACATAACACCTTTGCTACGCAAGCTGCATTGGATACCAGTCTGCTTCCAGGTCCAATTCAAGGTGTTGGTTATCACCTATAAGGCCCTACAAGGCATGGGACCAGGTACCTAAGGGACCACCTCTTCCCCGTTTCATCAGCCTGCCCCACCCGATCATGCAGAGAGGGCATGCTATAGACCCCGTCGATAAGAGAATTCCATCTGGTGGGGTCCAGGAGGCAGGCCTTCTCTGCAGTAGCACCTGCCCTCTGGAACATCTTTCCCCGGAGCTGAGATTAGCCACATCATTCCTAGACTTCCGGAGGAAGTTGAAGACCTGGCTCTGCCACCGGGCTTGGGGCAGGGAGGAGAATAGTTATACTTGGGGCTGGCTAGTGTCTTGAAGTGCTCCTTCTATACAATGACTAAATGAGACCATAGCCATCTGGATTTTGTCATATTTGGTAGCTCTGTGAAATTGTTTTATAGTGTGTTTCATATTGAAATTTTATTATATATTTATTGTTTTATATTGTAAACCAGCCAGAGTTCCTCCGTTCGGAGGAGATGGGTAGTGACACATTTCATAAATAAATAAATATTGATGGGATGTTTATTCCGATCCAATAAAACTGTTGACAAAGTGTAATCATTGATTCTTACATCAGTCGGTGACCCACAAACCTTGGAAAGGTTGGCCATGCTCCAGACTCTTTGAAGATTGTACCAACTGATCATCCAATGCTAATGGTCCTGGCAATAAAGGCTTCCCACTATAAATTTTAATTTTCCAAGCGCTGCACAACCCAAGATATAGCAATGACTTGTACAACCATCCATGGATTTTACAACATAAAATCTCCCTCTTTTCATTCTATCAATACTAGAAGTATAAAATGTAACATGTACTCAGTCATGAGGTCTGATCGTTATTCCTTGCTTGGAGGTAGCAAATGAGAGAACCCACAAATAGTACATTAATCTTGCCCTGATCCCAAACACTTGGCTTGGAATCAATGTAGATGCTATTTCTACAGCTTATTTCTTCATATCACTGAAGAAAAATGCTATCTCCCCCTTAGCTGAACTCAAATTGGTACCATGTCTGAGTCCATATGAAAATCAGCATGACTGGTGTGGAAAACTCACCTAAGAAGCTCGCTAAATGAGATTCAATGGCCCTAGTGGAGATGTGGCATTTGCTGGGGAACTAATCATGTGATCTGGATGATACATAGATTGAGTAGTTTTGCATATTAGCTACATGTTATGGATTCCAAATAGAATCAAAAAGAAAACCATTACACAGCAGTAATGAGCAAACTGTGGGATAGCCTTTGGCAACACTGGCTGATTTTATATGTACATAATTCTCTCTGCTCTTTCTTTGGAATCATGCCAAGAGAAATTGTAATTAGTTGAAAGTAAAATAACTTCTTAGAAATCATGAAATATAAACATGACCTGGCCAGAAGTTATTCCAGACATTTGGCCAGTTTATTCTTTAACCTTCTTTCTACATGTACAAAATGAGAAAATGAATGGCCACTATCAGAGTCATTAGAAGGAATAATGAGGAAAAGATTGTAATAAACACAGTTGGGTTGCTATACAGACCTTTCTCTTCTTTCTTGACTGTCATTGGTTGTACACGATGCCCACAACTGTTCTGTGCCACACATATGAAATCAGTATAAAAATCTGCTTCTGTGATGGAGTCGAAGATCAATGGCACCTCAATATATCTGTCGTTATTTTCTACAAGTTTCCTAAGAGGGAATATAACATTTATATTGTGAGGCAGAGATGCAGAAGAGCCTAAAAGGAAAGGGCAACTGACTGAGCAGAGAGATTACCTGAATTTCTCCATTAAAAAATAATAAAAAAAAATTAAAAATCTGAAGGAAGTCCTCTCTTCCTCCTAGATTTTTTTCCTACTCACCTGATCTCTGCTGCTGCTACAACAAAACTTAAACTGAAAATGGTTTGGCATGAGAAGTTATTGGGTACCTCACACACATCCAGATACATATCATTTTCGCTCTAAAAATTATAGTTCATCTCATCATATTAAATTAGATTAAGGGAAGACACAAGTTTGGAAAAAATGATTTTACCGTAATCCAGTAAGCCTACTTTGACTTTATGTGGCACTAATTTATTCACACCTGCAATGTATCTCTCAAAAGTTCTCAAATTATCACCATTTAAATATCCAACTATCATTCCAAGTGAAGTTGGAACAAATGATATTTGAGATTAAGCATGTTTCCCCAATCTGGCAACCCTACAGAGGTGTTCAAATAGAATTTCCATAATCACAGTGTTTGCAGGAGGGGGGTGGGGCAACACAGATGACGAAAGTCATCATGTGTGGCATTGTGCAAGTGACAAGAATTAAGTAATTTGCATTGTTTGCACAATAATGTCATGACACAATAATGTCATAATTGTATCTTGCCCCAGACGCCTAAGCGTAAAATCTACAGCTGTCATGGCTAATGTCTGGGGCAGTGGGAATTAAAGTCCAATACATCCAGAAGTTGGGAAAGGCTGAAGGAAAAGCTGTGTGAGGCTTATAGAATAGAAATCAGAAACTGTTGACTTGTACATCTGCTATAAAGATATTACCTGGTACAACAACATAGCATAATATTTCAACAACATTTACCGGGCTTCCCCTTCCTTAACTCTGCTGTTTGGGTAAATTGTGTGGATGTAACTGTTATTGGCCAGCCACCAGACATCAGCATGGGAATGGTTATTTGCTCCAAGAAACACTTTACATGGGATGATGAGCTGAGAACCTGTTTTGAAATGAAATACAGAGTTGAGGGAAAATAAATGCGCACGCACACACACACAAGAATATATTTGCATGGGAACAAATAATCCCAACTCTGAATTTTTAAGGTATTTTCAGAAGATCATTTTTCTTTCAGTAGCCAGGACTAAGTAGCTATGGAGTAATTTGACTTTAATGGGATGGTTTAATTTCATTGCATTGGTTTTATGCTTAATTTTTATTAGTCCAGGTAACTTGGAAAAGTTATGTACCAGAGAGTAACTAAATGGGCAGCTGATTCTAGCCAGAGGAGAAAAAGCTGTGTGATTAATTGCTTTCAGTCAGACAGCACAGTCTGACTGAAAGTAGTTAATTCTCATGCAGATACACTGAAATACTGTAGTCCTATTGGCTATTGAATTGTTGCAAGATGCAAGTAGGAATTCACTTTAGCAACTGCAGCTTCATGTAATCCAGGAGGCCAATAATGCCACAGTGTAAGTCATTGATTTTCATTTCACCAAACTGTTAGTCGTGATCAAAGACCCAGCCTGAAGCCTTCAAGGGGAATTGCAAAGACTCTGCTCTTGGCCACCTGAAGTAAGTACAGCATTTCCCAAACAGAAAACAAAATATAAACAATTATCACCACCAAAGGTTGTTGATCAGATATTGGGTATTTGGGGGTAGATAATCTGGCTACATCAAGTGCCTACAGAAATCTTCCAGGGAGATGCAACAATGAAGAAGATGAGATGGTAGTTAAAAACCTTGACCTTTTTCTAGTAACCGCATTGCAGGCAAGATTGCTCTTTCCCAACCTCTGGAGTGTGGGAAAGTGAGTTTAAATCTGCTCCCCTTCCAGCAGTTCTAAACAAGGTGACTAATATTGACCATCATTCCATAATGCCTAATAATGGCTAGTCACAGGAAGAGTGGTTTACAACACTTGGACTTGTTGTTCATCTGTAATCTATGACTATTCACAACTCTGTATTATGTGTTGTGTGCACCAGGGAGCATCAATATTGTTAACAAACTCATTTTTATGTTTGCCCAATTAAGAGTTTAATTTATTTTTACAACTACCTTATGTTTCTGTGATTAAACTATATTTTATTGTCCCATTACTGCTACTAAAGTATTTACAGTACTCGTTAGCATTCTACAGATATTTCACCAACACCGAAGTCAAGAGAATTAAAGTATAGTAAGGCCTCATAGAATTAATAATTAATAAGTTACATGTTCCCTAGAATTTCTAGCTTTAAACTGCAGGTGCTAAATGCATCTCAGTGTAATATTTAGGAGGAAATCATCAAATTGCTCTTCTGGGCTGATGCCAATATTTAAGACTAAGATTTGTTTTAAGCTTGAAAATTAAGCACTTGCTCAACCACCTTGTTAAAGAAGAGAAGGTGAAACAAGGCTGGTAAAATCATCCAGATTTGGACAATTTATTTAGCTTTGCAGTGCTTGCCCAGCATATACAAAATTAAGATGACAGTTTCAAAGTTACTTAACTAATCACTCCCTCCATCTGTGTAAACTAACCATATCTGGTGCAACCACATCCTTCTTGAGTCATGCTTACATTCCAAGAGTCCAGAATCATGTGAGTCAATGCAGTTGTTTTATGTCTCAGTTTGTCTCATTTCTGCAGAGCAATCTGCTTGGACATCCACTCGATCCATTCACAACTGAAGTTCTTTATTGGGGTTATTATCTAGCCAGTTTGGTCTGATTCTTGAGAACTAGCTGTTAAATTTCTTCTCTTCCGTCAGTGAAGAGACAGAGATCCAGCAGGCCAAGCTGAGCAGAGACCTCATGTTTTTCAGCAGCAGGTCCAGACTGCTTGCTTTCATGCTCTCGCTGCCTAACCCCACGTTGGCCACCTTCTCTACAAGCATGGCCCTTGTTAGGCTCTGCTCTTTTGCAATTTGGCACCAAGGCTAATCCGGTTCCCTGCTAGGCAAGATCCAGGGGAAGTGTCCAGTGGTCTAGCCAAGCTGGAGGAGAAGAAGAAACCAGGCCATGTCACATGCACCCTGTGGCATTTCTACCTTCCTTTCAATGCTGTGATCACAGAATCATATTTTTCCTCCCCTTTGCACATATCCATAGTCCAGGACAGAACTATGCACAAAAGTAGCCTGAAAACAAGCAAATCTCCTTCAAAGGGGGATCTACTCCTTCAGCCCCTCAAATTCACTATTTTTAAGAAATAGAGGGAAAAAATAGATTAAGGACTGAGTTGTGACTTATTTTAGATAAGACTTTAGTCAAGGAAATATACCAAAAGCCTGTCCCCATATCTCAGCACTTTTTCAGAGCCTTGCAAACTGAACACTTAAGAGGTTTTATCAGAATGTCTGCCTTCTTCTCAAATGCCTTAATAAAGTTTACCATCACAGGAAACTGTATAAACAGATTCAACCTTATACCCCACTGCAGATCTGCATTATCAGTTGCCCAATCTTGTAGAGGTGGCAAAAATTGGGTTGCTGGGACAGGACTTATTATCGCGCCTGGGTTTCAGTGACACATAGACATCTCTCATGTCTGCAGCTGTATGTCTGCCGGAGACTGTTGTTTTGATTTTTTTAAAATCAAGTACATTGGCTCCTATCATCTCTACACAACGCATGCACCTGTTTTATCCAACATAGCCTCCACAAGTTCTCCACAGTCATTATTTCCAACTTGATGGAGCAGCTGTTTCAGGCACAGTATTAGGAGGGAAGTAAATTATGTCAGGCATCTACAGGTCCAGAGGCTTGCATCAAAATTATGAAAGCAGCGTTTTTCTGCTGCAATGGAAGACCCCTTTCTTCTGCTGGTATGTGGGACATCACAACCCATGGACAAAAGGGGTGGAACTTCCATTGTGATGGCATGATATTGATTTCATTGTCTGCTCCCTTTGACCTTCCCTTTGTATATCTTTGGCATATAAGCAGGACAATAAGAAAGAAGTATAGAAAGTTCTTCTTTAGGTTATAGCCTTGGGTGATCACTGCAAAGAATCCAGGAAAGAAGTTTGGGCAATGGCATCAAGCACCTGGACTGGATGCTTCCAAATAATTATGGCTTCCAGCATGGAATCTGACCAGCTGGACACCAGCTTCTAGCTGAATTTTGGTTAATCTAAAACATCTTGATAGGGTCAGGCCTAACACTGGTATTAGAATAGAAGGCCACTACAAAATCCTCAGGCTATATGCACTTCCAGGATGTTAAAAAACTTCCCAGAAGAAGGTTTGCAATGGCAAACCACATCTTTATTGTTCCTAGGAAACCGCTGGAAGTGTCCAGGAAATCATCAAGAGTCTAGCTCACTTACATTTTAGAAATTGATTTAAGGCTTGAATGTAGATATTCACTCAGCATTTTGGAGTTTTCTTAACTTGGCCCTGATAATAACCACACCATGCTAACCACTGAAAAGTTGTAAAGTCTCCTTTAAATCAAGCAAGCCTACAGCCCAGCTATTTCCTGCTGTTTAACGTCCAACCCCAGACCAGGTTGGCTCATGCTGAGACATTCAGCCATTGGCAGCTGTAATTTCAGTTGGAGCTTATCCTAGAGTTTATTGCTATTGTAAGACATCTGTGAAGAGTGGACTATCCAGCAAAACTCAGTTTATTTCTAATCTGGTTCTCCCTGAATCAGGAAAAAAAGTTGACATTAGGTTAAACATTGCCCTCATTTTTCCAAGTACGTTAAATAAATTATTGACCTTACCAAGGGCTGCTAATGTCATCATTTCAATTGGACTGACAATCACAGGGCTGTTTTTTTTCTTTTGTTCTAGTGAGGAAATCAGAGAAAAGCATTAGATTTTTGAAGCAATATATTATTATTACAACAAGCATGCCTTCCACTAACTGCTACAAGAAGAGTGCAATGATTTCTTCCAAAGAACTAGTAGAACTGAGAAATCAACAATCACCTCAAAATAAATATTTGGCACAGATTTAGGACCCAGGTATCTGGTTCCCTTGTTGAACTGTGACCTGGCTGCAAGTAAAACTATTCTAGTGCAATCTGCAGGAGTGGCTTTCTGCTGGCAGAGAGTTAAAGCATAAAGATAGCCTACTGAGCCTGGGAGTTCTCCAGAAGTATGGACCTCAGTTCCTGGAATAGCTGGGTTGTGTAGTGGCTCGTTAGTGTCCCTAAGACTGGCCTGGCCACAAGGCCAAAAATCTCGACATTCCCTAATGACTACTCAGAAAACAATAGGTGATGAGAGCTGTGGAAAACAGGGTCTCATATAGACATGCTGGAGTTCACAAAAGTAGATATTGCTTTTTTTTTTTATCCTGCCTTTATTATTTTTAGAAATAACTCAAGGCAGTGAACATACCAAATACTCCTTCCTCCTCCTATTTTCCCCACAACAACCACCCTGTGAGGTGAGTTGGTCAAGAGAGAGTGAGTGGCCCAAAGTCACCCAGCCAGCTTTCATGCCTAAAGCGGGACTAGAACTCAGTCTCCTGGTTTCTAGTCTGGTGCCTTAACCACTAGACCAAGCCACTTGAGCCTATCTTCATATTATATCCTGAGAGGTAAGAGTTGGGTTATCCAGCTGAACATGCTTATTAATGTTTCAAAAATATGCATTCATTTTCTACAATGAAATGGTGCTCATTTCCAAGTACAGTACATGGGGGTTAGCAACAGGGTACCCACTGCAGTCTGTTTTATTCATATAGTCATCATGGTTTTACAATTCAGAGCATTCAAAGGAAACTGCACATCCCTAATCTGTTTTCAAACCATGGTTAGTAAGTAAAGTTGCTTGCTTGCTTGCTCAGTTTAACGTATCAGGAATACAGACACAGAGCAGCAAGTGTTGTAAGGCAAAAGAAAAACACTGAATACAATTTCATCTTTGTGAGCTTCAGAGCAGAACTAACTTGGCCCACTAGAGCAGTGTTTCTCAACCTTGGCAACTTTAAGATGTGTGGACTTCAACTCCCAGAATTCCCCAGCCAGCCTTGCCCCAGCCTGTTGAAGTCCACACAGTTTAAAGTTGCCAAGGTACAGAAACACTGCACTAGAGAGTGGGAGAAGTGGAGGCTGTAACATCAGTAAGCCCATGGGTTGCCCCAGTTGTAGGCAGCAGAAGAGGGCATACCTTATAGTTAGCAAGAAAATGCAAAGCATTGAAATAGTTCTTGCTCCCTTCAAGTTACAAAATCAAGAAAAGAGCAAAGGCTGAACATAGGATGGTTTTCAGCACCAGTCTGGGCAGCTGGAAGAAAATGACTGGCACAGGAATTAGGCTCTGATGCATGCTGGGGTGTAGCACATATTCCAAAGCCCATTCCCAATGCTACCTTTCACCTCACCTCAGGCCTTTTAAGTGGCATGGTGGATTTCCTGTCTTCACTACCTAAAACACAGAAGTAAGACTCTGCTCTAGTCTTTCTGAACTCCATAGAAGATCCCAGCTGGTTGGAAAGGTTGTAAAGAAGAGCAAGGTGCTGTTTACCCTGAGCTTTTAAAGACATTACTGCCATCTGTTGGCTGCTTACAGGCAACACATTCCCATCTTGCTTATGGTTCAATCCATCAGCAAAGCCAGTTTTAAAACTTTTAAAAGGAGAATGAGACAGCTGCCTTGGCTAGAGCTCCTTTTTCTTCTGAAGATGGTCTCATGTCTTTGTTTATTTTTTGCACCACTAAGCAAATCTATTTGCCTGAAACTATTTTGAAAGGCCATCATTCAACATAATTGCTCAGCTTTCCTTGTTTAAGATACAGGGTTTTCACTTCCATTGACATTTAATGATTTAAGTTCTCATTCCATGAAACTGTTTCAGACAGTTATCTGAAGCAAGTAGCTGGCATGTTGTACTGGGTAAGCTCATAGTTTTGGCATTTGACAGCTCTAATGCTGAGAAACTTGAACAGAAGGAAGTTTCTGTTTATATCTTATTCTTTTCGCAATTCTCTGCCAGGTCACATTCTAGGAAACTAGTTAAGCAGATTTTGTGCATCTGCAATTACACAGAAAAAATGTGGGATTGATCAACTGGTGTACAATTATGCATACTACACATCTGTATTTTTTTTCATATCTCTTACTTCTAGTCTTACGGCAAGAAACAAATCCAAAAAGTGGAAGTATTAGCTGGTAAGATTGCAAGAGTTTTACATGTTGTGGTCTAGTCATCCAACAGAAGTAGAAGAAATAAAAAACAAATGCAGGGGTAACCCAGAAGAGTACTGCCATATTCAAAAACTGACCATTGACCCATCTAGATGAACTCTGTCTACCCTAGCCACAGCTTTTAAGGGTTACAGGAAGGAGTTTTTCACCATATTACTTGGAAATGCCAAGGACTGACCCTGTAAGCTTTTTCTTGCAAAGCTGGTGCTCACAGTGAGCTACAGCCCCATCTTCTAACTCAAATCAAATCAAGTTTATTACAGCCTTAAGGCCAGATACAATCAAAATACCTAGTAATAGCAGTATTACATACATACATGCATACATACATCTTCTACACTTTGCAACTGTACTCAAAATTGCAAAATTTATCCTGATGGAAACCCATTATATAAAAATTAGATCAACAACAACAAAAAACCCTGTAGGTATCAGATTTAACAAACACTCCATTCACTCAAATAGTTTTGGTTGGTTTTGTGTTTGTTTTACCAAGTATCTGTAGCTGAATATTTCTGGTAATATTATATTGTGCCTTTTCAAACTCAAAGGTCATTTCACAAGTATAATAGCCGGAATCATTCAATGAGATGGAATTGATCATGAGATAATCAGTGCCTTTCAGAGCTTCAAACTTCTTATTATCTATGTTCAGACGTATAGAGTCCTAAAGATAAAAATAAATAAAAGGAATTATTGAATGATTAAATGTAGTATCAGACTTGCTTCAGTGCAAAAAGTAGTCTCAATTTTCCTCTTGCATATATTTTTTTCATTGTTCTTTGGCCATTTAAAATGTCCAGACTGGTTTAATTATCATACTGTAGATGTGGTAACATTGATCTTTGGAGATCTTCTACATTTTTTTCAAGAATGCCCAATCACTTGTTCAAAATAATCAGATATCTTTTTCCAAGCTAGAACCAGGCAGCCTGAATCTATGTGGTTTGTTTGATTGATTGATTGATAGTTATTTTTTAAAATACAAAGTTCCCTTTATCAAAAATTATCAAGGTAGCTAAGGTTAAGCCAGCCAGAAAACAAACAAAAAGCAATACAATGAAAAAAAGTATCTACCATCTGCAAATAGCATGTGAGTAGGCAGTAGAAAACATGATAGAACTGCAGTAAATAAAAATCTGGGCAAATAGCAAAGATTTGAATTGGCTCCAAAATAATGGCAAAACCAGGGCCATTTCTACTTTAATGAGTGCACTACTTTCTGGCACCAGTGGGAACCTTTGGAATTTTGAGACCGTGTGATGGATGTCAGGGAGATGCTTTTTCTCATCCAAATGGGATCTTGGTAGGCAGAGGAATCTTTACAAATGTATAATACTACTATAATAAAAATCAAACTAAAAATCACATAAAATTGTCTGCCGTTATACTTAACAATACAACAGTTTTAATAATCTTAATCTTAATAAACCCAAAAAAGAAAAATTAGTTTGATTTTTATTATAGTAGACAGAAATGTATACAATAGTAGTAGGGGGAATAATTAAATATGTGTTATCTCTTGGAATGGGGAAAGTTGCTTAGGAGGTTTATATGAATTTCCTTTTTTTCTTTATTTTAATATAAGGGGAGGGAGTAACTGTACTTGGTGATTTTTATAATGTGCTGAAGTGGAATAATTTATAGAAATAATGTGGTTTTGGTTTAATATAGAGTAAGAGATTGATTATGGAAAATTTTTTTATATCCTTGCAGTTAAAAGTCAGAAGTCAAACATTTCTGTAATGTTGAAAATTGTTTTCTCTTGTGCTTTCACATCTTTTTAGTTCTTTTTTATTTTTTTTGTTTTTTGTTTTTTCGTAGCTTTTATCTTTGTCTTGAAATTTAACAAAATTCTTTTAAAAATGTATACAGTAAGCAGGTTCATTGCTTTGTACCATGCCAATATCTTTTTAAAAAGTCAATTGGGGTAGGGACCCTAAGAGAAAATATTCTGAGATATAGGTCATCTAATCTTCAGCAAAGGATCGTTACCTTGTCGTGGTGCTGGAGATTAAGCACCTCAATGATGCCATGAGCTAAACCGTGAAGGGCCACCCAAGACGGGAAGGTCATGACAGAGAGCTCAGACTAAATGCGATCCCTGGGGAAGGTAACGGCAACCCACCCCAGTATTCTTGCCGTGAAAACTAAATGGATCAGTACAACCAGAGATATGTCGGTATACCATCGGAAGATGAGACCCCCAGGTCAGAAGATGGTCAAAATGCTACTGGGGAGGAACAGAGGATGAGCTCAACTAGCCCCAGACGTGATGACGCAGCTAGCTCAAAGCTGAAAGGACGGCTAGCGGCCGACGGTGCTGGTGGTGAACGGTGAATCCGATGTTCTAAGGATCAACACACCATTGGAACCTGGAATGTAAGATCTATGAGCCAGGGCAAATTGGATGTAGTTATTGGTGAGATGACAAGATTAAAGATAGACATTTTGGGCATCAGTGAATTGAAATGGACTGGAATGGGCCACTTCACTTCAAATGACCACCGGATCTACTACTGTGGACAAGAGGACCACAGAAGAAATGGAGTAGCCTTCATAATTAATAGTAAAGTGGCGAAAGCAGTGCTCGGATACAATCCAAAAAACGATAGAATGATCTCAATTCGAATTCAGGGCAAGCCATCTAACATCACAGTGATCCAAATATACACCCCAACCACAGATGCTGAAGAAGCTGATGTAGAGCGGTTCTAATAGGATCTGCAGCACCTACTGGATAACAGGCCTAAAAGAGATGTTATTTTCATCACGGGAGACTGGAATGCTAAGGTAGGCAGTCAAATGACACCTGGAATTACAGGTAAGCATGGCCTGTGAGAACAAAATGAAGCGGGACATAGACTGATAGAATTTTGCCAAGACAACTCATTCTGCATAACAAACACTCTCTTCCAACAACCTAAGAGACGGCTTTATACATGGACTTCCCCAGATGGACAACACCAAAATCGGATTGACTACATCCTTTGCAGCCAAAGGTGGCAGACATCTATACAGTCGGTAAAAGCAAGACCTGGAGCTGACTGTGTTCAGATCACGAACTTCTTAGTGCATAATTTAGGATCAGACTAAAGAGATTAGGGAAGACCCACAGATCAGCTAGATATGAGCTCACTAATATTCCTAAGGAATATGCAGTGGAGGTGAAGAATAGATTTAAGGGACTGGACTTAGTAGATAGGGTCCCGGAAGAACTCTGGACAGAAGTTCGCAACATTGTTCAGGAGGTGGCAACAAAATACATCCCAAAGAAAGAGAAAACCAAGAAAGCAAAATGGCTGTCTGCTGAGACACTAGAAGTAGCCCAAGAAAGAAGGAAAGCAAAAGGCAACAGTGATAGGGGGAGATATGCCCAATTAAATGCAAAATTCCAGAGGTTAGCCAGAAGAGATAAGGAATTATTTTTAAACAAGCAATGCGCGGAAGTGGAAGAAGACAATAGAATAGGAAGGACAAGAGACCTCTTCCAGAAAATTAGAAACATTGGAGGTAAATTCCAGGCCAAAATGGGTATGATCAAAAACAAAGATGGCAAGGACCTAACAGAAGAAGAAGAGATCAAGAAAAGGTGGCAAGAATATACAGAAGACCTGTATAGGAAGGATAACAATATCGGGGATAGCTTTGACAGTGTGGTCAGTGAGCTAGAGCCAGACATCCTGAAGAGTGAGGTTGAATGGGCCTTAAGAAGCATTGCTAATAACAAGGCAGCAGGAGACGACGGCATCCCAGCTGAACTGTTCAAAATCTTGCAAGATGATGCTGTCAAGGTGATGCATGCTATATGCCAGCAAATTTGGAAAACACAAGAATGGCCATCAGACTGGAAAAAATCAACTTATATCCCCATACCAAAAAAGGGAAACACTAAAGAATGTTCAAACTATCAAATAGCGGCACACATTTCATATGCCAGTAAGGTAATGTTCAAGAACCTGCAAGGTAGACTTCAGCAATTCATGGAGTGAGAATTGCCAGATGTACAAGCTGGGTTTAGAAAAGGCAGAGGAACTAGGGACCAAATTGCCAATATCCGCTGGATAATGGAAAAAGCCAGGGAGTTTCAGAAAAACATCTATTTCTGTTTTATTCACTATTCTAAAGCCTTTGACTGTGTGGACCATAACAAATTGTGGCAAGTTCTTAGTGGTATGGGGATACCAAGTCATCTTGTCTGCCTCCTGAGCAATCTGTATAACGACCAAGTAGCAACAGTAAGAACAGACCATGGAACAACAGACTGGTTTAAGATTGGGAAAGGAGTACGGCAGGGCTGTATACTCTCACCCTACCTATTCAACTTGTATGCAGAACACATCATGCGACATGCTGGGCTTGAGGAATCCAAGGCTGGGATTAAAATCGCTGGAAGAAACATTAACAATCTCAGATATGCAGATGATACCACTTTGATGGCTGAAAGTGAAGAGGAACTGAGGAGCCTTATGATGAAGGTGAAAGAAGAAAGTGCAAAAGCTGGCTTGCAGCTAAAACTGAAAAAAACCAAGATTATGGCAACCAGCTTGATTGATAACTGGCAAATAGAGGGAGAAAATGTAGAAGCAGTGAAAGACTTGGTATTTCTAGATGCGAAGATTACTGCAGATGCTGACTGCAGTCAGGAAATCAGAAGACGCTTAATCCTTGGGAGAAGAGCAATGACAAATCTCGATAAAATAGTTAAGAGCAGAGACATCACACTGACAACAAAGGCCCGCATAGTTAAAGCAATGGTGTTCCCCGTAGTAACATATGGCTGTGAGAGCTGGACCATAAGGAAGGCTGAGAGAAGGAAGATCGATGCTTTTGAACTGTGGTGTTGGAGGAAAATTCTGAGAGTGCCTTGGACTGCAAGAAGATCAAACCAGTCCATCCTCCAGGAAATCAAGCCAGACTGCTCACTTGAGGGAATGATATTAAAGGCAAAACTGAAATACTTTGGCCACATAATGAAAAGACAGGACACCCTGGAGAAGATGCTGATGCTAGGGAGAGTGGAGGGCAAAAGGAAGAGTGGCCGACCAAGGGCAAGATGGATGGATGATATTCTAGAGGTGACGGACTCGTCCCTGGGGGAGCCTGGGGTGTTGATGACCGACAGGAAGCTCTGTTGTGGGCTGGTCCATGAAGTCACAAAGAGTTGGAAGCGACTAAACGAATAAACAACAACAACACAGGTCATCTAATGCAGTGAGAGATTTTCTTCAGACACATTGGATTTAATAGACACACTTTAGCATATCTAACTCACCTGAATGAACTCTGATTCTCTATTACAGGATCAAGGGGTCGGAGGTGATCATTTCTCAAATAGTGATTTATAGCATCTTCTACAGTCCCCCAGACATCATTGACTTGAAGCTACAGTAATGAGAATAGGGATGAGAACAGGCAATCTTCAGCAACAGCTGGGTGATGCTATGAAGACACTCTAAGACTGTAGTGGACAAATGGCCTTTGTTTAACAGTCAGCACTTTGCTGTGCCAGGCTGGAGGGTAAAACATTAGCATCTTAAAATGCAAGGGGAAAACGTCCACAGTATATCAACAGTAACAACAAAAGCATTACATGTCCAGAAAACAGCATTGCTGAATTTCAATATGATAATGTGAATGTTCCAGAGCCAAACAAAGCTGTAACACAGGCCTCATTTAGACTATGGCTGAGAGTTGATCACCTCTGTTTCATCACATTCAGTTTGTAATGTATAGCGTAGAGCTGATGATAGGTCTATAGTTCCCTAAGCCCAAGACAGAACATAATGGTCAGAAATAATGGAACTGGCTGTCCAGCAAGATCTGGAAAACCACAGATTCTTCATTTTATTTATTTATTTATTTTCTATCCCGCCTTTTTATTTTTATAAATAACTCAAGGCGGCAGACATACCTAATACCCCTTCCTCCTCCTATTTTTCCCACAACAACAACCCTGTGAGGTGAGTTGGGCTGAGAAAGAGTGACTGGCCCAAAGTCACCCAGCCGGCCTTCATGCCTAAGGCGGGACTAGAACATACAGGCTCCTGGTTTATAACCTGTTGCCTATGTTTCTCCCTCCAGCCTGGCACAGCAAAGTTAAACAATGGCCATTTCTCCCCTAGAGTCTTAAGAGTGTCTTCATAGCATCACCCAACTGTTGTTGAAGTGATGTTCAACATTGGCTGTTCTCATCCCTATTCTCATTACTGTTGCTTCTAGTCAGTGATGTTTGGGTGACTGTAGGAGATGCTATAAATCACTATTTGAGAAATGACCCTGTTTACTGGTATTTGAATATTAGGAATCCAAGTTCAAATCCCCATACAGACATTTAGAAATGATTTGGGAATAATACCTTGTACCATTTGAGTTCATAATTGGTATCATTTTGTATAAAATTTTCTAGATGAGGACAAACTATCTTTCCAGAACTAAACATGAATGCCTTCTGAGGATAGGAAATATTATTGGCTTCACTTCTCTTGACAACTTTTAAATGCAATGACACATCAGCGCAGTAAGAAGAATTCCTGCAAGGAAAAGGGAAATTCACAGTGAGGAATTGTGGCATTCAAACACAAAGATGAATCTTTTCACTCTTTTTATTATTCCTATTTAATCATTTTAGACATCATGCAATAGGAATACCAGACACTGGACAGTACTGACATACTGAATTGTGTCCACTGTTGACTCTGATTTTGTTGAAAACACTCTTGCTCACACAAGTCCTGGTGCTCTATATTTCACCCCTACCCCTTAGAGTTGGAGGATTTTCTGGAACAGAATGGGAGATCAGTGAAAATCTGCTACTGAAGCCCCAGACTAATTTTTCATAACTCAAAAAAAGCTCAAAAGCCTTCTTCTCCTTACCATTTTCTCCAGATGCCCAAAAGAAAGCACACTGCTGTAGTAAAGTCTTAATCTTAATGGTGGAATGAATATGCCCGAGTGTGCAACTTGCATAGGATCAAGAGCTATACCAGGTTTTGCATCCATGTTGGGGGACATAGCCAGAGATACTGTAGGTCCCAAGTGGGTCTTTCAGGATGCTTAAGACATATTTTGCCGTTCTAAACTGATTTTTTTAGTTCTCATAAAAATGCAAAAAGTAGCTTCCAAAAACTCTCCAATGTAAAAAGAAACCTCCCCAAATCCTCCACTCTAGGCATGGTGGTGGGCCACAGTTACCCATGAATCACAGTTTTGCACTCCTAGTGTAAATCCATGGCCATTGAGAAGCTGCAAGGGCACTTTCTGGCTAGTTGTCCTCTTTTGCTTTTCTACTTGCAATGGGAGAAAACTGACTGTCCCACAGCAAGATATAGAAGTTCTAGAGGTATGTATCTATATCGCTCTGCAATGTGGTCCATATATTAATCAGGAAGTCTTTGCAGTAGCAGTCAGCGCTGACTGAAGTATTGAAATGATGCTTTATTCAGCAGCCTACCAATCATGTTTTGGGAACTCTAAAGTCTCAAACTCTTAACTTTTAGGTATTACAAGGATGGTAAAAAGTATATCTAATCTGAATTTGTTGGCAATTCTAATTCTTAATATACAGTAGTTCCTTAACTCAGACATCAATTTCTTTATCATGGATATAGGTGTAAACCATACTCCCTAAAATGGCAACCACCAAATATATCACAAAATTTGGGGAAGCTGCCCAGTCTGAAGGAGACTATGTTCTAATTTGCACATTAGTCCAGAAAGCAAAAAACCAATCAGTTCACTTAAATATGCAAATTAAATGTATTTTCCCCTATTCCTTGATCCTAAATTGCAACAGAACAGAACAGTTAAACTTTGTGTTAGTTAGATTAACATATTTTCCAGTAAAGTATCCAACATGTTTAACATATGCTCTACAAGAAACATAGCTCTCTCCCAATGAGTATAACTTCTCTGAGAGTACTGTGTCATGGCCACTAACCCCTTAGCTACTCCTGGCTAAATACAATCTCTTTACAAGGTTAAGCTATGTAAAACTGAACAGCCACATGAGTTAGATGCCGACCTTCGAGTGCAGATATATTCCCCAGTGTCCTCAAGAAAGGCTGGTAGAAGCCAGAGAGCATCAGCTTGTGACATTATTCTTGGCCCCTTGAGTCCTGCAGGGATAACAGTCGATGAACCATTTTTGTACCAAGTCAGGTTAAGGGGTAGATCAAAAGATTTCATATTTTTGTATTGTAAACGAGGACATCTTAGGACCATGGGTTCTCCTTCCAGGACAAAAGCGGGCCAGGAGTATATGGTGTGATCTCGGCACTTATCTGCATAAACACAGAATTACTTTGTATTAAAGAAGAGAAAGAAGAATAAAAGGAACCAAGAACAGGAGATTCTTCTTTCCAAGGATTGTCTATCATGACGAGAGCCTTCACCTGTACTTTCCACACGATGGATTTGGAAGGCAGAAATGTCAAACATATTAGCACTGAAAATATACAGGAGTCTGGGTACCACATTCCATATGAAACAGGAAAGAGAGAAATGATGGATGACATTTGGAGACCTGCAAATGAAGAGAGGATGCCAGTAAGTGTTCCATATTACCAGCAACTGATGTTCTTTCCAAGTATGCCCAAGTCAACTCCAAATTACGAACCTGGAAGCACTTGAGGGACATGTAGTAGTACAACTCACTCTGTGCTTTGGAATGACTCAGGTGGCAGGTAGCATGTGAATGCTGGAAAGAAAAGGGAAGGAGCCTTGTAATGTTCTAGCTAGGCTCAGGAAGCTCTTGACTTCTGCTAAGGAATACTATAGTGAGCCAGTTTGGTGTAATGGTTAAAGGCACCAGGCTAGAAAGACTACGAGAGACTATGAGTTCTAGTCCCACTGAGGCATGAAGCCAGTTGGTTGACCTTGGGCCAGTCACTCCCTGTCAGCCCTAGGAAGCAGGCAATGGCAAACCACTTCTGAAATCTTGCCAAGAAAACTGCAGGGGCTAGTCCAGACAGTCACCAAGAGTCAACATTGACTTGAAGGCATGGGCACAAAAGTGGAATACCATACACGCATGCCATTTCTAGTGCTCTGCCATGAAAGGAATCTCACTTCTGTTCTAAGGTGGGTAGGCAAGCTGATGCCTTCCTGATGTTTTACACAACCCCCACAGTCTCTTGTGATGAACTATACTAGGTCAGTCTAATGGAAGCTAAAGTCCAAAACTTCTAGGGGATACCAGCTGCTTACCTCTGTTTGAGTTTTGAGTAGGCCAGAGGTATTTCTAATTATAACAAGAAGGCAAATCATGGTACACAAAATTTCAGCCTTCTCCCCCCATTCCTACCACTTTTATATTTTTTGAAGGAAAAAATGCAAATTCATAGTGTTGCGAGGAGCTCAGCCATCTCAGACAGGTTGGAGCTTTTGCATCTTCCACTTCTTTCTTTTGAATTTACATGGGGGGGGGGGATTCCCAAAAGTGAATACTAAAATGACCATAGGATGCTTAGAGGAACTCCAGAGTTTTGATGAACTGTCCCTAGTGAAATTGGGAGGCAGATTATTGGCTTGGCCAGAAGAAAAAATCCCTTCCTAATAAGGCTCCAAAGTATGTGAGTGAGAGGAATAATGGGGAATGTTTTGCCACAGAATCAACAAGCAGCAAGCAATAAAGGCTAAGCAATTGTTCATATTTTATATTTGAAAAAGAAGAACTGTTCAAATTCCTGAATGATTCTAGATCAAGTAGTACCAACATCAAGGAAACAAATAGGCAGATAAGGACTGCCAAAATATTAGAGATAATGAGGTGGCCAACTAAGTCAACAGATGCCAAGTGGTATGCATATAGACCCAGAGGTGTCATTACCCAGATCTTTTTCCTGAAACCCATGGCTATTTTCTGCAATGCAGGAGGTCCTGGACCTTATAAGATTAATGTCTGCAAATATACAGGAGAATGCTATTTCATTAATTAATTTAATTAGTTATTATTAGATTTTTATCCTGCCTTGTATATAGTTTTGGTCAACTCAGGCAGCAAACAAACTTAATACTCTTGCTCCCATTAACATACTTAATATTAATATATTAATATTAATATAACATACTTAATATCCTGCCTCCTATTGCCATTGTTGAATAAGATTTGCTGCTAATCGATCTGACTTTTGTATATAGTGTAGTAAGAAACAACACTATTTTGATTTTTGCCTCAGGCAGAATTCCATCTTAGATTGGCCTGCAGATCAGGACTGATATCGGACCATTAGTATTAGGCACTGATGATGATCCCACCCTGAATTAATTGCATGAGCTACCACTTCTGGAAATCTGCACAGCACCACAGTGACCAGTCACTCCGTGGTCCCTACTGGGATTACGGAATTGGCTTCCGCCTTTCTTTGCAAAGCACTAAATTCAATGCAGCTTAATCCAGCACATTGCCTAAAGATTTGGGCTTCTAAAATGCCACCTGCATGTCTTAATACATCCTTGATTAGCACCCACCCAGCTCCATTCTTCTCTGATTCTATTACTTTCAGTTTCTTATAACTGGAAAAAAAAAAAGGAAGTTAACATGATGCAGAACAAAACATCTGCCTTAAGCATATTTTTGATTTCCAACAGTGCCGGTATGGTCCACACAATAGTCCCTGATACATTCTTAGCGACTTAAATAGCAGCTCATTTCTTTGGAAGTGTACCTTTTTCTGGTGGGGGAAGGTGGGCAAAGTTAAATGAACATCCTAGAAGCCTTGAGGTGGTGGTGAGGAACACCTAATCTAGACCCTTCAAGTCTCTATAACTAGGCTTCCTCTAATCTGGAATCTTCCAGATGCATTGGAACTTCAATTCCCAAATCTTCCAGTCAGCACAGTGTTTGGCCATGTTGTCTGATAATTCTGGATAATTGTAAGTAAGGGTCAGTAATGAGACCTAGAGGCTAGGAATCAGTCTCATTGCCATTTCTCTCATTATTTCTATCCTGTATCTGTTGTGTGTGCCAGTTCATACCATCCATGAAGATGAAACCATGTTTTGAAAGAGGGACCAGTCCTCAGGGTTTGTCTACTTTGTTATAAGGGACAAAAACAAACATTTTTATATTCCATCAAACTTCCCTTATGTTATATATGAACAAAAGAAACAAAAATAAGAATAGAGTCTCTTGCTCCTTGAATTACATCCAATTTTATAGGCAGGGGGATTTTTAATGTTTGAAGATGTATATTCCCACACATGTTTCCAGGAGCTTCTCTGCATATATTTATTACAACATTTAATAATAATCAAGCAGCAGGATAGTCAAACTCCCTGCCTTCCACTATTCTGGCTACCTCAGTGATGCAATCAACTGATTTCTCCTCCACCTCAACTTTAAAAAAAAATCCCCATAATCTCTTACCTGTAGCTCCTCATTCTCTGGCCTTAGAAATATTCAGAGAACTATACCACAAGAGTCTCAGTAGATGGTTTTATATACCCCAGAGAAAACACAAGGGAAATTTCCCCATATTTCCCAATCAACATTTGTTAGAAAAGTCACTTGAAGAATACCTTTTCCACATTCTGTGGCAATGTTGTGGGGAAGTGTGTGTGAGATAGAATCAATACTTGCTAAGAGTAAGCAGAAGGGGAAATGACTGCTACATATGGATGCAAGCACAGTTCCCTTTTTTTTTGCAATGCTGCTTCTTTTCACCAGTGAAAAATCTTTTAGTTTTTGCTACTTAGATTTTCAATGAAGTTGAAGATCCTATCATTCATAGGGGATCTTCACTGAACTAGATCATCTGTTTGAACTAGTTTAAAAACGTGCTATTACCCACAGATGATCATTATGTTTTCAGGCTTTATTGGCTGTATCCACACAATGTTTTCACTGTGTATCTCTGCACACAGATATCCACTTTCCACAACCCAGGAATCGTTGGAATAGAATAAAACATAAAAGGAAACTCTTGTCCTAACCAAAGATCTCAGAAATAGATTGCTGTGTAAACCAGAATTGAAAAAGAGAATGTTTCAACCAAACCTCCCTATAGGAAAAAGGTCATTAAACCCCAAATGACTCAGGAAGTTTAGCGGGTATATGACTGAAGCAACTGTATCTACAGAAAATACATTTTAGACTCTTGCTTCCTTCTCATCCATTTCTGCAACTGTGTGGGAATTGCTCAGTTGATTAAACCTCTTGTTTGCTTTGTCATAGGCTATGACAGCCTCTGGTCTGGAAATTCTTTTATCATGAGCAATTGCTGACACTGGCTGCTTTCTCATGGGATCATGGGTGGCAGAACATTTTAGTCAGGCTTCAACCTTCTCGAGAGTAGTGCTATTTCTCTGGAGAAGCTACCTTTGAAGATTTAGCAGGCCGTCTCCCTGATTATTCATAAATATGCTGTTCTGAGAGGTATTCTAACAGACTGGGGCTATCTTTAGTTTATTTTTGAGTTATTGCCATTATTACGAAGATCTGATTCTATGTTGACTTTTATGCTTTCCACTGATATAATATTTTCTATATCATATTAACTGCCAGGAATCATCTTGATTGCAGAAAGATCCAAACACAATGTATAAATAAGCCATCAACCAACAAGACAAATGGACAAAGCCATTCCAAAGCAAGGGCAGCGGCATCTCTGAGGATTAGTGCCTCTAACAGACCTGAACACCAAGGATGCTACTCCCCATGAACTAAGAAAGTAAAATAATGGACCACAACTATAACAAGTGAAAATACTGCATATACATGTACAAATAACATTTTACTATACCTTTATGCATGATGCATCTCATAGCCATTCAGTATTTGATGTATGCCTCGTTGTTTGTCTGGTTCTCTCATTAGTGGCTTTTCATTGATCCATCTGAGGGCATAATATATTTCAACCAGAGGTTCTCATCACTTTCTTTTAATATGTTATATTGGCATTTCTGCCTAACTCCAAAAAAGGAATGGGCAACCCCAATCCAATCATAATAGGAATTAAAGGAAATTTATTGTATGAAATATTATCATTATATTGAATGGGTAAATTGTTCATTTGAATTCACTTCCATCAGCAGAATAATACAAGCCTGCCAAATTAGTTAATGTAACCTAATAGCTCTCAGATATTAGACTGTAGGCATGATTATGTGTGCATGTATGCCTTCAAGTCAGTTTTGACTCCTGGTGACTGCCTGAATGAGTCCCTGCAGTTTTCTGGGCAAAATTTCAGAAGTAGTTTGCCCTTGCCTGCTTCTTAGGGCTGAGAGAAAAGGACTGGCCCAAGGTTACCCAGCTGGCTTTGTGCTAAGGCAGGACTAGAACTCACAATCTCTGAGCTTCTAGCTCAGTGCCTTAACCACTATACCAAACTGGCTCTCATGATTAGCTTTATGAAAATTCCATCCTATCATATAAGTTCAGCCAATTGGTGACAATATCTTCAGCTTTAAAGTTAATAATTAACTAATCTTGTTTACAAATTGAACTAATAGTTTACTCTTGGGCATCACTGAAGCCTTGGTATTCAGATTCCAGACTGGGTCTTCTGTTTCAAATACCTGGGGGTAGTCCTCCATTCTGCCAGCAGTAGGAAAGCCCATGGGGACTACATAGCTGAAAATGCATAGAGCAGCTCATCTGCCATCTTTAAATTCCTTAAGACAAAAGATGGCCACTATATACCTGCCACACTCAAATTATTTGAAGCCAGGCCAATAGTACAACTTCTTTATGGTGTCCAGCTGGGTCCCTTCTCCAATTTTGCATTAGAATGTATACAATCCAAATTCCTAAGATCACCCTTCAAGTCCCAAAATGTGTCTCTAATGCCACCCTGCGACTAGAGACAGGCCTCATGAAAGTGGAGGCTAGAGTATAGGTGTCCATACTCAACAATTAGCTCAGACTATCCTTTCTTTCCCCTTGGCCTTGCCCCATTAACTATGAGTGATGATTCTCAATCCACATGGAAACAGGTAGTGGCAATTGAAATCTCGTCCTTGGGCTCCTCTCCGGGTCTTCTACTCAGTACAGGATATGATCAGGCCAAAGCACTCATTAAACAGCATGTAGCAGACACAGAGAGCCAATTGGATCTAGCCAGGACCCCAAACTTTATTGCCAGTGAATCTAACAGGTACTCTGCCTCCCCTATGGCTTACTTAGCTAAACTTGAAGTACCCAACCACTGGAGGGCCTTTACTCTGGCACCATGTGATGCCCTCCCCTCAGCTGTCCTTGAAGGCCGATACAGGAAGATTCCTTACCTGGAGAGACAATGCCCCTGTGGCTTGGGTCACATAGAAACAACAGAGCATGTGCTCCTCCAGTGCCTGTATTACAGAGACATTCATACTAGCCTCATCTCACCATTACTGTATAAATACCCAGGGTGCTCAGGACGATTTTACACTTCCCTGCTGCTGTCAGATGCCAACCTGCTACAACATACAACGTTGCCAGGTTCTGCTAAGCAGCGCTTAAAATTCGCCAGATGATGACCTGTGCCGTAAACTAGACTTAATGAGCATCTAGTTCACCATACTAGAATGCTCTGTAATTTGATATAGTCTTCCACATACTAACCTTTTATTCATCCCTACAGCCTACACCCCTCTAATGCTCCTACCCCTTCTTTTAGAATCTTACAGACTTTTATATATACTTTCTCTTTTAATATCTTCTAGCTTTTAATTTTGTTTAGACTCTGATGTATCTTCTATGCTTTTTAATTGACTGTACCCCACCCTCCTTATGCTGGTCTGTATGACTGTAATAAAGATTTGATTTGATTTGATTCCAGATGAATCCAGAATTATACCTAAAGTGTGCTAACTTAAGTCTTCAGTAGGTTTAACCTCAGGCAGCATGGGTGACTCCTGTCCTAGCAATTTCTGTATATAGACATTGGTGATAAGAAGGGCTATACCATGTGGTAAGAATACTATGTTTAACATTGTTGGACTTTTTGGTCTTATCACAGGGGTGGCAGTGAAAAAGTGCAATGTGTCATGGAGCACTGCAAACAGCTGGATCAGATTTGGAAGTTGGAAGCAACGTATGGTTGCACATTACCACTGTGTCTTCAGGGTGTAGAAGACTGGATATGGAGAATTCAGAGTTGAATCTGGGGGCTGGATAAATGAGATATGCCTTCTTTGGATGGGGCTGCACTCACCCTTAAAGGACATATTTTGAGAGATTCTTCTGAATCCAGTGCTGATGCTGGGCATTCATATAAATTTGGTTAAAACTTTTTATTAGTTTGAAAAAAAATAGATGCATTCCCTTTGGTGAAGAATCCTGGATGAGAGAGACCTGCACTCAATGAATACTTCATGGTAACCTATTGGAAAGTATAGGACAACTCAGGAAGACAGTCCAGAAATACATTTAGCCCAAAACATGGCAATATTCTTGACACTTCTTGACAACTTCACATGTTGCCTAATACAGATGGTGGCAGTACTGCAGTACTGTAGTATAAAAAGCCTTATACATCTAAAGCCAAAAATTGCCATCTAAATTGCTACTGGAATTGAGGCAAACCTCCTCAGGAGTTAAACATTCCTTACCTTCCTGGGCCTTTTAATGATCCTGTTCAGGTAGTGGGTAGCATATGATTGTTCTAAATTTCAAAAAAGAACAACTAAGATTGAAGATTTCAGCAGAGCAAACAAGCAAAACAAATGCAAAAAAGGTAATTCGTCATCTTCCTCTGTTCTAAGTTCTATTTCAAAGAACAATAAAATTCTTGAGCATTAGATTTCCTCTTCTTTTTCACATTATTCTTTGTCCCTTGGAAAAGCTTCAGCTGAATATGTGCTTTTACAAACCATAAATAGCCTAAAACTATTAAGGATCTATGAAGGAAGACAGAATCATATGAGATGCAGTCAAAGGCCAGAATATCACAGCCTGGAAAACTTAAGGGAAAATAGTCAGGGAGACTGACAATGTAAAGACTCCAGAAATTTGGGGGTATGAAGATTTCCAGACACGTTCCTGTTTTTAAAACATTCATCGGTAGCTGCAAAGGGCAATTTCTCCTCTAACGAAAGATCTATTGATTCTAACATCTTGTGTCCAACAATGAGAATTTCTTCTAGGAAATCTTTGAAAACAACACCTGTCCTTAGGTCATTTAAGTGTATCTGAACATAAGGGAACTAAGAGCCTCAAGAATGTGAGTTTTCTCAATATAATCAAGACTGGGAAAGCAACTAGATGAGCCAACATAGAGCAGGCTTTTTTGTGCTTCATCCTTTCTACTTAGCAATTATATAGGACTTCAAGCATTCTAAAATGAGAGTGGGCTACATTCTTCAGGCCACCCTTGAATGGCGTTGCAAAAACAACACTCTAAAAACAGTACCTGGAGTGAGGACAAAAACTAAATTTGATTTAATTTAACTTAAATATGTCTCAGCAGTGACATATTTACCTGAAAGACTGAAAGGTTTCTGGACAACCCTTTATTATGACTATTGTCCACATTAATGCTCCAACCATTGATGCAGAAGAAAAGGAGGTTGAAGGGTTTTATGGTCAAGTTTAATCTGACATTGACAGAACATGCAAGCAAGATGTGTTATTTGTGCTAGAAAGCTGGAATGCAAATGTTGCAAATAGTAAGGTGGAAAACATTGTTGGACAGTGTGGCCTAGGAAAGGGAAATTTAGGAGGACGACAACTTATCAGTTTCTGCCAATCTAATTATTTCTTCATTGATAACAGTCTTCAAACAACCAAGATGACACCTATTTATGTGGACATCACCAGGTGAAGTACATAAAAATCAAATTGATTATATTGTTGATGCAACAAGGTGGAAGAGGTCAGTCATAACAACAATAATGTGGCCAAGGGCTGATTGCAGATCAGATCTCAGACTGTTCATGTGTAAGTTCCAAGTCAAGCTAATGTTGAACAAGAAAAGCCAACAAGTTTCCACAATATTAAGCATATATCTACTAGTTTCAAGGAGAACATTAGGAATCATTTTGAAGTCCTGAACTTAATTGATAGGGGATAAGAGGAACTGTGGAATGAAATCAAACAAACTGTTAAGGAAAAATGTGAACAGAGATTGTCAAAGACCAAAAAACAGAAGAAAGCAAACCAGATGTCAGAACAAATGGTGGAAATTGCTAAGAAGAGATGAGAAGAGATGCAAAAAGCCAAGAACAAACATCTCAGAGAGAAATCTAAACCAAGAATTTCAGAGAGCTGTTAGAAGAGATAAGAAACAGTATTACATCTGTAAAGACATCAAAGATGGAAACAGGCATAGAAAAACAAGGATAATCTTCCAGAAGATCTCTGAACTAAACAAACCCTCAAATTTGTATGCTAAGGGATGCTGACAGGTAGTAGCTGATTAAAAGATCAAAGAACAATGGAAGGAAATTCTGTACAATAGAGATGTCATCATCCAAGATACCTTAGAAAATATTCCCTACTTACAAGAACCACTAGTCATGGAAGATGAAGTTAGATAGCCCTCCAATCATTACCAAGTTAGAAGGGTATAGAAGAAGGAAATCAATACAGACTCTAACCAAACTATACCAGCAAATCTGCAGAATGACAGTTGCCAACAGATTGGAAGAGGTCAATCTACATTTCAATACCAAAGGAAGGGAACTTTGTGTGCACAGTGTGCAGTCTACCATATATACCCTTAATTTCACATGCTAGCAAAATAATTCTTAGGATCATCCAAAGCAGATTAGCGTCTTACATGAAAGGGTGATGCCAGGTGTTAAAGCTGGCATTTTCTGAAATTCTTGTGTTGCTGGCTAATTTAGAATTTGCAGGATGGATACTAAAGCAGAAGGATATTAAAAGAGGTGTCAAAACTGAAACAAACAGCATCATGCTTATTTAAATTGTACCCATTAATTACTTGCAGCAGGTAAGCCCAAGTGACAAGGATGGTCTCTGGAACATGACTCACAAAGGAGTTGCTTTCATTGGGCAAGTTTTATAGCCCTGCAACCTCTCCTTCCCACTCCACCCTTAGAGTTGCTCAGTTTACACATCAGCAAAGGAAGGTTAGATATTAATGAGGAATGAGTATCTAGCAGGCACTGGGCAGCTACCACGACAAAGGAGGGAAGT
Source organism: Candoia aspera (assembly GCF_035149785.1). NCBI lineage: Eukaryota > Metazoa > Chordata > Lepidosauria > Squamata > Candoiidae > Candoia > Candoia aspera. Next base: position 35,613,115 of record NC_086157.1, read on the forward strand.
AATTACCTGATTGGGGTTAGAGCTGGAAGTTTGTTATTTCACAGCTCCCAAGAGTAAATAGGAAGAGCTGGCTTGTCTAAGCAGCCTCCAGGTGTTAACTGAAAAAAGCAGGTCAATCACAGGACAGCTGGTTTCAGAAAAGGCTGAGGAGAAAGAGACATTATTGCTAATGCATACTGGAGAATTGAGAAAGCCAAAGAATACTAAAAAGAAGTTAATACTGTATGTGCGTCATTGATTATAGATTGTGTTGACCATATCAAGCTGCAGATTAACCTTAGGAAAATTGGAATCTCAGAACATCTCTTTGCTGAGACAGAACGTAGTGAAACAGACTGGCAAAGGCATGAGACAAGGCTGAATAGTCTCTCCTTATTATTCATCCTACATGCTGTATATATATTGAGGGAGGCTGGACTGGAAGAAAATGAGTGTGGTTTTAAAACTAGAGAAAGAAAGATCAATGACTTGCGCTACGCTCATGATGCTACTCCAAAACCTGAAAATGCAAATGATCTGTAAGCAATAGTAATAAAAGTCCTTTCTGCCCTTTTAGATTGATAATTGACAGTAGAGGAACCAACAGTCAAGAAATATACCACAGACTAGCACTTGGTATGATAGCAATGAAGGCCTTGAAAAAGATACTCACATGCCAGGATGAGTCTATACCTACAAAGATCAGAATCATGCAGGCAATTATTTTCTCTATGACACTGTTTGGAAGCAAAAGTTGGACTTGAAGAAGAAGCAGGATAGGAAGAGCAATGATGCTTTTGAACTTTGGTGCTGAAGAATACTTTTCATGGTACCATTGTTAGCCAAGAAAACAAACAAATGGATATTAGAACAAATCAGTCTGGAGTTCTCACTCAAGGCACAAATGACCAGGCCCATATTATCATATTTTGGACACATTATGCAAAGAAGGATGGGAAAAAAGACAAGACAAGAATCAGCAGCAAGATGATTGATTGCAGCAGTGATAAGTGCACGATTGGAAGATTGGAAGAGTCAGGTTGGGATAGATCATCCTGTAGAAGAGTCAACGGTGACTTGATCGTACATAATCAATCAATCAATCAATCACCAGGTGTATGTGAAGAGAAGATTTGTGCTGTGCCTCACGTTTATAGACTTTTTCAGATCAGTCCCCAAACCAGCAGCCCTTTCAGTTACCTATAGGATGAAAATGCATTATACACCTAGACGTGCATTCTGATTAATCAACTAAAAGCTCTCATATCTTATGTCTATAGCATATTATGTTGTTGTTTATTCGTTTAGTCGCTTCCGACTCTTCGTGACTTCATGGACCAGCCCACACCAGAGCTTCCTGTCGGTCGTCAACACCCCCAGCTCCCCCAGGAACGAATCCATCACCTCTAGAATATCATCTATCCATCTTGCCCTTGGTCGGCCCCTCTTCCTTTTGCCTTCCACTCACCCTAGCATCACCATCTTCTCCAGGGTGTCCTGTATTCTCATTATGTGGCCAAAGTATTTCAGTTTTGCCTTTAATACCCTTCCGTCAAGTGAGCAGTCTGGCTTTATTTCCTGGAGGATGGACTGGTTTGATCTTCTTGCAGTCCAAGGCACTCTCAGAATTTTCCTCCAACACCACAGTTCAAAAGCATCGATCTTCCTTCGCTCACCCTTCCTTATGGTCCAGCTCTCGCAGCCATATGTTACTATGGGGAATACCATTGCTTTAACTATGCGGGCCTTTGTTGTCAGTGTGATGTCTCTGCTCTTAACTATTTTATTGAGATTTGTCATTGCTCTTCTCCCAAGGATTAAGCGTCTTCTGATTTCCTGACTGCAGTCAGCATCGGCAGTAATCTTTGTACCTAGAAATACAAAGTCTTTCACTGCCTCTACGTTTTCTCCCTCTATTTGCCAGTTATCAATCAAGCTGGTTGCCATAATCTTGGTTTTTTTGAGGTTTAGCTGCAAGCCAGCTTTTGCACTTTCTTCTTTCACCTTCATCATAAGGCTCCTCAGTTCCTCTTCGCTTTCAGCCATCAAAGTGGTATCATCTGCATATCTGAGATCGTTCATGTTTCTTCCAGCAATTTTAACTCCAGCCTTGGATTCATGGCAAGAATACTGGGGTGGATTGCCATTACCTTTCCCAGGGATTGCATTTAGTCTGACATCTCTGTCATGACCTTCCCGTCTTGGGTGGCCCTTCACAGTTTAGCTCATGGCATCATTGTGATGCTCAAGCTCCAGCACCACAAGGTAACGATCCTTTGCTGAAGATAGCATATTATACCCAACTGATTTTAATTGTTTTGTTTAGGATGGAATTTTTGTCATTAATCCTTTTCTTAATGTCCACATGGCTACTTTCTTGAATCCTTTGGAAACCTCAAACTTGTATTGTAAACATGTCTTTTCCATAAAGGATACAGATGTTGCAAGTGCCAATGAACTTCTGGGAAGCCCTTGACTGATGTTCTTTCATGCATAAACAAATAGTACTGTATGATATTTTTAGAGGATACAGAGAAGAAATGAACGTGTTATCTTGCTAGAGTGGTCAAGAATTACAGTTCTCACAGGATCTGGGATCTTTTTTTGCTTTAAAGAATGTTTTGTGCAGCTGCATTTACTGGAAAACACTGTCTTGGGATTTCAAAGAGATGACCATTTTGACCATTTTTATTTTTTTTATTTTTGCCTTGGAGGATAGTTTTGGCAAATCACAGAAGCACTTTATTAGAAGATGGAACTGCTCAGCTCTTGAAAATCTGAACCTATATGAGCAAGCAGTTACACAGACCTCACTCAACAGGCAGCAGCTTCTTAGAGGCTTTCCAAGATAGTAAACTGTTTATGTGAAAAGGTACAGGTTACACCAATATGATTTTCTGGCTTTAGAAACTATATTTTTGCCCTGAATTGATTAGCTCCTCTATTTTTCCTATGGGAAAATTTACTTCTGAACAAATTGTCATCTGTCCTTAGATCAGTCAGTAAATTCCAGCTCCATATAATCCTCTTCATTCAAGAATAGTTATTATGCAGTGATATTCAAGTGCTGTAATGCCTAAATCACAGAAGATGGATTTATTGTTGCTTTGAAAAATCAAGTAAAAAACTTTGGAGTTCCCAAGTATTTAAGGGTGAAAGACCACCCAGACCCCAAGGCTGTGGCATGAAATTCAATTTTTGATATCATTTTTAAAGAAAATGAATTGTAGCCCCAGAGAGCCACAATTAAGCCTCTTAATTCAAAATATTTATCTTTTAAACACTTTAAACAACTGGAAAACAGCTTTGATCTAAAATTTCAAAGCCCCCTCCTCTAGTCAGATCACTGCATTAGAATCTACAGTCCTGCTGTCCTCAGAGGCAAAATTTAATCATGCATTAAGTGAAAGAACCCATCCCAAAGAAGGTAGATGCTTGCCCCTGGTTTGTAATCTGCCTCTGTTCAAGTAAATTCATCTAAACTCTCCTGCTATTAATGTGTAGCTCAATATTGATTATTTAATGAATGCTTTTACCTTATGGGTTTTCACTGCTGCTTTGGGAAGTTCCTGGATGCTAAGAATGTAAAGAGTTGTTACTTTTTAATCAGTCCTATGCTACTCTACTTCATTAAGAGAGGCTATATTTTGAAACTTCTCAAGAAGTGATAGACAAAGCAGGCCTTCCCATTTCTTTGTGCAATTGCAGCTTTTATATTCTTCTTCTCTATCCAGACTCAAATGATCAGGAAACTGATTAGGTGGACCTATTTCCCTAGAACTATTTTTGAATCTCCCATGCTTCTATGACATTTTAGATTACATCAGCAATGATATTTTTAAAGCAAAGCTGGGTAACATGCAGTCGTCCAAATGTTACTAACAGCAATTCAACTGTCCATCATTAATGGCCAAGGTGGCTAGGGCTCAGGGGAACCGGAATTCAATAACATTTAGAAGATGATGTTGCTCATCCCTGCTCTCAAACACCTCTGACTATAGATCCTACTTGTCAGGAAAATTTCAGAAGACAACCAGAAGGGTTGTTTCTCCACCTACTAGATGCTGCAAAGTATTATGTTCTTCCGTACAAAACTGTTGATATGGATTATAGGAGGTTTTTGATCAAGTAGTACCCTGAAAATATGACCACAGTTAACTGTATACCAATATTTATCATATTGTTTTGCCATATTATTGTGTAGTTTTGCACTATGTATTTATGTGAAGATATGCTCAGACATCTATGAAAGATGAAGTACAGGAGACTCTTTCAAAGCACGCAATAGAGGCAGAGGGTTTGATCTTGTAGGTGTCAGTTTATATAGCATGTGGGAAAATGCCAGAATGAAGACTTCTAAGATGACAGGACAAGGGATGGTTCATCTTTTCATATTGGAGAGATGACACTCATGTTGACAAATGCCTGAACAAGAGCTGGAAATGGCAAAGCCTTGTCAGCAATTATACAAGTGAATGGGGACTCTTAACTCTTTGGCCCATCACATAGAATGAGATCCTGTACATGGTGGCCTTCCCACTGTAATTCTTCTGGAACTCAAACTTAGCCTGACCACCTACACTTTGAATAGTTGTGTGAGAGTACCTGAAGGATTTAAAGATTTTAGTTCAGAAAGTGAAGAATAAAATTTGTAAAGCTGGATTTGTTTCTTTCGAACAGCTTTCTCCAGAAACATTAGAATACTAGCAGCACTGGGGATATCATGAACCTCTTTACAACCTCTGTGTCCCAAAAGCACCCAATCTTATTTCTTTTAGACTCTGGAAAGAATTAGAGTCACAAATTAATACATGTGGATATATTGTGTGCATATATGTATGTATGTACAGTACATACAAACATGATACGGTTAACTTGCTGTTGAGAGAGCTAATAATTTGGGAGTAGTTGGGCAATTTATTCGGGATAAGATTGCACTTCTGTTAAATGTATAGTTTCATAGGCTGGATCTGCTCTTTAAGTCTACGTACTGTATCTTGAAATTTGGAAGTAACTTTAGAAAAATGCACTCTTTGCCAGGTATTCCTTGTCAAGCCCCACATAGCTGGCAAAATCAGGAAGGCAAGAATGACATGGATTCCAGGAACGTATCTTTAATGCTAGTCTTAGATGCAAAACATAGTATCAGAAACTGTAAAAGTAAATTCTCAGCCTTAATTATAGCAAGTTAATTAGGGTGGAGTCTCACATCTCATATCTGGACTGTGTAGTCTCTTCTCAGATTTACAGCCACCCACACATACACAACTTTGTGGCTAAAAGGGTTAAAACAGTATAACAGTTAAAACAAAATTCCAGCAGGAGTATGGAGGGCGGGGTGGTGGGGGGGAGAGAAGTACCATTCACCTTGCCGCACTGGTGGGTACTCCTAACATCCCAGCCCAGTGCCTGCAGAAAAAGCAAGGTCTTCATAGGTCTCTTGAAAGCAGGCGGAGTCAGAACTGTGCAGATCTTGTGGGGAATGTTGTAGGTGCCACAACAGAGAAGCTACACTCCTTGGGTCCAGTAAAATGGCACTGCTTAATAGAAGGGACCTGAAACATGCCAATTGTGGGATGTTATTGGATGGTCAGACACAATGGGACGTAGCCATTCCCGTAAGCACTCCCCAGCCACAGGCCACATAAAGCTTTATAGATGTCAACTAACACCTTGAACTCCACCCAGAAACCCACTGGTAGCCAGAGAAGGTCATGTAGCAGTAGTGCCACATGGGTGTACCAAGGCATGCCCTTAACTAGCACTGTAGCATTCTGTAGTTTTAGCTTCTGAATGATCTTCAAGGGCAGCCCCATGTACAGCACCTTGCCATAATCCACATGTGACGTGACTAAAGCACAAGTAATTGTGAGTAGGGCCTCCTAATACAGGAAAAGGTGCACCACCAGGCAAATCTGTGCAGAGTCTTTCCTGGCCATAGCTGCCATCTGCTCCTCTAGCAAGAGTTGGGACTCCATAGAAACTCCCAATCAGGTGCTTTGTTTAGGGAAATGGAACTGTATCCAGAGTTGGACTAAAGTTGTTTAGTACCCAGAACCATAAGGGCCAGATAAACCAAATATTTCGTCACCCACTTTCTTCACACAGTCTCTCACCAGTGCACCACCTGCATTCCCTTCTACATCTAACTTGCCCATCACACAGCCTTTGGAAATTTTTACACTGAATTACTCTAGCTTACTCAGTATGAAACAGGAAATTGGAGCCAGTGAGGATTCAGTAACAGACTCCTAAGTTAGACTGCTCATGACATAATTATTCTGATTTTCAGATGACTTCAAGGCATTAAGTAGTTTTGCATTTTAAGAGTGCAAAATTATCCAACTGAAGTAGAAGTGTTTGCTTACAATGAAATGAAGTAGACAGACCGCATGGCACTGGTATGTCAGCAGAAGTCAGAAAATGTTACTTTTGACACGTAACAACAGATCAGTGGAGATTGAATTCATGATGGGCTGGGGGCTTCTTGAAGACAATGTGCATTCTTGTCCTTAAGAAATGCTTAGTAGGCTATCCTCATGCCAGGGCAAGTAAGACGTGGATAAACCCTGAGATTACCCAAAAGTGACAATGTTGAACAATGTATGAATATATAGCACTCCTATTTATATTGTTTTTATGTTGGTTTCTTTAGTGTCCTCTTCCATTTTAGATGACTCACTTTATTACATGAAAGCCCCCTGGATAGGAAAATGTACAGGAAAATGACCATTGTGTACTGGGACTTTATGTTTGGTTACTAAAGATCAGACACATACAGTACTTTTGTTGCATACATCATAGCCACTAATGGCACACACTCCCAAAATCAAGATATAGATATATAATCAAATTGTTTTGGCACATGGAAGAAAGAATCACATAAACCACTCCATTCTCTGGCAATACAGGTAGTTCTCAGTTAACAGCAGCAATTGGGACTGGGAGCTTGACATCACGCAACCACACTTAGTGATGGCAGTTCCAGCACTCCTGACTGCCATTGTTAAGTGAATCACTTCATGTCATTAAACAATTATGTCACGTGGTCGCCATTTGCAACCTCCTGCCGATTTCCCCACAGGCTTTGCTTGCTGGAAGCTGGCAAAGAAGGTCACAAATGGCAATGTGACTGTGAGGATGCTGCAACAGCTGGAACTCTGAGAACCTGTCATGAGCACCACTCATTCAGCACTGTCACAAGTTTGAATGGTCACTGAATGAGTGGTCATTAAGCAAGGACCACCTGTACAATATAAGAATTATTAAGGTATAATTTACTTCATAGAATAATAATGTTCCTTAAGATACTGACTTTGGACTTCCTGTATGTTCTAAATGTTAGATGGGTTTTTCACATTTCTGAGCTGCATTTCAATACTCATTTTGACAAGGCCATTACTAGGGTACAGATATAAAACTTTTAAAAAATGAATAATGATGTACTATGTTACCTAAACAAGCTTATTATGAATAGGTAAACTCTTTCCATTTGCCACCAAGCATATATCCATTTGATCTACATTCAAGCATACTTGAGTTAAAAGTAGAAATCAAGAGATGGATAAAGATTACAATATCCTTGGAGATCTTTGGTTTTATAAATAGAGATTAACTGGCATTAAGTTTCTAAATAATGGGAATTAGTAGCTTCAGTCTGGTAAGCGTTTGCTAGACCTCACAGTGAATAGTAGTATCCAATAATGCAACAATTGAAAGCCAAGTCCTGAAGAGGGGTTGATAGAGCAGGGTAGGTTTAGCCTTTTTTTTTAAAGGAAAAAAAAGAAGTCTATGGATGGATACCTTTCAAGCAAGTGAAGAAATGTTGCCTATCAAGGTCCTTTCTCAAGAGTTCTCTTTAAATAAGGAAGAAGAATCCCAACAGCCAGACACAATATGTCCAGACCCCAGCATCTATGCTGAGCCAGCAATATTTCTCACTTTTCCCATCCTGGATCAGAAGACTCTGCCTCCTCAGTCCAGACCTTGTGAATACAATCTTTGAGGGTAGAAAATCAGAAGACAGAGAGTCAAAGGATTGGTCAACTAAATAAAGTTGACCAAGGACTAACATTACCTTCCTGTATTCAAAGCCAAATAAATGACTCTAGGCATCTCTCGATAATCCGCATCAGGAGTACTTCAATCAGGAATTTTTGCTCTGAAAAGGAAAGTATGGGAACTTTCGAGTACATAGGTGTTTTGTCTTATCTGATAATTTTCTGTTGAGGTTTTACATATGAATTCCTGCAAACAAAGATCAAAAGCTAGGAAGTCACATGCAAAGACTGAAAGAAAACAGTGAGAATGTAAATCAGAATCATAGACCCTGAGATTCTGAATAACATCAAGAATATACGGTTATTGCATTCCAGGCGAGTTCTGGAAATATATTTATAATTACTCTCTCTCCTCTTGCAAGCTTGTTGTATTTCAAATATTTTCCCACAAGTATGGTCTTTTTTCTTCTAATTTTAATCCTCAGGCTCTACTGACTTTCAGCATGTATCTTGTTTTTGTATATTCAGGGGTATTCCAAATTTCTCTAGCTGTGACAGACAGAACTCAGTCAACATCCAGCTCAGCTCTTTTTAGGTAATAGAGCTTGACTGACCATGGTGGACACATCCAGCCACCTTAGGGTTTCTTTGAAATGGAAACATGTCCTAGGTTGACTCCCTCTCAACCAATTTATTTAAATCAGAGATTTATGACAGTAAACTGATATGACCTATGTGTTCATTCACCAGGCATATCAGCATTTATTATAAAAGATTTCAGTGGCAACTTTAGTAATTTAACAAAGGGAACTTTTTAGACCAAGTCAAATGAGTAAGCCATCTAAAATAATCTATCAATAAGCCCTCAATTTAATGGACTTTGGAATGAACTTGCTTCTTTGTCTGGACTCCTCTCATGTTTACTGGACTAATGTATATTTAATCAAGATTTTACTGCAAATGATGCCATTTACATCAATTACATAATTATGCAAAGAATATAAATCAACGCAAATGATGTAAATTCTATTTTAACGGACATTTGGATTTAGCAGACATTTCTCCTGCCCAAATGGTCCATTAAATTGAGGTTTTACAATAGTTGGTTCTAGCAGTTACTCTCTGGCAGATGGGCTTTCATTCACTTCTTCCTTTACTTCTTCCTTTAAAGGAGACGAGACAACCCATCATCCACCAGGTCATCGTTTCAGAGAGATTTCCTTCCCTGAACAGAGAAACAGAATGACCACGGGTGGGCAAAAAAGCAGTGGGAGTGAGAGCAACGTCCAACTTCCTGTCGGCTTCCCCATTGACTTTCCTATTGGGAAGCTGGCAGGGACCATTGGAAATCTCCCTTTCCCCCCTTTCCTGCCTGCCTGCCATTTCTGGAACTTCCTGCCATCACCTCAGAAGAGTTTAGAATCCCTGCCGGCTTCTCCGTTGACTTGCTGGAAGCTGTCAGAGAGCGTTTGAAATGACATTGACTTTGCTTGTGGGAAGGTTGCAGAGAGAAAGTCAGAGGTGAAGCCAGCAGGAAGTTGCAAATACAAAGCCAGCAGACAGGTAAGTGACTGCTGCTGGGTAGGGGAGGGAGTGAAGGGGTGCCCAAAAGGTGCGGTGAGGGTCAGGGTGTGTGTGCAAGTGGCCACCGCAGTGCAAGCATAGAGGAACTGGGAGGGGGGTCCACGGGTGGGGGAGACTTACCCAAGCAACTTGTGACCTTCCCTGTTGGCTTCCCCATTGACTTTCTCCCCGCAAGCTTCCCAGAAGCAGACTTTGCTTGTGGGAAGTTGGCAGGGAGCATCAGCAATCATGACTGAGTTTACACGTCCTGCCAGCTTCCCCATTGACTTGTGGGAAGCTGTCAGAAAGTGTTAGAAATGACGATCATGTGACTGCGGCAGCGTGGCAGCAACCACAACTTTGCCAGATTTCATTCCCCCAGGAGTAAAGGGACCCGGCATTCTGTAAGTTAGCCCATTTGAGATACCTTGCTACAAAAGTGTTGCCCTATGATAAACCATTTCGCCCAACTGAAGGTTACAGACAGACATGCAAGTTTTAGTAGTATATAGCTATGCAAAGAATTGAGGCAGAGACTTCCTACATTCTTATAATTTCTAGCTGTTTCAATTCTTCTGAATTCCTAAGACTTGTTTTTCCACAGCAACCCTTTTATTTTAGCAAACAATTTTTACAAAGGAAAACTATTTACAAGTAGAAAAAATGTTTTGGTAATAATTTTCCCATTAATCTGCACTGCAGCATATAAATTACACTAGATAATATCTACATTTTTATGGAACAATATTCTGGTAGCCAACTCCCAGTGCCTTACATTGTGTTTTTTTTCAGACCTGACAGCAGCGCTTGATACACAGGCAATCAGAACTGTTTTCTCAGTTAAGGCTCCTGTGACTCCTTTTATCTTCCAAGTCTTCCATGGTACTGCATGGCTGATTACTGGCCCAGGAATTTCCCCATATAATTGGTTGTTTAACCTTTAAAGCCTTCCTCTGGATTCCGAAATTCATGATCAGGATTTCAATCACAGTTGTGCTGATGATACACAAAAGATCTGTTGGTCTTTTGTGGTCCTTGACAATGGACAGAACGTATTCTCAGAATTTTATCTTGAAAAACCTCTCATTATTTCAAGTTGAATAAGGATATGACAAAGATCATCAGGTTTCAATGTGGATCTTTCCCATCCTCTGTTCTGTTTCCTTTTACTTATTTCCTTATTGTCTCAGTTTCTCCCAATTGTAATCTCTGTATCTTGATGGATGTCAGCTGTGTTTGCATCTGATCTTACAGCAGGTATCTAATTTTCATTTAATGAGTGTTTGTAGAATGAGTTTTTTGATGGAGCAGACCGCAGCTTTATTGGTACGTGCCTTGGTTGTTACAAATTTAAGCGCCTTAAAGTTATTGTCAACTCTTAGCAACCGTATGGTTTCCAGAAAGAACTATCTTCTGGAAAGACAGATCAACTTAGCTTTTTAAGTCTCTCAGTGGCTCATTCGTTTCTGTACTAAAAAAATCTATCCACCACTGGCCATCCCTTTTCTTTTTTTCCTTCAACTTTCCCAAGCATTATGGACTTTTTCAAGCTTAGATTACTACAAATAGCCTCCTGGCATGTTCCCAATTCTTCTATTGCCCTCTAATTGTGAGCAGTTGTTCCTTGTGCTCTTTTGGACTTCCCACACTATCCTCAAGTTTCACTTCAATGCACTGCTCTTCACTAGCTCCCTATTTAAACTACTGATGCTTGTATTGAAATCCCTCAGGTCACAACCTCCCACTGCACCCTCTAGTATTTGTCATTCTCTTTCTTAGAATCCTGTTTTTGTTCCCTGCGTTTCTCTGGGCAGGTTCTTCTTTCTATTCCCCTTTCCAAAGTTGTGATCTCCAGGTTCTGGGCTTTTTAGACACCTGTCCTCAGAACTCTGGTCTTTGCCTCTGTAATGGCATTAAAAAGGAGCTTAAACCCCTTTTTATTTTACTAATAGGTTAGTATGGTACCACTAACCCACCCATCAATATTGTACCCTATTCTCATTAAGCTTGGCAATTTTTAAATATTTGTTTATATTAAAACAGGGCTAGAAACCCGGAGACCGTGAGTTCTAGTCCCGACTTAGGCATGAAAGCCAGCTGGGTGACCTTGGGCCAGTCACTCTCTCTCAGTCTAACTCACCTCAAAGGGTTGTTGTTGTGGGGAAAAGAGGAGTAGGAAGGAGTACTAGGTACATTCCCCACCTTGAGTTATTTATAAAAATAATGAAAGCGTTTTAGCCTTGTTATCTGGGAGCAGTTTGATCTGGTCGGACCTGAGGAAGTGGACAGGATCCTCCAGATTGTGAATGCCACCACCTGTTATTTAGATCCATGCCCCTCCTGGCTGGTGAAGGCAGCTCAGGAGGTGACGTGTGGTTGGGTCCAAGCGATGGTAAATACATCCTTGAGTGAGAGGGTGTTCCCGGTCGCCTTTAAGGAGGCACTGGTGTGCCTCCTCCTCAAGAAGCCATCTCTGGACCCAACTGTGCTGGACAATTTTTGTCCTGTCTCCCACCTCCCCTTTTTAGGGAAGGTGGTTGAGAAGGTGGTGGTGTTGCAACTCCAGAGGGTCCTGGATGAAACGGATTATCTGGACCCCTTTCAGTCAGGTTTCAGGCCAGGATATGGGACAGAAACTGCATTGGTTGCACTTATGGAAGATCTCTGGCAGGAGCAGGATGGAGGCAGTCCATCCATCCTTGCTCTCGACCTCTCAGTGGCTTTCAATTCCATCGACCATGGTATCCTTTTGGGACGGCTCAGGGAGTTGGTGGGCGGTGTAGTTCTGCACTGGTTCACCTCCTTCCTGCAGGGCCGGTCCCAGTCGATGGTGATAGGAGAGGTCTGACCTTCGACCCCTCCATTGTGGGGTGCCGCAGGGTTCGGCTCTCTCTCCTCTCTTGTTTAACATCTACTGAAACCACTGGGTGAGATCATCTGTCACCACGGGATGAGGTACCATCAGTATGCTGATGATACTCAGATATATATCTCCATCCTGGGTGAAGTAAGTGATGCAGTGACTGCCCTATCTTGGTGCCTGGGGGCTGTGGGGGTCTGGATGGGGAACAACAGGCTTCAACTGAACCCTGGTAAGACGGAGTGGCTGTGGGTTGATGGGGCTTCATCTTCCGGGAAACTGTCATCTTTAGTTCTGGATGGGGTGGCACTGCCCCAGTCAGACTCAGTGCGTAATCTGGGGTTTCTCCTGGACTCACGACTCCTGCTCGAAGAGCAGGTGGCAGTCGTGGCCAGGAGGGCCTTTACGCAACTTCGGGTTGTGGGCCAGTTACGCCCGTTCCTGGATTGTGAAGCCCTCCGAACAGTCACTCATGCCCTGGTTATCTCCCATATAGACTACTGCAATGCACTCTACATGGGGCTACCCCTGAAGTGTATCCGGAAGCTTCAGCTGGTCCAAAATGCAGCCACACGGGCGATTTTTGGTGCCCCTAGGTCGGCACATTTAACACCATTGCTGCACGAGCTGCACTGGGTGCGAGTTTGCTTCCAGGTCCAATTCAAGGTGTTATTACCTTTAAAGCCCTACATGGCATGGGGCCAGGTTACCTGAGGGACCGTCTCATCCCCATTACATCAGCCTGCCCCACCCGATCATCCAGAGAGGGCATGTTGTGGACCCCGTCCATAAGAGAATTTCATCTGGCGGGGTCCAGGAAGCGGGCCTTCTCTGTGGTGGCCCCCGCCCTCTGGAATATCTTGCCCCCGGAGGTGAGGCAGGCCACTCCTGACCTTCCAGAAGGCCCTGAAGACCTGGTTCTGCCGTCTCGCCTGGGGCGGGAAAGTGAATAACCATTCTTGGGGATGGCTTGCACCCTAGAGTCCCTCCCACCAGCCTGGATTTTACATCTCTCTTGGATTTTATTTATTTATTGTGTTTTATCATAATTGTTTTATGTGATTTTAATGTTTATGTTTTATGTAGGATTTTATTGTAAACTGCCCAGAGTCCCTCTTCTGGGGGAGATGGGCGGTGGCTAAATTTGAGTAATAAATAAATAAATAAAGTGGGATTAAATAAATAAATAAACAAACAAATAGGCATTCTGCTTTATCACAGGGCAGTGTTTTAAAATGTATGTTATTGTGTTGGGTTTGTAAATATCCATGTAATGGAATACTCTAGTCTCTAGGAATTGCCAACTATGCAGGACTGGAGCATCTGTGTATTCCTTATCATCAGGCAAATTGGAAGCAACATCTCCCCTCTGTCAACAAGCAGTTCAAAAGAAAATCAGGGAGACCAAAGAGCTTAATTTACTGACTGATGGATATATGCATATCCATTTTTCAAAATTCTGTACCCAATCCCTTTTTCTTTCTAATAATAATTCTGATTAACAAGGCTGTGAGAAGCTAGATCTCTTGGTATGAATTGCTCTTCGGACCATGATGATGATGTTCTTTTCCAGCCTATTGCAACTTATCCTATTCTGTCCTGTGGATGCTCAAAGTAACTAACAATAAAAAAATCAGAAGAGAAATCATTAAATACATTAAAAACAATTTAAATCTCTTAACTAATTCATCCTGAAAAAGCACAGCTAAAGAGGAAAATCTTAACTCATTTCCTAAAAACAGAATGAATAATGAGCAAGTGCAATTCTTAACAGCATTCTGTAGTTTGGGAATACCATTAAAACATATGGGATTTTGCAGATTATTTAATATAAACTAAGCAAAAGAAAAAAAAACAGCATTTCTTCCCACGTACAGCACGTACTTTTCACAGGAGTTTCAAAACCCTAGCGTGTTGTAATGGAATAGCACATCAAAGCTATTGTTGTTGTTACTCAGATGGTTAAGAAACAGTACATTTACACAATCTCACAGTCAATTTCTTCCCAAAAATAGTGTCATCTACAGTTACTAAAAATGAGGACATATGCAGGGTTCAGATTTCATTCTTAAAGAGTTGATTGAGTATAATGTAGGAGATAGGAATAGCAGGTCCCTGCCCGCTGTATGACTATGAAACTCAGAATTATGCAAAAGAAAATTTAGACAATTTATGGAAGTTAATGGGTTTTTAAGTTTGGTGTGTGTATGTAGGCATAAAATATGAATGTGACAAACAAGAAAGATACTAAGATACTAAGAAATTACACCTAAATTGGTTAGTCATCCATCTTTAGCTTTCTTCAGGTGGAGTCATTTGGGATGAGCAACAATATTTTAAAAGGCACATGGCTCTCAGATCTTCCACAAAGTTTGGTCCAACAGTATTTGTATTTTACAATTTGTAATGAGGCTTCTTGACTGGGGAGAAGTGCATATGCAGTGTTCCTCAACCAGATGTGCTGGGTTTCAACTCCTAGAATAAACACAATCAGTTTGGTTACTGACAGGTTGGCTGGTGATTACACAGAGGCTGAAATCCAATGCATTGAGGGAATATCTGATTGAGAAAGTTTGGCTCAGTGCATTGAAAACTCCGTGCAAAAATTCAGTCTATTGATTGTACCTTCTGGAAATCCAGTTGCTGATTATGCCAGCATAAATTTAAATCAGGCTGTCCTGTTTTGGTCTTTTGGAGGGAGGCAAATGCTTGTTTTTTAATTTTAAGAAAATAGTATTTTCAATAAGCCGGTATCAAAATATGTTTTTGTCAGCTAAACCGGGGGTAAAGGGAGAGTAGTGAAAAAGCTCATTAGTTTGCCTTCTGATAAATGATTGTTTTATGATTGGTGACTTCTACTATGGTTGTCATTTCAAACACCTACAACAAAGTCTCAACATTCAATGTGCTCACAGGAAGAAGAAGGTTGCTTAACTCTAGACTAAGCCTTTAACAGTCACCTAATACAGACTAGGACTAAATCCTCTACTGAACTTTATTTAGTTATTTTCTGGTTTTGCAATGCAATGAATAGTAAATTAATAAAACAGGCTGAACTGAAAAAGAAAAAAACAGCCAAGGATAAAACAAATGAAGTTTAGCATGTCATTCAGATGTACTTTTGTGTTGTACAAGCACCATAAGCCAAAGTGTTAAAAGGATAAAGTAACAATAAATATAGCAGAAATCAACCTGCTTTTTCATACTGATATAGGGAAGGTTTTGCAAGCTAATGCATGTTCAAGAAGAAGAGAATCAATGTGGGGTGGTGGCTAAGGTGTTGGATTGGAACTACGGATATCCAGGTTCAAGTCTACCTCTGCCCCAGAAGCTCACTAGGAGACTTTGAGCCAGTCCTTCTCTCTCAGCCCAACCCACAAGGCTCTTCCTGTGGAGAAAAACTAGAAGAGCAGGAAGCTATGGGTACTTTCTTGAGAAACTATTCAAAGGGTGGGATTCTGAGAAACCGACTAATATAAAGCCAACATTATGGACACCAAGCAAAAGCCATTATGGGTCTTTTATCAGGCAATGCAATGTCCTTCAATATGGTTTCTGGGATTCATACCATGCTTCTTTCAAAATATTCCCAATCTAAGAATTTTTGGCAGGAGCAGTCCCTTTCCCCCACCTCCCCACAGTTCCATCCACTATCTTTTCACTTTGTTTTAGGAAACACTTGCATTTATATTCACTGTGTATTATCCCACAATCTTACTTTGTACCATTTCACTCTATACTTCCCTCCATACGGTTTCCCCATATTAATCTCTCTCTCTTCTACACATTTTGCATGATCTAGATATTTATTTCTAGTGCATTTCTGAAAATAATAGGAAAAAAAAGGATGAGTGAATTACATTTTGCCCATATGGTGATAATCTATTTATAGGAAAGGTATTAGGGCATGGGGCTTAAAGCACATGGTGTTAGAATAAGAATAAAAACATGGTGTTCATTCTGAAATAATAACCCCTCCCTGAATATAGACACAGTAAGATACAAACAGCAGATGATATATGTCCCACATAACCACTCCATATCTGTATTCCTTAGTAATTAACCCTAGTTAAATCTTTGGGGAGGAAAAGGAAGGTAACATTGGCTGGTTCATCAAACCACTCTGTGTTTTGAGAGGTAAGTCAGTCTATCTTACTTCAGAATAGCTACACACCTGTAAGGGAATGTGGGAATGACTTTGGGAGACAGGGGGAAGAACCACAGCCAGGGGAACAGTCAGACAAGAGGCAGCTGAGTCTGCAAAAAGGAATGTGGGGATGACACACGTCTCAGAAGGACCTTCCCTAGTTTCTTGGGCTGTAAAGGCGAAGGGGGAGAGATGTGCTTTCAGACTTGCAAGATTCTGTTAATGTAACCTTACAATAAAGTAACATTAGTCCATCTAGTTGTGCTTCCCATCTGGACTACCTTGCTAAGCTGACATCAGTCTTGCAAGCCTGAAAGCACATTTCTCCCCTTTCGCCTTTACAGCCCAAGAAACTAGAGAGGGTCTCTTCTGAGATGTTTGCCATGCCCACATTCCTTTTGTGGGCTAAGCTGCCTCTTGTCTGACCATTTCCTAGTCTGCAGCTCTTCCTGTCTCCCAAGGTCATTCCCATATACTATTACATCACTCCCCTATTGTGTTAGCTTTTGCTACAAAATATGCATTTCACTAAGTGTACCATTTAAAGAATCCTACATAATTTCACTGAAAGAGTGACTTTCTCTTGAGAAAAAAGGTTACTCAAAATACTTTCCACATACACATAGGTGCCATTTTTACTTTATTTAAGGAAAAAAATGGGTGGGAAACAGTAATTTATAATACATAAAAAAATTAGACAGCACTGCAAAAAGGCTAGGTGTTTCGTTGCCACCAGTCTGCTTTGCAGCTCTACAATTAGTAATTTTACTGCAATTTTGTCATTTGTATTATTGTTTAAGCATCTTTATAGTTGGCAATATTTGGGGTTATTTAAAAAAAACACAAAAATGTGTACTGCTATCACTATGAAAACCTAAACCCCACAAAATCACTTTGAAATAAACCATAAATATGTGATGCACATTAGTGTAACAAAACCATTTTTGTAAACATTTTCTCCAACATAACATGTGCATACCATAAAATAAAGTCACTGCACTCATACAGTTAGAATTATTTTGACGTAGGATACAGAAATTATTACTTAAAGCTTAAACTAAACTAAGAGTATTCTTAATGCTTACCAACAGCACTGCTTTAAAAATGGATTTCAACATTTTGTATGTAGTGGTTTCATAATACTGGTTTGACTTGCAAAATTAGCCACCTTGGATTTATTTTTCCATCTTCTTTTCATTCTGATTTAGAGAGCTTCACCAGCATATTAATCTGGCAGAATTCTTCAGTATTACAACATTCTTCCATTTATGAACAGTAGTCTCTTTTTAATTGTTTTCATACATATCTATGTGTATGTATATGTATGAGTATGAGTATGCATGGGGGTGTGTATACACACCCACCCACCCACACACACACACACACACACACACATATACGTGGTGGCATGAGAGGCAAGGAAAAAATTAAATCAGTTCTGAACTTTTCCTAAGAGCATCATTATGTTATGCTACAGTTCCAGTGCCAGAGAAGATCCTATTGCTGGTGGCTACACTGATCTTCTGCATCCCATTCATTTTCTGCTATTCAAACTAGAAATGATGTTTTGGCTCTTTGCTAGCAGAAATGAAGGGAAGTGAAAGCCACCTGTAACCTTAGGTCTGACATTCAGTGCTATCCAAAACCCAAGCAATTAAGAGAGACATCAATTTTGTTTTAAAAAAACCAAACCAGCAATTATAAGGTGTTCTTATACAAGATTACTTTTGGGGGAAGGAGGAATCCTTCCTGCTCTTCAAAGAAATTGTTTAATAAAGGGGAGAAAATTAGTACAAAAAAGAAACGGCAGTTTTACTGATGACCTAAGTACAATTTACTGAGATCTAGGCTCATTCAGTTGATGCTGTTTGACACAAAGCAAGTCATTTGATCTACCTTACTTGATCTCTCAAAACCTCTTAACAGAAGAATCACATGTAAGTCCCTAATTTTCATGCCATGAAACACTGGAATCCAATTCACTGATTGAACAGTGAACTTAAGGCAACTGTCAACTAAATTACCCCAAAGATACTTTTTAAAAGTTCAAAAATCATAATTACTGAATCATGACACTGTGCATTATTACATCACCAACAGATAATTACACACTCAAGTCTTCTCAAGTAATAAACACATGTAGCCTTTCAAAGTATTAGTCTTGACAGATTTATTATAAAGGCCAAAAATCTTCCAGATAAAACAAAATTGAGGTTTGTGGAGTTTTTCCCCTTTAAAAACATGGGACAGGGGAAAGAAAAAGATCCAAGAATTTTGATTTTACACTGAAACACAAGTATATGCTGCTTTTAAAAAATTGAATAAGCAGAATTAACTACATTCTTATAGTTTTAGTGCATTGCGTTTTTAGAAAAGGAAAACATTATTTCCCTCTAAATTTCTTACAACAATTATTGAATTCACCTAGTTTTTTTGTTACTTGCCTGTTGCTAAATCTCTCATGTTAAAGGTAAAACTTTCTGGATTTCAGGCTAAACTCCATTAATTTCCATTGATAATGAAACTGGTAAAAATAACATTAAAAGACTGCTTTCAAATTTTTTTTAAAAGGATTACTTAAATCACTGCATCCCAGTCCTTAATCTAATTTAATCATCCCAAGTGACTGCTGGTCTAACCTCCTAAAACCTGGTATGAAATTAACATTCAAATCTGTAATCTGATAGTTTTGGTATCACAATTAATTGGATATTAGTATTGGTTCTTTTAAAAAAAAATTATAAACCTAAACCACCTCTTTTATTGTATGCATTAGAAACAATGAGGTAGGCACAAAAATAAACATGTTTGGAATTTTCTTTCCCCAAAGGCTGGTAGCAAAAGCTGTTGCACATTTTAGGTTTAAACAAAAATTAAACCTTTAACTGAGGCAGTGCTAACACTGAAATTACCAAGTTCTGGCCTAATGAAGAGTCATTGTAGAAAAATGAACTATGCTATTATGTTTTTTTAAAAAACCATTCACTGTGATGTTTAGGCAAAACTTGGTGCACAGGAGAAGAAGGACTGAACTCTTGGCCAGGCCAAAACTTAAAAAGAAAATCACCCCACCTCCCCTAAACCACTGTGCCTTTCACATTTTTATAAATATTAACTTTTAAAACCTGCATCTTTCTCTTTTTCCACAGAGTCACATTACAAAAGAAGAAGAAGAAAAAGAAACGTCAATTAAATACATTGTTAATATTACTATATTAAATTTGCCCCCTGCTTCAGTGACACAGACTCCACCTACGTCACCTTCCTGCCACCTTCTCCTGCCTGCCTCCTCTCAAAAACATTTTCCTGGTCAGTCTCTTCCTTTATTCATTAGAAGATCTGGAGCTGGGGAAGGAGGGAAAGGAGAGACCTGATTCTTTCTCTAGTGGGATCCCAAATCAGATAGCACCTGATGGCAAAAAGCACCAGCTGCACCCTGCAGCCTCAGTTTGAAACGAAAAGAACCCAACACCAGTGATGCTTGCACACGCAACAGCATGTAGGACTGCATCATGGCAGGTCTGTACTCCAGTTGCAAATGATTCCAATGATGACGACTCCAGAGGACAGCAATCCCTTGCCAAACTATAGAGCTTCTACCAGCTGAGAAGAGAAGTCCTGCCTAAGGTCATGAAATAAACTTGGCTGCTTCCTCCAGACCGTACAGAGGCAAAGAAAACCTGTGAAGTAAGAGACAAAGAGAAAACAAACTCATCAGACAAGGGAGCAGAGGTGGGAAGCCAACAGAAACCAACCATACAGAACAAGGACAGCTTCTCCCACTCTGATGCCTCCCAGGATGTCCAGATACAAGAATTATGGGAGTTTTAGTCCCAACACATTTGGAAGGGACCAGGGTGAAAAAGACCACAGTGCACATTTACTTCTTCATTAATGGTGACATCCAAGCCTCTGTGCAACATCAACGTGCAGCAGAAAAACCACGTGTAAAGACTTCTTACATGCTCTTTGATGTTAATTAAAGCTTTGCTGCTATCCCAGTAATCAAGAGTTCAGTGTGTGCATCAAGAATGGTGGATATCTAATCCTTTTGCCCACACTCAAATGCCGGAGGATTGCTGTCAGCATTCATTCTGCCTCTTCTCTGCAGTAATTACAAAACTGCTAAACTGAGTATTAGAAGTAGAACGTATATACGCCTTACCTTGTCATTACGTTCACATAGAAATTTGAGTCTTTGTGCTCTTTTGTGCATAAATACACCATCCAAATGTCCTGTTTCCACTGACCGTATTTCAATAGCCTTTTCTCCCCAGCCCATAATCTGATTGGATCGAATATATGCTTTAAAATAAAAAAGCCACTGTTTAATATAATAATAAACAGTAATCCCCATCTTGTGCATTCTACATCCTCTTAATAATGTTTCACACAAAACAAACGTCATCATGTTTTACCTTTAAATATTCATTTAAAAAAAATGAAACAGAATATTTAAAGCTTAGGCAAGCTTTAAACTAATTACAATCTTCTCTCTTCTCCTAGCAGAACTCTTCAATTGTTAAAATTACAAGAACATAGAGTACAACTGTATACATATGTATCCATAAGTAATATTCATTCTTCAGTAATATCTACTTCCCAGTATATATAGTAGTGTAGCCTAAAAATAATTGGTTCTTTAGTAATATCGTCAAGTCAGCATACAGTGAGATCATTAAAAAATTCTAACTGGACACAGGAAGCTTGAAATTTATTCTTTCTGAACTTGTTGGCGCATAAAAAAAATCCATGGTGTGTGGATATTTTGCTTTTCTGCAATACACCAAGAAATGTTGTAATAATTGTGTAATTATGCATCCATGGTCTATTCATTTTTTTTTTATCCAAAGCAATTAAATTTGACTGAATAATGTGTAGGTGTAGCAGCACTGTTGTTGTTGTTGTTGTTGTTGTTATTATTTCCTCTGACTTAGCAATCTAAACATTCAATAGAAAACATAATATTTAGCAAACTGTCTTGGGTTATAGGTTGGATAATTGGCATGATAGTTAAGATTATTTAATAGCCAAAGTGACTGAATTTCAGATAAAGAACCCTTGCTACCATTTTCTGTAAGCATTTTATAAAATCTCAGCATACATACCCACTGATGTAGGCATTTCCCCCCATTGCAGAACCACATCTTTGGTGATCCTTCCATATGTATTGACATATACTCCTTCATCCTCATAGCAAACAAGCAGTTCCATTCCATCAGTGTTAGGAAGAATAATGATTGCATGAGGCTGGATACTACACTGAATCTGCAAATACATATATCTGTGAACTCCCAGTTGGCATCAAGGCTCTCCTCATTTTCTGTCTGAATTGAACTGCACATTTCCCAGACTGAGAAATAATCAATGGGGTCACACCCTCCCTCAGATGAAATGGATTTGTGTCACACAGGTCTTCTTTTATTCATTACTTGCCAAAGAACAAAACTTGGTAAATCTCCTCTAGATAGAAATGCCTGGGCATAAATTATTAATTATATACTCTCCTTTCAGCCTTTATTATTTTTGGGGTGATGTGTTTTATCCATTATCAAAAATATGGGTTGTTTAACATGGTTGCAGTGCTACCTACTTACATGAGTTGGAAGATAAATATCATACACTGATCCTGAGTCCACATCAACAGCATGAAATCCAGCACAGGAACCATAGATCACCTTCAGTCTCTGGCCTTCTTCTACAGTAAGATCCACTAATAATGGCTTATGTACCAAGTCTCCAAATGACTGATCAGGAATAAAAAATGTATATTCTAAAGAGATTATCTTGAAAACAACTATGGCAAATATATCATCTGGAATGGACTAAGATAGCAGTATTCACTGATTCTATCATTGTTGTTCAGTTGCTGCATGGCAATGACACAGTACTTTTGAAATGTGAGAATGACCCTTGCACATGTATATTTTTAGTCCAGATGGCCATATGCTTTTTACAATCTTTTGCAAAATTTTAGAGTCTGATTGCTGCCACTTAATTTGCTTTGTAAAGCTACTGATTGAATCCATCGTTTTACATAAATGCAGAAGTGAAACACCAATTAAAATAAAGGGATATTACATTTTAAAAGAGGTTTCAAAGCTCACCCTTGAGTCTAGTCATTTTTTCTGACCTTCAAGGCTGCATGCAAATGAGTCGTTTTTTTCCTACCACCCCTTTTCTTTTCCACTTGCTTTCCTCATCTGTCTCTTAATAATTTCCCCTAATAATTTTGATTGTTCTTAAGCAGAACCATGAACAATGAACAAAGCCTCATCTCACACTTCCTATGTAATGCTACCTAGATCATCTCACATGACTGACATCTAAAACTTGGTAGTACATGCAGTGTTTATTAAAAACCTATGAACATAAAGAATAATAAAGTAAGAGGAAAAATTGCAACATTTCTGGCTGGGGAACAGGCTCAAGTCTCATGACTAAGGGATACCAGTAATACATGTGTATATTCTTCCTCCTACATAGACCATGTTTTATACTCTACTACAGCAATTATTCTCATATAAAAAATGAAGGAAGCAAGAAAGGATGCCCTTGGTGCCCTTATAGTATCAAGGGTTTATGGCTCTCTTGAAGGATCAATGTTTTTTAGTTTATAGTATAGAATCAGGTTTTTACTCAATACCCACAGACCTTAAGTGCAAGCACACCAACTCAATACTTCCACAGGAATTTGGTATATAAAACTATATAAAACGAATCTTTCAGCTCTAGAATAGCAGTATCCCCTCCCACTGTTGGGTGAATTTGGATTTGTTGCTGCCTGATGGATAGTGCACCCTATTTAAAACATCATATATCATAATTAAAATTATTCACACATCACACTAACTTTTGAACACAAACATTCTTTAAAGACTTCTAATGCATGTGGCACCTGTGCATTTCAAGGGTATGATACATTCTTACCTTAAATGCCATAAATTTGTGGTATGGTTTCGGTGCCCAGGCATAGACCTCCACAGAACTCTTCAAAGCAATAACTAAGAATTTGATTCTTTCATATTTTACTGAAATTGAAAAGGGCAGGGAAGCAAACATTATTTTACAAAATTAATTAAATAAAACAATGTTTTATACTGCTGATATAGCATCAAGTATCAGTATCTTTGTAGAAAATATAAATATACACACTAGGTAGTACGTAGCCTAATTCACAAAATTATCAACTGTGACTATTCTCTCAAGTTACATATTTAATATTAATAATTAACATTACATACAGTACATTTAATATTGATACGTTAAAATGTATCAATAATTATATTTGTTTGCTTCCTTCGTATAAATCTTATCAAAAATCCATTTTGCTCCCTTAGGCATTGATTTCTGTAGATCTGTATATATTAATTCCCATACAATTAGAAGATAATGTAACCAGCTGAAAAATTTTGGAAGAGATGTATCTTCATTAATCCATGGAATTATGAGGGGAAAAAACTGCACAATAAACTACTGATACTTGAGGGTGCCGTGTTGAAAGTTTATTTTAAAGTACAATTAATTTAAAACTTTTTCACTGGTTAAAGGGATATTTCAAAGTGCAATATATTTGTTTAAAAAATAACTTATTATTAATATAGCCCCATACAGGTGCAAATGCCAGCTGGTGTTTTAGGATAAAATAATCCTTTTCGTTATTCAAGAGACAAAATCACCTAAAGCATTACAAAAATACATACATCTGCTCCTGATTTTATTTATTTACTGAATTTATATAGCCACCCATCTTACGCATGTGACTCTCAGCAGCATGCACAATTAAAACACAAAGCTAAACAATCAATATAATTCGACCATTAAAACCCAATTAAAAAATTAAAAAACTGTAATAACAAAAAGACAGGGAAGAGTGCCACAATCAGCACCAGACTAGTTACCATGCAAAAGTCACCATAAATGTATGTAACAGGTTTTTGTTTATATTTTTTTTCTTGCATACCTTTCAAAATGTTTAAATGTTTGTTCATTAGGCTGCTATTTCTCTCTTCACTGAAGCATTAAAATATAGATTCTAGCTCAGACATATTCTTAAAGTATTCAAGGACTCTTAAAAGTTTTTTTTTTAAGCATGCAAGTCGGGGAGGGGCTGATTTTCAACAATCACAAGTACTGTGAAATTATTAGAAATGCTGATGGGTAGAGAAAGAAACCCAGTCCCAAGTGAATGGCTCTTATGGATTTATCTTTAAGCTGAAGCTAAAACCAGACCCCAAATTACATGGCATCTTTTCTTTGAAAGATTCCTGTTTGGAATAGAGACAGCAGCAGAGACAATGACTTCCTGGTGTTTTGTTTGTATGTTCTCTGACAGGATAAGAGGGTCAGACCAACTTCTTGATACTTCCTAATACATGCGGTCCTACTGACACAATTAATCTCTGCTGTGTCCAGAACTGCTAAAACAATCTACGGGACAGGAAAATACTTCCCTCTATACTTTGATCTTGGAACATTTTAGGAAATGGGATGACGCCAAGGAAGAGGAAAATATGAGCTTCACACTCAAGTTACGTACTGTATGTTTGGGTTAAAGCATGCCTTAATATATGGAAACTCAACAAAACAAGGCATTTATTTTGAAAACATGAAATAGGTAGCCATATTTCTATGCCATATGATTTATTCATAAAAGCCAAAACTTATTTTATTAGGAAGTTCAATTATACCTAAAATTGCTTTCACAATGAAGATACGAATTACTTACCAACTTTATAGTGTACACAGCCTTCTAAGTCACCTACAGTTGTCCATCCTTGTTTTTTTTCTACTTCAGGATCATTGTGAAGGATTTTGTTTCTTAACCATGACAGGTAATAAACTCTCAATTTGTTTTTCTTACCTAGACATAAAGTATTTTCTTAAGAAAAGAGTGTAGGGCAAGCTGAATGTACAAATGTAAAGTCTATCAACTTCACCAAACTTAGTGATCATAGAAAAGTTTAGATTATAAACTTTCACTTATTACCTGCCAAACTGTCTATACATCCAAATATACACCTAAAGATAATAGAGTACACCAGACTATGTGTCATCTTGAACTGGTTTATATGTATTATTTCCAATTCTTCAGATGATGCTTTGAAGGAGTGGAAAGGAACTTTGGGCTCACTATACTCCTATCTCCCTTTGGCTTGATAAATTGGCAATAAGTTGTGGGAACACATGATCTCTAATGAACTTTTACTTTCACAAACCAATGTTGGCTTTTCCACATACTTTCATTTCTTGGTTAGTAATCTGGTATCAAACCTTGTGGTCCAATATTCAGTCCTAGAATATTAAACTGCAGAAGCTAAGCAACTGTGGTTGATCTTAAAAAGCTGAACAGGGTCACACCTGGTTAGCAGGATGGGATATCATCAGGATATACCAGGACTGCAGTCAAAGAGCTTCTGCAAGCCCAGAAAACTACATGAATATGTCTACAAAGTCATCAAGAGTTGAGCTTGACTTGAAGCATAATTGACGTTTACATTATTAAGCTAGGATCACTACATCAGCATGGAGCATCAGAGTCTATTAGTTTATTTCTGCTTAAGGTTGATTTGAAGTAAGTGCTAATTCCATTCTGAATGATGAATTCATCTCTGAGAACATTGGGAATGGTGAGCACACAATTTGAACACATGGTAACAGCACAAGGTTTGCATTATTTTAATAAATAGGACTTTTAGAATAATTCAATAATTATTAGAACTGTATGGAAGCAATGGTATACAATTTTATCCCCTGTAATTTTATCTGCCATAGATGTACTTAAAAAAAGTTCTAAAAAACTGCCTAAGTAGTCACAGTACCTCAGCATATGATTCCTACACCAAACACAAGATACATGAAGGGAAACTTCCAAAATTCTATTTTAGAAGAAAAAAATCCCCCACCCCCAGGACCTGTTAATATATTTAGATGAAAGAATCATCTGATAGGGATGACTCTCACTTGAATAACAAAGTAATATAAGCAGAGAACTATCACAAAAAATGTTCTTAGAATAATTATATTTGATATAAACATGAATTTTTTTTCCTATTAAAAAAAACCTTAAGAACTCAAAAGAGCTGCTGGATCAGGATAATAGCAAATCTAGCACTGTGCTCTTCTCTATCCATCAGTCACATGACCAGAAGGAGCTCAGTCTGGATGTAAACAGAACAGTAACTTCTAGAAGTTGTTCCCAAATAATAGCTGTGGTGTGGGTCTCACACTAAAAATTATTCAGGTTCCTGTCTGAATTATGGTTGAGTGTGTATTCAAAGGGGGAATAGGAAGTACTGAAACAAACAATTACGAAGTGTGACAATTTAAATATGAAAGTGCATAAATTGTGATTTGACTACGACAAATCACAAAACAGATATTAGTCAGAAAAGCTTAAATATATGCCTGTTCTCATGTTATCACTGCACAGTTTGATTTTGTAATCCAGTAGCAATTTTTTTCAAATTGTAATTTACTGTCCTAAAAAAGCACAGTTTTAGTCAAGATACAATGTAAGGAAGGATAATTAAGGATAGCAGAAATTGCTGTGTAAGATAAGGGAGTCATTCCATAAGCCCATACCCAATTTTTTATAGAGTCCTTGATCATAAAAAGAAATATCATAATCCCCCCTGAATATTCCTGTTTTTTTAATCAGATAGTGTATTTATCAAACATTTCTCTGAAATGGAAAAATCAATTATTGTCCTAACAGCCAGGAACCACGCTGAGACAAGGAATAGGTCTCTAGTGCTTTATTACTGCTACATTAGACAGAAAATCCTAACGAACTGAAGAAGCGTGGGAAAAACCCAGACAGATAAACCCCAAAAGTTAAGGTGGGTCTGATCTGTGTCTCTTTGAATGGTTGCTTAACTCCTCAGTACTACGCATGCGTTTTACCCCCTGGATAGAGGCCCCCTCCTGCTCACCATCAGTACTCATGACATCACCCTCCCCTCCAGATTCACATTCCATTTCAGCCCCCTCCCTTCCAGAGGTCTCATGAGAGTCCATCTCCCCCTCCAAGCTCCCATGGGAACTGGGCAACGATGGAAATTCTTCAAAGGAAAACTCCTCCAAGGACGAATCAGTGCTGTTCTTCAGGTCTGATAATGCTTCTGGCCCAGGTGGCTGCTGCTGGAAAATAGCTAGATAATTAGAAGATTCTTCCCCCCTCCCCCTTGTGAAATGCAAGCCCGAGGTGGAGGGCTGCGGCTCTCCCTCCGCCTCTGTCTCTGGCCTCAGAGCCTCTGGCGGGGGTGGAGGTTGCCAACTTATGAACTCCTCTGCTTGGGATTCCTCTGCTTGCTCAGTCAAGTGAGGAATCTCTGGGAGAGTGCGAGGCTTGGGTTTGTGAGGGAAAAGCTGATGGAATCGATGAACCAGCGTTGGTACATGCATATCTCTGGCATTCTCCCACACGTGCTCTTCCTCAGGGTACCCTTTCCAGTGTATTAAATATTGGATGCCCCTTTCACTCCTCCTAGAGTCCAGAATTTCCTCGACTTCATATTCCTCCTCCCTCTCCACAATTACTGGAGGGGGGGGGGCATTTGTGATCGTAAGGTACTTGGGGGAGGGTCTTTGGCTAGCAAGGCTCTGTGAAAGACTGGATGGATTTTCATGGATGCTGGCAGCTGTAAATGATAAGCCACTGGATTTATCTGCTGTACCACAGTGAAAGGGCCCACAAACTTAGAGTCCAACTTCTTGGAGGGCCTGGTAGAGGTCAAAAACTTGGTAGAGAGCCACACTTTGTCACCTACTGCAATTGCTGGCCCCTCCTGCCTGTGAGCATCTGCAGCTCTCTTGTAAGCACTCTTTGCCCTGTTCAGCTGCTCCTTTAACAACTCCTGTGCGGCTTGTTGCTCTTTAAGAAAATCAGCCCTGCTGGAACAGTTCCCTGCTGGGAGGAGGTGGGCAACACCCGAGGGTTAACCCCGTAGAGTGCTTGGAAAGGAGGCATCTTGGTAGAGGATTGCACAGAGTGGTTATAAGTAAATTCTGCCATGGGGAGCAGGGCTGGCCAATTGTCTTGCCGATAAGTGGTGTAACACCTGAGATACTGCTGTAACCATTGGTTTTCTCAGCTTGCCTGTTACTAGCCGGATGATGTGATGATGATAGGTGGATCTGGACCCCTAATGACTGGAAAAGGGCCCTCCAGAACCTAGAAGTGAACTGAGGACCTCTGTCACTCACCAAGTGATTTACCATGCCTCTATACCTAAAAACATGGTCCATGAACAACTGCGCTGTGGCTTGCGCAGATGAGAGGCCCTTGCAAGGAATAAAATGCGCTATTTTAGTGAAAAGGTCCACCACCACTAGTATGGAAGTCAGCCCCTGGACCGGGGGTAAATCAGTGATGAAATCCATGGAGATTGTATCCCAAGGCCTACTGGGGGTGGCTAGGGGTTGCAAGAGTCCTGTGGGCTTCCCTGGGAGAGGCTTGTCTTGTCTACAGGTATGACAAGAAGCAACGTAACCCTTTATGTCTGCAGTCATCTTAGGCCACCAGTAGTCTCTCAGAGCTCTATGGAGAGTTTTGAAAACACCTCCGTGGCCTGCCGTTTGATGGTCATGGCAAAGTCTCAGTACTTCTTCCCTCAATGAGGGGGTAATGTATAATCGCCCGCTATGCCAGAGGATTCCTGCCTCCACATTAAAGGGGGAGGCAGTGTCTTGCGGGTCCCTCTGGAGGTCATCCATCCTGGCCCTGGCATACGGGTCCTGTTGCTGTTGAGCTCTGACTCTTGTAAATAGGTCCTCTGCTTGTCTGTCTGCTGCTAAAATCTCTGTCTGGTTCCCCCTCATAGACTGATCAAAGTTGTGAGGTTGTAATATAGTAGCCTATACTTCCTGGTGAGTAGCAGGGATTGCCTGAATAGATCAAGACAGGGCATCTGCCAAACAGTTCTGTGCCCCGGGAACATAAGAAATAACAAAATTGAAATGGGAGAAAAACTGGCTCCATCTGATTTGGCGTGGGGTGAGGGATCTGGTGTTTTGTAGAAGCTGTAAATTCTTGTGATTGGTGCAAACCTTCACAGGAAAGGTTGCACCTTCTAGCCAATGCCTCCACTCTTGAAATGCTGCTTTAATTGCCAGCAACTCCTTGTTAAAAACATCATAGTTTCTCTCTGCTGGTGAGAGCGTGCGGGAGAAAAATGCACAAGGGAGCAATGTATTCTCTGTTTTGTTAGTATATTGCAATAAAACAGCCGTGATAGCAAAATCTGAAGCATCTGAATGCATTATGAATTGCTTTGTGGGATCAGGGTGCTTTAAAAGTGGCTGGGATGCAAAGAGCTGCTTAAATTCTTGGAAGGCTGCTTGCTCCCTCTCCCCGCAAATGAATTTTGATCCTTTCTTCAAAAGCTGTGTGAGGGGTTTAGCCCTGTCACTAAATTTATTTATGAATCTCCTGTAAAAATTGCAGAACCCTAGAAATTTTTATACCTCTTTCACATTTCAGGGGGGGTTGCCAAGATAGAATTGCCTGAACCTTAGAAGGATCCATGGATGCGCCTTCTGTTGATATTTTATAGCCCAGGAAATGTAATTCAGTTAAATCGAAAGCACACTTCTCTAGCTTGGTGAACAGCTTGTTCTCTCTCAGTCTTTGTAAGACATTACGTACATGGGTTACATGAGTTGTAGCATCCTCAAAGAATATTAATATGTCATCTAGATAAATGACCAGATACTTATCTAGTAAATCAGAGAAAATGTGATTCATAAATCGGGAAAATATGGCTCCTGCATTAGACAAGCCAAAGGGAAAAACAAGGTACTCAAATTTACCAAACCTGGTATCGAAGGCAGTCAGATATTCATGCCCTTCTTTCATCCGGATCAGATTGTACGCATTCCTGAGGTCCAACCTAGTAAAAATGCGTGCTTTCTGTAAGCGATCCAGCAGATCAGATATTAGGGGGAGTGGGTAATTTTCCTTGACCGTGACTTTATTGAGGGAACTGAAATCATGCACCACTCTCATGGGTGCCACCTGGTTTGCCGGTGCCAACGGGTCAGGCTTCTTTGGTACGAAGAAGGTAGGAGCAGATCCTGGGGAGGTAGATGGTCGGATGAACCCCTTTTGGAGATTAGAGTCCAAGTAATCCTTTAAGGTGGCTAGTTCCTTGGGGGACATGGGATATTGTTTCCTTGTTGGAATCTTGGCTCCTGGTATCAACTCAATGGTGCAATCACAGTCCCTATTGGGGTGGGGGGTAGTGCTGTGGCCTCTTGTTCGCTGAAAACATCTGCGAAATCTGCATACTTGGCTGGCGACTGGACCCCCCCCTGCTTCCGTGACTGCCTTGGTTGCTGGAGAGAGGAGAGTGGCTTGAATCTTGTGGTGCTGGCATTCCTTAGCTGGGAAGGAGATTGCTCCCGTAGTCCAGTTCAACAATGGGTTGTGGATCTTCAGCCAAGGTGTGCCCAGGACTATAGGCACATTAAGTGATGCAGTAACATAAAGTTGGATCCACTCAGTGTGGTCTCCCGTTGTTGGTTGCAAAGGTTCTGTGAAACTTCTAATCAGCCCTGCCTTGAGGGGCTGGCCGTCAATGGTCTCAACTTCTATGGGACATGGCAATTCTATGGTCGGGATGTTGAGGTCTTGTACAGTCTGTACATCAATAAAATTGGTGGAAGCTCCGGAATCCATGAGGGCCTCTAGCTTGACCTGGTGCTCTGGGTTTATGTGCATTATGACTGGTAAGTAGTAAAAAGATTGCCTAGAATCCTCGGAATGAGCCCTTCTTAATTGATTGATGGTCTGCCTGCTGAGCTCTGTGGAGAGAGACCGACGGAGTTTCCCTGG
Source organism: Candoia aspera (assembly GCF_035149785.1). NCBI lineage: Eukaryota > Metazoa > Chordata > Lepidosauria > Squamata > Candoiidae > Candoia > Candoia aspera. The sequence goes on from NC_086157.1 coordinate 35,644,500, forward strand.
TTGGAAGTCGAGTTGGAGGTGGCTCTCGGATCTGCTTGCCCTGGGGCTCTTACGGAATTTGCTTGGCGTCTCGCTGGGCAAGCTCTCACCATGTGCCCCTGGACTCCGCAGAAGAAACAGAGGGCTCTCTCTCTCTCCTTCTCTGTCTCTCAGCCTCGGAAGTAAGCCTCCTGCTCACCCCAATCTGCATCGGCTCCTCTGGTCCTGAGTAAGGAGATGCTGCGGAGAGACCTGGAAATCCTGAAAACGCTCTGAGGGTCCTGTTTCTCCCCGGCTCCATCTATCTGAGCAATTCTAGCCTGGCGTCTATGATCACAGACAGTTAATATAAACCTTCTAGGGTAGCTGGTGTTCCCTGGCGCACTAATTCATTTTTAATTTCTTCATCCAGCCCCTGTTTGAATTGGTCTTTCAAGGCACTCTCATTCCAGTCCAGATCTCCTGCTAACAGCTTGAAATCGGCAACGTAGATTCCCACTCTCTTGTTGCCTTGCTTGAGCTTCCGAATTTCCCGGCTGACAGTGACCTCTCTGATCGGGTCGTCAAAGTGTGCTCGGAACCCTGCCAGAAAATTCTGGTAGTCGTTGAGAATTGGGTCGTTGTTCTCCACCATGGGAATAGCCCATTTGGCTGCTGGGCCCTTTAGCAGACTTAAAATGAAGGTGACTCTGGTTCTGTCTGTTAGGAACTCTGCTGGTCTGCTGTCGAAACATTGTGCACTGTGTGAGAAAGGTTCTCAACTGTCCTGCTTCTCCTCCAAACTTCTCTGGTAGACTGCCCTGGGATCTCAAGACTACTGGCGGAACTGCTGCTGCTGCTGCTAGCACCGGTTGTGGGTTAATCGGAGCTGGTTGTTGTAACTGCTGTAGCATGGCTGCTTGTAATGTGTTGATCTGGAGATCTACTTGCTGTTGATGTTGTTGCAATGCTGCTGCCAGTTGTTGGATGGCCTGCCGAATTTCCTAGTTTTCCGAAGACATTTTCCCAAATGTCTCTTCCCTTTTTTTTTTTTTTTTGGTTCCTCCCTCTTTCAATGGGAGTAGAGAGTTTGTTAGGATTGATGTCCTAACAGCCAGGAACCACGCTGAGACAAGGAATAGGTCTCTAGTGCTTTATTACTGCTACATTAGACAGAAAATCCTAACGAACTGAAGAAGCGTGGGAAAAACCCAGACATATAAACCCCAAAGGTCAAGGCGGGTCTGATCTGTGTCTCTTTGAATGGCTGCTTAACTCCTCAGTACTACGCATGCATTTCCCCACCTGGATAGAGGCCCCCTCCTGCTCACCATCAGTACTCATGACAATTATCATACAGTAATGAGTTTGAACTCTATAAGGTTATTTGCTCTTGATGCAGGAAAGTAGACACTTGTAAGTGTAAAATAAAGGTACAACACATTAATAATTAATTATTATTAATTAAAAGAAAGGTTATCAGAACAGAACTTCTATTTACCTGATATTGTCACCAAGACATTCAAACCTTCAAGTACATCCATTTGCTGGAATCTCCTTCTGTTTATTAGTGGATAAACCTTCCCTTGGCCACTTCGATCCAACAGCATCAGGCCACTTTCTGTCCCCACTAACAAATTAACTCCTAGAATAAATAAGATTAAGACAGAACACAAGGTAATTGGACTTTGGATGGGTTGGTTTGCCATTTCTGGAATATTTAGCTGTTTAGATACACAACAGATACAAACATGGTATAAAACCTAAAAGGCTCCAGAAATGGCTTTGCATGGTTTATAGCCCTACATCTAGGAATTCTCATACAAATAATTCTCAATAGGAAATAGTTATTTATTTATTTATAATTTTTATCCCACCTGTATTATTTTTATAAATAACTCAAGGCGGCGAACATACCTAATACTCCTTTCTCCTCCCATTTTCCCCACAATCACCACCCTGTGAGGTGAGTTCTTGTAAATCCATAGGTTACTATTACCGTAATAATTCCATAGGCTATCATTAAAAGTTATTAATATAATGTCTAAGCATGACAACCCAGACTTCTCATTAACAAACAACTTAAATTCCATGTCCGTAAGTAGGACTCGGTCCAGACCTAATTAGCAAGTCGCTTACAAAACCAGCACAACTTTTATATTCTTAATAGATTTTTCTTAATTTTAAGCATAAACCTGCAACTTTCAGGCAAACATAGGAATGAAGTAGCAGCCAGCACTGGATTCTATACCCCATAAGGCAGCACATAAGATTTCAGAATTGAATCTCTTCTTGTATTTGCGGATCTCTGGGGTGTCACTCTGTGGTCGTGTATTTGTAGGATTGACGTTAACAACCGATCCTTTTCTGGTTGGATCCTGCCTTATTGCTTCCGATCTCATTGCTTCGCTAGAAAATCCTACTGCAGAGAGGGACGGAAGAGAGAAAAATGTGAAAAATAGGGAACATACAATCATCTTAATACACAGATCTTATACCTACATAAACACATTATCTTAAGGAAAAAGATCAGGAACTAATTATGTTTACTTTTTGACCCTACATAAAACATAAATAAAAGGTTAAAATAAAAGGAAGTTACAAACATAGACATTTTTTTAAAAAAACTATTTTTTATGCTATTGATTCATTGCTCCTTGTATAACTTACCAACAGAAGTCACAGTTGTTCCACTAGATGGAGATATCTGTAGCAATCTGGGGTCTATAAAAGGTGTGAAGGAGGATGAAGATTTGTGTTTCTGCAATGTGTTACTAGCGGACTGAGTCTGCAATGTAAATTTCAAATGCATTAATCACCTCAATAAAACAATGTAGTTCTTATAGAAACAAACCATATCATCTAGCTGTTACTATACAGCCCTATTTCTCATCCCCTTTCCCGAAGTGCTACACAGAAGCATCGTGAGTGGTCCTTAAAAATAAGCAATATTTAAAGTACCGCTATGACAAGTTTCATCCACTAAACAGCCCTTGCTTAGGCTTTTACAGAATGTATTCCGAATGTACTGAAGCCTACATTAAAAACTTAGAAGAGCCTCCAGCTGTTGAAATGTGAGGCCCTGTTTTCTAAACTTTGGACTTTATCTTCCAAATTCTGTTTTTTCATTTCATTGTACTACTTCCTACTTCACGTTGCTGCCATGTGTCTTCTGTACTCTCAGTGACCAACTGGGAAATATGTTCTCCATGTGCAACAAGGTATGAGCAATTAAAAACCAAACTACTAATTCTAGAATTCTAACTCCTAATAAATTTTAAGATTATTTCTTCTCTTTAAAATTTTTGTTTTGAAACTGAGACTCTTGCCAGAAAGCTGCAGCATGTTCTTCCACCATCGTTTTCACAGAAAAATATTAAAACAGTGTCAAACAAGGGGGCTTTTAGGAGGGGAAAGGTGTAAATGGTGACATGAAGGCACTGGTGCATCCTGTAGTTACAACACCAAACATGAAAAACACAAATAAGGAAGGAAAATGAAATAATGAAACTGTTAGAATGGCTTTGAAAACTTTTTGTCATATATGTAAGTTAAGCGTCATACAGATTATACTGCACATTAAAGGAGAATGATTGGAGTGAAAATTAAGTACGGCCTATAAAGTTGATCTAGACCAAAAAAAGGAATACATTACATTAAATTGTTTTGTGCCTTTTCCATTCATGCTGGGTCAATCATCTTCCATAGTAAATCTCTATTCATAGATAACTTTCACTGTGGCCTCTAACAAAAAAAGTTTTCACTCCTTTCATATTATTATGTTCTTCCATAAAATATTCCTCCTCTAGAGACAATAAGCTACATACACTATTCTACCTATTGATCATACTGTACATTTATCAATGTAAGCCTCCTATTGCATTTTTTTCTGCATATGGAGGGCCCCCTTTGACCACAGCATGAATGTCAGAATGCAGTTTATGCTAATAAATGAAGCTTTCACTAGCAGAATAAAACGATTTCATACAATCAATTTGTATCAAATGGTATGCAAATCAGATTTTTAAAATATTTTTAAAAAAACTTTATTAGAAAAAAAGAAACAGGGAGATCTTTACCACTGTTATATTAGTAAGCTTTATTTAAGCTATACTGTCAGTAAGGGACTCCATTTGTCATATTACCTAAAGCACTGTACAAATTGCAATTTTATATTCTTTGCTGATAGAGCATTTTAAATAGAATTGGTCATTACATGAAATGGAATTACTCATTACGTACAGAAATTACCGAAGTCATGATATGAAGCCACTAACCAGAATTACACTTATTGATCAGCAACTGGACAAAATTTCAATTCATTTCATGAAAAGAAGATAGCCTGTCCATTAAGCTGAATACATGCTTGGGTGTCATGTCTTCCATTTCATGAAAAGACTAAATGTGCAAATTATACAACTTATCAAATAGTAGGTATAACTAGGAAGTGCTTAAAGAGAGGCTTGGAAGATGTGGATGCGGCCTAAGGTTGAGTGTCCAAAACACAGAACACCACCTTTATTTTTCTGGTTTGTCTCTGGTTGGGATGACCTACTAAATAGACAAAGCTATCCATGATTTGTTAACTGTATCTGATCTTAAGAGGAACCAGCACACGTAATCAGAGCAGCATGTACTACATTGTAATCTACAGTACATCTTTTCATAAAACGACTAGGAACCTTTGCTCATTTACCATAATTTCTGTATTAAGTAGAGAAACAAGTTTACTTTTTTAATTAAAGTTCTGGTATTTTATCTGATTATTGGACAAGCAACATCACTGTGCTTCATGTCATGCAGTTGACAACTTCTAAATGATTTTAAAAAGCAATATATAACAATTTCCCTTTTTCTAACGTGAAATAAGTAAAGGGCACTGACATGGAATTCACTATTAACCACAATTAGGAGGTAATGAGGCATATAATTTAATTGCTTTTTACAAGGTATACCTACTGTGGTTTATGAGCCTCATTGTCTTACAATGCTGGATCTAGGATGAAGATAGATTTCACCCAAAAACTTAGTTCAAAACCAAGCCTCAAACTACAATTTAAGTTTTGCTTCAGAATTCAAATGACAGCCATTTTTACCAGCAAATTACTCAATTAGTTGCCAGACTGCCTTCTCTCATTTCTTAAGATGAGCTGGCATTGCAGTTTTAAGCATCCTATAGTTGTAGGCCATTTAAACTGTCTTTTAGACTGTAGAACATCTCTAGGAATTGGAATTAAATCTTGTGGTGATTTTAAAAGAATTAGTCAATAACTGCTGTGACGTGCTTGGCTTCTGATTGAAAATCTGAAGAGGAGCTCTAAATGGTTGAAAACAGGTACATTTGACCTCCACACAGTAAGCTATTTCAAAACAGCTTCACTGCTCTAGTACAGTTAGTATTAGAGTCAGTTTGAGTAACGTTTTGTCCTAACAGGATGTTCTGAAAATGACATTGCTTCTATGCTAAAACTTGCACGTCTAATGTATTTAGAAGAATTCATGTGCAGTAACTCAACATATCTTCTTTATTGCCAGTGGATGACATTTTAAATCTCTTAATAGCCTGCAAACTGGAAGGGTATTTGTGTTCTGGGAAAACAGCCTCCTGTTTTATAGTCTCCTGTCAGAGCAGAACCATATGTTAAAAACCAAGACAGCTCTTTTTATCTAACATCCTACAATAAAACAAATTCAGTAATTCAGAAAAATAATTGCTTATTCCATTAAGATTTTTTTCCCTTAAAGCATCCTCTTATGGTTAGGCTGAAGAAAGTTTCCTTTCCAATACAGTGCACCATTTTCCAAAGCAAGGATGCTCTATGTGCCCAGTTCCTCAATACTACGCTAAATCAGGCAGTGTTGTTATTCGAAAAAGCCAGTCACCCTAGGATTACTTTCAGATGCTCTCCCCAGAATAGCGTTGAAACAAATACTGATAAAACAATCCATTTAGCTGATACCAAAAGCCATGCAATTAATGACTCGTAAAAAGCAAAACAAAATAATAGTCAACTGGCAAGTTTGGGGTAAAAATTCTATAGTTCAGAGGATTGGTGCATAAGAGCTGAAATGTGTTATTTTGGGGGAGTGAAGGGACAGGGACAGGAAGAAGAGCAGCAGAAGGGACATTGGCTGGAAACTCTCTGGATACTAGCTATTAGGAAATACATTTAAAGCCCTACAAAAGCAGCCAGCTGTGGTGCAAGACATACCTCATCAGTAGTTAGCTTGTCCTGGGGTGTCTGTGGGGACATGGTGGGTGTCGGCTGGCTGGAGGATGGGGAGGAGGAGGTGGAGGAGGTGGAGGAGGAATGGCTTTGCTGTAAGAGATCTGGCAAGAGGTGAATGCGACCGGCAAAGCCATTGCTCTCAAGATGGCTGGCACGCTTTGTGTCAACTGTACTCTGTAGAAAAAACAGGCACACTTGTCTTGCTCAAGTGCTGTGTACAAGTCTATGCCCCTAGCAAAATGATCCATTTTAAATGTTTCAACCAATGCATTCATCAACCAAGCCTTCACTATGTAGTGGGGCTTACAATATAAGTTTTTTTTCTTGCAAAGCCAATTTCTTTACTGGCAAATTTAAGTTTCTAAAGATCACATCTATGATTGCACCTATGTGCATTCTCCTTATGACTTTTCTTGCTATCATGCTTGCATTCAATTATCATTCTGGTGAATGTCCTAATTTAGTTGTTTAAACAATATTCATGACATCTAAATAAGATGTGGGGGCTCAATTACAAGAATGATGTTCAGTTGAAAAATAAGAAATGTAATTAGCAAAGTTCATGTCCTATGAAGTACCTAACTTAATATACCAGGAAGTTCAAGACAACAGAGGCATTTTCTCAACCGTTTCTTGCATAATATCTCATGACAGCAAGACTATGACCCAACATTTCTACTCCTAAAGATAATCTGCCTTGGTCTTGAAACCTGCCTGAATAGGAAGTGTCTTGGGAAACATGTGTAAGCTGTTCTGAACTCCAGTGAGATAGTGTGGTGTATGTAAGTGATTTAAAATGAACTAGATGATCCTTATTACACTGTCTTGGGCTCTCCCACTACTTGATCTTTTACCTTCTCTTAAGATGCCACTAGAAGTGTTACAAATACAGAATTGCAACTGGCATTTATCCCAGGTTCCTGTTACAACATCTACAGTTTTTTATTCCATATTAGAAGAGATTAAAATAAACACTGTAGAATCATACAACAGTCATTCCAATGTATGCATGCAACACACAGTCGAAACAATAGGTGAAAACTATTATTCCCTTTGCATGCTCCAAGTCTGCTTATTCACAAATGGCTATCATCTGGATCTGTAACCAATATTACAGTGGGAAAAGATAATGAGAGAATGAATGAATGGATGAAAAGGAACAAATTACATCCTGAAAGATGCATTACCTGTCGGACAATTAAAGTGCCCTCTTTGGAAGGAGTCATGGCAGGTTCACTTTCCACATCATCATGCACAATCATTGTTTTCACTGATTCTGTTTCTCCATTGCTGAGGTTCAGAGTGGATCTGTTTGGTGAGGACATTCCATAATTACTCACATGATGCTTCGATATTCAGCATCCATTACAATATTAAAATAATTACAACTATGGATTTTCTAAAGGGCTACTCATTAGTGAAAGACTATGGAATTAGAAATGGACCATTATCATCATCATCAGACTTAGCCTTTCATTCTTCTCAGTTTTGTTATACATTTTTCTTAAACTGTATTTTTAGAACTGAATGCCAAAAAGGACAAAGTTGATTGACGTAGAGTCCAGTCGTGTCCGACTCTAGGGGGCGGTGCTCATCTCCGTTTCTAAGCCGTTAGAGCCGGCGTTGTCCGTGGACACTTCCGGGTCATGTGGCCAGCATGACGACACGGAACGCCGTTACCTTCCCGCCGAAGCGGTACCTATTGATCTACTCACATTTGCATGTTTTCGAACTGCTAGGTGAGCAGGAGCTGGGACTAGCAACGGGAGCTCACCCCGCTGCGCGGTTTCAAACTGCTGACCTTCCGATCGACAGCTCAGCGGTTTAACCCGCAGCGCCACCGCGTCCTGTGATATAATCAACGTCACCGTTGATATAATCCCATAAATTTCAGAGATCCTTTGATATATGGGAAATAGGAAAAATACAACTAACACTGCTCTAGCATCTTCAGGGCCAGAAGTAGATTCATCAACTCCTTCTTGCTCCATATCATCATCCTCCTCATCTGTTGTCCCTGATTCTTCACTTGACGATGAATAATCTGTCACTTTATGAGGTGGTCGCACATCTTCCACTGCTCGCAATTCCTTTGCCAAAGCAGTTAAATCCTAGAAAGAAAAGCATACAATAATAATGTTGCAAAATTAAAGGTGAGCACTGCCTATTTCAGCAGTTTGTTTTCAAGAACCGAATCCAATTAGTTAACTGATACATTTATTCTACATTTGGTAAATTACTTTAGGAAATATACATTGATAAACTGGTATATGTTTCAATGCTTTAATTCTGATAGAATTAAATCAAGCAAAACTCAGTTCATGAAAACTTTATGGTATGTATGAAAACAGTAGCTGTGCACTTAGTTGTTTGGATACTTATGTATTAGTGAAAGACCTGTCTTTTAACGAATTATGGAATTAGAAATGGACCATTATCGTTATTGTCAGACTTAGCCTTTCATTCTTCTCAGTTTGTTATACATTTTTCTTCAACTGGTTTTTTTTAGAATACAGAAACTTAGAAGAGAATGGTCACAGCAGGATTTGAAATTTAACATCTCTTGAGATAGGACATGGCTATTATTGAATGGAATTCTCTTTCTATAAACTTTCTTAATTTAGCCTTATCATATAATCTCTTCTCTCCTAGTTGCCTGCTATATCCTGGCCGATTTTGCTAATAGTCTCTGAGCTTCCACAGATTATTTTTGGCAGTTTCAAGTTGCAACTAGTGGGAGAAGAGGATGGGAAGTTCTGTAAATTTAAATTAAGTCACGTTAGGATTTGAAGTTATGCCATAAATTAACTTGACTGCTTACCACTTCTCCCTGAAGATCAGTCACATGAACAAAGTAAGCAAATCAACATTGGCCCAAGATATGGAACATGGTTTGGGAAAGAATGATAAAATACAAAATTAATACAGGGATTAATGCACTTATCTTGGACTTCACAATACTAAAATTACAGCATTGGCTTATTTAACCATTTAAATGAAGGAATGAAAGACACAACTAAAATACAACATTAATTCAGGAACTAATCCAGTTATCTTGGGTCTTCAAGATACTAAAATTACAGCAGTGGCTTACTTAAAATGTTAAATGAAGGAATAAAGAAGTAGAGCATGAAATAAGAGCATGACATGGTATTATAAATAAGAATCAGGGTAAGGGAAAGTAGAAGCTTGTTCTTCCCACTGTTTCCCTGTAAGTTTTATAAGAAACAGTAATACAAAAAATAAAAACATCTGTGCTGAATAAGACAAAAGGACTGCTTCCACAATAGTCAAAATGATGCCAATGGGAAGACAAAGGCAGATGGGAGACTTTAAGGAAACAAATTAAAATGATCTTCTAATATTTGAATCAAATTAGGTCTGTTACAGTTAAGTGCTGCTGATCTTCAGAAAAGCTTTCTATTTGTGCATAAGTAAACAAGCTAATTTTAATGTATGGGAAAACTACAACTGTGGGAAACTATGATTTCAGATTTAATTATAGAAATGAAAGGCCATGTGCCTACTACTGCTGAAGAGGAAATGCAGCTAGGGGAAAGAGGAAACGGCTGTATTTTTACTATCTATACAGATTGGCCTTTCAGTATATCACCTTTTATTCTTTTTTCTTCGTGCCGTTTGAAGATAGCAGCCAATGGGCTTGCTTTCTCTGACAGGAGGTAGAGCTCAGGTGGTAATGCAAGCGATGGGGAGTGGCTGTAAATACTCAAGCTGTAAATTCGCTCGCTCGCCCACTGCTCACCTCCTGCTGTGTGGCTCAGTTCCTAACAGGCCACGGACTGGTACCGGTCTGCGGCCCAGGGGTTGGGGACCCCTGTTCTATAAAAACAATAGTATAGATCCTGAAGTAAATTTAGCACAATTATGAAAGGAAAACAAAACAAAACTCCAACTCAAGGAGGAGGGGAAGGAAAACCCTAACTCTACCCACCTCTGTGTCCTGATCCTATTCACTTTAGATTATCATTGCATATGGGAGCTCTCTCTTGGCTCCATGTTAACTGTAGGCCTCAGACACCAAAAGATTCTGTAATTGTGTTTAAAGCTTTCCCACTTGGACTGGTTATCACATAGCTTTCAAGAATTCTAAAATCTCTTAGTTATTATTTGCTGATTTAAATTGAATTGAGTTAATTACCTGGAAGAGGTTATTGGAAATATTATGAAATAATTTTGCTGATGTTATCTGCAAATAGCATATAATAAAAATTAGACATCACACCTTATTCATTCATTTCCTTATCAGTCCATTCAAACTGTACATCACCATCCTCTATGCAAAGATACAGACCATAAATATAGAGCTTTATATGCACAACAGAAGAACCTCACCGCAGGTTTGCAGGGTCTGAAAACTTCCTTCTTCTCTTCAGTCTTTTTGGCTGTAGTTTCATTACGTTGTGAAGGTGAACCTTCAGATTTTGATGATGCTAGGTAATCAAGTAACATAAAAGACTCATTTAAAAAAAAAAGCATTCTGATTTATAAAATAAGTTCTGGGAACTTAACATCTAGCAGCAAATACAATCAGAAAGCTCTTGCTACCATTACAAAAAGAAAAGGAAAGCCATTATTAGAAGAATCCAAAATATTAATAGAATGTTTCTGCAACATTTGAAAAGAAATTGTTATAAAAAGCTCAATTTGATTAATATTTTCTATACTAATAATAAATCATAAGGGAATAATACAGGTAGTTCTTGGTTAACAATGGTAATTGGGAGAAGGAACTCCATCGCTAAGTGACATGGTCAGGAAACCTGATGCCATGTGACTGTGCCAACTTAGGATAGCACTTCTGGCAGTTCTAGTTATAATTGTTAGGAGAATCCCACACAGTTGCTAGGTGCAACATCATGTGATCACCATGTGCAACCCCAATGGCTTCGCTTTTCGGAAGCTGGAAGCGAAGGTCACAAATGGTGATCATGAGACCATAGGATGCTGTGACTGTCGTAACTGCGAGCCAATTGCCAAGCACCCAAATCACGATCATACGACCATGACGACACTGCAACAGCCACAACTTCAAGGACTGGCCTTAAGTCTCCTTGTTTAGTGCCGTCGTAACTTCAAACAGTTGCTGAACAAATGATCATTACCTGAGGACTACCTATACATTCCTTGATCAACATATTCAAAGGTATTCTTCCCAAATCAAAATTCAATTTAAGTTTTCCTACAGATATTGCTCTTGTAATTTAAAGTGACTAGGAAACAGAAAAGTGTGTGTGTGTGTGTATGTATGTATGTATGCATGCATGCCTCTGCGTGTATATGTGTGCGTGTATATATATGGGTATGTGAAAGAATGTATGTATGTGTGTATATTTTATCTATATCTATGCATCTACGTCTATGTACACATCTACATCTATCTGCCAGTATAATCTTATCTTCATAAAGGAAAAGTCTGCTTCCCTTGCTCTTACTGTAACAGTTAAGCACAGGTTGTAAAAAATTCCCTTTGGGGAGAGGTATTTTCAATTAGTGGATCAATGAACCAATATATATGCTTTTTTAAAAAGTTTTGAAGGGTTACAAATGAGCCTGGCTATTCTTCACTTGAAGACAGTTTCTTTTCCTTGTCTCTCATTCAAAATCCCTCTCTGGATCCTTAATGGGAATATTTTTTTTTCCTTACATCTCATTCGGAATCTTTCTCCAGATCCACTCTGGGAACCAGGATGTGAGCCAGGCTGTGAACTTGAATTGCTTGAACCAGAAGAACTTCCACTCCCCGGTCTTGGTACCAACTTTTCCACTCTTTCCCAGAGCAGACGAGGCTCTATATTGCTAACAGGAGAAGAATTTTTTTTAAAAAAATATTAATTTGACTTTTCTTTCTTTTTCTTAAATTAAAATTTATATCCTGCCTCTCCTCTCAAAGACTGGAAACTTTAGGCCTGCCAGATCTTCCTGTCTGGCCCACAAGAGTTTAGGCAAAGCCTATTCTCCTTCTTGCTGATGTGGTGCCTTTTCCCAATAAGAAAACAACATGAACAATTTCAGAAGTTAATCTCTCTCCAAGCAAGTTTCCTCCTCAGCTGTCTCCTCCTGCATACAAAGGCACATAATGTCACAGGGGACGCATCCTTCCTTTGGCTGAGCCCACTGACTGCACCAGCAGAAGCAAATCCACTGTCAAGTTTCCTATTCCTGCTCTTGGATCTGCACATGGGACTCTTCTCTCCCATTTTAACAGCAGCTCTGTAGGTAGGCAAGATTGAGGGATAATGGCCAACCTAAGGTCACACACAGATCTCCATGGGCAATTTGACACCAGGTCTCCCTAATCTCGGTCCTCTACCACAATATTTTGGCAACATTTGCTAGCAGATATGATCACCCTTTTGTCACCGCATTTAAGTCTGTATTATTAATCTATATCCTCTTGAAGAGTCTTCCTGAACACATGAAAACTAAAGCTGAGCAATTTGAAAACACAAAACTGTAATTAAATGGTTTCATCTGACTTGGGCAAATGAAGTCAATGAGGTCAGTATCTACTGAGGCTCATTTATCAATTAGCAATATTGTTTCCAATTCCTGGAGCTACTTAGCTTTTCTGGTCTTTACCAGAGCTCTGACCTCTTTGCAACAGAATGCAAAGAAAAAGAAGGTGCACATGTTGTGTTTTCCCTCTGGAAGGTGAGGCAGCTTGTGTTAAAACCAAGAGTCATGGGAATGGATAGCAATGGATAACAGCTACAAGAAGAGTGGTGGGGTACCCAGAGTATTGTATCCAGAATCTAGTATCTGCATGACCTGTCTGAAAGAGACAAAACTGTACACTTCAGAAATCTGATCTTCATCAAACCACAACTAGGACTTAGTAAAGACAAAACCCCATCAAGAATGATACAGAAATAGTTTACGTGTGTCTAGTAACTGTTTTATGCTAAAGCTCAAAAAAAGGTGTCTGGAAATTTCACCTTCAAAATTACGCTGTTTACTCTTTTTGATCATTGCCCTGGAGATATTAAGTGTGTGTCTCAACAATACAAGATTACTTCCTTGTAAAAAGAAACTGTACAACACTCCAAGTTTTATCAAAACTGCTCAGATTTCCAGAATCAACAAAGATAATAAAGCGAGTATTTAATTATTTACAGAAAAATTAGTTTCTCACCATTTTAATGTGCAGGTAGGATTCTAAACAATTGAAAACCCCAACACAATACAAAGAATACATTCAAAAGAATTGAAAGACACTATCAGTGATGTCACTGAACACCTACATCTTATCCATTATGATTTTAGTTCAGGTATAGAAAACAACCTTTTTTTAATGGGTTCAGGAATGTTTTTGAATTCAAACATAGCTACTGCATAACTGTGGTCTGAGATTTTTCTGATCCCAGCTAATGAGAACAATACTTGCATTCAAGTGACTGCAAGAACAGCTTTCCGCTGGTCTCTCTCTTGAAACTTTAGAAGTTGGAGAGAAGCAAGGATGGTGTTCTTGTCCACATTCTTATCCACCCACTGAGTATATATTCATACAATATCTTCAGGCTATTTTGTGGGATGGTGATTCTTTGGGTATTTAGAATCCAAGCTATTTAGTGCTATAAATGTAATCACTAATACTAACATATGCCAAGAAGCAAATTGGCAATGAATACAGAAGGCAAGATGAATATAACATCATTGCATGGATATATATTCATGAACATTCTTGCTTCTACATTCTGGATCAATACAAATTTAAAAGGTTCTTTAAAGACAGTCCATATATAGTACATCACAGTGATCCACTTGTGACACAGCTGAGGAAAAATTGGTCCTGCTAATCTACCAGCCTAAACTAGAGGCCATGGCACTGCATACTACCATTTCCAATTGGTCGCTTAAGTGCAAATGTTGGATTATGGGGCAATCCAACACCTGGTGAATCTTTTTTTTTAAGATTACATAATAAACCCAGGTTCCTTGGCTGTTGGAAGCTCACTGGATGACTACATCACAACTCAATCTACCTCACAGGGTTGTGGGACAAACTGGAGGATGGACACTGTGTACAATGCCTTGAACTCACAGGGAAAAGGCAGGATATAAAAAAAATGAATAAATAAATAAATGTGTTAGTCCTGATCCAGCACATCACAAGATATTAAGCCTAGAGCTCCACCACTTTTCTTGGAACTGATGACAAAATAAAAATAGACTGATCTGTCATTCATGTCTCTGGGAAAATGCAGTCTATATTCTAAAATAATCTCTATGATCTCTAGAGGTTAAGGTAGAATTCAATGTGTTAGTCTACAAATGACCAAAGCTAAAACCACCATAACATCCTTGCCTAAAAATGAGAAATATCAGAATGTTCCAAAGTAATTTAATATTATGAGATCAAAGAAGGGCTTTTTCAGTAAAGGTCTCACTGCAACTACACTACACCTGTCACCTTTTCTAGCAAGTCTCTTATGACTAACTTAGTCAATAAAGCTAATGCAACTATGCATATGCGTAAGAGATTGATCACGCATATGATCCACATTCTCAGGCTGTACAAGCTGACAAAGTCACAGAACAGATACAAGAGACATGATTAGAAATCGCGACAACCATTGTATCTGAGGGAACAGGTATAAGTTACTTTAACCCGTAAAATGTCCCACTGAGTTGTCATAATGAAACAGAATTAAAGAGAAAAGGGATGAAAACTGATCAAGGTAACAGACAGGCTTCTCCAATCTTTTCTGGTGTTTCAGTGAAATTAAAGAATAAGTTTAATTCTAATATGAACATCTAGAATTATTATTTTTTGCTACCATTCTCTGACATGACATTAGATATATTTGAAACAGAAATGGAAGCATGATAACCTAGCACAGTTCTTCAGGAAGATAAGGAAACCCTATTTATATGAATGATGCTGGGAAGTCATTAAGACGTTATGACTTCCTGAATAGTACTGTATAAACATACCTTTTGAGACTGCTTAGCTATAGCAGGCATTGGCTTTAAAAAAAAATCAGTGTAGCTCAAATCTTGAATTCTGAGTGAACATGGGATTCCAGCGTGCTTCTCTCATCAACTGGGAGGCAGGGAGAAAGCATTACAAACCTTGTGGAGTTCCTTTGACCTGCTTGGTTATTTTGCTGCCCAGTGCTTTGTAGTGGAGAATCACGTCGGGATAACACAGGTGATCTGGATGTCGTTCTCACTGGGACCTTATGGAGGAGGGAAGGAGGAATGCAAATAATGAATAGTGTTGCATGGCAAAACTAAGCCTCTTTTGTGCTGTAAAGATATACACATATATATTGCTAAATATAGAGAGATATATTACTGAAACACTAGCAGGTCTAGACAAAGTAGTTCTATTGATTAAAATGTTCACAAACTATAGAGCCCATAAACCCAGTTGGACTGCATTTAAGATGCTGAAAAAACAGGAAGTTTAGTAGATAGATAGCACAGAAACAAATAAATACCCACTCACAGACCATCATGACAGAACACAGAACTTTAAAGCAAGGGATTCACAAAGCAATTTGCTACAATAGCATGGGAATTTAGAAAATTAAGCTCTAAGGAACCAGCAAATGCCTAGTAATGGATCAGTAAGAGGAAAGCAAGATTATATTTGATAAAAGTAAATCAAATAAAAAAAATTGTGGTCAATAGTATGTTAAAATAGCCACTGACTTAAGGTAATTAAAGGGTGAAAGATAACTTTTGGTTATGATTTTTTTGTTTATGCTTTCCTGGATATTATCCTTGGCATGATAAATATTTTATTTCTGAATAGTAGACATAGCTTATACATTTTCATTGATCTTCAATAAAGGGAGCATTTTCTGTAATCCCTTAGCTACTTAAAAAGGCAAATTCTTTTCGCTAAAAGAAATAAAAAAAAGGAGGACAATTATTACATATCATCCTTCAAAATAAATTTTTCCCAGGGTGGTTTATGAACACATGAAAAGCACAAATTGCCTGTTTCTGATATTCTACAGGTGTGCATTCACTAATTAATTAAAAACCTAGCACATGCCTTCTGTTATTCTTTTGTTTAAAGAAGTCAGACTTCTGTCTTTCTATTTCTTACCCTTGGAGGCACCTCGTCACTGTCTGATCTAGCCCAAGACTTTTGGGTGGGGTCAGGTACCTCAGATTTAGAGTCAGAACTCTGATTTAGCACTTCACTGCGTGAAGGTGGATATGGGTCCTGAGAGCGCAGATGGTGATGTGCAAATTTGGGAGAAGGGTCACTGAAGGAATGGGACCGTGAGACAGGGGAAACATTGTTCTTGAGAGATGCCAGATGAGACCACTGTACCTTACAAAAAAACAAAACATAGAACATTCAATGCGTTCTGTACAACTGGCTTTTCCCTATTAAACACAGAATAAAAGGTAAGAAGGATTTTGCTGACAGAATAGTCACATCTTAGATACGATGCAAGGCAAACACATGGTGAAATCAATGGGCTTCAAGCAAGGAAGGTGCTTAGAGAACACAAAGAGCTTGTGAACACAGTGTACTGGCATGTTGGAAGGCATATTCTGAACATACAGATTAATGGAAAGGAATGACAGCAAATCTCAACCTACAGTCTTGTTTTAACATATGGTCAAGTCTGTGATTTCATAGTCTCCAAATGGGCGCTACACCAAATTAAAAAATTCAATGAAGGCATCAAATTTGGGAGTAGCAGGAGTAAAAACAAGTAAACCAACAAGCTGGTAAATATAATGGCTTTGAAACAATTTACTGGTATCTTCAGAATGTGAAGTACATTGCATTTAGGCATTATGGAAGAATTACATTAAATGAAAAGGCACTGTTTATTTTTCAACAAATATACAGTATGTACTGGTTTATATATGGGCCCTGGTCAGTATGCACATAGATATGAACACACAAAGACTGCATAACATGTGATACATGCATATATTGTATATATTTGCATATATGCACATTAGAGGCTACATAAATATGATCATATACACTTCATTAAGTTTGTCACGTCCAATATAAATTTTACAATAATGGTTTATTGCTGCCCTTATAGAATATACTATGCCCACATTTCTTCTTCAGCATCAGAAGCTGTCCAAACATGAAACCTAAGTAAGTTTCATAGAAAACTAGAAAAGAAGAGGATACATAATAAAGAAACAGGGTGGGAATAGACAGAAGAATGATAGGAAAATGTATTAAGATAAAGGACAGCTAAAGGAAGTTCTTGCAAATTTAGAACTGTCTATATCATAAATGTTTTACATAAAAATTATATTTTAGAAGAGCATAACAACTTTAAAGAAACCCTCCTTTTAAATGGTTTTTAAAAACCTGAGCAATATTAACTGCCACAAATATTAATAACTAGCCTATATTTTCTCAACATAATTTTCCCAAAAGCCTTACAATTTTTCCTAGTTAGAAATAGTTGGGTATTTTTGACAATTATTCTTCCCATATGGCACTATTTTGACTTATTACTGCAAATTATTAACATAAAGGTACAGAAAAATCATACACTGTTTTACAAAGACAAGCTTATCAGATGGATCTATACAGAAATCTAGTCACTATACTTGTTTTTAAGTATAAGGTAAACTATTTCAGTGAATCTGTCTTAGTGGTCATTGTCTCTCCGAAGTCATCCTGAGAAAGCAAGCAGCTAACAAAAAACTGGTCACACACTGGTCACTGGACACTGCTTTAATACTGGAAGTTGAGTCTGCTTGGTTGCAAGAATTCTCACTGAAAGTGGCTCTTCAGTATTTGCATTTTGCCAGAGCATGTTTGCTTTTAAATTCTGCCACTAGAAGCAGGGCTTTGTGAATTTTGGGGGGTGGGTCATACCAGACCTTTGAACAGCATGATGGGAGAGAGAAGAAACAAAACTAAATTTTGTTTCATTTCATTTCCATTTAATTAAACTGGAATATAATTAATACACTTAATGATTAAGTCAGATACTTAACAGTAGCCTTCCACTACATTAAAAATTATATTTTGGTAACAACTTCTGGAGGACTTGGGTACTGTATTCAAGGCGTTCACATACTGAACATGTCCCAAGGGCCGAAGTAGTGCCCCTTTACTCTAGCTGATTCAACAACTATCTCAAGAATGTTAGAGGAAAGTGCATTAAACAGGAATAAGATTCTAAGTTAACCACAGCTAATCCATACAATGAAAAGTCAGTTTTATGAAATGGAAAAACAATTATGTAGAACTTGCCTTTCAAAAAGTCAAATTCAGAAGGAATGAGATAAAATAACATTCTCCACAATTTTAAGAAACACTAAGGAAAGATATGACAAGTTAATTTTTACTGAGGGTAACAGTAAATGCAGTGTTAGCTAGCCTACCAGGGCAGAAGAATAAGACAGTCCCTCACACGCAAATATGGAAAAGCATTTTCTATTATGCAGTCATCTATATACTGAAGCATAATGTAATCTGTTGGCTTCCACTTATGTCACTTCCCAACTCTCCCTCCTTCTCCCCACCCCACCATCACACCTTTCACAAGGACTTTACCTGCGGTTCCATTGGCTTTTGCAAAGATGGCTGAATTGGCTCGGAATTGCCATTTGAAAAGGACTCTGATCTTGAAGGCACTGGTGGCTCTAACACTTTGCTTCCCTGTTTGGACT
The DNA here is from genome assembly GCF_035149785.1 of Candoia aspera. Taxonomy (NCBI): domain Eukaryota; kingdom Metazoa; phylum Chordata; class Lepidosauria; order Squamata; family Candoiidae; genus Candoia; species Candoia aspera. Next base: position 35,663,333 of record NC_086157.1, read on the forward strand.
GGGCTTCCGGGGAGCTCTGATTATTCTTTCTATATCTGTCATCAACCTGAGAAGAAAAAAAGGGTATGAGGGCCAAACTGACATAATGATAAAATGTTTTTAAAAATCGAAATAAATACAAGTATCATGTTTCTGGTCAACTCAACAGACAGCACTCACTACAAACAACATTAGTATTCTAGAATCCAAAAGCTTTAAGTAGCCCCCAGCCCAATTTGACAGTATTATAATCTGTACTGTTGTCCATTGTCCTTTTGGATTGGGGTGGATTATAAATACTATAAAACAAATAAATACATTTTCTTCCATGTAATGGTCAGTGTTCAGTACCAGTTCAAAATGCTAGGATTAATGTTCATCTGCAGATAACACTGGCTTATCACATGGTGTGTGAAACAAGGACTCTTTTGTGAAAAACACATGTTATAGTGGAAATTATCCCAGTAGTGCCAGTACCTAGCTGACCTTATTTGGACTTGGAAGTTAAACAAGGTTGGAGCTTGTTAGAACTTGGGCCCTGGAGCCCTGTGATGCTTCCTGAAAGCCTTGAGTGCAGTCCTCAAAGTCCTCCAGAAGTTGTTCTCAAAACGTAATCTTTAATGTAGTAATAAAGTTGCATCTGAAACATGGTTTTACATTCATGAAACTATTTGGTAAATTGTCACTTCATCATCATCATCCATATTGTATGGATTAACACAATAGAAAAAGAAAACCTTTATTGTGGTCATTGACCAATATAGATTATTACCATAATACGCTATACATTACTGAATGACTTGCGTATAAGACCCCTACTGTGCTATTTCTGGCAATATAAAATAACACAAATTGGGGGTCTCTCTCTCCATCTTACTAGACTTTACTTAATCCAAATCCTACCAGCTGTAACAGACCTCCCACTGATAAAAGTTAAGCAAGTTGATCTGTACACTGACTAAAGGCTGCCTTACAGAAGTGACTGCCACACAAGATTTGGCTACCCATTGAGAAATTTCAGGTGTCTTTAGTGTAATATTGTAGCTATCTTACCGACGCTTTTGAACGCTATCTGAGGAGTGGAGAGATTTTATGCGTCAAATTGCTAGCCCCCAACCTATTTTTCATGGATAAACCTGAAACATAGAAATCACATGCTGCCTGCTGATGACCTATAAAAGTACAGAATTTTACATTCTGTAAAAATATATTTAAAAATTGCACTTGCTTCCAAGATGGGGGTGGTGGAGCTTAGGTAAAGCTTCGTACACATTCTTAACAGAAGGTGATCTGTAAATACATTCTGATAGATATTTTGAAAGCAACATAAATTCTAAAAACCCGAGATGGAATTTACCTCCCGTGGCCTTTCAGTAGGCTCATAATGGGATTTAGGCTCAGGGGTATGATAGTTTTGTTTATTTCTTTCTTGTTGCTGGAGCTGCTGTTGCTGCTGTTGCTGCTGTTGCTGTTGTTGCTGCCTCCTGTGATCGTGCTGAAGTGACAAAAGATACGCCTGTTCCTGTTGCAATTGACGCTGAAGCCTCTCTGCTTGCCGGTGTTCCTCCATCTCTCGCCATCTGTATTCCTTTGAGAGAACAGGTCACTGTTCAAAACATGAACACCAAGCTGGCAGGCACTTGCTTATCTTCTGGTGAGTTATACATTTTACTGCAGTTGCAATGCAAGTAAATATACCAAACTTTAAAATTACACTCAAATGGAGCACATGTTTCCCCCTAATTTGTAAAACGTTTCTGCTAAACTTAGCAATATCCAGTACTTACAGGCATAGCATTATTTAAGCAATTGTCACTGTCACAGCCATAAATCTATTTTGCCACTGAAGGGCAGAGTGGTTTTGTTGGGGTGGGGGAAATGGGAGGGCCAAAGACCACAATAACCTGACTTTTATATCCAATATTTAGCAAATACATTGTCTGCACTCTAGTTCTTTTGAGGAGGGCTGTTCAAAAACTTGATTACCAAACCGTAACTGCTTTAACTTAGGGGGGGGGAAATCTTCTCTGATTGGCTTGCGAGATCATCATACAGCATTGTTCGCTTATGTCTGCCAGCCCAGTACTCCATAGAATGAATAGCTTTGTGCCGAGCTCTACTGTGCATAAGGTTCAGCTGTGTCCATCTAAGGAAACCTGGGACACCTGCCAGAGAAAGGAATCCTATACAGTAGCTACTAACAAAACAGATACAGTGCTTTACCAGTAACATGGCCTGCTCCTGGAGCAGCTGCTGCTGAAGAATTTCCAAGTGCCGCTGCTCCTCTTCTAGCTGTCGCCTGATATACTCCTGTCACATAGAAATTACCCAGCAATAAAATTGTTCACAACAGGAATGCATCCAAACCACCTGAGTACAACACCAAAACGCAACAAAACAAAAACGCCACCTATCCCAATTCACCTTCAGGTGACAACTCAGTAATGAATTTGGTAATGTGACTCCCTCATGAACAATTAAATAAAACCCTATCAGCTAAAGTAATGACTGAAAAATTCCATTACAGACCCTCCCCCCCCCCACAATAAACTGAGGAGTGGAAAAAAATGTGGCACAAGAAACATTAAAAACTTGCCTGAAGGTTTTTGACTTAAAAACAAGCAAATGTTGGTAGTTAATACATAGCAAGTCTTTTCAACACAGCCAACACAAAATCACATGCATTTTTAATAAAATAATTAGTTTTAGCACTGTATGATGAACCATGAGCAACAGCTAGAGCCAGGCTTAGTTAAGGCATCCCTTTTGCAAGCTTCCCACAAAAATGATCTTTAACCTCAACTATAAGCTTTAACCTCAACTATACATTTATCCTAGCCTCCATCATCAAAGCAGACAATACCAATCTGAAGTATGTGGTGGTTATGACAAAACATAAAAACAGACATCCGCTAGAGAAAGATGTAACTCCAAATGCATTTTCATTGGACTTTGACACTTCAGAAGTTTGGTCTCCTCAGCCAAGTCAAAATATGCAGTAACATATCCAAAGCTAAGAACATCCTATCATGCAAATTAATGAGTGAAAATTAACACATGCGCTCAAACACACATGAAGAGACAGCATACACAAAAGGAATTAATGACACAGCGCAATGGCAAAATGAGACTGCTTGAAACTTTATGAAAGAAAAAAAGATGCATAGTGGCTTGTTATACAATACTTGCATACACAGAATTTAAGTGAAGTTAACAGTTTGTATAGAGATATGGTTTTGTTTTGTTGTTGCTTTTTTACGAAATCTATCAATGGCAGCAATACATGTTGGAAAGTGTGTGTTAACAATACAGTACACCTCTAGCTGCATGCAAACAATAGTGGCAGATGGTTGATGCACATCTTCAGCTACATGAAAATATGATTCTGTAAGATTCCAAGTAAGTTACTCAGGAAGGACATTTTTCTTTCATCTGCTCCATCCAGAATGTCTGTTTCTCAATGTTTATTTCCCAAAATTGAGTTGGGACAAAAATTATATAAACTTTTCCCCAATCTAGCCCTGTCCATATGCATTTTCACCTAGCAGTTCTGGGAATTACAGCTCCAAACTTTCTAGAAGATGCCAAGTTCAGGGAAACTGAACTACATGAACATCTGTTATGTGCAGTATTTCCGAGAATTCTAAAACAGAATATTTCTACATTATGTGTTCTGCAAGATTCCATTATTTATTACATATTGTTTCATGGCCCAAATAAACTTTATAGCAGAAAACAATTAACTTTAAATAGCATAGTGATGATCTTAGAGCTTACTATCTAATATATTAAGAATACTTTCCTGAACACTATTTTTCCAGTATGAATATCCCAATTTTCTGTCATAGATACAATTATATTTCAGACAGGCAAGATTCATGAATGAAACCATGAGACTAATGTAGTATTTTCAAGGAACTTATTTGAAATATTCATGTATGTCAAATAAACTGTTTGAACTAAGTCCAGTTGTGTCAGTACAGCAGATAAAGGAAGTTTACTCCTATATCAAATCATTTAAATGTTGTGACTTTGTGGAAGAAATCTTCTGCCAGGATTCAGGAAGAAGGAAATCCATCATGAAATATTAGTTCAGATTTTCCCATATTCCTAACCAGGCATCCCCAACCTAGTCTCTTCTTAACGTGTGGCTACACTGACAGAAAATGACTATGCTGTAGTCTAACGCACTGTGAAGACACCAGATTGATGGAACATACTTTAATTTTTTAAAAGCCATTCAGCAAGACATTTTAAGAATGATTTTTCATACAGCATGAAAATCACTTAAATGTCTATCTACTACATAGTTAAATAAATGATTCATTAGACTCTGACCAGTAGTTTCCTAGGTGTTTCCTATTCTAAAGGGAAAGAAAGAAGAGAAAACCATACATAATTGATTCATGCAGTTTCAGATCTACCTGCTCTCTCTCCACTCTCCTCTTCTCTTCCTCTGCTCTCCTCCTTTCTTCTTCTTCCTTCCGCCTTTTTTCCAGCTCCTCCAATCGTTTTTTTTCTTCCTGTTCTCTCCTCCTTTGTTCCCGTTCTTGCTGTCTTCTAACTTCACGCTCTCTTCTCTGTTGCTGCATTTCAAATGACAATGGATATAAGTAATCTCTTTCTTTTATCAACCCATCAAATCAGGATGTAGAACCTATGGGTTCTACTGCCATGAGGCACTACCCAGCATGATCAGTGGACGGGCAATCCAGCATCGTTAAGGGGTGGTGGTAATCAAATTTGATTTTTCACTTGTGAGGATTATATGAATAATTTTAGAAATGTGCTTCTATAACTACAGTTGCTAATGTTTTAAATTGGCTGGCTATCATGTGGAAAAATGTGAATTCTGTGATTGTGTATATGAAATCACCAGATGCAGGGAAGCCACTGTAAATGCTTCCATGCACACAGTGCAGAACTGTAATCAGACACTTATTTCTAGCAATTTCCATGTAGCAGCTAAACTAAGAATTTCCCCCAGGCATTTGGGCTGGGGCATCAGCAAGCTCCGCTAGTGGATTGGTGGTTGATGTAATGTTTGGTTTCTTTCAACCTTGGTTATTTGTATTGCTGTTAATAGTTTTACTCTATTTGGTTTTTAACTTTTGTACACTACCCAGAATCACCTAAGACTACTTTAAAAGATATAAGTAGTTCATTTTACTCTGAAAACTGCAGTGCTCAAAGAGGCTTGTGGTGAAAACTATAAGTGCTTAACAACAAACCCTTCTTCAGAGTCAGGGACTTCTGCAAGGACATAGACTGAAACACAGAATAATCAGTTCCTTAAGGAAATGCTTTGCATTTGGGCGAATTAGTCTGTGCCCCATGGGTTAACTGGCATGTGATCTATAGAGACCACTGGAAAACAGACACAGAGAGATGAAAGACCTTCTGCTAAAAAAAACCTGAAACACTATTGGAAGATAACTGTGAACAGAATCAACAGCTAACCCTGCAACAAACTGTGATTCCTTTATCCTAGTAGAAAGAGGCAGCCAAAATTTCTATTCATAGAATCATGGAATATAAGGATTTGAATGCACCTTGTTCAAACCCCTTAGCTCATGAATCCACAATTACAGCTTGGGTCATGGAGGTGTTCCGATTTTCTCTGTCAAACTGAAAGGCCACCCAAATTCAACTGAATGAAGCAATTCATGTGGCTTCAAATTACTTCTGGCCAGTACAAAGGTTTCTCTCAGACTATTCATGTAGCACTAACTGATATTTCTCAGTCTGGAAGACCTTTGGCACGTGCTGAGTGTGGTCCAGGCTAGGTCCCCTTAATGTGCAGTGACAGCTGTCCCATAGCATTTTCCAAAACTAGATGGTAAGTATAATCCCAACTATTCTTAACAATGAACTCCATCCTGCCTTGCTACTAAGGTAACTGGTTGTTGTAGCTGGTTGAAGGATGCCCTCCTTGGGATTCTAGGGACAGGAAAGAGAGGAAGTACTTCTGAAAAGTAAGACCTGTTCTGCTGTAGAGTTCCTAAACATTTCCATCTCACACACTTCCATTTCCAGTTTCTGCATTCATTTCATGGCACCATCAGTTTATACTGAAGGGCCTTTACCATCAAAAGGAAGATCCTCTGCTAAAAGATGTGGTTCCTGGGATAGATCCAATGAGTGGGCCAAGCATAAAAATGAATGCAGTAACTTCTGCAAGGAGTTTGAAACTACAGTGCTTATTTGTTGCTTTGTCAAAGCTGACGTTTCTATAAGAAAAAACTACACTAACTTTTGCTTGTCCTGGTGAGAAAAAATGCCATATTTTACCAGGAAAAAGGATGGTATCTACTGTGCAGACTTGATTATTGGCAACCCTAAAAGAAAAAAAATGCTGCATTATATATCCTTCATCCCATTATATTCTCAGCCTTTTTTGTTAGACAGCAGCATATTCAGAATAGCCCTTATGCAGCCTCTATCAATACAGCTTGGCAAAGGTTACTGAAAAAAATGAAAGAATATTTATCATCCCATAGACAAGAGAGGAAAGGCAACTCTAACAGTGGCTTAAGAACAAGCGAGCTAAAATACCAAATCCTCTTTCACTAGTTGGAACTGTTTGAAGACCACACCTAAATCATTAGCTAAACAATAGTTGTTCAATATAAGGCCAATTTTCTTCAGTTGGAGAAAAGGTAGATTTATCTTAGACTGCTGGGTCTGGGTAAAAGAGAGCAGGATAATCCAAAACAAAACAAGCTTTTGTGTAATTCATAGTGGTTATTCTGTTGCTGCTTCTGAACCAGACAATTCAGAAGGTGCCAATATCAATAGATCAAGATTTACTTGAGGGCATAAGACACAGAAAACATTTGGCTAGTAGTATGACCTGATGTCAGAAAGTGGAGCTTTCTGAAACACAGAGGTATCTGCTGCCACCATGAATAAATCCTTAGGTAGTCGATGCAACAGCGAACAGTTCATAACATCTCAGTGATAGAAAAGCGATCTCCAGGACTGATGAGCTGGACAGCCAATAATTCAGATAGTTGGGGGTGGACCAATCTTGACAGATTACAATAGCACCAGAACCCCTTTCTGTGCAAGTCCACTGACATCAGAGAAGCAATGAAGAAGCCTCCATACCAAGATGGAAAGGATGGTACTTGAGCATCACAATCAGAGACTGCGGCAATAGAATGATCAACTTTGAGCAGCTGTAGAAAACTCCAGAAATTATTCTGCAGTGGGCAACCGTTCTGGCAGTGGATTTATAGAATTATTTTATGCAATGATACCTCTAAACAACATTCGACAAATGTCCCTTTCTGCTCTTGCATTTAGAACGGAAAGATAGGGATTGGCCTCAGCTTGGTGGCTTTGCTGGCATGGCCATGGTCAACATGCTGAGGAATGTGGCTTGAGAGGGTATAGTATGCACAACTACTAATTCTGTGGCTCTGCCCAAGCATATGAAACAACAGTCAAGAACAGCTTACTGGCACACCCAAATGCTAAATGAAGAGCTGCTGCTGTTCCACAGGAAAATAAGGTAAAATTTTCCAGAGATTTTGTTACCATGCATTTCACTGAGTAGGTATACTTTTAGAAATCAATTTTTCTCAGAAAGACACAAAAGGTATAGAAAGAAATTCTTCCAGTGCTGCTATTGCAAAAGTCAAAAGGAACTGAGAGGAAAAGCAGGAATGACATCCAAGAACAGGGACATTAGGTAATATGTTTCCCGCTGAAAAAGCTACTCAGCTATGGAATACTCCAAAAATGAGGTCGGCAGAGGCACAAAAGCCATATTTGATGTACAGAGTTCATCTTTTTAAAATTAGAAGTGGTTCTTAGTCCAGAGCCAAGCCATTCTTTATAAGTAACCTGCTTCATAATGAATGGAATATATTCCAAATACCCTGGGCCACTAGGAATGGATAAATCCAGGAGTGAAATAATAATTTATTGAATAATAGCATGATGGCACCTCATTAAAAAACCAAATCTAAATCTAACAGAGGATACATCAGAGTTATATTCTTTAAGTTGCTTATCTGAAACACGCTTTACATTACTATTTACGCTGCCAGATTAGTTTCTTTACAAAATCTATGCATTCAAAACATTTATATTAATACTAGCAATAGGCTTAAAAACACTTTATCTCAAATGATTGTAATGCATGCGTGTTCACGGCAGATTAAATGGAACACTGCACTTTCTCTCTGCATTTTGGGTTCTAATATTACCTAATTCTGATTTTGAAAACCCAAATCCCCCAGAACACATCACTGTGAGGAAAAAATCCCTTCTCAGAACTTAGCTTTCTCTGTGAATATATTTCTAGTCTACATACTATTAATAGAAGACCTCGAAGACATATAAAAACTAAACACATGGCTATTTCAAATAGCATGTATGTATATATGGCCTGTCTTTCAAGTGGTAATCACCTGGTGGATCTATTGAATATGATGCAAAATCAAAATTAAACATAAAGCGTAATCACCATATATCAGTAGATAAAGAAAGAAGAAAGACTTAATTAAAACATCATTAAAAAATCACCCTCTGAAAATCTTAATACACAAAAGATGCTTCAAAAGATATAAGAGTCAGTACCAGATATTCTTCCTTGGAACAGTTTTGAAAGCTGATGCAAAACAACTAAAAAAAGAGCCACTGAATTCTCCATATAACACCAATGCCACTACTATAATTCCCTGCACCAGCTTTGAACCAGAGTCCTGAGGTGCCCCATTTAGGGCTAGAAGTTGCTGCAACAGTAATGACTGTGCAGGCCATGTAATCTCCAGAGCCCGGGGAGTTTTTTTTTACCTACAAGAATCAGAAATTTGACACTTAAAATTGGAAGGAAAATTATTGGAGAGCTTGAGTGAAAGGAAACACATGAACTCTCTGAAAAATATAGTCCTTTTTCATTAACATTCCATTTTTTTAAAAACAGCTTTTAATCAAATTGGTTCCAAGTTTCTACTATCAGTTGCTGCTTTGCTCCGGGTTTACATTCTGACCAATATTCAATTTACAGTGGTGTTTATGAAACCATAATTAACCCCAATCCTATTATATGAGCTTTCTGTATTTAACTCCAAAACTTTATCAAATGACCAAATAACTTTATCAAATGACCATCTGTCCACCCACCTACCAGCAAACACACACAACCCCCACCCCCCAACACACCACTAACATTCACTAATTCATTAACGAACTCAAACTTGACAAGCTTTCTATGTTTCTTCAGGTTTACCTAACTACTTAGGTCTTTCTTTATAGCTTTGATAGGCTTTTCTAAATATAACGATTCCCTTCCACAGCAGTATCTTCCACTTAGTAAGCAATATGATTACTAGGTAATGATCCTGCTTTTAAAAAGAGATTATATCAGGCTTGTGAAATATGCATTTAGTCTGATGAAGGCTTCTGTCCTCTGAAGTAAAACTGAATTAATGATTCATACAGTAATTTTTTCAAAAGGTTCTTTTAACGATAATTATATTTCTCCCCCATCCAACAGAGATAAAGATCTGATTGCACTTGGAATGGAAGGATGTGTTTACTTCTGCTGTCTGATTCACAAGGAGATTCAGGGCTGAAAAGAGATGCAAGTAATTTCTGCTTTTTAAGAAAAAAGACAGGGGAAGAAAAACAGGCCTTGTGCTCTTTGTGCTAATAAATTTTGGTGAATTTTATATCTACCAGGTAGTATATATGCATGCCTAAATCTTCATAGGTACTCCTGAATTCTATCCTGTAAGAAATTTTAGGCCTTTTGACTCAGGTCAAATCATTTTTGTCCCACCACCTCCTATGTTTTTTAAACAGCTAGAAGTTTTCCCAAACTCAAAAATGTGGTAATTTTATTAAATTCTAATAACTGAATATAATAAAAGTATAATCTAACATTGCACACACATGAATGTCACGCTAGGAGCATATTATAACAGTTTCCTGCATTTGTATCTGCTTTTTTATCTCAAGGCATCCAAAATATGCCACACTGACATCTAAATACTTCTTAAAAAGTGCTAGCAACATTGTTTTATCCATCAATTTTCAGTACAACTATTTAATAACACCTGTCAAATTAATTTGGGATATGGAACAGGCTGAAAGTAAGGGGAAGCCATACTTAAAAGCTTTGTTATTACATCCCAATAATTTAAGTATTTAATGCATAAAATATATCTGCAATTCCAGCCTTGTAACATGAAATAGAAAATCCCATGCAAATACTCGAACCTGCTAATCAAAAAGGTAACTAAAGCCCCACTGAAAAAAGTACCCGAATGGACTTCATATCTTAAAAAAATAATTGTTTATGATTCCATTGTACTGTATTTTCCAAAACATGGTTAAACAATACAAAAGGCTATTTAAGGATACAGACCTCAAATGCCTTGATTTTTTTCAGTTTCTGATTCATGACCTTTTCTCTTCAAGCAAGTTAACCCTAGAAGGTACATTATTTTTAATACTACTGATATAATTTTTGCACAGAGTATCAGTTGAGGGAAAGGTGTTTGCAGATGGAAAGGGAATCATTAAACACCCATGTAATTTGGTCCTGTTTGTAGATTCTGAGCTTACTTTGGAATAATAAAGAAGTAATTGCATGCTATATTTAAGACAGTGATGTGCAATATACAGAATTTCAGTGCCAGAGTGTTCTGCTTTTTAACTGTAAGGCGTCAAACAAACTATCCCAAGGATAGTTTATAGTTTTGTCAACCAAGTATGAAACCCTTCTTATTCTGAATGATTTACCTTGGGAAAATGTAACATCCAGAAATGAAGTTACACGTAGCTTGATTCCTTAGGTAATAATTTTTCAAGAGTCACTGTATCAATTATCAATATAAGTTTAGCATTAGCTTTCATAATCTGTAAGCATTTTCAATAAAAAAAATTTCTTAGTCAAACCAATAGTGGGGCCAAACATAATTTGGGTTCAATAGATTTCAGCATCATCTCTTAATGGTTCACAATGTAGTGTCATAGACCATCTAGCACAGTGACATAAGTCAAGTGTTTTCAAGAATACATGTACCTGTTCTACACAGAATGGCTTAAGGTTTTCAATGTTTCAGAATACACAGAAACTCTTCTAATGACTGAAGGCTGATCATGAAATCAAAATATCACAGATATCATTGGAATGGTGTACACACTAAAGAGAGTATTCTATTTGTGGATTTATGTTCTTCTATTCTGGATATCAGCAAGAAGAATAAAATTCATTCTGTTGCATTAAAATCATGATGGTTTGGTAGGCAAACCTAGACATACTCTATAGCAGTATACAAATCACTTGAGTCACTTGTTGAGATGGGCAGCTATAGAAATCAATCAATCAATCAAATAAATAAATAAAATATCTAAAAAGCACCACTGCACGTGGGTGTGCATGTAATTTTTATTTTTAAAAACCCTGCAAACCACAGTAACTAAAGACTATGATTTAAGTAATGTGTACTGTGTATTTTCCTACTTGTACCTGGTGCTGGAAGGCAAGGAAGAGGTCCTCGTTCCTAGTCTTAATAAAACTGGATTTATTCAGACTGAGATTGTGACATTTCAAATGGACCAAAATAGTATCAGACCTTTAACATCCACAGACAGTTTGAAAATAAGGGCATATTCAAGTATTTTAAGTACTCTGATTAAAACTGTTGAAATAGCATCAGCACTATGAGTTTGTTCCTGTAGTACTTAGTTCAGTAACAACTGGATAGCAACATTACCAAATGAGGAGTCTGCAGGCAAAAATACTGTTTTTGTTTGTTTGTTTTTCAGCCTATTTATGCAAGACTACAAAGACAAGAATGAACATAAAGATCTTCCAGAAGATCATGGAAATAGCAAACCATTTAAGGAAGTCATTTGGCATACAGTAGACTGGAAATTATCACTAACTTTTTTCAGGGACCAATGTAGGGAAGCAAATATGAAATTGTATTATTTTAGATTAAACAATGAACAAATACGATCATTCTTACTGAAAGGGTTGTATAAAACTTATATAAGTATATACAGGTATGAAAAGCCCATGTACATATAATACAGGTAGTCCTCACTTAACAGCCACAATTGTGACCAGAATTTCAGTTGCTAAGCAAAGTGGTCATTAAGCAAATCTGAACCTATTTTATGACCTTTTGTGTGGCAGTTGTTAAGTGAATCACAGGTATCAAGTGAACCATGTTGCCATTAAGTAAATCACGTGGTTCCCAATTGATTTTGCTTGCCAGAAGCTGGCCAGGAAGGTTGAAAATGGCGATCACATGACCATGGGATGCTGTGATGATCATAAATGTGAACTGGTTGCCAAGCACCCAAACTGTGATCAAGTGATTGCAGGGACAGTGTGATGGTCATAAGTGTGAGGACCGGTCACAAGTCGGTTTTTCCAGCATAGTTGTAAGTCCAAGCCATCATTAAACAAATGGTTGTTAAGTGAGGACTACCTGTATTTTTGTTATTATCTTTCCTTTTTCTTTTGTCCATTCCTTTTCCTATTACTTTCTGTTCTGTTTGATTATGTAAATGCAGGCTAAAAAAAAGTTTTTAAAAAATGAATAACCCAGCTGCTACGCTATTTCGGGATTTTTTAAAACTGGAGTTATTGTTACTGCATGTCTAATTTTATTAGCTCATATCATACTGTCTACAACTTATATAACATCAGAAAATCATCACTAAACTTCATGCCTAAATTCAATCCTGCAGAAGGGGGTCTATAAAAAGACGCAAGCAAATCCTCCTCATTGGAATGAGGGTTTCTGTTGCTCCACTGAAGAATTCTGGCACTGCATGATAAATTCTGAAGTCTATATACAGCCATTTAATAGATTCCAAATTCATACCCTTTGGCTCTTCAACAAAAGGCAATTTAAAAAAAAGTGTGCCTTTTCAACCTTGGCCCATTTCTACCTCTTCTAGTCTCCTCCTTTGCTCTTTCTGCTGTTCAATGCGCTTTTGTCTCTCTGCCAGCAGCTGCCGCTTGTATTCCTCCTGCTCGCGTAGCTGCTGTTCCTGGAGCAGCTGTTGCCTCCGAAGAGCCTCAGAACGCTCCTTGTTTTCCTGCTGCAACCTCAGGAAGTCACGTCGGAGGGTAGATTCTCCAGGCACATTAACAATGGAACTGTGTGAGAAAAAAAAGGTTTAAATCTAAGCAAGTAACTAGAGAGAAGTTGGAAACTTTTTTTTTTTTACACCATCCTTGTTTTTCTTACAAACCCTAAAAGTACAGTTGCACTGTGGGACATTTGGCAGAGAAACAGAAGGAGGTCAAGTCAGCAGACATCAGACCCTGCTCAATTTTGTTTAGAAATCTGGACATTTTTCAAAACTTAGAAAAGGGTTACAGAGATACAGCTGACTGTTACTATTCTGTACAGCTGACTGTTACTATACTGTTACAATAACAGGTATTGATTCTGTAATACTGGGCAACTTCATGTTTTGAGCATTTATTGTGCCTCAAGGTAAGTTCTCAAGGTCAGGTGGGTCAAGATGTTCCTACTGAGCAATCGAAGATTTATTTTATTTCCTTACACTGGGACAATATAACAAATATTTTACATATTCTTATATAGGATGCTGCATGATAGATAATGAAGAACCTACACGTATTATTTTATACTGCCATTGTATGAACTACTTCAGGACAGCACTGTTCTAATTCCTGTGGTTAAGCAAATTAGACTACAACAAAGCTAATGAACTTCACAACATAGGGATTTATGCCATATATAAACTCTGTGCTCTGCTCTAAGCAGCTTTTGCAAATACAGTTACTTCCAGATAATTTTGCATGTTGGTTCAGATTATGGAAGTTAAAATGTAAGATATTATGTAAGAAGCACCAGACTGTCAAAGGCTCCTTGAAATAGTCAAATTATGGTTCTCACTGGCCCAACACCAAAATTACACTACCTTGGTTCTCCTTCTTGTTCAGGCACTTCCTCCTCCTCTTCTTCACTCCCACTATATTCATATTCTGTTTCATCTGATAGAAGTTGGGGGTAAACAGTCATGACAACAAATCTCTTAAAAGTTTAAAAACAGAACATGCAAATTCCATGCAAAAGCAATTTTGTCAATAAATAAGTCTTAAAAGCTTCCAGGAATCTTATCAGTTTAAAATCTATAAAGTGAAAAAGTGCTCTGATATGGTTTCCTAATGAACTTTAGAGAAACTGCCCAGAAACTCACACCAGTTATTTAAGCAACTATCATTAAAGTTCTATTGAGAGAAATTTTAAGAAGGCTTCACCTCTTCCAGGTCACTTGCATGACAGTGCTACCTCTCAGGCCCATCCATATAGCTGATATTAGATAGTCTGTGTCAAGCGAACTGAAAGCATATCTGCCCCTATTTAAATGTTACATAGGACAACTCTCTTGCTCACATAACACAGGGGACTGAAAACTAGGATCTTCATACAGACAATCCTCACTTAACAACCACAATTGGATCAGAATTTCAGTTGCTAAGCGAAGTGGTCATTAAGCAAATCCAGCTCAATTTTATGGCCTTTTTTGCAGCAATCTTTAAGTGAATCACTGAAGGTGTTAAGCAAACCATGTGGTTGTTAAGTGAATCATGCAGTTCCCCATTGATTTTGCTTGCCAGAAGCCAGCCGAGAAGGTCAAAAATGGCAATCACATGACTGCGGGATGCTGCCACAGTCATAAATGCAAACTGGTTGCCAAGCACCCAAATCATGATCACATGACTGCAGGGGATGCTGCAATGGATATAAGTGTGAGAACCAGTCATAAGTCAGTTTTTGCAGCACCGTCTTAACTATGAACCATCACTAAATGAATGGTTGTTAAGTGAGGACTACCTGTATGCAAAGCATTAGTTCAGATACATCCATCAGGTTTTTTACCCCCTATATAAACAGCAAACTTCCATGCCAAATAGTTTTCACAATTCCTTTTCCTTTTCCAAAGTAGTCTGCTGTGGTGCTAGAAGTGAGGCTGGGTGGAAAAAACCACTTATCAGAAATCATATCCATCTATACATTATATATAATCTCACACATACAGATTATCTTTGATAGCATATAATCAGTTTACTATATAGTAGCCATTATAATGTTGCATAGTTTACAGTTTAGAAAAATTCTTCTGAAGTTGCCAATTCTGACTTGACTTTTACATTTTTCTTACAGATTTCCTTTCTCTCTTCCTTTTGTTCCAGTCTATGCTGTAAGAGAACTGCTGTCTTTTATTGTTTAATTAATTAATTAGTATATAATGAATATAGTCTTCAAAAAAACCCAAATTCTATGTATGCAGAAATGTGGTTCAACTTTCAAATATAAAACATACCTTTCTCTCCTCTCTTCTTCCTGGTTCTGTCTATATGATCTTTAAGCTGGATTCTAACTTGTCTTTCATTTGGCTGATCACGTATAAATGGATGTTTTAACAGCTGCTCTGTAGAAGGTCGTTGCATATAATTTTTTACTAAACAGCCTTCTATAAAGCTAAAGAACTTTTTTGACCTGAGCAAAAATAAATCATATATATTTTAGTTATTTGGGAAAGTATGGATTTATTCATTAAGAATCCTATACATGCTAAAAACTGGCAGGGTCTAAGCAACAAACACATTTTGTTAATTCACAAACTGAATGCAGGGTGCATTATTTCATATATTATAGCAAGTTAGGTTTATGTCTATAGGGGAATAAATACTTCTGTGAGAACTAAAAAATACTAATTCATTTGTTATCTTGGCATTAAATGCTAACAGTATTCTTAAAGTAAAAGCCCAACCTTTCAAAGGAAATAATGAATGTTTGGTTCAAATGAAAGTAGTTTCTGGAAAGAAGTAATTTTATCATGAGCCTCAATTAGTATTAGTGACCAATTAGTACACAGATGTTGTTATATATTAGAACTTTCCCCCCAAAACTGAAGAATTTAATTTAATTTTTTAAAAGAAGAAGAACTATATTTAAATTAATGTTTACAAAGTTTAGAATAGCCACCAGTACAGTCCATATGCCTGAACTCCGAACACTTTCTTATAATCGACAAAGGAATATGAATGTAATGTGTCAAGAGAAGGTAATCTTAATTATGCTGAAATCCACTTCCTTTGTCAGGTCCTTGGAGATATTTCTTACAGTACTGAGAAATAAAATGTAGTTATTTGTGGAAAAGCAGGCTGCTTGGCAAAATTGGGTCTCTCTTGAGGCTGGGTCAATCTAATTGGGCATGGTTTAAAAAAGAACCCGTGAATTAATTTTGTGAGTAGAATAGTCATATATGTGTATTCACATGATAAGTTGGCATGTCCCTAAATGTCAGAATGTGTTCAAGCAATAGACATGCAGCAAATGAATTAATTATCTTCCAAATATTGGAAAAATCAGCCCTCTATCAGAAAGAAAATTCTACTAGTTCAGCTACACTGTTTTCATTGTGCTTGTACATTACTGTATAAATTATGTTATTTTACATCCCATTCTAGGCAAGTGCATATATGTCTACAAAATCATTACTATATGATGGTTACTGCAAGTAGTGTTTGCTTACTAATCAAACAGAATTCTTATGTTAAAGAGCAGCATAATAGCTAAGTACAACTCCTTTGAAAAGATTACCATTTTTTGCACTAACTTATTCAAGCTAGAGTGCTTGACTAGAATATTACCAACCTTTCAACTCTCTGCTCAAACTGATTAAATATACTGCTCACAGTCTTAAAGAAAAAGAAGGATCTAAACTTGGCATCTGAGTATTTTACAGCGAACTTTTTTTCATTTCAGCCTTTAAATTAATTCACACTATTTCTAATATAAGATTTAAAAATCAGCAAAGTCTTACTTGTTGTCATGACTATGTTTCACCAACAATTCTGTGTTTAATTTCCCAGTGAGAATTAATGTGGCAATTTGTATATAAGCAGCTGTACTATAAAAACATGCTAGCAGACTTAACAATTTTCTTTCAGCTGGAAAGAAGAGTAACTACGCTTTATCTCATTTGCAATTATGACAGTGAAAGCTTCACAAATTTTAACAAAGCAATGTTCAGGCTAAGAATCAGTGATATTGTTGTTCTGTTTACCATATTTTAGGTCAGAAATTCAGAGAGTTTGCACTAAGAAGTTATACTGAATGAACTATCTGTTACCTTAATAATAATTTGTTTTTGTCATTATAAATGAAAGTTATTGCTGTGAATAAATATGACATGGTCTCCTGGTTAAGATATTGGCTAGAAGCAAGGAGACTAGATTCTTGTCCACTCTCATCTACAGGCCCTTGCTTTGTACCAGCCATTCATTCTTTCTCCATTAGATCTAACCTGCCCTGCCCTGGGATCCTGGAGGTATGCAGAAGAGAAATAAATGTATGTGTGTGCACACGTGTGTGTGATGGAACATGTGTATCTTCATATCCATTTCTGAATCTATGTTTAGATCCACTGGTACAGAAATGTGATTTTATCTCCCTGTAAATTACTTTTTAGGTCAGTGTAAAGAAAGCTTTGCCCTGTGAAAGAAACTGCTATGACAAAATCAGAGAAAAAAACCCATCAACAAACACCACGTACCATTTCTTGGATTTTAGCCGTGGAGGAGGATTTCTGGGAATAAGAAACAGGGCTCTCATTGGATGCATATCACAAAGGGCTAAAAAATAAAAAGAAAAGTTGCACAGTTGATTCTCAGTTTTATCATATATTGAATTATATCTACAGTACATGCCTTTAGCAATGTAAAACAGGCAACAGTGGGATTATTAGAAACACTAAACATTGTAAAAATGATTGTCCTGACAAACTGTTGATCAAAGAGAGGATAGAATCGTATTTCCACGGAGAGACATGCTGTGATTCCTGAGGAACCACCTGTTCCATAACATGCCTAAGAGTAAGTATAACAATTACCTCTTCACATAGCCCCTGGAAATTAGAGACCAAATACTCATTTCCTTTGCAAAATGGCATATAAGGGATTTGTCATCTGCAGTATGCTCTGTGACATTCTATACACACTAAATATTGAGTCTGCTAATAGCATAAAATCAGAAGTCTAGTAGCTCCTTTTCCAACCAACACATTTTAGTCAGAGGCATAAGCTTTTGGAAGCTTCAGCTCACTTCATCAGATGGACATCACCATCAAACTCACATACATAAAACATTTCAGGCAACCTCACAAGGTCTCAACACACACAATGGTTTTTTAACACAATTGTTAATTCGTAAGGTAACTGTAATCTCTCTCACATGTAACATACATCTGCATAACCAACCTATCTTCCCCTCCCTTCCTCTCCCACCTCACCCAATTTAAATGCATCTGATGAAGTGAGCTGCAGCTCATGAAAGTTCATGCCTTTTAATAAAATCTGTTTGTTGGAAAGGTGCTATCTCATCTACCTACCTAACCTACCTACCTACCTATCAAATTTGTATAGCCACCCATCTCACAGAAAAGCAACTTACAGAGAAGATTCCTAACCTTTTGCCACAATGGGCTAACATGGCCCTCCTCCCACAATGTCTAATAGCGTAACTGTCTCAGAATCAAAGGCCTCGTCAGAAAGTGTACATGGACTTAATACTGATTCAGTAATTCTGTACTGCAAGATTTGCTCTATTGCTTGGTTTCTACTGGCTTAGCACAATCACTGCAAAGTGATGCTTTGGCACAGCTGCCTAATAAATTTGAATTTCTATCTATCTATCTATCTATCTATTTAAATTTATGTCACCGCCCATCTCCCCCAATGTATTTTAGATTTTGTATTTTAGCTGCCTTAAGAGTGGAAAGATCATTGTATCCCAAATATTCCAAGGGTAAATTTAGATTACAAACAGTAAGTCAAATAATAGGTTGCCTTTCTGAAATCAGACAAATGAGGACAGATACGTATCACTTACGGGGAGCGCCTTCTGCCATCTCAATGGCCGTAATGCCGCATGACCAAAGGTCACTCTACAAAGTGAGACCATATGTTAGCAAACACATTATCCACTTTTCTCTCACTCAGTTATAGCTCTTATACATTACATAGGAAAGATCGGAATTACAAAAAACCCACTGTTTTTAAATAGTTCCATTTTTTACAATTTGTCACTGCAGAAATAACATGCATTATTTATCCATGCATGCATTAAAAACTAAAGTAACTTATGAAGGACACTGTCTAGCATCTTTGCAGATGCAGTCGCTTCCACTTCAAAGTTTATATTTCATTTTTTACAAATAACGCAAATATTTGTATTCACCTTTTCATACACATTTCCTATGTATCTGGAGGGGGGGAAAAAACTTTTCTAACCATGGATGTAACATTTCTGTAAATTCTGTATCTCCCAAAAGCTTTCTGCTATATTTTGCTAGCTACTTTTTCTGAAGTTCTGAATATGCAATTACTTAGAAACCAAAACCAAACTGATGGGCGTTGCATCAACAGGAAAGCAAAGATTGTGCAAAATTAAACTACTAGGACATGTAGTGTACTGTAAAAAAACACCCAAGAACACTACTATAAAAAGCTCATGAATCTTTGCTTATTCTATTCCAAACAAAATGTAAAAATAAATTTCAGAGTATGGGATTCAAGAATGTGGACATGCTGTTTCTCAGTAGTCTACTAAGTTTTTAACTAGCAATTCTCCTAGAACATGAACTCTGTTAAAAAAAAAGTCTGAAGATGATTATCAGGTCTGAAATAATGCAAACTCTCTTATTTCCAGTGCAGACATAGCCAATAATAGAACACACTTTGAGGACCAGGATCGACTCGCTTAACGGCAATGAGCAAATACTGTGGCCAAAACAATCAAATCAAACACTTTTCTTCACTGCAATACCAACATGGGGATTTTTAACAGACTGCACATTGGCTTTCCTCAATTTAGTGTCACCAAAATATGCCAGACTGCGACTCCTATCATGCCCAACCATGATTAAGCTGAGTTGAGAAAAACTGATATCCTTCAGCCAGAGTCAAAAGTGACCAGATTTTATTTCCATCTGTCTTGTTCTAGTTGGCATTTCTGGACTGAAAAATAAAGGCACTATCTGTCAAGGCAGATGGAAAAAACAACTATGGGATCAACTAAGTCTCAAACTAAGGGACGCGGTGGCGCTGCGGGTTAAACCGCTGCGCTGCTGAGCTTGCCGATCGGAAGGTCGGCGGTTCGAATCCACACGACGGGGTGAGCTCCCGTTGCTAGTCCCAGCTCCTGCTCACCTAGCAGTTCGAAAACATGCAAATGTGAGTAGATCAATAGGTACCGCTTTGGCGGGAAGGTAACGGCGTTCCGTGTCGTCATGCCGGCCACATGACCACGGACGGGTCTACGGACAACGCCGGCTCTAACGGCTTAGAAACGGAGATGAGCACCGCCCCCTAGAGTCGGACACGACTGGACTTTACGTCAAGGGAAACCTTTACCTTTAAGTCTCAAACTATTGCTCTTCCATGAAATCCAACAGGGACCACAATAAAACATCTCCTCTTGCATAATGATCAAAGAAGCCAGTTTCCTATCACTGACCTCCATATTTATCCTATGCGGTAAGAGAGCCCTTTCAGTTATAAACAGTTAATATTATCTCCAGTCTTATTAATCTCCTGTCCCTCTTACCCCACATTCATGCACACTCAAATATTAATTATCCATCGGGGAACAATACTTAAATAGTATTTAGTCAGATGTAATATCATATTCCCCACGGTTATGAAATATTTCAAGCTCCTTAGCAAGATGAATGCTTTGCTTCTGGAACTGAAAATATTAACTTCTGAGTTATCTTTCCTCCCCCTGGTTTCCTATGATAAAGCACAGATATTTCTGTAATTGCTTAAAAATTGTCTAAAAGAAGCAAACCCCATTTCAGAAATAAGAAGCCCATTTAAATATGACAGTCTTTAACATTTAAAATGTAATGTTTGAATACTCAACAGGAATTCAACAGCATAACTACAACCGCCTCCTAAGACGGATTTTTAGGTTCACCTAAGCCCATCTAGTTTGAACTAGTGGTTAAAAACACTGAACTGGAAGACTGTGAGTCCTAGTTCTGCCTTAGGCATGGAAGCCAGTGAGTTCTTTGGGGCCAGTTACACTTTTTAGCCCTAGGAAGAAGGCAAGAGCAAACCACTTCTGAAAAATGTTGCCAAGAAAATTGTGTGGACTTGCTATGTAGCCACCAGGAGTCAAGACTGAGTCAAAGGCGAAAATAAAAACAAAACAGGAGTTTAGGCACTCTGCTGTTTGAAAGGCTGCAGGACCATAAGATGCAGAAGGCAGAAAGATGACACATGAGAAGGATCACCTGCTCTTTGTCTCAACCTGATTTGAGGGGAGGAACCAAGTAATCACTTGATTGGTGGCCCTTGGGGCCAAAAAGATTACCTTTCTTGTTTCCTGCAACAGAAGCACTAAAAAAATGAGCAACATTTGGTATCTAACATAGTAAGCTTTGACAACTGCATGTGTAATTTCATACACAGAACTATTTAAATATCTGAGCTTATCAGGTGTGATCTAAGGTTTATTTTTCCAGATTATATTGGGTGATCTTGCACCTCAATTTAAAGAGAAAACTTCCTTAGGCAAAAGAAGGAATATGTTTTCCTTACAAAACATTAATGATTATCCATGTAACAAAGACATCTGTTTATAAAACTAATGGACAAAAGAACAGGAAATACAATTTAATTATTCTGTTAATATTTTTCTTACTCGATAGTCATACGTAGCATCTGGATTTTCATCACAGGCAATAACTTCTGGGGCCATCCAATAAGGAGTCCCAATAAAAGTATTTCTTCTACCAACTGTCCTGTCCAGCTGAGCGCTAACACCAAAATCCACTATATTCAAATGAGAGAGAAGGAGAATTAAACACATGGAAGTGAGTTCTCAAGGATTACTTGAGGCAACCTTGTGCAATTATAACTAGTTAATACAATCCAGGCAATCGATTAAAACAAATATTGAAGCAAATGGAATGTCATTAAAAATACATGCAGTTCAGCATATTCTTTAGTACCTCTCATTGTAAGGTATTTTTCATCAAAATACAGCATTCGTATTAAAGGTTGAAAGACTACCATACTCGTAGTCAATTCTACTGTTCAGCATGCCACAACAAACCCTAAGGGGCTTTTTGGGGTGGGAAGAAAGACAGTAACAATAAACTAGAATTGTTTCCTAGTAGAAAAGTATACCCACAAATCTGGACAATCCCTTTATGCAGCCTCTATTGACTTTAGGTCAGCTTTCAACATAGTCTCTAGATCTATTGGCTCCAGTTTTATTTAATTATTATATAAACTGACTGATTCTTCACTTAAGCAACTCTACTTTTCATTCCCCCAAATTAGCCCATAGACAAATCAATTTACTACTGTTATGCTTATGACACAGTAATTCTGTCATTCACTTTCACTGGCCTTAAAAAAGCCTTGAGATCACTTGATCTCACACATTTTTGTATTGAGGAGGAATTAATAATCAACTATTCCAAGACCAAGATTCTCACTTTCTCCAAATGCCCAAAACAGAGAAGCTAGAACTTAGGTGGGCAGTCCATTGAGGAGGTTAAGATCTTTAAATATGTAGGGATAGTTTTTCAAGCTTCAGGAAGCAGAAATGTCTATCTGGATTATGCATCTCGCAATGCACAGAGATCTGCTTCAGCTATTCAAACTTATTATTTTGCCAGAGGAGCACAGTTTATCCCTGCTGCAATTAAGCAGCTAAAGCCCAAGGACAACTGCTATATGGGGCAGTTAGGACCATATAACAGTATGATTACCTTAGAAAGAATTCAAACAAAATTTTTGAGAAGCATCTTTCAGGTAACCCGCCGCGGCCCAAATGCAGTACTTCGATGGGAAACTTGAATTCAATCTCTGGATAAAGATCTTTATCTACTGGCTAAAACTACACCACGGTCCTGGTGGACTGACCCATCTAACATTGGCAGGCAACTTCAAATCGTCTTGGGAAACAGCCCTCCAAAAGAAACGGAGCCACTATGGCTTTTCCAGTGATGCCATCTTAACTTTAGGGCTAGATCAAGCTAGATCAATATTAAGGCAAAGAATCTTAGACATGGAAGGCCAAACAGAAGTTGCTGCTTCCTCTCCCCACATATTTGGCAGTAAAAAGATCAATAAGGGAGCCAATGCACTCATAATCATCACCTATTACCAGGTACAAATATTATCCTCTCCCCCAGATATCTTTATAATGAATTGTAACTGGTAAATAAATGTTTGATAATGATGAGTAAACCCACAGAACCTTTACTGGCGCCTGCCAAACTTCCGGTCCCATAAATACACACATGTATTATTTGTAAGTCATTTAAGTGGAAAACAGGGAGGGTGATAAGCTACAAAACAAAGATATGCTTCTAGCATCATCTTTATTTAGACAGACAGACAGACAGACAGACAGACAAAGACAGACTGACTTGTGACGAATTGTGCCCACCTTCCCATTAAAAGAAAACAGTACAAAGATATGCTTGGAGGGTGTAGAAATTATGCCAGGGAGAAAGAGGTGGCAGGGAGCAGTTCATCATCTAGTAAAAGTATAATTATCATGACATTTTTAAAATGTCCGCTACACATTCAAAATCCAAATGTGAATGAGGTAAACAGCAAAATAGCTGGTTGCGTCATATAACATGCTACTGTTGCTCCTTCCTCTGCATACCTGACACTATGACTCAGAACTGTCTTCCCTAGAGAAATGATCTGGCACCAATCTCTGTTGGATTTAAGATAAAGTCTATCCCATTTGTCCAAGCTTTTAATGTCAGTTCACTCTCCTGTTTTATCTACTATGCTTTTCTTATTTGCACTGTTGCTTTTTTGTTTAAGAATCAGTAAGATTCATTAAAATGTCTTTACAGCAGAAAAGCAGATATAAATCTTGAAAATAAAATTGAGCTTTTAAAATTACCAAGTGGAATATGTAATCTCCATTGATTAGGAGCAACTCAGTGAGTGATTGTGGGCTTATTCATCCAAGCATCAATGAGGAAAAAGATAGGTCTCATTTCATAAGCTGGAAAGTGAGCAAGTTGATCTTCAAATGGTCTTGCTCACTCGTGGCTCCTGGGCTGGACGTATCAACATTGTTTTTGTGTACCTTCTAGCTTGGATCTTAGGTCACTAATGCGAGGATATTCTAACATATTCAGACCCAACAATTTTGGTATTTCTCATCAAAGGGCAGATACTAAAATTGAAAGGAAAAAAATGCCAGAGAAGATGTTCAAAAGTAATTGACATTAATTTTACTCCTCTAACTCAAACTCTTTATAATCCTGAATAAATCTGGATAAATTCACACTATCCAAAATTGGGATGAACAGTATTAATTATTGAGAAAGTTTCCCTCCCTCTTTAGCTATGCTTTACTGTATGAAATAAAAATTGAGATGATATAATAAGCCAGAAGGACATTAAGAAGAACAGAAGAATTAAGTTACCCAATTTCACTTCTGCATTTTCTGTTAACAATACATTCTGTCCTTTGATGTCTCGATGAATCACATGATGGGCATGTAGATGTGCCAATCCCTGCATTAAAAAAAAATCATATGAAACAATTCATTGTTTCTTTTTCCTTAAATATGCAACATTCAGTTTTGCAGTATGGCATATTGCAGTCCATGTTGTTCCCAAGTCATTACTATGATTCCTTTTTTTGTTCTATGTTCTTTAACAAGAGGAACTATAGATGACGTTTTATTAACACAAACTGCTCCTCAAACTATAAGGAAAGTTATAAAGGAACATGCATAATTTTACATGATTTAATACATAACAGCTTCACAACTTTTAGAACATTTATAGAACACACTTGACAAGAGCTAATCCTGTAAGGTCTATGGTACTGTATGACAATGAAACCAATCTACAGATTTTTATGGAACAATACTGGCAAGATAAGAAAAAGTATACAGCAGTGCAATTTTGCCCAAGATAAGGAATGCTTCCCTGTATAAAAGTCTAAACAACAGAAAGATGTTCACTTTATAAATATATGACATAAGGATAGGAAAACTGTTCATCATGTTTATATACCAGTATTGTATGTTTGTACTGTATGTTCTTAGAAAAGGATAAAAATTAGAATGGTAAAATTAATGCTGAGCTATTCAAACTTTCAGTATGTTATTTTACTTGCACTGTTACCTAGATCAGCAAATATATTGCAATGTGTATTTTTTTATTTGAATGTTGCACCCGTTCAGTTCGGTCTGGTAGGTTGGGTATACTACGGGTCCCGTCAGTTGGTGGGGACTAGAAGGCGTGCCTTCTCTGCCATAGCGCCTGTCCTCTGGAATATTCTCCCTACAGAGATCAGGATGTCCCTGACGCTGTTGGCCTTCTGTTAGGCCGTGAAGACCTGGTTATGTGCCCAGGCTGGGGCCCCGAGTGTGTTAATGGCCTTGTTTCTTGGCTGTATTAACATCCATGCATTGCTTACTTGGCAACTATGTATATTTATTTTGTACTTTTAATTTTTTAAATTGTTTTAACTGTTTTATAATTTTTATGATTGTAAGCTGCCCAGAGTCACTTGTTGAGATGGGCAGCTATAGCAATTAAATACATACATACATACAACGTGCTGGATTGAAACTGTCAGCAGCTTCTGCTTCCTTTTCCTTGCAATTCTTAGCATGAGTGGTTACTCAATTATTTCACCTTACTGAGGAATCCATACACTTGGTTTATACTGGAAGTTTTTATTTATTACTGTGCAAGAATGCAGCAGGGGAAGCACTAAGAAAAATGTGAGTAAAGGTAAAGGTAAAGGTTTCCCTTGGCATTAAGTCCAGTTGTGTCCGACTCTACGGGGCAGTGCTCATCTCCGTTTCAAAGCCGAAGAGCCGGCGTTTGTCCGTAGACACTTCCGTGGTCATGTGGCCGGCATGACTACATGGAATGGCGTTACCTGCCCGCCGAACCGGTACCTATTAATCTACTCACACTTGCATGTTTTCGAACTGCTAGGTTGGCAGGAGCTGGGACTAGCAACGGGAGCTCACCCCGTCATGCGGATTCGAACCGCCGACCTTCCAGTCGGCAAACTCAGCAGCTCAGCAGTTTAACCCGCAGTGCCACCAAGTGCCAGAAAAAATCTTGTAGATTTTTTGGAATCTACAAGAAAAATGTAGATTCCCACCCCCCAAAAGCATCAGATAAAACAGGAAACGTTAAGCATTCATGCTTATTTTTACAATCAACAGGTCCAAAAGAAAGATGGTTAAGATATTACATGGTAGAATATCTACTCAATTCACATCTATAAATCTATTTAAAATGATCTAACCTTATTGCAAAACAATAGAAAGGCTTAAAACTTATGGATTGATATGAAAAATATTGGAATTAGTACTGCTTTTAAGAATCGCTGATTTTGCCACAGATAATATTAAATGTGCACAAATTTAAAGGATGTATTATAAATGATAAATTTCACCTCTATGTCTTTTCTCTATTATTTTGAATTATTTTATTTTTATTGTTCCTACCTTCTCTTTTTTTCCTACATATATTTATCTTGAAAATTATGCTTTAAAATAGAAAGATTCAGGAAAGAAAATAAATGATCCAAATTTGAAAACAGTGATTTGTCTAGCCACCTGTGGAAAGTAAAAATTGCCATCAGACATGCTATCAGCAAGATTTTCTCAAATTTGTTCATTTTTCTTTGAGTTATTTATGATAAAACAAAGTATAACTAGAAAGGAAAAGTAGTTATTTGACATATTATCCATAACTGATAATGCTGAAATAAATTTTGTAAGGCTGAATAATCCATAAGGCTGGAACAAATTCTGTAAAAAATATTATTTATAAATATACACATAATCTTGGAATCTTTTTTGCTTCTATTCATTCATTTATATACAAATGAAATAAGGATTATTTTTAAGCAATACACTGAGCCAACTACTTTTTATGAATGGAATATGACCACTACCAGGAAGCATGAATTTTCTGCCAAAAATAAATTACTTGGATCAGACTTAAAGTACTAATTATTTTTATTCCACTGTGTACTTAGTTAGGCTCTACTTAAAAAATAAATAGAGCTGCATGTGTCTGTGTATATTGCTTTCATACTATTTGTTAAGAAAAATTATGAGGGACCCTATTAAAATTGAAAGTACAGAAATACAAGATATTATGGCAAGCATCTAACCTATAGCATATAAAATAATAGTGCCCATAACTTTATTCAATAGTTAAGCTCACACAAGCCATTGCAGCAGCAGATCAATGTATTATTTGAGAGAGAGATTTCTCTATACAAGGGAGACTTTAACCTTATCTAGTTATTTGAAGATTAGAGATACTATTTGGTCAGGAATGTGAAGGTTTCTCTCTCTCTCTCTCTCTCTCTCTCTCTCTCTCTCTGTGTGTGTAAAGTCTGAATGAGTTTGCATGAGTTGCAATCTCTCTTGTAGAAAAAAAATCTTATCCATTGTCAATGATAACTGATAACAGGAATGTCTCTGGTAACTTCAAGGTTATCTGCAAATAACTAGGTAAGGTTAAGGTATTTCCTTCATAAGAAATCAGGAAAGTGCAGTATACATATCTTGGTTACTTTTGGGGGTAGACCACAATTACCATAATATGAAACTTTGTTTTAACGTATTAATTGGTGGTGGGGAGAAGCAGAGGGTTTCCATTCTTCACAACCATCCATAAAGTATCTCGCTTCAAAAATGTGTAAACATTATGCATCAATTGTGTGCTAACATCATTACTCAGTAAAAACAACTAATGTCACCTAATTTGTTTAACATCTCTTTTGTTAACGGGTATATGAAGCAAATAGCAATAACTATTTCACTTGCTTCTGACATCATTATGCAAATGATATAAATCATAGTGGAAATTTGATCCGCTTTATGAGAAGAATTTTATCAAGGTTTTGTAAGTTTCATTAGCTGTTAGTGATATTTGTAGGCATGTCAAGGTGCCACTTTTACTTTCAACCTAACTCAATCTTCTTTTGATGTTCTCCAAATGCGGATTTCTACCAAAGATGCTGACTGATCCAAGAAGGCTTATCAAGCATTGGTGGTTCATAGTTCATAGAAAGTTATGAACTTCCACAACTCCTGATGAAGTCTTGTTGGATTTATAATGCTGGAGAATACTGGCTTTAATTGTTACTTTTTACTTTGTGTAATTTAGGAATACATGTCGTTTGAATGGTAATTTTGAGCAGCTATGTAATCTAAAACAAAAACCAAAATGTTAAAATATTAAAAAGAAATACATTATTGGAATGCAGGATTTTCAATTAACCAATAAAGTATCCCTAATGGAGCTAGCACACAAAACAGAGTTTTACTTGCAACCTGAAAGCAGGAAAGAGTCAAGAGAAGACTTCAGTAGTTATTTTATCTGTTGTATATTCTTAAAGAATCAGATTTACTTTCTGCCTTCACAAGACTTTGGATAGTTTCATAGACACTTAGCACAAATTCATTTTCAAACGTAATATAAACTTAATATAAACTTCACTTAGGACTTCAGTTCTTCTAGAAAGCACAAATAAAGATGCTTTACTGATATTTGTTCTGTTGCCATATATTGAAGTTGATTGTCTACCTTTCTAAATTTGAAGTTCAGTATTTCATTGCAGAACAGCCTGCCTATAAAATGGATAACTTAACTGGTGCTAAAGAAAAAGGCACAATAAAATGGTCTGTGTGTGTGTGTCCAAAGCATTGTATTGTCTTTATTACCTTTGTGAACGAAAGAAAAGATATCTTGCTTTTTAATTACCCTTTACAGTTTGCAGAATTGTACAGAAGGTTGTAGCAAGCTCTGAGGATATTTTAGCCATCAGACTTAGAAATCCTCTACTGCAGTATATACCGTGAGCATATTTTGTACCAGATAACATCACATTTTACAAATAACATCACATTATAGTTTCTAATGCACCCTATTACATCCTCACTTACCTTTAAAAATGATTAATTTTTAAAGACTTCTAATCTTGCATTTCATATGTCTCTAAGTTAAAGCTATGGACTTCATTGTTACGGCATACAAAAGTTAATGCAGAATTTAAAACTTACCCATTTAAACATAAATACATTTTTCATATTTCTTACCCTGAGAATCTCTCTGGAGATGTATGCTATCCAGTCCTCCTTCAAAGTATTTCCTTTTGTATTCTTCACAAGATCCGTAATAGAGCCTGCACCACAGAACTCCATAACAAGCTACAAAACAGAATGCAAAACAATTGTTCAAAATACATTCAATCCATATATGACATATCCACTTGGATGACTTTACTGAAATAAAGTAAGATCCCATGAGATGTACCATATGTATTTTCATCTAAATCCATGTAACAATTATAGCTTTATTTCATATCAGCCACTAGCTTTCATTGAATAAGATGTGCATTTCATGGCTGTATTTGTAGGTAATTAAGATTCCTTAAAAAAGAACTGGTTGTCCAACCACTCTGCCTTGGCTCTTCCCATTAGGAAGACTAGCTAGCATAACTCAAACTAACCAGTCATCAGAACCTTCCATAACATCAAAACCAGGATTCCTATTTGGTGCTCCCCTAATATTAAGGGTTTGCTTCCTATCACTTTCTGATAACTGCTCCCACTGAGAGTGATACCCAAACAATAGCAAGGAGGCACAATTTACAAGGTCAGTAATTTGTGGAGAATGTTGGGCCAGTCCCTCTCTCTCAGCCCAACTCACCTCACAGGGTTGCTGTTGTGGGGAAAATAGGAGGAGGATTCACCGCCTTGAGTTATTTATAAAAATAACAAAAGCGGGATAGAAAATAAAAAAATAAAAAAATAAAAATTATGTGTAAGGTAAAGGTAAAGGTTTCCCTTGACATAAAGTCCAGTCGAATCCGACTCTAGGGGGCGGTGCTCATCTCCATTTCTAAGCCTTGGAGCCGGCGTTGTCATAGACACTTCCGGGTCATGTGGCCAGCATGACGACTCGGAACGCCGTTACCTTCCCGCCGAAGCGGTACCTATTGATCTACTCACATTTGCATTTTTTCGAACTGCTAGGTGAGCAGGAGCTGGGATTAACAACGGGAGCTCACCCCGCCGCGCGGTTTCGAACCGCCGACCTTCCGATCGACAGCTCGGCGGTTTAACCCACAGCACCACCGCGTCCCTGGTAAATTATGTGTAAACCTTGCTTATCTATGATACAGATATAAAAGTATATGACTACTAAAACTAGGGGATCATATACGAAGACCTTTGACTAAAACAACATTCACTACTTTTGGCACTGCATCTCTATTTATGACTGCAATTTCTGTAATGACAACAGTTTGAACTGAATTTTTCCTTTCTTTTCTTATAGTTCCAAAAATAGGTAGGAAAGTCTGCTCCCCAGAATTCTAAGCCCCCACCAAAATAATCATGAAAATAGTTGTCTCCCAGATTATAATTTAGGATTACTGGCTGAACATTCCATTACAGTCTGCCTAACATTAGCAATATAATCTACATTTTAAAAGCTTAGATCAGTTTATCTTACAATATTAAATAAAACTGTTTTGTTTAAAACTGTTGCATTTTAAAATGTTCTAACATCTGCAGCTGCAAGTGTTTCTACAGATTAGGTTAAGTTACATAATTTTAAAAATGTTTCTATTAATTTTTTTCTTTTAATTTCCTTTTTTAAGTAGTAGTTTACAGAAAGAAAAAAATAACAAAATAAAGAACATACAATGTTATGAGAATAATTTAAAAAATGAATAAATAAAAAGTAAAAAGCACTGTTAATAAGTCCAAACGGTGTTCATTATTTCCATCTATAACAACAGTTGACCAAGTTAAATCTGTTGCAATTAACATAACAAATATAATTGGAAGTATAATATAATTAACATAACAAATACGATAAGAGTCAATTTGGTGAAAGGTTAAGGTGCTGGCCTAGAAACCAGGAGACTGTGAGTTCTAGTCCTGCCTTAGGCATGAAAGCTGGCTGGGTGACCTTGGGCCAGTCACTCTCTCTCAGCCCAGCTCACCTCACAGGGTTGTTGTTGTGCAGAAAATAGGAGGCAGGAGTATTAGGTATGTTTGCGGCCTTGAGTTATTTATAAAAAAGGCAAGATATCAATATCATTATCATCATCATCATCATCCTAGGTTCTTGGGAAGAACTCAGTGCAAATGAAGGTCAACACCAGCTAAAGAACAGGCAGCTGTGATTTCACATTGTTGAGAATACTGCTGTTACTAATACTACTACTAATAATTGTAATTTGCTATTACAAACTTGGTAAAACTGCGAATCTTGCCTCTGAAAGTTCATTATTCTATCAGTATTTTTTCTTATAAAGCAATTGAGAAAGCCTTTTTTAAGTTTTCAAGAAATGGCCAACACTGAGCAATGACTAATTTTGTTGCCAAAAGTAAATAGATGATCAGTTTCTAATTTTTAAGTAAGGCATTGGATTGTCTAAATAGATGTAACAAGCCCAGCTCCAGAAACCATTCAGTTCTTTGTTTTATAATAATACTAATTTCACTAAAAGTTTTGCACCAGAATAGTTAACCCTAACTTAACAGAATGTTTCTATTAAGTATTCAAGGAGAAAGGTACCATTCCTTTGCATACTCTTGTTCTGCTAGAGAATACAGGTATAAATGTTTGCTTGCAATAACATTTGCCAAAAAACGTATAAGGATGTGCCACACAAATGTGCAACTTATTTTTTAATTCTGTTAGAACATTAGAAGACTTTGTTGTTTTCTGATCCTCTTTATTTAACCTGATGCTGTCAAACTGTATCCAAGGGAACGATTTATGAACATGCTCATGAAAGATGTCCTTACCCACAGTTGGTCATCATGTCCTGGGGGACTTTTTTTAATAAAAGCACCATAGTAAGTTGCAATATTTCTATGATGGGAGTATTTCTTCAGCATGTTGATCTCCAGCTTTATTTCTTCTTCTTCATCCTTTGGAAAAACAACTAGAATGAGCCTACTAATATATGTGATACACTGTCAAATATATTTTTTATCATATTAGCTTTTCAGTAAACATTGTTATGCCAGGGTACGTTGCACAGTAGGGTAGCTAACAATCCATAAAGCTGTAACTTAATTTAGTTGCAGAAGACACTTCATCACCTAAAATCAAGCAGAGCTCTCTAAAAAGTGACAGGCATTACTTTGTTTTGTTAGTTTGCTTTTTTTTATAAAAAGAAGATATATATGTTAAATAACATAGAAAAAGTAAACTAGATTTTAAAAATAGAAAAAAACCCTCCACCCTCTTTTCAAACAAGATAATTGTATATTACATACTCAGCAAATGGTTAACATTTTGTATCCCCTTATTTAGAAGATGATTACATACATTTCAATGGGCCTAATATATTTTTGCTTAAGTTTTCTCATTCCACATATTTAGTACAATAGTTCTTTTAAACCTAGGCTGCAAAAGCTTGTTACAATATATCATTCCCAGAATTAAAAACTGTCCTGAATGCTAACGTTTTAAACTCTGTATTGGGATTTTGTATTTCTTTGAACCCATTTTGTGATTGTTCATACACTATTTGATTTTTAAAAATTGGTTTGGGTCTGGTGAAAGTTGAATAAAAAAAGAGGATATTACCTGATTCAGATACAAAGCCAACATTTTTAGTTTAGGGTAAGACTTATATCACCTACATGTGTAGCTGAACATTTTAAATATTAAAGGGCATACAGAGCATTGTAGATGGCTGTATTTCTAACACTATTGCACCAAAAAGCAGATTATACAGTATAGGGTATATTCTGCAGCAAATGAAGAATTCTCCATGACATTTTCATCACTCATACAAAATCACAGATCAAAAGAAACATCTTTAAAACATCCTTTCCAAACTACCAATGTCAAATGTTTGAAACAAAGATATGCCAGTACTTTCTGAATTAACAATTACTTAATTTAAGTGACTATTTTTTATATTACCCTCTAATTGTAGTTAAGATACTTTTTCATGAATCAATGTATCTAAATCTTCAATATACTGTTACTGCATAATTGCGGGTTACGTCAACAGAATATGTTTTGTTCAAAATACAATCAGAAAAAAACAACCAACTTAAAATAGGATCTGTTGCACTGACATCTGGTGGCTACTGTATACAGAATCACTTTCTTTTGTAGATTTTTAGAAACACAAGTATGCTACAACTTATTAATACTCTTTACATTTCTTCTCCAGGGAGCTTTCCTAAAAAATCTTGTTTCCTATATACTCATTGCATTTTTTCTTGACTCTTGTCCATAAGAAGATACTAAACAAAAACATGCTGTAATTAATAGTAAATCAGAATATAATCCAAATTAAGGGAACCAAATGCAAGAACAGAAAGGTATATGAAATAAAGAAAAAAACAGAACCTGTTTTGCTTAGCAAAGCTTCAGTAACAGAAAGTAAATCTTTCAACAAACGTAATTTGAAAAACTCCTTGAATTAAGAAATAGTTATTGGAACTTTTTATATTACTGTTCTTTCATACAGAAAGAATTAAAATCAAAATCCCATCAAAGGAATGTTTTAATATGATACTCTAATTTTATACACAAATGGGCATGTCCATGTATCTATTTTGGTCACCTACCTGGGCAAAGAAGAATGCTGGTATCACTAATAAGAGAAAAGGCCTGGGAATAACATTAGGGCAGATGGAGGAAAGATGACCTGATATAATTAATTGAGACCTGATATAATAGGAGAAAAAAATGGGGAAGTTCTGTATTTTAGATGTCATATGAATGAGTAAGGTCTTAGGAAGATTGGGAAGTATGCCTTGGAATTCAAAAAAACTAAACTCATAATTTGGGAAAACTGTCCAGAATAACTTGCAGTATAAGACCACATTGCTAACAGATTCACTTTCTGATCTCCATGGTATTTTTTTAAAAAATATACTATTTTTTTAATACGATGGAGACATCAAAAAGCATTTCCTGAACCTCGCAGGAACCAGACTTAGGTTATAAAGTAAACTTCTTACTACACTGAAGTGATCAAAATATATGTAACCTAACTTATAGGAGGGACGCGGTGGCGCCGCGGGTTAAACTACTGAGCTGCTGAGCTTGCCGACTGGAAGGTCGGCAGTTCAAATCCACATGACGGGGTGAGCTCCCGTTGCTAGTCCCAGCTCCTGCCAACCTAGCAGTTCGAAAACATGCAAACGTGAGTAGATTAATAGGTACCGCTTCAGCGGGCAGGTAACGGCGTTCCATTTAGTCATGCCGGCCACATGACCACAGAGGTGTCTGCGGACAAACGCCGGCTCTTCGGCTTTGAAACGGAGATGAGCACTGCCCCCTAGAGTCGGACATGACTGGACTTAATGTCAAGGGAAACCTTTACCTTTACCTAACTTATCAAGAACTCAAGCAAACAGAATAAGAAGAAACTAAGATCAGATCTGCTGGACCAGACCAGAGGCTTATCTAACACTGCGTCTCTTGCTAAGTTTTTGTTTATGAGAACTTCAATGCAGGAATCCAACAGCAGCAGTTATCCTTCTGTTTCATATTTGAGAGCAACTGATAAGCTGCATCTGATCCTAAGACACAAGAGCAGCTGCCACTAAAAAGTTGTTGACAGTGAGTTTGTCTGTATTTTTAAGCTAAGTCAGTCACTACATAACGAGGAAACAAATTTCTCAGCATACATGTGGTTGAAATTATTTTTGAAACAACTATGTGCTGTAATTACATCAGGATCAGGACGGGAGGGGCTAGCCACCG
The DNA here is from genome assembly GCF_035149785.1 of Candoia aspera. Lineage (NCBI taxonomy): Eukaryota > Metazoa > Chordata > Lepidosauria > Squamata > Candoiidae > Candoia > Candoia aspera. The sequence goes on from NC_086157.1 coordinate 35,698,128, forward strand.
GCTGCAGCAGCCCTTGCGGTTTGCCCCCCTTCTGTTTAGAAATGGCACAGACAGGACAAGAAGCAACATAACTTTTTACATCACGTCTCAATGTGGGCCACCAAAATTGGCGGCGCACCAGATGCAAGGTTTTGACAAACCCAAAATGACCAGCCACTTTATCATCATGAGACCTAATCAAAATTTCCCGTCGCAAACTGTCAGGGACATAGAGGCGGTTTTGCTTCCAAGCGAAGCCTCTGTCAAACGTAACATTGTCTCTATTTGCTTGCAACCAAGTGTCAGATTTCAGCTCTAGCAGAAACTGTTGTTGCAATTGCGAGGGAATTGGCGTCCTTCCCCCAGCCGGTGAAACCAAAGCTGGGGGCAGCTGTGCACGAGTCTGACTGCGTGTGACAGGTTGCAACCCCAATTGGGGTGCTGTCCACACTGTACCCACAACGTCAGGTGCCTGGACCGAATACTGGGGCAGGCGGGAAAGCGCATCAGCCAGGAAGTTTTTCTTGCCCGGAATGAACTTCAACTTAAAGTCAAAGCGACTGAAAAATTGAGCCCAGTGGATCTGCTTAGGACTGAGCTTACGGGGCGTGCTGAGTGCTTTCAAATTTTTATGGTCAGTCCAAACTTCAAAAGGACATTTAGCCCCCTCTAAGAGGTGGTGCCATGCCTCCAAAGCAGCCTTGACTGCAAAAGCTTCTTTTTCCCAAACATGCCATCACCTTTCCGTCTCGGAAAATTTCCGGGACAAATACGCACAGGGCTTCAGGCGGCCACCAGCATCCACTTGCAGCAAGAGCGCTCCAATTGAGAAATTGAACCACAAAGGGTTTAGTGGGATCAGGGTGTTGAAGAATGGGTTCAGCAGTGAACAGGCTTTTGAGTTTGTCAAAAGCCAACTGGCATTCAGGTGTCCAATTGAGCAATGCCCCCGGGTTCTTCACTTTGCGTGCGTCCCCCAACCCCTTCGTATGTAACAAATCAGTGAGAGGCAATGCAATTTCTGCGAACCCCTGGATGAATTGGCGGTAATAGTTGGAAAATCCAAGAAAACTTTGGAGCTGTCTGCGGGTACGCGGGCGCTCCCACCCCAAAATAGCTTGAATCTTCGCAGGATCCATTTCAATGCCCTTGTCAGAGATCCTGTACCCCCTCTCCGGGCGGTCCCTTTGCCACATCTGGGCGGTCGGGCTTCCTTTTAGCTCCCAGGGATCTCTGCTCTCGAGGAGGGGACCTTGAAATCCTCACCCTCGGCGCTCTTGCTTCCTCTCTGTGCCGGGTCCTACTCCTTCCTCCGGGGAAGTTGGGGGCAAAGAAGGAGTCAAATGCCTAGTACTAGACTCCTCTCTCCTCCTCTCCCGGGGACCCCAGTCCATGGACATCTTTAGAAACATAAATTCTAGTGACTCCAATTTGGCCTCCACCAGTCTTATACGGTCAGGGGTTTGGGAATCCTCCTTTCCCTCCTGCCTCACCACAGTTGGGGAACTCGGGTATCGCTGCTTCCAAGACGTTTTGGACGTCCCTGGTAGGGATCCCTGTGTTTCATCCTATGTGGTCAGCTCGCCTGGTGACTCACCGGTTGGTTCAGGGGTTCTTTTACCTCCAACCTCCTCTTCTCTTAGGCTGGAGCTCGACCCCTCTTGAACTTCTGAAAGCTCTCGAGGAGGGACCCTCTCCATTCTTATCACTGTGGAGTCGGGTTCCCCCTCGCTTGATTCCTCGCTTTCCGTGGTTTGGGGATTTGGTTTGCTCATCGCTAGCACTTCCCCTCACAAAATAAATCTGGAAAGGGGCTAACGGTAAATTTTTTGATTCTCAGCTTTATGTAATGATTGCCTACTCTAATAGACTCAGACTCACAAGCAGGAACTTAATGATATCTGATTTATTAAAGAATAGTATACAAATACAGAGAAAGCTGAGAATGAGCAAAAGCGCGCCAAATACAAACTAAAAACCCTCGGCTCAAACGTAATCCCTCCCCTCGCCCTGCCGTTGCAAACTCCCCCCCCCCCAGGTGCTGGTAACCGTTTCTGCTGATGTCCTGGGAAAGGAACCTTGAACACAATGAGATAACCCAAACACATTCCAATCCAGCTGCTAACACATAACAATCCCACGAGATGGAATCCTCCTCCCCTCCCAGACGAAACACGCATCAGCCAAATGACAAGTGAAACGTTACGATGTACCGGCAACATTGGAACGGTGAACATGACAACATGACATAAGATGTGTTATCATCGTATCTTCCCTGTGACACTAGTGATGACAACAGAGAAAACTGTATTCTTTAATAAGGAATGAATACTAATAGAAGACAAGTCAAGTCGGACTGATTCAAGACAATGATATAAAAGGTTAATAGTGTGGTTTAAATTAGCATGGTGACATTATGGTTCCTTTTCCTTAAACTTTAAAGAATGCAACCTCTGCTTGCTACCAGGTTGCCATGTCCAATGTTTTGAATCTGTTTGAAAGTAGTTTTTCAAGCATGAATAGAAACCCCTTTAATTCATTTAGTATAATATTCAGTTCAGGTACTGATTAAAAGGTACTTTCTTTAGTTTCATGAACTAAATACTAGTTAACCTTACATGTAATCGGCACCAAACAATTTTAGAGAATTACACAAAACAGGTAAGTTTAAAACATAGCTAAAAAAACAGTAAATAGATAATCAGCACTAACAACTACCTTGTATATTTAATGTTTTTCAAATGGATCAGAAATACATTAAGTAGACCTTTATTTAGCACTTTAAAAAAGGTACTTGAACACATTTAGACAGCATGTTGTGAAGCCATTAACAAACAAATTAACTGTAGCAAAATCACTAGATTGATACAAAAGTAAAAATCAACCTGGAAAAGCAAGGGAGAACAATAGGCTTGGCTTATAGAATGATGAGCAATGTCCAAAGCAAACTCTTACACTAAACCATTTCCATGGAGTCTTAAGATCACTTATCACTTACGATTACGTATATGATCTTAAGGTGATCACATTCACCTTAAGAATTTAGGAAGGTCACCATAAAAAAAAGAAAGAAAAGTAGACAAACAAACAAAAGACAAAAATGCTGCTCAGGGCCAACCTTTCCCACTTTGCCAACCTTCTTTATTTTCCAAAGTCTTGTCTAGTTTTATTAGCATATGCAGATGAATTGCTTCCTAATTCATTAGTAATTATTTTGAAAAAAGGTCTTTGTTGTCACTGGTAAAGCAGCCACCTGCTCCAATTTCATAATAGTAATGGATTCTTCTTCTTTGGTTCCATTTGTACTACTCTGTTTTTAATTCTTCAGCACTTAGTGCACCAATCTCTCCTATGGATAGATGAGGTTTGGTCTGTCTTATATATAAATAATTGGTTTCTGAAAGAAAGTCAGAACTTCGTTCAAAGACATATTCATTTTCTGCTGAATAATCAATTACAATAAATGTGTAGACAATTTATAGCACAAGCTATGGGCATAAATGAATCATAATGAAACCTTTTTATTTCCAACTGATTTCTATGAGAGTAACTTATTCGTTTACTGAAAGCAGTGGCACTCAGAATGTTCACCTTTGCCTAGATCAGTGTTTTTCAAAGTTGGCAAATTTAAGATGTGCGGACTTCAGCTCCCAGGATTTCCCAGCCAGCATGCTGGCTGGAGAATTCTAGGAATTAAGTCCACACTTCTTAAAGCTGCTAAGTTTGAAAAACAGTGGCCTAGATTATGCTGCATGTAGCTTATCTAGAACATGTAAATAAGTGTACAGTGCTTTCCTTGAAAAAGAGTGACTCAGTCAAAGGAAGTGCTAAATTTAACAGACAGCTCTGCCACACACATTTCACTAATCCTAGAATAGGAGGGGAAAAAGTGCCATCTTTAAAATAAAGTCTCGGAGTTGGCTTTATGGACACGTCCATGCAATTTTCTTAGCCCTGTTTTGGAAGTGATTTGCCATTGTCTTCTTCTGGGATTTTTTCCTCCCACTTCCTAGTGTGGCACTTATAGCCAAGTGCTCAACATCCAAGATCTAATTAAGCCTCAGCCTGCTTAGCTTGTTAGCCCAGTCAAGATCAATCAGATACTTCTACCTGCAGAAAGAGTAACTACAATAGCTGCTCCCTATTCATTTCAAAAAGAAAATAGCCTTGGGTCCTTGAAGCTGAGGGAATCAAGATGAGGAGGAGGTCTGCAAAGGGCCTTGATGTCCTGGAATTTTCTTCTTTCTATTCAAAACTATTTCATAACCCAAATATAAAGTATTTGGTTTCAAATTCTAAAGCTTACAAAAAAAAACCCTTCAGTATATATCATTCAATATACAGGGATATTGTGATCCCAACTAGTGAAGGATAAATGGCTGATACTAAATTTTATTTTTTTTCCATGTGTTGTTTACATGTATGCATGTATGTGGTTCTATATTATATTTTATGCTGTTTTAAATTTCTATGCCACCTACTTTTTGGACTTGATGGCCTACACATCTAAATAAATAAATAGCAACAAACCTTTTCCATACCTCAGAGAATACTTGAAAAGAGCTGAGTGTTAATTTCACTACACCACCCACTATCTCTCAGTTCCAAGTTGTCGTCCTCCTCCTCCTCCTCCAAGTCTGATGAGTCAGAAGACATCTCTAATAGTTGAGTGAGTTCAGCTTACAAATGAAATCATTGCAGAATCCATGGTTCATGAGCATCAAATGGCAAGCAAAATCAATGAGGAACCACAAGATTTGCTTAATGACCATATGGTTCACTTAATGCCTGCAGTGATTTGCTTAACAACCGCTGCAAAAAAGGTTGTATAATCGCGCTGGATTCGCTTAATGACTGCTTCGATTAGTAACCAAAATTCCAGTTCCAATTGTGGTAGTTAAATGAGGACTACCTGTATAGCGGCACAGAGTGAGAAAATGTTTTTCCCTGAACTGGACTCTTATCCCTTGCCTGCCTAATTCTATCAGTATGGGAGAACCACCACCTCCTTCCCCTCTCCCCAACTCTTCGTTGGAGTCCTGATTTGGAAGAATCACCTGACTCATCTGAGGAGGATCTTTCTCTCTCCAGACCCTAATGGGGGAAGACCATTTTTGGTTCAACCACCAGTTTTTATTCCAGGTGTGAGGAAAAAAATTGTTCAGATTCCAAATGGGAGGAGGAGGAAGATATAATTCCAGTCAAATGGTTTAAAATCCTGCAGTATGATTCAGTTAAAAGTGCTATTTGTGGTTTGTAAGTACGCATGGAACACACTCTGTTTAGCTTATATGCAGAATATATGATGAATTTGCATTAACATTTCTGAGAGAAATATCAATGATCTTCAATATGCTTGGTTCACTTTGTGGCTAGAAGCCAGAAGGCCTTAAGGAATCTCTGGCTGAAGGTGCAAGAGAGTACAAAAGCTGATCTGCTACTCAAGATTTAAAAAAAACCCCTCAGATCATGCCAACAAGCAATGGCAACCCAATCCAAATAGATGGAGAAAAAGCTGAAGAACAGGCTTTATTTTCTAGGGTCAAAAAATCATTGGTGACTCTAGCAATCAAATAAAAAGATTGTTATTTGGGAGAAAGACTATGACATATCTATACAAAATATTCAAATACAGAGGCATCATACTGACAATAAAAATATATATTGTCAAGGCAAAAAATATGTAGTTCAGTTTAACATATGGCTATAAAAGATGGACCACCAGAAATACTGAATGAAGAACAACAACTGATGACTGATGAAAAATGTGGAGAATATCTTGGGTTAAAAGAGCAATTATTTTAATATTAAATTAAGTAAAATAAACTGTTTACTGAAAGCATCTATAAAGAAGCGAAAAGCTTAAATGTTTTGGAAACATGATGCAAAGGCAAAAGTCATTGGAAAAGAATCTGATGTTTGGAAAAATGGAAGGCAATCCAAAACAATTTGACAGAAGAAAAGATAGCTAGATACTATCACTGATGATCTAGCATCAGTTGACAAGAACTCAAAGAAACAGTTACAGTTCTGGCAAAACAATATCTATCAGATCATGAAGAGAGTCAGAAGCGACTGAATAAGCTTGTGTTCACTGAATTTTGTCTTTGCATTTTGAGTAACAGATCGGTTATCAGATCTGTTAACTTATTTTTTCATATTAGCAAGTAGAATAAACATAATAAGTTGTATGTTCCATTGTATTTGAGCTATTTTTATTTTTTGCTAAATATTTAAGAACTTCTAATAATATGAATTAAATTAAAAATCAGATATAAAATTAAAAAATATTTTTAAACAAATAACTCCTTACTTTGCATTCTAGTAAACTTCACCTAGTTGTGAACATCAAATCAGCATCAAAGATTATTTTTTGCTGCTGTATTTAATGTGCCTTCAGATACCTATATTAAAAATGAAAATCTTCTCTACCAGATTTGTACTGCGGTACCAGCAGTTATAGGAATGATAGGACTATATTCTTAGGTCAGATGTTTACAATACCAGTGCTGCCAGGCATATATGGAAACCTTGCAGCTGAAATGTCCGGATAAGCAATAATGAACAGAGTCACAAGGTATTCATGTCTATCTCAGACATGACCTCATACCACAGGAGAGCTGTTGACAATAAGCAGGCATCTACACTTACCATACTTGCTTAAGAATAATAGCAGAGAGAACTTTTGACTAATCAGACAGGAGAAGTCAAGATTGTTGTCTAATGGAACAAATATTATTTATCTCTTTCCACACCACACTCTTGTCTGTCCTTCTTTCAAACACAATCTTGGTAATCCTATTGAATTTGGGAAGTTCAAAGCACAAGTTTAATTTTCTCCTATCAAGTCAGTCAGTCCCCCCGCCCTAACATTTAGAAGAACTGGTGCCTCCAGGTATATGACCTATGCCTTTTATAATTTCTTGCCATTGATTATACTGGCTAGGGATAACAATGGAACTGAAATTGAGAACATCTGAGAAGCATACTTAAATCATTGGCCAAATGGTCTGGCTTAGTGCATGACCGTTTTCATGGTTAATTAGGCTTAATTGTAACTACCACCTGTCCAATTCAGATGTGATAGCAAAATATGATTACTGCAAACCAGAAAGAGCAAGAGGGTATTGATGCTTGCAAGGAAAAGATAGGCAGCGAATGCACAAATGTACAGCATATTTTTAACTGTCGATATACAATTTGGTTATAAAATCTGAACAGGCTTCAAAACAGCTTTTGGCCTACCTGAAAAAGTTACTTTAAATAAAAGATGTCTTAGTTTCATGAATATTCTATTGAAAAAGAATTCACATCTTAATGCAAAACAATGTAGGAAAGAAGATACTGTACTGGAGACAAATAAGGAAAATTATTTCGTCTCCTCTTATTGATAGATATTATAGCTGAAGGAAAAAATAGGACCAAACAGTTTATAGTGAAAATTATAAAGTGTAATTTGTACATGAATTTTCTAGGGTGATTACATTATGGCAGGGTCACGGATAATCATTTCTCAGCTAGGAACAGCACTTCTAAATGTGTGGAGGCACTCTAGTGTCCTAGGTAGTGTGTTTGTGATGTGCTGACTTTGCCAGAAATGGAGCATTTTCATTTGCAGTCTGTTTTTCCGAGTGGATTTGGGTTTTTTTAATTATTATTTAAAAGAACCCTGTATAGATATGTTAAACCTATTATTATACCAATATTAATTGATGTCCTAAGGAAAAAAATGTACAAAATAATTCCACAAATATTGCTGAAGTTTTGCCAGCATTCTGGGGGGCAGGGAGGAGACAGGAGAGGAAAGAAGACTTCAGGGCCACACAGAAAGAACGGCTGTGGTGAGCATGCAGGCCAAAAATCACCCTTCCAGCTGCATTTGGGATTTCAACACAATATCTTTATCGTTTCTGAGTAGCAATCGTACACATCTTAATTGTAAAACAAAGTATGCTTCAAAAAAAATACATTGCAGGTAGGCATCAATGTCAGGTATAGTCCCAAATGACAGGTAGTATAGTGCATTTTACAAAGTTTCCAGGGTTAAACAATTGCAGGGATTATGCTCCCCAAGCCCAAGAGCAATGTGAACCCTACATCTACCAGTTTTACATAATTTATCAGTTCACAGGATTACAGTGTGGGTGTGTCCATCTGCTTATTTGCTCATATGTCTAGCAATTAGACTTCAGAGAGGCACAAATGCAAATAAATAGAACTGTGCAAAACGGCTTGAATGCAACTGCTTTGAATGTCCCATTCTCAAAACAAAACCGAATTTTATTTCAAGTATGGAAAAACAGTAACAAAAATGCTGTTTTATACTCTACTTTGAACAGAAGGAAACTGTTTCAAGCACTGTTTTGACTATTCTGTGCAATACAACTGGACTTCGTTTTGTGTTTTGCTATACTATTTCTTTTTTTAAAAATTGGCCTGTTCAGAGCTGCTATTGGCTGAAACTTGATGGGCTGATGGGAGAGGTGGAATACTGGGGAAGAGAAAGAGCAGGGAACATGAGGCTCACTGAGGGGCCATTTTGGATCTGAAACGACTGGTAGTGATTGACTAAGTGGGGACCAGGAGTTCTATGATGGGTCAGAAACTGGAGAGCTGCTGGAACCAGTGAGCATATAGCTGGCCACCTAAAATATGGATGTACCCGCTTCATCAGCAAAAGCAGATAAACAACCCTTCCCATATTATATGCTGCCCAATGTCAGAAGTCCCGGAGAATTCCCAGACTGTGAATTTGTTCCTTAAAAGGAAGTATAACCTCTAGAACAGACATATTTCTGAAGTCTCCAGTCAGTTTCCAGAACCGGTAAGAGCTCTGTCTTGCCTGAATTCAGCTATGGGGAATCTGGTGACATATAAACAAATGTATACAGTAAAGTACTAGTATTGGGTATATCAGCCTGTTAATGACAACTATTTCCAAAGGCAGAAGTAAGCCTTCACAGCAACTTCATATAGCTTTAAAATAACATTGGAGATAAGATGAAAGATTGCAATGACACTATCCACCGATCCTTGGGACAGTTTGCAATGGGACAAGCAGGTACTGTATCTCCCAGTATCACTTTCAGCTTGAGCCCAGAGGTAGGAAAGAACAGCTCTCTCAAGTACTACAACTATGTTCTTTAAACAGGTGTACCAAGAAAACCAGGACTATCACCAGGGCTGCACTTCCCCTGTCTCTTTCCAATCTAGTTGATCCATTAGACAAGCCAAGACTGTTTTCATGCCAAAACTGAATCCAAATCCAGGTTAACAAGGCATTTGGTCAAGAAAAGAAAAATATTAATGACCTAAATAATTACTGGCAGGGCAGAATGTTTAGAGGTCCTTGTAAGTTAATTTAGAAAGGGAGCTAACAGGCAAGTGGTTACATGAACAGAACTAAGAGTTATATTTGCTTCCAAGCAATTGTATTTTTAAAAAAATGCAAAAATCTCACAACAAGCTTAGATAGACAAAGAGGGCTGAGATTACTATTACTACCAGAGATTGGGTCAGCTCTGATAAGTTCCTTTGTGCAGTTTTAACAGAAGCAATTAGAAAATCCATGTCTTTTCTTTTCCCTGATTGCCATGGATTTTATGATGGTGCCCATACTAGGTCCAATAGGATTCACTGCAGCTATCGAGTTGAGCCATAGCTGCTCAAGCCACCTGTCTTCTAATTTCACTGCCTGCAATACCACACAGAACAGGGAGCACTTTGTAGCCATTTGAATCTAGCATCCAGGAGACATGGTTATTTCATGTCTGAGCCAGATTCTGATAAACTTTTGTGGTCTCAGGTAAAAAACTAAATTCCTATATTTGCAACCTGCTTTTGCCATATTATCCAATACTGCCAAGGTTTCAACCACAAAGAATTGGTGGGATTACGTTATTGCGCCTATTACAGCTATATATAAATCTAATATATATATAAATATAAATATAAATATATATAAATTATATACAGCTATTATATAAATCTACATGGATGCCCTCCTGATATGTTCTTTTTCGGCCACAGTTTGAAAGGGGATTTTGATTCTGACTTATTGGGAAAGAAAGTCATGAGTTTCAGTTCAAACATAATGTTAAACTATTCATAATACTGATAATGGATAGTATAACATTATGTTTGAACTATAATCTCGTGACTTTCTTTCCCAGCATATTAATAATGGATAGATATATATAACACAGATATTTGCAAAAAGAGAAATGGATAAAATAGCAAAGTATATTGCCTTTTGCTCTTTAAACCATAAAGAGGTAATTATTAGTGTTCATACTATTATTATGTATCCCTTCATGAAATTTGGTAACACAGATTATTACATAAGCAGTTATCGCATGACTTTCTTGCCCAATCTCTGCTTATTTTGCAGTGCTGTTCCCAGTTTATCACCCAAAAGGTAAGCAAAGTGGTCTGTAAGTAAAAAGTTGCATGCCTCAATTAGTGAAAGAACACTTTCCTATGAAATGAGACAACTGTGTCCACCTTTCCTCCTAAACTGATTTTTTTTACTACAAATTTAAAATTTGGAATAACCCCCTGTTAAGAGAAGATCATATCCATAATCTCTCTAAGATTCTGTTAAGTAAATCTACATTTCCTTAAGAGTAATGAAGAACATGAGCTAAGATACACAACACTCATTCAAGAAAATTATTATTGGGAAGAGGTGACAGCTTAAACTTCTAAAAGTAGCCTTTTTGTGCTTCCATGCATAGGTTGCCATGGCTACAACTTCTACATAAAAGCAAAGTGTTGGACTTATTTAAAGGAGAGAAAAAAAATCTACCTCTTGCTATTTCAACCACAATGTTCCAAGATATCTTGGCTCAAAACAAAGGCTACTGTGAATGCAGGACTGAAGGACCAAAGAACAATTTAAATCTGAGAGTCAACGTGAATTTTCCTTTCCTGTTAAATATACAGAGAACATGCACAGTTGCCAGGGAGAAGTAGAGTGAAGGACAGAATAATATCCTAAAATGTCAGAGTGTTATTTATTTTACCTTTCTGCAGAGTTATTTTAACAATTTGCATCACCAACCCTAATCATCAAAAGCAACTACATTTTAGAAAGCTGTAAAGGTTAACTGGAACATTATCAAAATATTTTGGTAAGTTCAATGTCTGAAAAGAAATGTGTTTTGTTTAAAGTAATTAATATGAAATTAAATAATGAACACAAAATGTCAAGGAAAAGAATTCTTTCGTTTATTCCAATGTTAAATTTTCCCCTTCCGTCTCTTTAAGCTAAAGTTTAGCATTATGAACTTAGTTCATGAGCTTAACTTTACCTCTGAGAACAAAAGACTCTTAGAAGCACATGGAAGGGAGGGGAGTTATATAAATACGTTTCCAGAGCTGGCTTACAAAGAGTAACTGTATCACTACTGCTGTGATCCATAGTTGCCCATTAACGGCTAGATGCTGCCCTGATTCAGCATCCCTTGGAACTTGACAGAAAGCTATCAAAGACTTCTTTTCATGTGTTAGGACATTCAGAGCAGACTGCAGCAGCTGAGAGAGATTAAGGGATTTCAGCTGAGGTTACAGTTTGCAAAATGTAGCTCTGTTAACCTCATCATTTGATAGCAGTAAGTATTAAACATTAATTCAAAGCATTATGACAATTTCAAGATTAATGAGCTGAATACAGCATGAGCTTTAAAGTAAGGTTACAGCCTTCAGCATTTTGTTTACTTAGTAAAATAACTAGGTTAGTAACTAAGTTAGTAAAGTAACTTACTAACTTAAGGTTTTGGAACTAATTTAAAAGATGCCCTTTAACACACAATATATAATAGCGCTAATTACTTACCTCTTCTATTAGTGCTAATTACAAACCAAAATATAATAAATTAACTGTAAGGAGAGTGATTTTATATGAAGAATCAAAGACTTTTTATTTAGAATAGAAAAAAGGGCATTACTTTATCCACAGAATAAACATTACTCTTACACTTGATCCTAGCCAAAAGGCCAAGATGCAATAACATCACTCTTATTGAAACACCTATTTACAATAATACTGCTATTTCTAAGGCCTATGGAAAATTAATTGTGATCAATAGTTTTAGTTAAATATCTATGCAAAAATAACTAAGGTTGCTAGAATTCATCTGCCAACAAAAAAAAGGGGGGGGCAATCCAAAGGAACACGCTCTACCAGAGATGCAATGAATGTGCCTGCTTAAGCCTTAAGATGAGCATTTGAAGCTCTACTCAAGGATCATGCATGCACTGACACAGAGGAGTACTACGGCAGAAGTTTTTCATGAATGACTGTGAACGACCTTCAGAAGGATTTTAACATGTAATATTATTTGGTACACATATGATTATTTTAGTGCTCTGTATTTCAGACTTGTTATCTTCTGTTTTATGTGTTATATTTTCATGGTCTTATGTACTGAATATAGGTACCTCTGTGGATGGAAATTGTGGATGAGAACTTGAAAAAACATACGTTATACATGTCCAAAGCCCATCTTCCCAAAATATGAATTGTGTAAAACCTTGTTACCATAGATAACAAGATCTGGTCTATATTTAGCAACAATGGATATATAAAAGTGCAAGTAATGGAATGGCAGATAAAAAGGGTTAGCTGGGGTTTATATTTTAGATCAAATATTTTGACTTTTAAAATTGTCATCTTCTCTACTAGCAAAAGAATATACAAATTAACTTTTATATATGTTAGAATACGGGTAGTCCTCGCCTACTGACTGCTTGTTCAAAGTTACGACAGTACTGAAAAAAAGAGATTTACAACCGGTCCTTGAACTTGCAGCCATCACAGTGTCCCTGTGGTCACATGATTGCAGTTCAGGCGCTTGGCAACTGGCAAGCATTTACAACGACCACAGCATCCTGCAGTCACACGATCGCCATTTGCAACCTTACAGCTGGCTTCTGACTAGCCAAGTCAATGGGGAAGCCAACAGGAAGTCACAAGTCATTATCATGTGACCTCACACTTAACGACCATGGTGATCTGCTCAACAACCACAGCCAGAACTGATGTCATAGGTTGGGCACAGTCACGTGATGTTTCATATTATAACTGTGTTCCTTAGTAATGGAGTTGCTGGTCCCAATTGCGGTTCATAAGTAAGGACTACCTGTATATATGCTGAGCCTATAAATAGCATCTTATGCCAAAATGACACTGAATAGTGGTCAGTGTCTGGATTTTTATCAGGAGTCTTACTTAACTGCATGGATATGATTGCATTCTGGATTCTGAACTGATATAGAGCTTGAATTTCTGAAAACTCTGAAAACTTTTCGTTACAAAAAAAGATATATCATTTTTCACAACATGAAGCTTATTTTTAAAAAGGCAAACACTACATATTCTAAACATTTCAGACAAAAGCCTAGGAAAGTTTTAAAAATATTTACTACCACAGTTCCCTGTTGCCCCACAAATATGAATATCTGCCAGAAATCATTTTGTGGCAAAGGCACTTACAGCTGATGTTTAAATAAGATACTGCCTTTTTCATTCATTTCATTACTGCCTATCATTTATCACCAATTCATGAAGTTTGATTAATTTACTAGAATAGATCAAATGTTCTGTTCATAAACTATTCTGTACACCAAACAGCTCGTTTCTATGCCCAAACCAAAACATGCATGTTTAAAATATTTTTATTTATTTATTCATTCATTCATTCATTCATTCATTCATTCAATCAATCAATCAATCAGTCTATCTATTTATATAGCCGCCCATCTCAGACCAGTGTCTCTGGGCGGCTAACAGTAATTTTGGTCCATGCATGGAACAAAACATTGTTGCTTACATCTATAGCACTGAATAAAATGTCTGTTCCAGGTAATAGGGACAGCTATCCATCCTTTTCCCTCAGCAGCTTCCAGTGTGAAATATCCACTGGCTAAACTGCTCCCCTATTTTCTCAGTGCCTTCCATTCTGCGGTCCCAACCCAGGCATCAGTGGGATATGTTATACTGGTACCAGCTATGGGGCAGAAAAAAGGAAAGGCACTAAGAAGATTGGGCATTTCTCCAGCGGGTTATACTGTACTGTGAGTTGTGAAGAAGTTGGGGTGATACAAACCACCTTTGCCCTATTTGGCCTCTCTGGTTTTTGTTTCAGCTGAAACCTAGAACAACCAAAACATTCCAGTTTTCATTTATGGCAAATAATGGTTGACCTGAAACAGTTCAGCATAACTTCTGGAACATGGTAGTTTGGCTGTTTATTTCCATGTTATGAATTACCCTAATACAATATACACTGCATAGCCTGCATAATTTCATCCACTTGCCCTTGTAGGGATTTTTGATAACAGATAAATACCAAGGTCTTCATGTGTTCTTTCCTCAGTCAGAAAAGCATTCATACTGCAAATTCTGGAAACGATTTTGGGGATTGAGTTTCTTTTCTCAGTAGGAAACAAGCACTAATAGGTTCAGATATAGATATTCTCAATTTATGCAGTGAAAAAAGTATCCTTCATTTAAAGTAAGTAATATTAACCTAATCTGATTACAAGACTGTTCAGCCAAAATGATCGTAGAACATAAACTTATAACAAAATTAATAAAATATGGGGGGATGGAAAAAAAACTAAAAATGATTCATGCAATAAATCAGAAGTCACCATTATCCATAGATGAAATAAAGAGACATGTTTTGTTGATGATTTCAGTTGAACAAAGCTCACTTCAAGACAACTGACTGAGTTAAGGAGAAGGACTAGGACAAGAAACTGCAAGTTAGTGAAAATAATTCAGTGTTTCCTTTTCAATCAAGCAATTATTGTATTCAGTGATTATTTACTTAGAAGTACTTACTAGATTGGAAACAAAAGACCCAGCCAAGAAAGGAAACTTAGACAACAATATTAGGGATAACTCAGCCTTCCTTATTATTCCAGGATCACATTACAAAGCTCTTGGCACTTTGCCTCCACTTTTATATACATATACATATCACTAAGAGCATTTTTCAACTCCAGATGTGTTTGGCTAACACTCTCAGAGTTCAGTTGGACTTGCTGACTGGGTATACTGAAATCTGTCCTCTGACAAATCTTTAAAGTCATTGCACAGATATTATGTAGCTACTTATGAGTCAATATACACATTTATTCAATAAATATGTTTTCCAGAGTTTTGTAGTAGTGGCAAACTTTTCTTAGTCCAGTGCTGTTCATTTCTCCATGCACCTCCCATGTAGCAAATATTTAAATGCTATGGCAGTGGGAACTGTAACAATATTTCCAAAATTTCTAAATGTCTTCATGCTATTACAAGGAAAATAAAACAGGATTCTACTTCCAAATCAGAAAGATTGTCTTAAGGATGAACAATTTACGAAACAAAATTACAGTGTTATTGGCACACAGTTGACAAATGATAACACTAGAAACTTCAAACTGATCCATTCCACTAAGTCTATTATAAAATTAGCTTTACAAAATTCGAAAGCATAGTGAAAGCACTATATGAAACATTTAAATATAAATTTGTATTATCATAATGCATTTAAATTAATTTTAATACAACTCACTGGTGTGACAGAGACATCACTCATGTGGTGCTTGTACAGACCTGATGACATAAGGTTCATATTTGTATCTCATGCAAATATAAAATATTTCTTCATAACAGAGCCAAGTCAACTTAAAGATTAATCACCATGATTAATCTTTATCGTAATCATGTTGGAGGTTTAAAAGCTGACCTGCAGAATGTATTTTTCCCCAAAAGGCAGTAATTGAATTATGAAGCCCCACATCTGCTATGGAAAGATGCATCACAAGACATTGTAAGATGTATTGTACAACTATTCTACAATTGTAATGAATCCTGAGACCTTCGGCTTCTGGGGGAAGATGGCGGACTGATGACAGCTCCACAGAAAGTGGATAAGGCCACAAATAAGGGGTATATCGGCTCCGATGACCCTCTATGGGCAAGGAGAAGACGTGATATTGCCCTAGCTGTTTCTCTTTGCCATTGCTCCTCATGAAGAGATTGCAAGACAGTGGTCTCTGGAATCCCTCCTGGGGGCGGGGTGGGTGGGAATCTAGGTAATTCACCATAATTGCTCCAGCCTGTCACTAAGCTCACACACTTTCTTTGCTAACTACCCTCAGAAATTGCCTATTAACTGCTTCAAACAAGTTAGACATCTTCAAAGTGACAAGGCTGGAAGTGAGTGCCTTCAATCCTTAATATAAGAATACAAAGATCTATTTTTATAATCTTTAAGAATTTAAAATAAACAGCAAAAAGCAAGACAAGGTTTTGGCTACAGAAAGTTTTAAACAGACTAAGGGTTCAGAAAAAATTAAGACTTTGAAGTTATTTTTAAAGAATAAATGCATGCTTGTGGGAAAGAAAATTTGTTTTTGATATTGGAGACATAATAAGACAAGTAACTTATAATGGCATTCAGAGATATTTTTTAGGAGCTGCACTGGGACCTGTATTGGGACTTTGAATCAATTATGTCAACTATGTCGTGTCTTTTTGGGAACAGTCTGTTCCCAGAAAAAGATGTTACAGAACAAGATATGCAGCAAAATTTACCCAAGAAAAGCATGAACGAGACTCTGAATAAGAACTTGTCATCAAATATACAGAGAAAACTGGATGAGGCTTTAGAATTTAAAGAAATAAAAATGACAATCCCAGATAGAAATTGGAATAACTTCTTTTTTGGGGTTTTATAAGAGACTGCTTAAAGTACTGAACAGATCTGTAACAAGGATCAATAACCATCTGAATGGATTACAGAGAAAGATTGTTTTGTATGGGAAAAAAATGGAATACAAAGTCTGTTTATTTGACCAGGAATAAAATGGGATATGTTGTCATTCTGGGTGGTTCATGTTAGATTTCTTGATATCTCGACTGAAAGAATGTGGCATATGGAATTGTTTATATTTAATAAGGTGTTCAATTTCTTTCCCCTATAGTTACTTTATGTATCCTAATTTTATAGTATTTAAGCTGGTTTTGTATCTAACTGTAGAGCTGAGATACGGAATGTTTATTTGAATGGGATAAGGTGTTATTTGGGTGGTTTTCTTTGGAATTGTTGGCATTTGGAATGGAGAAAATGTTGTGTATTGGAGCTTGTCTTTTGTAAAGAAGTAACAGTCACTTTTTGTCATGTTAAATTTTGGTTTTCTTTTCTTTATATTAGGATATTGGGACCATTTTATATCTTTTAATTGGGATTTTGCTTACGGTTAAGAGTTGAGATATGGAATACTGAGTTTTATATATGTTAATTAATGTTAATATTTTAGAGCTCTGTTTGGATTTTTTTGCTGATAATTGGATTAGAGAGACGTTACTTATTTGATTTGACTATTGTTAAGAGATGGGTTATGGGATGAAGAGTTTTATATTTGTTAATTAAGAGGAGATGAAGAGATTATGAAACTGTTTACACCTGTCATGACGCAGGTGGGAAGTCGCTTTCTTTCTCTTTTATTTATTTGTTTGTTTGTTTGTTTATTTTCTTGCACTTTTTTCCTTTCTTTTTTCCTTTTTTAGTTGGTATTATCTTTTCTTGTTCTGTTTAAAACTTTTAATAAAATTATTACAAAAAATACAACTGTAATAATTACTTTAAAAACTATTCCTGGATTTTTGAGAAAGGTATACTATAGCATTTTAAAAAAAATTAACAGTATCTTCAGGTTTTCCACTGCTATGTCTGAGATTTATATTTTATTTTAGAACTATATGTATGTATGTACTGTATGTATGTATGTATGTATTAGCATTTTTCAAGTAAGGTGTTCTCTTTGGTAAATGGAAGAAGAAAAATTCCTGTTGAAGAAAAGAAATAGTTGGATCCAACCATACTTAGACAGAATACTAAAATACATTATTCTAAATCATTGTAAGATTATGATCTTTTCCTGCAGGTAGCCTGCTAACAGATCCAGGTGCAATCATCGTATCTTTTCTACCTGAATTTGTAGGAAGGAAATGCGGAATTTTCTCCTTATCAGAATATTCCTTCCCTAATCTTCAGGGCAAGACTAATTAAAAACCTTATAATAACGTTATACAGATTTGTTTTATGCTTTTGTTAAAGCAAACTTTATTTGCAAATAAGTGTCTTGACCCTAACAGTGATTTTTAATGAAGTTTCTTCTTTCAAGTGTGTTATTGCAGAGTTTAAATACAATTTATGTGTACAAATTCTCTCTATGTGGGAAGAATGTATAATTCTTCCAAGAATACTAGCTTTCTCATAATCTAGGAATTTCACAGTGAGTAACTGAACTGTTCATTTACTAGTTAGTAGTCCTGCTGGTAAAGCAGATAAATTTGCAGACATAAATGTTTTAAAAAATGTAAATATAGGTCAAAACTAAAACAAGTATCTGTATTAAGGGTGGGAAGTAAGTGAAAATGAGATTCTAAGAAGTACAATTTAGCATAATTTAACTATCCTGCCAGTTGAGTTCTGTGAAGAACAAAGATGGCTCAGGCTGAATTAGATGTACTAAATAGGCTTGGAAGCAACAAGCTGTTTGATTTCCAACACTTTAGAGGCTGCTGAGCTAACAAAACAAAGTTGATGAATATAAGTCTATGATAACTGTAGATATACCATTCCTAGATTAACCTTTCTGTTTTCTAATGTTTAAAATACTACTAAAATTAAAAACTGATTTCCAGTGCTTTTAAACGATACTATGAAATATCATGGTTCAACTACAGATGTACACTTTTATCTCTCTGGCTGTGTTAATTCCTCCCCACTCTCATATAAAGCTCCACAATAAATCCCCCTGAGTCCATTACAACTACTGCTTTACATTGCTGTATTCTGCCAACAATCTGCTGGATATTTTAGCAGATGTTCTGCATTTAGGCCTTTGGGATCTTTATTAGGTCCATTTCCTTTTCAACCTAAAAAAAGGACATACATTTATTCTCAGATTGGTGTACATTTCACATTGGCCCCAATCCAAAAATCTTTACACATGATTTTGGGTAAAGAATTCTCATCTTGAAGTTCAGAGTCAAGGCAATTCTACTTATATTATCTTTTTTGAAAAAGAAGTCTTAATTCAAAACTTACCTCAGTAACATCCATGACTTTAATAGCTGCCAACTGGCCTGTCTTGACATGTCGACCCTAATAAAAAATAGAAAGAATTTTTAGACTTCACATTAATTAATTAGAAGATTTTAAAAAAGATATCAAACCATTTCTGACATATTTGGTCATTGTTTCACAGGGTATCTATTTCATTCAAGCTCTTTATTGCCACCAGAAAATGTAGATTTAAAAGTTTTTACATTTATGCCTTTTAAGAGGACTGCCAAAGTCTATTCTTCAACTAATGTTGTGGTGTAAATATTTGTATCATGTTCAGCCTCTAATCAATGACTCTTGGAAAAGAAGGCAGCCTGTGGTGTATCCAGATGAGAATGATGAAAGGAGCATTCTGTTATTGTGATGCAAGCCTTGCCCTTCCTGTGTGTGCATCATGATGTTCCACACACATACAAGGGGCAGAGCTTGACAAAAGCAATAAGATCCTGTGGACTCCCATGAAAGTGGCTGTTAAGTGACACAAACCTATTGTCTCTTAACAAACACAGCCATCAGTGACCCTTTCTTCTAATCTACACTAGTCAGCCCTCAGCAACACTGTTTACTATGAGCCTGAAGACTGGCATCAGAAGAAGTGTCAATCTTTGTGTATCTTCTTGTAATGGTTGCCTATTCTAAAACACCATCAGACTCATGAGTGTGAATTCAAAGATATCTGATTTATTAAAGAATAGTATGCAGGATCACAGAGAAGGCTGAGAATGATGAAAGCGCGCCAAATTCAAACTAAAAACCCTAGATGCAAATGAAATCCCTCCCCCCGAAGAATCTTCTCAAGTTCATAATCCCAGGTGCTCCAAACAGTTTCTGATGGTCTGTGGGAAAAGTCCTTGAACAGATAACATAACCCAAACACATTCCATTGTACTGATTTCACATACAGAGCTTGGTACAAAGTCTCACAGCAGCTCCCTCCCAAACAGAAACACGCGTCAGCGCCATGGCATGTGAAACGTTACGATGTATAAACTACATTGAATCAGTGAACATGACACTTCTTCAGCCTGCAAATGTTTTATGTTTCATAATCTTTTTACAACACCTTTACCACCCCCAACAATCTAAAAGCAAAGTGTGAGTTTACAAAGATACATTTATATCTTATAAATGAGGGCATCCTGAGCAGATTTCTTGTAAAAACAGCAATAAGTTCCTACTGTTTGCAATGCATAATTTATTATTAAATAAAATTAATGCAATGATCCACATTAATGTTAACATGAGCTCTCAGTGAAATTGGTTTAATTTACAGAAAACAAAGACTTGTTATTGAAACTAGTGATTTTTGTCCATTTCTTTAGACCAGTCTGAACCTCTTCCTTATTCTGAAAATAGTGACTTCAATATGCAAAAGATCAGAGTGAACAAAGTATCTGTATAAGCAGTTGATAGTGACCCTGCTCATCCAAATTTTTGATGATGTAATTTCCCAAAGTAGGCAATTCTTTGCAAATATGTGATTTTGATACAAAGCAAGTATTTAGTGCTTTTGATTTCCTTTCAAAGTATTTCTACAGCCAACAGAAATAGTACGAAGTACAGAACACAGCACTGAAAAAGCACAATTGGCTTTGTGATCTGTTTACAGGCCAATATGGAAAACAGGATGCTAAACTAAGTAAGATCAGACTTCTCCGACTTGCTGTCTTAAAGGTACACTACCATAATTTTCAGATCAGGAAGGCTGAGACAGGCATTTCATTTGGTAGAAGTAGGTTCATGCTTTTAAAAGCTTTCAAGTGGCAGCAAACAAGCAAAAGGAAATTTTTGGCAATTTCCAAAAAGTAAATTGACCATAGAAGAATTGCCCCTGCCACCACAGCCATGTCTTTCATGACTTAACAGGGAAAGCCCTTTCCTTTCTCTTTGCTAGAAAGTCTAATAGTGAAGGCAGCCCAAGTAACCCCTGCTAACTGGGTCATTTAGTTCCCAGAGTGATTCCAAAGTCTTTCATTTTACTGCAGGAAGTAAAGTGACAGGAAGGCCAAGAGTGACTCATGTTCCCTTATCCTACCACCAGTGAAAGGAGAGTGTGATAAAATTATGCAGACTTCAAGAAAACATTAGACAAAGGATTCACCAAGAACAAGTGGTTTTCCTTCTCCTTCCTTGTGCTATTCATTCTGCTCACACTTCCATTTAATATTGATACAATGTATTTTAAAAACTGTGTAGGTGAAGAAAGGCTTTTAGATAACCAGGCATAAACAAAATACTGAAGAACAGACATCTCTTCAGAGCCTTTATTCAAGATACTGCCTTCCTTATATTCCCACCCTTATGTCTGATTAGAATCAGAAGACATTCTTCCTTTGGGGATGGAGAAGGAAGACCCGGCAGCTTCAAAGGTCCTGAGGCTCCAGCTATAAGCCACAAAAGTGCACTGAAACAAATCTCCTTCTCCTTCCCTTAAGGAAAGGTTGTTAAGGGGGCTACGTTTACTTGGTTTTCCCCAGCCTGTGAAGGAAAATATAATGAAGCTTTGGAATGGGAAGTTAAGACTGTGGGAAAGGAAGTATAACACTCAAGGTATCTCAGTTCAAACCAATGCTTCATAACCTTATGACAGAGGCACAAAAATATTTCAGCCCAGCGTATTGCAGTATAGCATGTATTTGAATGTCTGACTACTTGAGTCATACAACTTTAAAAAGAATAGTTTCTGCAATGTTCCAGACTACTTATTAAAGAACTCAGGAGTCCATTTGCCCTTGCCAAGCAACCAGCTGGCACAAAAGACTATTTAAATGTAAATGTAAATCAAAATATAAATATGACTGTCTTAACTTACTGAGATCCATGTGAAATTACTCTTGAAAGTTATTAAACAGTTCCTTATCTTTTGGAAGAATGACTTTTGTGTCTTGTGTGCTGTCCATCTCTACTAATTGTCCAGGTCCATATTACATATGCCTTATTCCGCATTGAAGTAATTACAATACTTTTCACCATTATGATACCATTGGGTTTTACCACTCTTCAACTGCAATATGCCAAATCAGCAGGTCCAGTGAAGAACCAGAGGAATACAGGTAACCCATTCCCATTGTGTGGCTATGTTCTTTTTAGCTGAAGTGGAACAGATCCAAGACCCAGAATTGGAAAACACATAAAATTTGAGATAAATCAAACAAAACGGCTACTGAAAACCTAACTTAAATAGATCCTTAGAAGAAGACAAACCCTTGCAGACAATGAAGCTCAAATGCACCTCACCGTAGATATCCTTGACCAAGGTTTTTTTAAAGCTTGGGAAGTTAACAAGTTTAATGTAAGGAAATAAAATCAAGTACTACCACATGGATGCCACACTGATAAGCAGATGGTGAAAAGAAGTCAAACTCAAGCAAATGCAAACAGAATCATACAGCCAGATCTCACCCTATTTCTATGTAGTAATGCTTTTTTGCCAAAATTAGATTTTCCATGATGCAACTTAACTAGATACTGATTTGTGGAATCCTAAAAGGCAAAATTCAAGGTTTGCTTTCAGGCAAATTGTTGCATTATCTATGAGTAGCTTCTCCAAGTACTCTCTGATGTTGTTCCCATCAAGCTTAATACACAATAAGCACCTCCCTTACTTTACAATTATATTTATTATCTTCTCCGTACCCCAAACCCATAGAGGAAATAGCCTGGAGAGCTTTAAACTGAAACTTACATGGATCCACAATTTAGAGTAGATCGAATGAAAATCAAGGAACTTACATCAATTAATGCATCCTATTTGTATCTATAGTAAGTTTAGATACAAACTAGTGCTTTCACATTAACTTTTCTTTCTACTATTTATACCATTTACTCTCAAATTTATTCCTATACTTCAAATCTCACCACACAATTACAATTTTCCACTCAGTTCTAAGTATTTTAGACTTGATGGAGCGTTGGATTGGTATAATTGTCAAACCTGTCCTTATTTAGTGCAATACTGTGAGGTGGTTTCTGCTTAGGGAACATGCCTTTATTGTGTTGAGGACAGTGTATAACTCCCAGCTCAGCTGTTACTTGGTCAACCTTTCAGGATCTTTCAACGACACCTGTACAAAGATTAGCTTATAATAAGCCCTGCCTACTTCATTTTTCCACTGAAACTTACTTTGAGAGCTTTTTGCTTGAAAAATGAGTCTGCAGAGTTGGAAGAGGCAAAGTTTTCAATACTGTTTTTGATATTCTTTTGTGGTTCAAGAAAAACCATAACCCAGTAGCAGAAGTCATGCTTTATATGCAAAAAGACTCAGGTCATTCACCAGCAGCTCTAAAATTGTAAAAAACCTTTGTCTGAAATCTGGGAAAACTCTAAACAATATAGTGAGCTAGATAAACCAAGTCTGTTTGCATGCAGCTGTTTCCAATATTCTCATGTTGCATACTAGAAAATGAATGTCATAAATACCATCCTTACTTATATAACTAAGCTTGTTTATGTAAAACATTATGCATCTAAAAAGCAACATTGCAGAAATCTCCCAAAACTCATAAGCTTTCTTGTTTCAGCAGACAGTATTGTAAAGGATCTTTGTAATTTCCCTCATTAACAGACCTAGAAAAACAATGGGAAGTAATACACTGAGGAAGGAATCCCCAACAATGGCTTAATATTTTTATTTGGATCAACTAAAACTTAAGGATTTTAAATTCTCTACAGCTCTTCATAACACACAGTATTACAAAGAACAAGGAATGGGAAAAAGCAGGAAGTCCCCTCCCCCCAATTTAGTTTGCACACTCTTTTGTGACATTACATATAGTATTATGGACTTATCACTGTCTAGCTAAAAGAATGAGATATTAGTATCTCACGATTTCTTGTGATTAAGTGACTGACGTCCACCATGCATTCTTTGAGCTGGAGATTAAGGTATCTATCCATCCAAAACACATCTGATACAATGAACAGTTTATTCACCGATCAATTTTTCAAATCCAGAAAATGATGTACTACAAACAGAGTCCAATGTATTATATCAAACAGAAAACAGACTGAGGAAACAAGACAGTGCATAGCTTAATATCACAAGGGGAAGGGAAAAAAGCAGATTTCTCATGATTAAAAAATATTGCTTTATTTTAATTTCATTAGACTCTAATACAATTGTACCATCCTATTATCTAGAGAACATTTACATGCTTCTACTTTATGAGATATAAATAAATCATTCCACTTTCTCTTAGAAGAAGTCTTTACTACCCCAGTAATGAAAGATCTGATATTGTATGAATAATATGCAGGATTCTGGGACTGGCTACAGAAGCACATACTACACTATCACATTATTATTTTACTTTCAATACACAGATGCTTCTTCTCCCCAGGATTCAACATTAAGCATGCCACTAAGTTTAATGCATTCTAATTCTTCAATTGTTCTTTGGTCCATAAAATAAAAGTACAAAATTAGTTGATTTATCTAACTACACATAAATATACACATCAGCAGTTTGATCTATCCTTCAGCTGATTAGACAGATCCATTTGAGAAGACAACTTAAAAATCAATAAAGCTTCCAGGCAATATTTTTCCCCTGCAATCAACCTGTCTTAGGATGTTATGAGGCTGCAGAGAATGCTAACTTCAGCTGGCCTCCTAACCCATGTTTTTCTCATTTCTTTTTCTTTCTGTAAAAAGGAAGAAAACGTATACCAGAACAACACTGAAAAACTAAAATAGACCTTAACAAATAACTTAGGTGGTTAACAAAAATATATATCAAAACACAATATAAAAACCATGGAAAAAATGCCGATTAAAAATGACTGAAGCACCTAACAACTATTTGATAAAACAAGATATCCACACCTGGTTCTACTAACATCCCAGCATCAGCCCCTGAAGGAAAAGCTAGGTTTTGGCCTTCTGGAAACCAACAGGTTGGAGGCCATCAAAATTTCAGGGGGGACGCTGAATCTTACAGGGTAGTCACCATGACAATCACATAAACATGTCATGAAATCCCTAGGTCTTAAGCTTGACTCACGAGAAAGTTTGCTTTAACTAATCAGAACAGTAGAAATTGAGTTCTACAGGCACATCTTCCATTATTAGATGTAATGGTATGTGAGAAAGACCTTGAGAGACAGGGCAAAGAGGTCCTGCGTAGGGAATGGTCAGATAAGAGAGGGCATAGCACAGCTGCATAATAGACAGAGAATGAGGCTCAGAAGGGACCCTCCCTAGCTTCTCAGGCTGTAAAGGAGACGGCAGGAGATTTGTACTTTCAGACTTGCAAGATTCTGTTAATGTTGCCTTACAATAAAGTAGAATTAGCCCATTTGGTTGTGTTTCCTGTCTGGTCTACCTGGTAAGGCTGACATTAGAAGAGCTTCTTGGAATTCAAATAAGAGTTAAGATTTAAATTTTGCATGCCGGAACAAGATAAGGCTGTATGGTATATGAATTGACTCCATCTGTCTTCTTAAAAACAATGCAGATCTCTGTACAAGTATATTCCAGAAAAGCCAATACTACCACCAGCTATTTTAACTGTTGTTATTTATTCGTTTAGTCGCTTCCGACTCTTCGTGACTTCATGGACCAGCCCACGCCAGAGCTTCCTGTCGGTCGTCAACACCCCCAGCTCCCCCAGGGACGAGTCCGTCACCTCTAGAATATCATCCATCCATCTTGCCCTTGGTCGGCCCCTCTTCCTTTTGCCTTCCACTCTCCCTAGCATCAGCATCTTCTCCAGGGTGTCCTGTCTTCTCATGATGTGGCCAAAGTATTTCAGTTTGGCCTTTAATATCATTCCCTCAAGTGAGCAGTCTGGCTTTATTTCCTGGAGGATGGACTGGTTGGATCTTCTTGCAGTCCAAGGCACTCTCAGAATTTTCCTCCAACACCACAGTTCAAAAGCATCGATCTTCCTTCGCTCAGCCTTCCTTATGGTCCAGCTCTCGCAGCCATATGTTACTACAGGGAACACCATTGCTTTAACTATGCGGGCCTTTGTTGTCAGTGTGATGTCTCTGCTCTTAACTATTTTATCGAGATTTGTCATTGCTCTTCTTCCAAGGATTAAGCGTCTTCTGATTTCCCGACTGCAGTCAGCATCTGCAGTAATCTTTGCACCTAGGAATACAAAGTCTTTCACTGCTTCTACATTTTCTCCCTCTATTTGCCAGTTATCAATCAAGCTGGTTGCCATAATCTTGGTTTTTTTGAGGTTTAGCTGCAAACCAGCTTTTGCACTTTCTTCTTTCACCTTCATCATAAGGCTCCTCAGTTCCTCTTCACTTTCAGCCATCAAAGTGGTATCATCTGCATATCTGAGATTGTTAATGTTTCTTCCAGAGATTTTAACTCCAGCCTTGGATTCCTCAAGGCCAGCTTGTCGCATGATGTGTTCTGCATACAAGTTGAATAGGTAGGGTGAGAGTATACAGCCCTGCCGTACTCCTTTCCCAATCTTAAACCAGTCTGTTGTTCCGTGGTCTGTTCTTACTGTTGCTACTTGGTCATTATACAGATTCTTCAGGAGGCATACAAGATGACTTGGTATCCCCATACCACTAAGAACTTGCCACAATTTGTTATGGTCCACACAGTCAAAGGCTTTAGAATAGTCAATAAAACAGAAATAGATGTTTTTCTGAAACTCCCTGGCTTTTTCCATTATCCAGCGGATATTGGCAATTTGGTCTCTAGTTCCTCTGCCTTTTCTAAACCCAGCTTGTACATCTGGCAATTCTCGCTCCATGAACTGCTGAAGTCTACCTTGCAGGATCTTGAGCATTACCTTACTGGCATGTGAAATGAGTGCCACTGTTCGATAGTTTGAACATTCTTTAGTGTTTCCCTTTTTTGGTATGGGGATATAAGTTGATTTTTTCCAGTCTGATGGCCATTCTTGTGTTTTCCAAATTTGCTGGCATATAGCATGCATTACCTTGACAGCATCATCTTGCAAGATTTTGAACAGTTCAGCTGGGATGCCGTCGTCTCCTGTTGCCTTGTTATTAGCAATGCTTCTTAAGGCCCATTCAACCTCACTCTTCAGGATGTCTGGCTCTAGCTCACCGACCACACTGTCAAAGCTATCCCCGATATTGTTATCCTTCCTATACAGGTTTTCTGTATATTCTTGCCACCTTTTCTTGATCTCTTCTTCTTCTGTTAGGTCCTTGCCATCTTTGTTTTTGATCATACCCATTTTTGCCTGGAATTTACCTCCAATGTTTCTAATTTTCTGGAAGAGGTCTCTTGTCCTTCCTATTCTATTGTCTTCTTCCACTTCCGCGCATTGCTGGTTTAAAAATAATTCCTTATCTCTTCTGGCTAACCTCTGGAATTTTGCATTTAATTGGGCATATCTCCCCCTATCACTGTTGCCTTTTGCTTTCCTTCTTTCTTGGGCTACTTCTAGTGTCTCAGCAGACAGCCATTTTGCCTTCTTGGTTTTCTCTTTCTTTGGGATGTATTTTGTTGCCGCCTCCTGAACAATGCTGCCAACTTCTGTCCAGAGTTCTTCCGGGACCCTATCTACTAAGTCCAGTCCCTTAAATCTATTCTTCACCTCCACTGCATATTCCTTAGGAATATTAGTGAGCTCATATCTAGCTGATCTGTGGGTCTTCCCTAATCTCTTTAGTCTGATCCTAAATTGTGCAAGAAGAAGTTCGTGATCTGAACTACAGTCAGCTCCAGGCCTTGTTTTTACCAACTGTACAGATGTCCGCCACCTTTGGCTGCAAAGGATGTAATCAATCTGATTTCGGTGTTGTCCATCTGGTGAAGTCCATGTATAAAGCCGTCTCTTAGGTTGTTGGAAGAGAGTGTTTGTTATGCAGAGTGAATTGTCTTGGCAAAATTCTATCAGCCTATGTCCTGCTTCGTTTTGTTCTCCCAGGCCATACTTACCTGTAATTCGAGGTGTCATTTGACTGCCCACCTTAGCATTCCAGTCTCCTGTGATGAAAATAACATCTCTTTTAGGCGTGTTGTCCAGTAGGTGCTGCAGATCCTCATAGAACTGCTCTACTTCAGCTTCTTCAGCATTTGTGGTTGGGGCGTATATTTGGATCACTGTGATGTTAGATGGCTTGCCCTGAATTCGAATTGAGATCATTCTGTCGTTTTTTGGGTTGTATCCAAGCACTGCTTTAGCCACTTTACTATTAATTATGAAGGCTACTCCATTTCTTCTGTGGTCCTCTTGTCCATAGTAGTAGATCTGGTGGTCATTTGATGTGAAGTGGCCCATTCCAGTCCATTTCAGTTCACTGACGCCCAGAATGTCTATCTTTAATCTTGACATCTCACCAATAACCACATCCAATTTGCCCTGGCTCATAGATCTTACATTCCAGGTTACGATGGTGTGTTGATCCTTAGAATATCGGATTCGCCGTTCACCACCAGCACCGTCGGCCGCTAGTCGTCCTTTCGGCTTTGAGCTAGCTGCGTCATCACGTCTGGGGCTAGTTGAGCTCATCCTCTGTTCCTCCCCAGTAGCATTTTGACCATCTTCCAACCTGGGGGTCTCATCTTCCGATGGTATACCGACTATCTCTGGTTGTACTGATCCATTTAGTTTTCACGGCAAGAATACTGAGGTGGGTTGCCATTACCTTCCCCAGGGATCGCATTTAGTCTGACCTCTCTGTCATGACCTTCCCGTCTTGGGTGGCCCTTCACGGTTTAGCTCATGGCATCATTGAGGTGCTCAAGCTCCAGCACCACGACAAGGTAACGATCCTTTGCTGAAGATTTTAACTGTATAATCTATTAATTGTATACATACATACTTATTCTTCATTTATATCAGTTTATCTCTATATCCACACATAGTTTTGGGTACACTATCCTACCACACTTCCAAGTAGGAAGCAGCCTACAATAATGCCTCAGTGGAGGTTTCAGCCTTCCTTTCCCTTCACTGAAGAACAATTTCTTTAATAGAAAATTGATAAACATATGGGCTTCCATATTCTGCCCTCTTGATTGTCATAACCCTGCATGTTTTTCAGCCATAATTTCTCTGTCAGTGATGCAAAGGAAGAGGTGCAGAGCAAACCCCCATTACTGCAGTCTACACAAATGGCTCTGAGAGGACTAGACTCAGGAATCCTCTCCTATTTTGTCTTTAATAATGCTGAAATCATCGTAATGTTTCTGGGTGCAGGCTGTTCAGAAGAACACCTTTATCAGCCTATAAAAGATTTCAACCACCACAAAGAGTGTCTTCTTTGCCTGGCGAAAGTGTGCAGTGCACATTCAAGAGAAACTTTGCTAAATAGCTTGCTGCTATTGTTGTTAGACAAGAGTTGTCATTGCTACCAGCTATTCAGCAACAGCATTCAAATGAGATGGTGTCACCATGTACATAGTCCAGCAATGGGGGGAAAAATCACTTTCTTATGATCAGTGACCGATCTTCCTGAATGCAAAGGCAATGAAAGATGGCCATTTACTCACTTGCAAGGAACAATCAGTGAGAGCAAACAACTGGGGATTTTGGATGATAACAGCCAATTGGGGTAAATTAGACTTGATGTCACAAGACTTCAGCTTTTAAGCTATGTTCTGATTTACTTTTTAAAAACCTTGTTATAACATTTCTTTAAAAGCTTTTTAAGTTCAACTTGTCTGCAATTTTGGCACAAGAAGATCTAGAAAAATGGTCTAGAATAGAATATCAGAGGCAAGATAAGCATTAAAATTTATTTCATTCCAAGGTTCGTTTATATTTTGAATGAACTTTATGTGTTACTAAATAAAATGAAGGAGCTACTAACTTTTTGGTAGTCCATTCAATTTAAATGTTTGTTGCTTGAATTCCTTGATACTGATCAATTATTGCATTTTAAGTTTTCTTGTTGTTTTTCTCAGCATTTGTCTTGCTTGGTTGTAGAGTTGGCCTGTTTTTGCACTGTGCTTGCCTAGTTCTTACAGCGAAGCTTATGAATGCATGATGCAACAAGGGGCTTGTTGTTTAGCTGGCTTGTTGCAGAGCCTGACGCTGTTTGGGGGCTGAGAAGAGTGACTAGCTGAAGGTCACCCAGCTGCTTCCTGGGTCTTCCCGCTTTTAGTCCAGCACCTTAACCACCACACCACACTGGCTCTCTACTGCATCTGAAGTTCTATATTTCTATATATCAAAGTTCTGTATTTGCATTAACTGAGGCTCTTAAGCAAGTAATTTATCTTTGCAACAAATTGAAGTAGATGAAATTGATATAAATACTTATGTGATCTTTGGAACTAAAAGTTTGAACAGCACAATTTTGAAACTTTTTGCAATTTGTTATAAAACTCTGAAGCTGCTTTTCTTTTTTTAATTTTAAAATGCAGTAAATGCTTTTTTTTGTAAATGGGATACTTCACAGAATATTAAGTAAGAGCTGGTTTAAATCACCTTGTTGTAACATCTATTGTCGTATTTTACTCTGAAATTCACAGGACCATAAACATAATTTTAGTGATCACTGCTTCTTAGTTTCTTTGGCTATATTCCCAATATTTGAAAAAAAAATTATATAACATAGGAAAACTAAATTACATCTGATTTGAAGCAACAGATTGCTAATATGCACTGCTGGTCAACATTTGTATTTTTCATTAGACAGAGAAGACATGAGATACCTTTTGAGCAACTGTTTAGGAATTTTGCTTATTATGCAAATTTCCATACATGTTCTTTTTAATTTTTTTAGCTTATACTATGTGTTGTTTATATTGTCAAATATTAACTCAGACCATATGATTTACTATTTACTATTTGGAAGCCCCGACACTCAGCCTTCTGGAAGACCACCAAGACCTGGGCTTTCCCTCAGGCATCAGGGCCAGGATGTTAAGGGAGTTCAATGTCTTGTAAAACTGTTATATAGTTTCTCGGGGTTTTTTAATTTTCTGTACCGAATTATTTTTGATTTTGGTCAAGGTGTTTTTTTAAAAATATATTTTTTGTAACTGCTTGTTAGCCACCCAGAGTTATGTATTTAAGATTGGGGGGGGCATGTATATGTATATGTATACATGTATATGTATATGTATATGTATATGTATATGTATATGTATATCACTGAAAGATATATGTCCTATTTCTGTTTTTTTTTTCCTTTTTACATGCTTATGGTGTTATAACTATTAGTATGTCTGCCTTTTTTTCAGTAAAAAAAACAACAACACAAAATCTTAATATTTACAATAAAATCCCATAATTTTTAACCATGGGTAAAACTGGGTACAACTGAAGAAAACTAATACAAAACATTGGAACTGCACAAGGGAAGCTCACTGTTCACTATATATTGTATCTCATATCAGAGGCACTGTGCCTCCAAACTTAATTATTGGTGAATGGTATGGGAGGGAACTGTTGCAACTCTTGTGGTTCATCTTTGTTGAGGAAAGAAAATGCAAGATCACATAGGCTTTTGAACTGCATAGCCAGCTCTTATATTTAGTGGACAAAAGGATCTTTAACTCTTCTGCCCACATCATATCTGACACTGGAAAGGTTGAGCATCCCATTGCAAATCCCCTACTGCAGAAAGATTTGCACAATTAAAAACATATGTGAACTATGCCAAATTCTCATGTGTCTGAGCTTTTGCAAAGAGATTTATAACTTTTTCTTAAAGTACTAATGTGCAAATAATTTTTCTACATCAGAATGCTCAATTCAGATGCTGTCACCACTAGAATTTATATTAATTAAGCTGACTTAATCCATTTAAGAATGTTTGTATTTGGTTAGTATACAGCAATAGTTTTAAATCATTATTCCACATAAACACTCAGTATTTAAATATTGTCAAAATTTAAATATTGACAAAAATGTCAAGAGCTTAATAGAATATTTAAGCTAATTTTGCCAACAGACATTTATGGGGGCTGTCACCCACTTCTTGCTTTATATTTATTTGTTATTATATGTCTCTCCCTGTGTGTATGCAAATTGAAAAAATACAGAACAAACAGCTTGCTGAAACTATTGAACAATACAATCCATGAGGCAAGAGGCTTTGGCCACAAAGATTGCATTGGATTACAATTATTATTATTGTAGTTATTATTGGCAATATGCAATAAATATTGAAAAGTATATTTAAACCCATGCGAACACTGACTATAGCACCTTTATAATTTACAGCATAAGCCAACAAATCTGTAAACATTTTTAAGGCCATAAAACAATAAGCATTTAAAAATCCCACAAAGTGAGCTGTCCCTTAGCTGCCATAAACAAAAACCATCTGTGTCTGCATTAACAGTTGATCCCCCCAAAATAGAGGCTGTAGTCAAGTTACTTCTTTTTTTTGTCCTCCACAACACAGATTCTTTAAAGTTTCTTATGTTTACATCATTTTCACTGCAGTCACTTGCAGCAGAACAAATGCTCTATAAACCAATGTCATCTTACAGTCAGTCTTGCCCACTTTGGAGTAGAAAGCAGCATGAGCATAATTAGAGGGAAAAAACAGCACTACCCAAAAGTCACTTTCTCAGCTACAAATCAAATGTGCTTTTCAGCTAAATATCACTGAAACCGTTACAATCAGAAACAAAGAACAGTCCATTAATATCCGCCCAATCCCAAAATTTCAGTTTGAAAACCAAGCTTTCTTTTAATTAATAACAAACACTGCTTGTTTGAGCCAGACAATACACTGGATGATGTCATAAGTTACTTGACACAAATACCAGTGAGCTCTAAAGTTATTTTTACCCTAAAAATAGACAACTTCTTCCAGCTCAAGGGCAGTAATTGCAAATAGCCCTATATCACTCGAACTGTTCAATTTTCAGCAGCTGACATTAAAAAAGGTTAACTTCTTTTCAGCTGTTCACTAGGTAACAGCTTCAGCATGCCAAACCTTGCATTACCTTTGTAACTTCAAGAAATCAGACTCTGACCCTGTAGCAAGTTTACTGGGTATGAAATCTCAAAATGGCAAAATATATTCTAACGTACATCTTCTGCACAAACCATTGCAATCTTATCACTTTCTTTCTGACACGTTTTCCTTCTGCTATAATGAGATGAGGTGGCATTACCATCTTCTACAAAACTTTTTGCTCAGTAACATTAAAACTGAAACTGATTGGATGGCTTAAGTTTAGATTTTTTTGTTTAGAAAAAATAATCCTCCTGCCTCAGGCCAAAGAACCATTCCCAATGCTACAGTAGCCTGCAAACGGCTCAAGCCATGAAATTATCCCTACTATATAAAGGGCAAAAATTGTTCTCAATCTTTATCCCACTCCAGCATCAACATATAACATCTCGAGTCGATAAACCATATTAATTTATAATGTGATTTTCTGGCATAGTGCTTTGGGAACATCTAGCCACATGTGGCTTTCAGAAGCAGGGCTTTTAAAAAAATCCACTTGCTAAAATGTCCACCTTGGTGTAGTCATACAAAGGGTTCAATATGTTACTTTTACAATTATAAATATTCAAAACTGCATCAAATCTTTACGATAGCCCAAAAGCATTACACTAAAATACCCTCCAGATGTTTGGACTGGGAATACTGAAATCTGAAGTTCCAAATATATTTAGAAAGCACCAGATTGGGGATTGCTGCTAGAAGACACTGCCAACTTCAATAACACCATCCCCTAAAGATTTCACCTCTAAGGCATTAGCTTTCTAACTGTACCTACATATCAGTGTCTTTGCAGTGGCCCAAAATAAAATTTAAAAGCCTGATTTTGCAATAGTGCATCATCAAGGTGAAAGCCAGTTTGGTGTAGTGGTGAAGGCACCAGGCTAGAAACAAGGAGACTGAGAGCTCTAGTCTGCCTTAGGTACAAAGCCAGCTGGGTGACCTTGGGCCAGTCTCTTTCTCTCAGCCCTAGGAAGAAGGCAATGGCAAACCACTTATGAAAAACCTTGCCAAGAAAACTGCAGGGACTTGTCCAGGCAGTCTCCAAGAATTGGACATGACTGAATAGATTTTAAAAAAAATCATCAAGGTAGAGAATAGTACACTGGACTTCCTATGCTAAAGTGGATACAGGTCATCCTGAAGCAATTACTGTACTTCCTCCCACATTCTCTAATGGCAGAGTTAAAAAGGATTCTTAAACTGTTTCCTGTGAAATGAGATAGCAATCTTCCCCTGTTTCAGAACAACATGCCAGCAAGAGAGCTCAGAGAAATAACATTTGAGGAGGTAGGAATGTAGAAGAGAGATGTTAAACCCTATTGCTTTATGTTCCATCAAGTCAGTGTTGAACTCATACCAACCTCATAGATTTTCTCCAAGATGATCTGTTCCCAACATGGTCTTTAGGTCTTCCAATGGTGCACCCACCACCACCAAATTCCACCTTGCTGCTGATTGTCTTCTTCTATTTCCTTCCACCATTTCCAGCATTATGGACTTTTTCAAGATAGCTAAATATTCACATAATATATCCAAAATATGATAATTTGAGCCTCTTCATTAATGCCACAAGTGAAAACCCTGGACTGATTTGTTTGATGATCCATTTATTTGTTTTCTTTGCTATCCATGGTGTTTTCAGGAGTCTTCTCCAACACCAAAGTTCAAAGGCATCAATACTCTTTCTAACCAGCTTCTTCAAGGTCCAACTTTTGCTTTCACAGAATTTCTCAGAGGAAATCATTGCCTGCACAATTCTGATCTTTGTAAGTACAGACACATCACGGTATCTGAATACCTTTTTGAAGGCCTTCATTGCTAGTCTACTAAGGAGAGCTTGTACGTAACTTGTCTGTGGCATATTTTTTGACTGCTGGTTCCTTTATTGTTGACAGTTGATCCTAAAAGGCAGAAGTTATCCACCATTTGAATATCTTGTCAATTCTAAAACTTGTTGCTGTATCTGTGGTCATTATTTTGCTCTTCTTTACATTTAATTTTAATCCCATTTTTTCACTGTGGTCCTTTATTATTAGAACTGCAGATCATTTGCACTTTCAGCTATTAGAATAGTGTCATGAACATAATGCAGGCTATTGATGTTTCTTGCTCCAATTTTAAAACCGTGTTTATCTTCTTCCAATCCAGGTTCCCTCAATATACATTCAGCATATAGGCTGAACGAATAAGGGGAGAATATACAGCCTTCTCTTGCTCCTTTGCCAACTTGAGGCCAGTCTGTTTCACCATGTTTCAGCTAGACTGTGGCTTCCTGACCTTTGTATAGGTTTTGCATGAAACAATGAGATGTTCTGGGATTCCCATTTTCCTAAACACATTCCACAGCTTGATTTAGTCAACACAATCAAAGGTCTTTCTATAATCAATGAAGCACATATTGACTTGGTGTCTCTTTGCTTTCTCAATTATCCAAGGTGCATCAACAATAATGTCTCATGTTCCTTGGCCTTTTCTTAACTGAGCTTGAACATCTGCCATCCTCCCTTTCCATACAGAGCTCTAATCTGTGTTGGACGATACTAAGTGTTATTTTGCTAGCATGTGAAATTAAAGATATAGTACAATAGTTTGCACATTCTATCTCCTTTCTTTGATACTGGAAAGTAGATGACTTCTTCCAACCCACAGATCACTGTATCGTTCTCCAGATTTGCTGGCGTAGTTGGAAACTTTAGATTCTTCTACTGCTGCTTACCATATTTCTATAAGTATTCCCTCAATTTCTATAGCTTTCTTGGCAATATTTGCAACCTTGGGAATGACTGGTTGCAAATACTGATCGGACCCCCAGTAAGTATTGCTTTCTGATCATGCTTGAGTGGGTAGGATGCCCAGTCTTTGCTGCACAAAAATGATTTTCACAGTAAGACCCATGAATTGCTTTCTTACAGTGGCAACAGGCATTCTAAAGTGAGACAAAATCTAGCTCCCAGAGAGTATCTCATAAATAAGAATGATTGCAATGAACCTATTTAGTACATGCCTGGAAATGATTGCAAGTGACTTCCCTAATGAAAAAAGACACTGTTTATGCTAATAATGTGCAGTTGTTCCAATCTGAAGTTAGGCAACAATTATACATAAACAGTGAAATTGACAAAATTGCTTAAAATTGACAAAAATAAGCAAAATATTAGCCAATAATGTACAAATAGAGATTTCTATGGATGTCATAGGTTGGTAACACTTCTGCCTTAAATAGGAATAAGTACAGTGCCAGTGAAGGCTCTACATTCTGTGCACTGTATTCATTTATTTTTTCAAAGACCGGAGACTAAACAAGATCAAATGTATGCTTCAGTGGGCTAAGGAAACAATCCTGTTACACTAAACTGGTGATTGGGAAACTAGCACCTTGCAGGAAGGAGGGAAATTTTGGACTGAACATCTGTTTCTTAGAGGAGGAAGAGTATATGCTAATGATCTCAGGGTGACTCTTTGTGAGCAGTATTTTCAAGCTCATCACAGGACTACCTGCAAAAGATAAGTTATACAGTCATCCACCCACATGATACTTAAGCCACAAGTATGGATTTCAACATTTATGTTCCAGGGAACATAGTATCAATTTAAAAACAAAAACAAGATTTAACACAAGCCTGTTTTCATGTTAATTACACAGGTGCAGAGGACTTTTTAAAATATACAATAAGCATGCAAGCTGAAAGCAAAACAGCAATACACCAATCTATCCACAATAGAAAGCTTTGATTTAAGGGCAATTTTATTATTTCTCTGTGTCCAAGAACTGTTGCTTGAATGAATATCCAACCACTAAATAGTCAGGCCACTATTGCTGCACAAGCATGTGAAAAATCATGTATTTATTATCACTGATACTATGGGAGAAGTCTTAAGTTATAATTAATGTTTTTCATCTACAATTATTCAAGTGTGAATACAGCCAAGACAAACATCTTAAGCATTCAGAACTAAGCCACTGGTTCATTTGACTGAGCCAAATAAAGAACCACTCCGAAGATTTTATTTAAGAAACGGTCCCAATACTTAAGCAGGAAGGAATTGATGTGACCCTTGGTCTCATATATGTTTCTATTATTCCAATTCTTACATTTTCTTATATTTTTATTCTTCTTAAACAATTCGGCCTAGCCTATTATCCAGACCAGGGATCTCTATAGGTCATCTATATTCAGAAATAATTATTATAGTCCCAGGCAATTGGGAAGACAAATACAAAAGATACATGTGATGCAAAACCTAAAAGCAGATCCCTCTTACAAGTCACCCTGGATAAATGTGATTCTTGAGCAGGAATTAAGGATTGCTTTTTTTTTTTCCAGCAGAAGATATGACCATGCAATTATGTAGGACAGGGTCTGTACAATAACATTCTTGAATCATGTGCCTCTTGATCTTATTGTCTTAAAAGCAGAATCTGCTTCAAGTCAAGCTCAACTTCTGGTGACTTCATGGACCCATCCTTGCTGTTTTCTTGGGAGCAATTCAACAGTTGTTTGTCATGGTCTGTTTCTGAGATGTTTCCTCAACTTCCCCTTCTAGCAACAGCCCTTAAATTCCTAGAGGTCTCCTGTCTAAAGTATTAACCAGGCCCAGCTCCCTTCCCAGTCTCCAGGAAGATGTATCAGGGGCAATCACTTTCTGCAACTGCTTTTCTAGAACAATATAATAATTATAGCAGCAACTAGATCTAGTTTTAGTGGTAACTTTGTTATGAGTGGTATCTTTTTTATGTGTTAAGAACATAACATTAAGCCTGTTAAAAGTTTAGCTAAGATCTTCAGTAGAAAACAACCCTGTAAGAATGTATTCATGTAAAAATACATACATAACAGATGTTTTGGCACAAAAATACCATCTTCCTTTGTTCTGCTTTTTTTAAAAGAACAAACAGAATATATAGTGGTGCTTAAAAGTTTGTGAACCCTTTTGTATTTTCAGTATTTCTCCATAAATATGACCTAAAATGTGTTCTGTTCTCCACACAAGTCCTAAAACTAGATAAAGAGAACCCAATTAAACAAGTGAGTCAAAAAAAATATACTTGTTAATTTATTCAATAAGGAAAATGATCCAAAGCTACATGTTTGTGTGTGGCAAAAGTATGTGAACTTTTGCTTTCAGTAATTGATGTACCCCACTTGGGTATTCACTCTGAAAGTCTGATCTCCACAACACAGGTATGTGGAAGTGTGCTATGGCTCGAACAAAGGAGAGTTCTGAGGACCTCCAAAACACAGTGATTGATGCTCACCAGGCTGAAAAAGATTACAAATCTATTTCCCAAGAGTTTGGACTCCACCAGTCTGGCAGATCATGTACAAATGGAGGCAATTCAACACCATTGTTCCCCTCCCCAGGAGTAGTCGACCAAGCAAAATCACACCAAGTGCAAAGTGTAATACTGCGGGAGGTCTCAAAGAACCCCAGGGTAACATCTAAGGAGTGAAAGGCCTCTCTTCCATTGGTGAATGTCAGTGTTCATGAGACTACCATCAGGAGAACACTGAACAACAGTGGCATGCATGACAAGATTGCAAGGAAAAAGCCACGACTTTCCAAAAAGAACATTATTGCCCATCTACAGGTTGGGAAAGACCATGTGCCTAAGCCAGAAGATTATTAGAAGAATATAACTTTTGGGCTTGAATGAAAAGTGTTGTGTTTGGTGAAAGGCAAACATTGCATTCCAGCATAAGAACCTTATCCCATCTGTGAAACATGGTGGTGGCAGTATCATGGTTTGGGCCTGGTTTGATGCCTCTGGACCAGGATGGCTTGCCATCATTGATGGAACTATGAATTCTGAATTGTACCAGCAAATTCTACAGGAAAATGTCAGGGTATCTGTCTGTGAACTGAAGCTCAAGAGAAAGTGGGTCATTCGGCAAGACAATGATCCAAAACATGCAAGTCCTACAACCAAAGAATGATTAAAGCAGAAAGTTTGGAATGGCCAAGTCAAAGTTCTGACCTTAATCATATAGAAATGTTGTGGAAGGACCTGAAGCAGGCAGTTCATGTTAGGAAGCCCACCAACTTCCCTGAGTTGAAGCTGTTCTCTAAGGAGGAAAGGAATAAAATTACTCCAAGCCGATGTGCAGGACTGATCAACAATTACTGGAAATGTTTAGTTGCAGTTATTGCTGCCCAAGTGGGGTACATCAGTTACTGAAAGCAAAAGTTCACATACTTTTGCCACACACAAATATATAGCTTTCATCAGTAATGAACAAGTATAATGTTTTTGACTCATTTAATTGGGTTCTCAAGAGTGCACTGACTTTTAAGCACCACTGTGTTTGTGGTGTAGGCATATGTGGGGTATGTACACTCTGTCTGCTTGATGATAAACATATAACATATTTGTTTTGGTTGTGTATTAACAGAGATGATTGCAGTGCTGGAGCAAATGTGTACATAAACTGTTTTATAATTTTATTTTCCACCTACTTCTATGCACAGAAATCATGCTTTTAAGCCCATTTGTCACTGGAAATGAAGTTAATTGGTCTTTATGGTTCTTTCCCTATCCTTAAGTTTGTGCTTCAGAGTATGTTTATAAAGAATAAATTGTTCACACAGAAAACTATTTTATGAGAAGACCTGGCAGAAAAAATGTTAATTGCCTGGACACCAGCTGAGGTTGTAATGAAAAGCATGAGCTTCTGTTTTTTCCTTCTTTGCTGTATTTGGCCCTGCATCTTGAATTAGACATTTTAGCTGTATTTTTACAGCAGTTTCTCCCCTAGTCATTACATTGAAAATGGGGGGGGGGTTGCTTTTATATATCACTGACTATACTATACCCTTCCCCTTTGCAAATGTGCTATCTCATTAAGAAGCATTTTATTCTGATTCCCTTCCACCTTTGGGAGGATATTTTAGTAGTCATCTACCCAAAATAAATGGACAGTGCTTATTGTCCAAATTTTATTCAAAAGTCATACTGATGTCATTGGGGCTTAGTCTCAGGTAA
Source organism: Candoia aspera (assembly GCF_035149785.1). Classification (NCBI taxonomy): domain Eukaryota; kingdom Metazoa; phylum Chordata; class Lepidosauria; order Squamata; family Candoiidae; genus Candoia; species Candoia aspera. Next base: position 35,738,086 of record NC_086157.1, read on the forward strand.
GAATGTATATGTAAAGGGTTACATATCTTTGTATTGGTAACATGTGATGATATCTTTCTACTTGAATGAAATATGAGCTCAGCAAAAGTTATGTAAGTACTTTGGATTCCTTATTAACATAAGAAATAGTTTTGAATCATAAGGAAAAGGAGTCATTTAGCTGAAGAACATATACTTCTATACACTGCGTGCACAATTATTGTATAGTTAATGCAAGTTGTATTTTTGAGGATGAATTTCATAATTGAACAACTACAGTGCTCTCGGTCAATCCAAAATGTTAATAAACCTCAAACCTGAATATTTAAGAAAGTAAAAGTGAGGTTTTGGCTTTCTTAGGAGGATATCTATGTGTGCACAATTATTGGGCAACTATTAGTGTGCAGAATTATTATGCAACTAAATGAAAAACGAATATTTCCCCATCTCACTCGTTTATTTTCATCTGTTAAAGTGAGAATAATAAACAACTCAAAATTTACAAATAAACATTTCTGACATTTCAAACAAAAAATCAGTGACCAATATAGCCACCCTTCTTCGCTATAACAGTCATAAGCCTTCCATTCATGGAGTCTGTCAGTTTCTTGATCTGTTGACGATCAACTTTTTGTGCAGCAGCAACCAGAGCCTCCCAGACACTGTTCAAAGAAGTGTATTGTTTTCCTTCACCGTAAATCTCCCGTTTGAGAAGGGCCCACAAGTTCTCAATAGGGTTTAGGTCAGGTGAAGAAGGGGGCCATGTCATTATTCTTTCATCTTTGAGGCCTTTGCTAGCTTGCCACGCAGTGGAGCACTTCGATGCATGCGATGGAGCATTGTCCTGCATAAACATCATGGTCTTCTTGAAAGATGCAGACTTTTTCCTGTACCACCGCTTGAAGAAAGTGTCTTCTAAAAACTGGCAGTAGGTTTGGGAGTTGATTTTGAGTCCATCTTCAACCCAAAAATGTCCAACTAGCTCATCTTTAGTAATACCAGCCCATACCAGTACCCCACCTCCACCGTGCTGGTGTCTGAGTCGAAGTGGAGCTCTGTGCCCGTTACTGATCCAGCCAGGGGCCCATCCATCTGGTCTGTCAAGAGTCACTCTCATCTCATCAGTCCATAAAACCTTTGAAAAATCTGTCTTCAGATATTTCTTGGCCCAGTCTTGTCGTTTCAACTTATGTGTCTTGTTCAGTGGTGGTCGAGTTTCAGCCTTCCTTACCTTGGCCATGTCTCTGAGCACTGAACACCTTGTACTTCTGGGCACTCCAGGTAGGTTGCAGTTCTGGAATATGACAGCACTGGAGGATAATGGGTTCCTGGTAGCTTCAGGTTTGATCCTTCTCAAATCTTTGGCAGTTAATTTGCGTCTTTTTTTCTCAACACGTTTCTTGCGACCCTGTTGACTATTTGCAACAAAACGTTTGATGGTTCTGTGGTCACGCCCCAATATCTTAGTAATTTCAAGAGTGCTGCATCCCTCTGAAAGACTTTTTACAATTCTTGACTTTTCAGGGTCAGTTAAATCTCTTTTTTGGCCCATTTTGCCTGAGGAAAAGAAGCTGCCTAATAATTATGCACACCTTGATATAGGGTGTTGATCTCCTTAGGCCACACCCTCCCTCATTACACAAATACACATCACCTGATACACTTATATCCAATAAGCATTCAGGTTTATACCGCTTGGAGGAGGAAAATATGCATAAAAATGATGATATGGTCAAAATACTCACTTGCCTAATAATTGTGCACACAGTGTAAAATACATCTAGACATAATGGGTAATAATCCTTGCATACTTTTTCCACCAACAATTAAGAAGTCATTGCAGGTTCACCATTTTCTGTCTTGAATATTTTACATATCTAGTGTTGTCCAGTCTTATAGGTTCTTCCTCCACCTTCCTTTTGTTGTATATATATTTCCATTCTCCTTTGAAATTTGGATCTAGTTATAGGCTGGCTTTGATGTCACTGTTGAGCTTTACTTAGTGCTAAACTGTTTGCAACCCCATAGAAAGAATACCAGATTAATTTGCAAGGTCAATGAAAACATGGCCAACAGAAGTCCACCTACTGTACTATTAGCTCTGAAATGGAACCTATACGGTAATGCTAGTTTCTGAAAGGAAGAAACTGAATGGGATAGGGAATCCAAGATATATTTTATGGTTCATTTTAGAAGATGAGATTATGTTCTTGCAACCTTCCCAGATCTGGTGCCCTCCACATATATTTGGTTACGATCTCCATTATATTTCTTCTGCATGCCAATTATAGTTGAAAGAGAATGAGAGCTGCAGCCAAGCACATTTGTCTGGAGGCATCCAGTTGTAATCAAATGGAAGAATCAAAGTTGAATATTGTTTTAATATCTGTGTTAAGTTCGTGCGGTTTGAACTGGAATTTTGTAATTTGAATTCAGCAATTTAGACCAATGTTCTCTTACCCTTTGGCTACCAGACCTAGAAATTAGAGGTGCTGATGTCAGGCACATGTGGACTGCATAGTAAATAACTTTTAGTCCTGTTCAATTCAATATGTTCAATGCTTAAATATTTGTTACTTTAAATGTCAACATGGCTTACTATATTAACTTTTTTACAGTAATTTGTACATGTTGAGACATGTATGAAACTCCTTTTACAACAATTCATACATGTTGAGACAACAGCATGAGAGGTGGGTCAAATATTTATATTACTCATTTAAATGCTTGTATTTAAAAGCTGAACCAATCATGGTGGAATTAACATATCATGCTACTTAATAAACTGAGATCTAGTGTTGATCAAATTCAAGCATGAGTTTAGAAAGCATACCCAACTTATCTGGGTCAGTAAGGGCTTGGCACTGTTTACACAATTGCGATTTATATCATTTCAGTCAAGCAATGACCAAAAAATGACTGCAAAAGTATGTTTCATGTACATTTTTTGTCTGTCCAGCTTGTGCAGTTATGATATAAGGCTATGCAGTAATTTAAAGAATTTTATATACAAGGAATGCATGCACGATGGCTGTTTATTCTGTAAAATGTGTTGTCGTTACAGATTATTCACCACTCGTTGCTACAGTATAAACTGAGGTAGCTTATTTGCAGATGTTAACTGTAATCTCTCAGCCCATCTCACCTCACAGGGTGGTTGTTGTGGGGAAAATAGGAGGAGGAAGGAGTATTAGGTATGTTACCGCCTTGGTTATTTATAAAAATAAGAAATACGGGTTAGAAAATGAATTAAATAAATAAATAAATAATAAAATATGTAATTTTAGTTTTTATAAAAATGATACTTCTGTGTCACATTATTTAAAAAAGTCTTACACTGTTGGTTATCAATGGTGTGAATGACCTCTTTGCAACTGCATTGTTTAATTGAATAACATGTTTAATGGAAGCAAAGGGAGATAAGAGGCAACAAATATTTTAACACTACAAGCCACAGTTCTGTGGTTTTCTTAGAAATTTGGACCAATCTTATGGCTGAAAATTTGAATAATGCCAATAATAGATGTTTCTTCCCAAACTCTTAGTAATTTCAGCTAAATACTATTGCTCAGCTTAACTTCAATATCAGTACAAAGAGTATGCCTCTCAGGGTTCACTTCAAACAACATAAGATGCTGACTTTAGATAGAAAAACAAACTCTGTACCTTTGTTACAGATTAATTAATCATCACAACAGTTGAACATACCAAGCATCTCAGCAAACATTTAACTCAGCAGTTTAAGCTTATAGTGCTTATGGCAATGACGTTGCTAAATTGAAAAGATTAGATGCCTGACTTAAGTGTTCAGTATGTATCCATCCAGACAACCACATCAATGCTAAAACTGTATCAGAGGAGTGAGTGAATCTGTGGTGGAATTATCTAGTATTTTAAGATTTATCTTAATGTTTTGTGCATTAGAGTAGGTTTAATCATTAGGGTCCTTTTAATACCTGTGAATCAGGATATTCTGGGCAAATCTCTTTCCAGAACTTTGTTTGGGTCTAAGTGAAGGACCATGAAGAAATTTCACACATCTCTTTATCACATAATATTTTGAATTCAATAAAAACGAATAAAGGCATCAAGCAAAAACTGCAAGAATTCCAAACTAATTGATAAATTAACCTTTTTGAATCAAGCTTTTCTATTCAGGTTGGATAACTTGTTCTCACCCCATATGTTGCACGCATACCTTGTTAAATTTTAAACAGGAAATTGGATTTAATCCCAATGTTTTGCTAAAGCGTTTTAAATCCTAGTATTTTATTTGCATGCAGTTTTTAGCTTCATACCATCCGCACTTATTGGTCAGTATCTCTATTCATTTTTTTCTTAATGAAACCACTGGATGAGATAATCTCTTGACATGGAGTAATTATCAATGTTTTGATGACACCCAAAATATACATCTCTGCCCAGGCCAGCCTAGTGATGCCAGGGTGGTTCTTTTCCAGTGTATAAAGGCTGTGAGGGTCTGTATGGGGAAGAACAGGTTCTTAAGCTTAACCTGGCAACCCCTGGTTTGGGGTTTTGATACACCCTCCCTCCCTAGATCCAGAGACTTCCCACCCATGGCTCTGAATGAGATTATTCTTCTGCAGGTGCACAATTTGGGGGTTCTCCTGAACTCAAAGAGAACATGGCAGCTAAGGTAGGAGGGCCTTTATAGAAGTTCACTTTGCATAAGAATTATGCCTGTTTCTGGATTGGAAGCACTACTGAAAGTGACTCGTGCCTCACACTTCCCAGTTGGATTACTATAATGCTATCTATATGGGGCTGCCCTTAAAGAGCATTCAGAAGCTACAATTGGTCCAGAATGCAGCAGTTAGGGGCAACTTGTGATACAATCATGTAGGCAATGCAACACAAGCTCCATTGACTCCCAGTAGATTTCTGGGTTCAGTTCAGGTGCTGGTTATTACTACAAGACACGTCAGAAAGACTGCCTTTCTCCAATTGTCCCTGCATGCCCAACCAGAACTGGCAGGTTGGGCATGCTCCAGGTCCCTTCTATTAGGGAGTTCCATCTTATGGGCCTTAGGTCTTATGCCATCTCTGCTGCAGCTCCTGCCCCAGAGTCCCAGGTGGCCCTGACCCTATTAACCTTTCATAAGGCATTAAAGACCTGGCTGTTTCCTCAGGGTTTAGGGCTGGGCAGTTAAATGTGCCCTGTTGGTTGGTTGGTTGCTTTGGACTTCATAGTAAAAGTGGGAATATTTTAATCTGCACACATATGTTATGTTGTTTGTTCTGTATGCTTATTTTGTATTGTGTTGTTTGTTTTTTAACCTTCTGTTCACTGCCTAGTCACTGTAAGCAAGATAGGTGGCTATATAAATTGTATGTATAAGTCAATAAATCAGTCAGCCAGCCTCTTTTGCTGCTAACAAATCTAAAAATACTGAAATATCTTCTGGGAGAAAGTAACAGATTGTTTAATACTTACCTTTATATAATGATATGTATTTCTGGTAACAAAAAGGGAAATCTATTACCATAATTTACATGGATGCTTTTCCAGATCCATCTAAAACTAATACCAGTCAACATTCCCTGAAAACCTATAAAACTTGCAAATTGAACTGTCATAGGATTCTAAATACGAAATTCACTAGTATTCTTGGAGATAAGTATAAATCTCACTCTGAACATAACCCTAGTGGAAGACTAGCTGGGAATATCTGAAGTTTCTGGTATCAAGGCTGAATATAAAGAAATGCTCAAGCAAGCCAGCAACAGAAATAAGTGCAACAAAACAAAAATAAAATGAACATATGTTATAATATAGCTTAATATTTTTATTTATTATACCAGCAACAAGATAAATAGTCCCTGAACATTCCCTTCCTTTGTTCTATTTCTTCAGTGCCTAAAGCTAACAATTATACACTAATGTATATTTACTTAAAGGAAAATAATAATAAAAAGGAAACATTCCAAGTTCAAACAAAGAGGGCTGCAACAACATAAATTCCTTAAAACTTAAACAAAAACAGTTTCAGTACTGTATACTGAAAATACTAGAGCAGCCCCACAAGTGTAAAGAAGTATTTATTATTTCTCATTTATTATTCCACTTTCTATCACTTCCCATCTCCCCCCTCTTGCAACCTCTTTATATTAATTTCTGATGCAATTCCTCTTATGACTCTGCATTTCATTAATGCATTGGTCACAAAACAAGCCTCAACAGGATTCATATTTTTGTACGTCACTTCATTTCACTTCTACACTCATTAAATGCTGCATTCATTCTAAGTGGATATCCTAAAAACAACTTTCTTCTCCTTATCCAGGGTTCAGTTGATGTCACTGCAAAAGAACATTTTGTGTTAAGCATTGCCTGTACTTGTAATTTTTCTATGCTTTAATCTTCTTAGAATGCTACTACCTTCTTCAGCTATTTGAACTATCTATCCAGGTACATTTCTTGCTGGAAATTACAAAATATCTTTGAAAAGAAGGGCACTATGCTTAGAATCCAATTACGACTACCATAATCTTTAAAAAAAACTGTAATGGTAAAGCATAAAAAAATGTAATGAGATTTGTAATTTCTGAATGTGAATATGAGATCACATTACAAAACATTGCAGACATTAAGAATTCAGGTGGTCAAAGTGAAATTACACTATCAAAATAACACATTTTAAATTTCAAATATAGAATTCTGAACTGAATGCCTTTAATTAAAGAAAAATACCCAAAATGAAAATTAAATTCCAATAATTTCACTAACATTTTGTATACAAAATTTGAAATAAATATAATTTGTCAACACAGTTCACAAATGTTTCTGTTCTAAGTTCTCTGAAAATGCATTCAACACATCTACTGCATCTTTAATTAAATATTATGATGCAGTGGCCAGACCAAAATGAAGAGGCAACTGCAGATGCTTGATAAAAACTACAAACATATAGTTCCACCAACTTCTTCTTTCTAGTTTATGATAGTTTTGACTATTATAATTTGGATGATAGGGTATCTATTCTACTCAATATTTAAACAGAACTTCAGAGCCCATTATTCTGCAGGCTGTATCCTAGTGTGCATTAGAACTCAGTCTAGAAAGGGGGGGGGGAATCATAGATCCTGCATAAAATATGATAAACAAAACCTGACTGTGATAGCAACACATAGGTGTTATTCTCGGAAAGGTGGAGGAGCATTTTTTTTAAACTTTCCTGAACCCAAATCTCCCTGATCCACTGGAAATGACTGTACAGATATGAACATACAAACAAAAAACCCCCTGCAAGGTGCACCTTAATTTTGAGAGCAAATCTGTATGGAATGTTACCAGGTAGAGTTTTGAAAGGTGTGTTCAAGACTTCCTTCTAAGAAGGAAGAAAATGTTTACTCTAATGTGTGGGTCTCAACAACATCGTGTTCTGTAGGAGGCTCACCGTCTGCCTCTAGTACTGCTGTGGCAAGTCCTCTCTTAGAGTGTTTAGGAACCCCTCTCTAAAAATACCCTTGAATAGTTTTATCTCTTTCTTTTAGGGAAGAGAAATTTTCAGGCACATCTTCAGCAGTTACTCAGGCTGTGCAAGGACACTACATTTATTATCAAGTAATAGCTTAATACTCTCTCTTGGTAACTGTAGAAATATACTGTAGCAAATGAAAGTCCTCCCAGCATTATCTCCAGATGACCAAGTCACATACAGGGAAACAACCATAAATTTAGTGCACATGTTAAAGGGGCTTCAAAATCGGGAAATAGTAAGTCAGCATTTTCAAAACCGCAAGTCAGCTTTTTAACAATTATTTATGAAATGTCTATGAATGAAATGAATGCATTATGTCATGCTTGCCTTTGAACCTAAAAATACTGTAACCTTTTTAACCTTGTCACTTGTCTTGTGGGACAGGTCCTATGATATCATAGTGAATAAATTCTTTTTTCTGTATTAGCTAGCCTCTTCTATTCATTGGGTGTGGGGTCATTATTCCACAATACAACACACCAGCTGTGAATTTCTTAATTGAAGTTTCCTTCTGATCACGGACACAGATTCTATATTGTAAAAGTCAAATAATGATATTCCCATCAAAATGTTTTTGCTTTCTTCTAGTTCATTTTCATTCTTTCCATATAAGACAACATATTAACATGAATACAACCAAAGAGATTTGCATCTGTGTTTGCATTAACCTCCACAGCTTGCACTCTGGCTATCCATTGTGAAATTACAGTAACTGTCCATATTTAAATCTCTCCTGAATGCTCATTCAATAATTCATTTCACATGCTTTCATGTATGGCAGAATCAATTGTTACTGTATTTCTTATGCTTGTTACTTAGATACAGGATAAAAATGCTTTAACACTATCTATCTCATATTATTTCCTGCACCTGTCTTTATTCATTGCCAGTTGGACAGCAGTTGTGTTAATCGTAAGAACAATTCCAAAATATACACATCAGATCACCGAATACTTTCCCAAATACTTTGCATATTTTCCAGTTCTTCAGAAAACCTTTATCATGCCAAATGATAAAACAAAACAAACAAGAAAAGGGACAAGGTCTGGAAGATGTGTAAACTCAGTATCATGCTGAACTCATTTTTTCATATTTTCAATGATTTAAATTTAGTAACTGCTGATCATCCTGGTCCAAAGTATAGAATGGGCTTCCTAAATTTTTTGATAATATGACTAAGTTAAAGCAATCTTTAATTTGGCTATAATAACCTAACTTGTCACCTATTTCTCAACTATTTAATAAAGCTACTGTCAGTAAAGAGCAATAGGCATAAATAATACTGCAACATCATACTGTATGAACAAGTTATCAGCCTGTTTAAAATAACTACTTTTCCCAACGTATGTATCAGTCTGGAAGCAAAGTTTATTTTCACAATATTAATTCTTCCCCACAAAATTAGGGATATTTTCATTCACCTCTTAAAATATCTTTAGCATATTTTAATGGAGATAATAATTCCTAGCTATTTAATAGATTCTGGACAATAAACAAAATCTAATTTTTTTACCTACAACCTTCAGATTCTTGTTGTTTGGTATAATATTTGACTTAGTCCAATTTATTTATGCCCATATCTACTACAGACCTGTACTACTTCTACAAATTTAGGGAAACATTTTTGATAATCATTGAAATAAACTCCAAATGTCATCTGATATAACATCTTGCAATAAAACCCAGCTAACTGGAATTTCTGGATTATTACAGAATGCCATACCCTATGATTCTTACATGCCAAAAAGAAATGACATAAGCTTTTACTGCGTAACATAGGGCTCTTCAACAAAAACTATTTTAGAGCAACTGTGTTTTCATTTATAAATGTATAAATATAAAGACCCTCAAAGTTGTATCTGCAAATCTTATGCAACTATCCCTATTACTTGCTTTATTTCTTGAAACAAAGATCTAAATTTCAGAATATTTTAGAACTTTAAGCCATACATTTCATATTATTTTAGTACTTTGAGCCATTTCCAGGATAACATCACATTATTCCTGGGATTGTTTGTGTTTGGTCAGACACATCTAAAGATGCTTTGTGGAATTCTACCACTGGCAGCTCATTCTATGAGTTACAATTACTGAGCAATCACCCTTAAAGTGGTTTAGACCACACAGTATAAAATGTCACTAGGAGCTAAAGAATGATTACAAGCATAGCTCCCTGTTCAGGCTTTATAGAAGACACGTGAACAAATCTATATTTAGCATCTCACATACAATGGTAGAACCACCATACAGAATGACATGGGTAAAAATCTTCAGTACCTTCAAGCCATTTTGATCTGTCTATCGAAAAATGGAAGCAAAGTTTCATTCATTTTTCCCACATATATCGTGGCACATCCCTAGTATTACTTAACAGTTTTTCCAAAGCAACAGTCTAATGATTACTTCTATCAAGACACCCAGTGAAACAGAAGGCATTCATGTACAGCAAGGACCGTAACAAGACTCTAGTGAAAGATACAGGCAGAGATAAATGTTAGAGTTGTATTTACTTTATATTTATTTATATGTATTTAAAATACATGAAAAACATATCATATAGTTGTAACCATTCTGCGAGTGTTATTTATTTATTTATTTATTTAGTCAGTCAAATTTTATCTGTAAGGAGGGACTCTGGGGCAGTTTACAATAGAAATAAAGTTTAAAGTTCAATACAAACTACAAATTAACAATAAATAGAAATAGAAGATAAAAATATAAAATGCAATAAAATCCAGATCGCAGAAGATTCTACACCAGTCTGTGAATATAAAGGGGCCATTCTAGGGTGCCAGCCATCCCCAAGAATGACTATTCCTCTTCCTGCTCCAGGCGTGCTGGCAAAACCAGGTCTTCAGTTTTGTACAGAAGTCCAAGAGAGAAGGGGCTTGCCTCACCTCTGGGGAAGAACGTTCCAGAGGGCGGGAGCTGCTGCAGAGAAGGCCCGCCTCCTGGACCCCACCAGATGGAATTCTCTTACAGACGGGGTCCGCAACATGCCCTCTCTGCATGACTGGGTGGGACGGGTCAATGTAATGGGGATGAAACAGTCCTGTAGGTAGCCTGGATCCATGCCATGTAGGGCTTTAAAGGTAATAACCAACACCTTGAATTGGACCCAGAAGCAAACTGGAACCCAATGCAGCTCGTGCAGCAAAGATGTTATGTGTGCTGCTCTTGGAGCACCTAGAATTGGCTGCGCAGCCGCATTCTGGACCAGTTGTAGCTTCCGGATACACTTCAGGGGTAGCCCCATGTAGAGCACATTATAGTAGTTTATATGGCAGATGACCAGGGCATGAGTGACCATTCAAAGGGCCTCTCAATCCAAGAAGGGGCGTAACTGGTGCACAACATGAAGTTGAGCAAAGGCCCTCCTGGCCACGACTGCCACCTGCTCTTTGAGCAGGAGTTGTGAGTCCAGGAGGACCCCCAGATTACGCACCAGGTCTAAATGGTGCAGTGCGACCCCATCCATATCCAAAGATGGCAAATTCCCAGATACCAAGGAGCCATTAATCCACAGCCACTCCAGCTTACCAGGGTTCAGCTGAAGCTTGTTGTTCCCCATCTAGAACCACACAGCCTCCAGGCATCTAAAGAGGGTAGTCATGGCATCACTTACTTCCCACGGGATAGAGATGTATAACTGGGTATCATCAGCATATTGATGATACCCCAGCCCGTGGTGGCAGATGATCTTACCCAGCGGTTTCATGTAGATGTTAAAAAGGAGTGGGGAGAGCACCGAACCCTGCAGCACCCCACAAAGGAGGGGCCGTGGGCTGAATCTCTTGCTCCCTACCAACACCATTTGGGACCAGCCCTGGAGGAAGGAGGTGAACCAGCACAGAACTACACTGTCCACCCCCAACTCCCTGAGTCACCCCAAAAGGATACCACAGTTGATGGTATCAAATGCCGCTGAGAGGTCAAGAAAAGCCAGGATGGATGCACTGCCTCCATCCCACTCCCACCAGAGATCATCCATAAGTGCAGCCAATGCTGTTTCCATCCCGTATCCGGGCCTGAAACCTGACTGGAAGGGGTCTAGATAGTCCGTTTCATCCAGAATCCTCTGGAGCTGCAATGCCACCACTTTCTCAACCACCTTCCCTAAAAAGGGGAGGTGGGAGACTGGACAAAAGTTGTCCAGTACAGTAGGGTCCAGTGATGGTTTCTTGAGGAGGGGGCGCACAAGCGCTTCCTTAAAGACAGCCGGAAACACTCCCTCTCTCAAGGATGTATTTAGCATCATCTGCACCCAACCACACGTCACCTCCCAAGCTGCCTTCACCAGCCAGGAGGGACATGGATCTAGTTGGCAAGTGGTGGCATTTACAGTCCAGAGGATCCTGTCCACTTCCTAGGGCCCAAAAGGATCAAACTGTTCCCAGATAACTGGGTAAGTACATTCCTCAGGCATCTCATGCTTGGACTCCAACTTGGAATGGATCCAAGCGATTTTATCCTACAGATGCCCAGAAAACTCCTCAGCACAGTCCTGTAGGTGGATTTCTGAACCCCGTTTCCCCAGAAGGGATCAGGTGATCTTAAACAAGGCCACTGGGCGGCATTCAGTGTATGTTATAAGCAAGAAGTAGAATCACATATTCAATTCCCATATATTCCAAAGGATAATCAATCCCATTTAGGCATATTACACAGCTCAAATTATTACATATAACACTCTGATAAGAAACATGGAAAATGTTATTTTCCCAACACAGTGAAGCAATGCTACAGTCATAGCCAATTCCAGTATCTAGAATCTGTAACATTTAGCATCATCTGCCTTGCTGGATAATAGGGATCCAATCAATAGAATATAGTATTCTGCTTCCAGAAGTGGAACCTTGCTGCTGCTTCCAAGCTAGACAAATGTCCCTTGGAGACCTCAAGCAAAGCGTTGTCCTCTACATTTATTTCCTAAGATTTAACTATAACACATTTGTCTGTTATAATACATAAATTCATTTAAGTCTATTAACTGTCAGCCCCAGCTAAAAGATTTAAATGGTAAATTTAAATTCTGCCAATAAGACTACAATCATTTAAACAGTAATATTTTAAATAAACATATTTGAAACTGCCTCCTACTCACTGGGTAGCTCAGAACTGTAAATATTGATTGGTGATTCTGAGTTTCAGACCAAATCTCAGGTCAGCATTAATGGTAGCATTCTGCATAGCATCTGAAAGCCACTTTCACAAAGCATGTTGGCATGATCAAAGCACCCTTCCTCAAAGCATTGAAGGAGCTATGTTTTCTGGAAAATCTTGGTGCTGCTGCTTCCAAGGTATTCCTAGATCTTCTCTGCAAGGATCTGCATCCACAACTGCTTCAGTTCCAGCAGTCCAAGTAGATATGTTGTTTACGCACACATGCACACACAAAGGTTTAGAAAGCAAGCACTTTGAACTGGCTGAATCAGTACAGCAAACCCAAATAGATGTTATGCTGAAAATGTGGGTCTTGCCTACCAGCGGCTCAGTTGCTGCCTTCCATACCAGTTTGTAGCTTCTGGCTGATCTTCAAAGATAGACTCATCAAGAGCAAATTACATTAGTTTGAAAGTGGGGTGATAAGGGCTTATGAGTCACTGTGACCAGGCCTTTATATTATTATTTATATATTACTGGTACTTCTATGCCCTCTACTCTAAAATGACTCCAAGTGGCATTAATCAGAAACAGAGGTTAAAATCATCAAAACATGACAATTAAAATATTTCTTTCTTTCTTTCACTGCCTGACACCAGCCAGTCTGGGTGGCCTACAGCCATGATTCCATTTGCTCCCAGATATCCATATTCACTTTGGGGGCAAGCTATTCCAGAGGAAAACAAAGCTACTGAAAATGCCTACGGTCAAACCCCTCCTGCTGCACCCCCTGGAAAGAGAGAACCTTCAGCAGGTAGTCTCTGCCTGGGTAGGATGAGTAGAAACTAATGGGGAAAGGCAATCCCTAAGATACTCCGGCTCCAAACCCTTTAGGGATTTATAAGTAGCACTCAGAACCTTGAATTGCACTCAGAAACCTATTAGTAACCAATGCAGCTTGTGTAGCAGAGGCATAACATGGCAAAACCACTAAGTTTGCATGCTACTGCGTTCTGGAAAAGCAGAAGTTCCCAAATAGTCTTCCAGCTCCCCCACCCCCCAATCCAGCCTCCACACATTCCACAGCATCTCTTGGTCAGCCTGGGCTGCTTCTTGTCCAGCCATTCAGTTGCTTCCAACTCTTTGTGACCTGACACATGGCATTTCACAGGATTGTCTGTCAGCAACTATTTCTCTGAATTCTTGCAAGCCCTTGCTTCTATCATCAGTGATAGCACCTAAGCACCTTGTCTTCTATCAGTCTCTTTTTTCAGTTGCCCTGGGTTTACCAAGCATCAGAGTCTTCTCCAGTACCTCTTGCAGAAGTTGTCTAAAAGGAAGGATGAATATTTGGTTTCTTTAAGAGACTGAAGCACTGCCCCTCTGAAGGCTGGTGGCACCACATCTCCTCAAAGACTCATGTACCACCTCTTGAATCTGCAGATATCCTCTCTAGTTCCACAAAGGAAATAGGCTAGGCATAAGAGGTGGCAGAAAGGACTACTTCCAGCCCAGAGGTGGCAGAAAGGACTACTTCCTCAGGCTCCAACAGATCAAAAGACTCTCATTCTGTAAGCTATCACTACCAGCACCTCCCTCTCTTTGAGAAAATACGTTCAACCCTGAGTGAATATGAGCAACTTTTTCTGCAAATAATCTCACAAACCTGTCTCAGATGCCTGCAGGTCTTTTGTCCCTTTTCAAGTAGTTCTACAACAATGTAGAATTAAATATAAGTTTTTAAAACAAAGCCAAAGTGCCTAAACGGGGTTTCTCAACCAATGTTCCGTGGAATCCTAGGGTTCCGTGAGAGGTCACTAGGGGTTCCCTGGGAGATCACGATTTATTTTAAAAAAATATTTCAAATTTGGGCAACTTCACATTAAGGAAATAACTTTCATTCTTTATTTTTAGCTTAAGAATACAGTTAATGCACATATATAGGCCTACGCATGTAACAAATATAATAATTTTGTAACTTCTGCCCTATATCTGAGGCTGAATGTGCAGGGGTTCCCCAAGGCTTGAAAAATATTTCAAGGGTTCCTCCAGGGTCAAAAGGTTGAGAAAGGCTGTTCTAAAACATAACTAGTGGAGCTTTGACACTGCAATGACCATGTAATAATAGAACATTACTCTGTTCTGTTGAACACTGAAAACCATATCCCATTCCCAAAGTTTATTTCCTTATCATTTAATAGAATAAACATGTTTTTACTTGCTCTGTACCTTTAGCCCTATAATACATTTACAGACCATAGCAGAATGGTACTCCTATGCACCTTCAACTACGGCCATGTGGTGATGGCTCAGAAGAAACCCTAAGCCATATGTTGTTATATTGTTCCCTTCATAAGGATTCTAGACAGATCCTTATATATCCATTATTAAAATAATTTCCAGGCAGGGAGAGTGACTTCTATCTAATGTTACTTCTTTCGGACAAGGACCCAAAAATATCCTCCCAGGTTGCCGAGTTCTGTACTACCATCTGCACAATACACCGCAAAATCACTTAAGATTTTGAATTTCTTAACATAGTATTTTATTTCAATTCATTTTAGTATTTTCCTTCTTAATTAATTTTGGATTGTAGTATATTAATTGTGTGTGTGTGTGTGTGTGTGTATAAATATAAATGTAAGATTGTTACTATTGTATAGTTTTATTTTGTCTGGCCTTAGGGCAGTAATAAACGTGATGACCATCATAGTGGAAACATTTTTCACCAAGGAGTTAAAGCAAACAGAGTAGCCAGCTTCAGAAATAGTTGTTAAAAACAGTGTAACTGAGTCCAGTCTAATTTTCTTTATTCAGTTTTTGCTGTTGTGCTGTTCTTCTTTTAACCAAACACATCACACTGAGGTATATTTGAAGGGAGGGGGAAGTCTCTACATCTTTACATAATACTTCGCCTTCCCGGTAGAATATTAAAATCTTCAAAACAGATGAATTGATTTATGCATGCCTTCCCAATCCTGTTGTTCAGATGCATTGGACAACAGCTCTCAGAATTTCCTGACAGCATTTCCTGGTAAAGTTACCATCCAATATATCTTGGGGACACCAGAATGAGAAATGCTGACGTAACTCATTCTACAAGGTTTGGACTAAATAAAACACTCATGCCAACATTTTAGAGAAAAATACTATTGTTCTGATGTTTATTATGAAGTTTCCCTTGAGCAGAACTTTACTCTTGGTGGCTACACAGACACATCCATATTGTTTTCTTGACAATGTATGGTCAAGGATTTTTAACTGCTTTCTTTTTTGGATTTTTTAACTAATGTTGATAACCTTTTATGATAATGTTGATAACCTGATCATGAATGCTAATCATACTTTTGTAACTGACTTTCAGAAAATGATTTCCTCCCATATGACACCAGAGAAATTGTCTTAAGATGTAAAAAGGTGCTTCTAATCTCTGTTGGAACTGTAAAAAACATGAAGGGACATTTTATCATGCATGGTGGACTTGTGAAAAAGCGAAAAGATACTGGATACAAATACATATGGTAATGCAGAGAGTTTTAAAAATTAACATTCGGATGAAACCAGAACTTTTCTTATTAGGACTTATGGACAGTCAACTAGAAAAGGCTCATGAACGATTGGTTTTATATATGGTAATTGCAGCGAGGCAATTACCGAAGAGGGAAGACCACAGGAACACCAAAAATGGAGGAAAGGATTGTGAAGATGGCCAAGTTTACAGAAATAGCTAATTGACTTGTTTGGTTAAGGAGGGAACTACAACTACTTTTTTAAAAAAAGACT